>NC_040913.2:46310869-46945043 GCF_004126475.2 Phyllostomus discolor | reverse complement strand
CAGAGACATTGAAATTAAGAACAATCTGACAGTAACCAGAGGGGAGGCGGGAGGCGATAATGGGGGAAAGAGAAGGAAAGGTTTTCAGGAACATCTATAAAGGACACATGGACAAAACCAAGGCAGAGGATGGGATCAGGGGAGGGGGTGGGGTTGGCTGGGTGTGGGGGAGAGTGGGGGGGGAAATGGATACAATTGCAGTTGAACAACAACTTTTAAAAAGTAAAAAAAAAAATAATCTGATAGTCTTATGGGAACTCCTTTGGAAGTAACCATCTACTTTTGCTGCTTTTAAGACTCTCTCCTTTAATTTTTGGCAATTTAATTATTGTATGTTTTGGTGTGCTCCACCTGGGGTCCAACTTCTTTGAAACTCTGAGTTTCCTGGACTTGCATGTCTATTTCCTTCACCAGATAGGGGAAGTTTTTCCTTCATTATTTTTTCAAATAACTTTTCAATTTCTTGCTCTTCCTCTTCTCCTTCTTGCACCACTATGATTCAGACATTGGAATGTTTAAAGTTGTCCCAGACATTCCTCAGCATCTTCTTATTCTTTAAATTCTTGTTTCTTCATTCTGTTCTGGTCAAGTGTTTATTTCTTCCTTCTGTTCCAAATTGTTGATCTCAGTCCCAGTTCTTCCTGTCAGTGGTGGTTCCCTGTATATTTTTCTTTATTTCACTTTGTATAGCCTTCACTTCTTCCTTTACTTTGTGGCTCTACTTAATCATTCCTGTGAGCACCCTGATTACCAGTGTTTTGAACTCTGCATCTGATAGGTTGGCTATCTCCTCATTAGTTCAATTTCTGGAATTTTGATCTGTTATTTCATTTGGGTCATATTTCTTTATCTTGGTGCACCTGTTGTGTTGTAAGGGATGGAGCCATAGGTATTCACCAGGGTGGAACAATCTTCCTCACTTGTGTTGTGGTACTGTATATGGGGGAGGGATCAGAGAGGGAAAAATGCCACTTGCTCAGCTCTCACCATGCTTTCAGTCACTTCCCCCTCTACCCACAAGCAAATTGCTCCTCTCTGGTGCTGATTCCTGAGAGGGTGGGTTTGTGTATGTCAAGGATGCTGTGAGCCCCTGCAATGGACTCTCTTGTGTGATTGGAAACTCTCCTGCCATTGCAGCCTCCAAAGATTTATACAGCCAGAGGTTTGGAAGCTTTTTTCCCCATGCTGGAACCCTGGGTTGTGTAGTCTCTCCCGCTCCCCATTTGTTCCTCCCAGTTTATCCACACACAAATGTGGGACCTGCTGGTCCACCAGCCACTGCCTTACTATGCATTATCTCTGCCCTGCCTGCCCATCTCCACACCTCCTACCAGTCTGCATGAATGTTTTGTCTTTAACTCCTTGGTTTTGGGATTTCCATACAGTTCAATTTCCTGGCAATTCTTGTTGTTTTTTATTTTTAAATTGGTTGTTATCCTTCTTTTGGTTGTGCAAGGAAGCAAAGCATATCTACCTACATCTCCATCTTGGCCAGGAATCCTCAGGTCTAATATTTAAGTCTTTGATACATTTTGAATTTATTCTTGCGTGATGTGTAAGAAGGTGGTCTAGCGACATTTTTCTGCCCATACCTGTCCAGTTTGCCCAATAGCATGTATTGAATAAACTATTATTAGACTATTGTATGTGATTGCTTCCTCTGTAGAATATTAATTGACTATAAAATTGTGGGTTTATTTCTGAGTTCTCTATTCTGTCCCATTGATCCATGTGTCTGTTTTTATGCCAGTATCATGATGTTTTGATTACTATATACTTATAGTTTCATATTAGATAGCTCCAACTTTCTTCTTCTTTTCTTCTTCTTTCTTCTTTTCCTTCTTCTTCTTCTTCTTCTTCTTCTTCTTCTTCTTCTTCTTCTTCTTCTTCTTCTTCTTCTTCTTCGGATTGCTGTTGCTATGCAAGATCTTTCATAGTTCCATATAAATTTTTGAAATATTCTAGTTCTGTGAAATATTTCTTTGGAATCTTGATAGGAATTGCACTGAATCTATAGATTGCTTTGGGTAGTATGGCATTTTAATGATGTTAATTATTCCTATCCATGAACACTGCATGTGCTTCCATTTATTTGTTATCTTCTTCAATTTCTTTCTTCAGTGTCTTATTATTACCCAGGCACAGGTCTTTTACATCGTTGGTTACATTTATTCCTAGGTATTTTAACCTTTCTGAAGCAATTGTGAATGGCATTATTTTCTTAATTTCCCTTTCTGTTAGTTTGTTATTGGCACATAAAAATGCTACTGATTTCTGGATATCCTGCCACTTTGCTGAATTCACTGATCAGTTCTAGTAGTTCCTTGGTGGAATCTTTGGGATTCTCTATGTACAGTATCATGTCATCTGCAAATAAAAACAGTTTTACTTCTTCCTTTCTGATTTGAATGCCTTTCATTTCTTTTTCTAGTGTGATTGCTATGGCTAGAACTACTATTACTTTGTTGAATTGATAGGTAAAAGTTAACATCCCTATCTTGCTCCTGATTTCAAGGGAAACACTTGTAGCTTTTGCCTCTTGAGTATGATGTTGACAGTGGGTTTGTCATATATGGCTTTTATTATGTTTAGATATGTTCCTTCTATCTCCACCTTGCTGAGAGTTTTTAATCATAAATGGGTGCTAGATTTGATCCAATGCTTTTTCTGCACCTATTGATACGATCATGAGGGTTTTATCCTTCATTTGGTTTATGTGGTGAATCACACTTACTGTTTTGTGAATGTTGTACCAACCTCACATTCCCAGAATAAATCCCAATTGATCATGATTTTTTTATGTATTTTTGTATTATTTTTTTGACGTATTACTCTATTAGGTTTGCTAATATTTTGTTGAGGATTTTAGCATCTATGTTCATCAGGGATATTGGTCTATAATTTCCTTTCTTTGTAGTGTGTTTATCTGGTTTGGAATTAGGATAATGATAGACTTGTAAAATGAGCTGGGAAGGCTTCTCTTCTCTTAAATTTTATGAAATAGTATGAGGAGAGATATTAGTTCTTCTCAGAATGTTTGGTAAAATCACCTGTGAAGCCATCTGGTCCAGGGATTTGTTTGTTGGAAGTTTTTAATATACTGTTTCAATTTCACTATGTATAATCTGTATATTCAGATTCTCTGATTCTTTCTGAGTTAGTTCTGGAGGATTGTATGTTTCTAGGCATTTATCCAAGTTGTCCAAGCTGTCCAACTTATCCAGTTTGTTGGTATATAGTTGTTCATAATATTTTCTTACAATCCTTTGTGTTTCTTTGGTTTCAGTTGTTATTTTTCCTCTTTTATTTCTGATTTTATTTATATGGGTCCTATCTCTTTTTTTTCCTTTTGAGTCTGGTTAAAGGTTTGCCAATCCTGTTTATCTTTTCAAAGAACCAGTTGTTGGATCCATTGATCTTTTGTATCACTTTTTAGACTATTTAAATCATTTACTTCTGCTTTGATCTTCATTATTTTCTTCCTTCTTCTCACTTTGGACTTTGTTTGTTGTTCTTTTTCAAGTTCTTTTAAGTGTGAACTTAGTTTGTAAATTTGAGCTTTTTCTTGTCTTTTGAAATAGGTCTGTAATATTACAAATTTCCCTCTTATGATTGCTTTCCCATTGTCTCACAGATTTTGGATTGATGTGTCCTCATTTTCATTTGTTTCAAAGTATGTTATTTTTCCCTTGATCTTTATGTTGACCCATTCATTTTTCATAACATGTTATTTTGCTTCCATATCTTTGTGCACTTTTCAATGTTCTTGTAATTGATTCCTAGTTTCATATTGGTCAGAGAAGATATTGGATATAATTTAAATCTTCATAAATTTATTGAGACTTGTTTTGTGTCCCAATATGTGGTCTATCCTAGAAAATGTTCCATGTTCACTTGAAAAGTATGTATATTCTGCTGCTTTGGGGTGAAATGCTCTGAAGATATCAATTAAATCCATTCAATCTAGTGTGTTTTTTAAAGCCACTGTATCCTTGTAGATTTTCTGTCTGGAAGATCTAACATTGGAGTCAATGTAGTGTTAAAATCCCCCACTATGACTGTATTTCTGTTGATCTCTCTCTTTATGCTCATTAAGATTCACTTTAAATATTTAGGTGGTCCTATATTGGGTACATAAATGTTTACTAGGGTTATATCTTCTTGTTGGATTTTTCCCTTTATCATTATGTAGTGTCCTTCTTTGTCTGTTGCTATAGCTTTGGTTTTAAAGTCTATTTTGTTGGATATAAATATTGCTATCACAGCTTTTTTTTTTCATTTCTATTTGCATGAAATATTTTTTTCCAACCCTTTATTTTTAATCTTAGTGTATCTATCAACTTGAGGTGGGTCTCTTGGAGGCAGCATATATATGGGTCTTGTTTTCTTATTCATTCAGCTACCCTATATCTTTTGTTGGAACATTTAAGCCATTTACATTTAAGGTGATTATTGATGGATATCTATGTAGTGCTATTTTGTTAGACTCTTTTCCTTTTTTTTTTCTTTCTCCTTTTCTTCTTATTCTTAAAGAAAGCCCTTTAACATTTTGCAGTAATGGTTTGTTATTACAAACTCCATTGGCTTTTTCCTGTCTGGGAAGGTCCTTATTTTTCCTTCAATTTAAATGATAGCTTCAGTGGGTAAAGTAGCTTTGGTTGTAGGTCCTTGCTTTTCATCACTTTGAATATTTCATGCCACTCCCTTCTGGTCTGAAATGTTTCTGTTGAGTAATCAGATGCCAGTCTAATTGCTGCTCCCTTGTTCTTTTTTTTTTTTTACTTTCTTTTTTTTTTATTTTAATCATTGTTCAAGTAGCTGCTCCCTTGTTCTTGTTCTTGTAACTACTTGCCATGTTCTTGCAGCTTTTAGGATTCTCTTTTTGTCTTTTAGCCTTGACGCTTTAATTATAATGTGTCTTGGTGTTGGCTTCTTTGGGTCCAACTTGTTTGGGACTCTCTGATCTTCCTGGACTTGTGTGACTTTTTTCCTTCACCAAATTAGGTAAGATTCAGTCATTATTTCTTCAAATAAGTTTTTGATCCCTTATTCACTCTTTTCTTTTTCTGGTATTCCTATAACACAGGTGTCATTGTGCTTCATATTGTCCAAAATGTTTCCTAAGCAATCCTCATTTTTTTTATTCTCTTTTGTTTTTGTGGTTCTGCTTGGGTGTTTTTTTTCCACCTTGTCTTACTAATCACTAATTTGATCCTCTGCTTCATCTAATTTACTGTTTATTCCCTCCAGTGTATTATTTATTTCAGATATTGTATTATTCATTTTGACTGGTCTTTTATTATGGTTTCCATGTCTTTTTTCATGTTGCTGAGTATCCTTATAGTCATTACTCTAAACTCTCTATCTCATAAATTGCTTGCCTCAACTTTATATAGTTCTTCTTCTGGGGAATTCTCTAGTTTTTTCATTTGGGGCCTGCGTATTTGTCTCCACTCTTTGTTTGCCTCTTTTTGTTTGTTTCTGCATATTAGGTAGACCTACAAAGACTCTGAGGCAGACCTTTTTCAGGTGCTGATTGTGACTGGCCCCAGGCAACCTGTTTGGGGCTATTAGCAATCCACTGCTTGTGGCTCCCTCTGCTGGGCATGTTTATGTGCACAATGAGCCAGGCTACAAACCAAGACCAGTTTTTACCAGCACCAGGCCTCAGATAAAACCAGCTAAAGTCTCAGAGCTCTCAGAGATCCACCTTAGTTGTTAATCAGTGATAGAGCCTTATGCTTTACTCAGCAGTCCAGCTTGAGCTCCACAGTGTGGTACGGAATCTTTCCTGTGGGCAGGGCTATTGTTTCCCTTCAGGCTGATGCCACTTGGCTGGGCGGGGGCCAGGCGGGGAGGGTGAATGCTCTGCCCAAGAAAAACTAGCTTCTGCAGTATGGGGAATGACTCAGCATAGGCATCCTGGTGGCTATTCCCTCAGCTCTCTCCCCAGAACCACCACAGACTCTCCTCACATTATCTCTGGTCCACTCTGCCCTCCATCTGCCAGAGCCCAGGGTAAGTGGCTACTAATGTAATTTTGTGTGTTGGCCTTTTAAGAGGCTCTCTATATTTCCATCCATCTCTCTCTGGCAGACAGAAACCCCACTGCTTTTCACAGCTGATGTTATCTGGGTTCCTTTCTGGCTTTGGTGCTACTGGCTCAGGAGCCCAGCTTGGGGTTTATACTCCACACTTCTCAGGGGTTACACCTGAGCTTCTGAAATATCCTTCCAGAATTTCAGCTGCTGCCCATGAGAGCCAAACCAGCCATTTTGCATCTCCTCCATTGGACGTTCTGGTGAAGTCATTTCTTCTGTCTGTCCATGATTATAAGGCTTCTCTCCAGCTCATGTTCAGCTGGTTATTCAGAATGATTTCTCTAAAACTTAGTTGTAATTCCAGATTTTCCTGGGAAGAGGTTAGTGTAGCCTCCAATTACTCCTCCACTATCTTGGGTCTCTATATCAAAGTTTCTTTATATGGAACAGTCTCCTTTTTAAAATATAACTTTGTTTATCTGTTGTTTTAAGCCTCAGTGCATAAAAAGAGTGCCTTCCTGACCCATATAGCAGTAAATGCAAATTGAATCTAGTTCAATTTTATTCATTTCAGTCAGACATGTATACATGCATACACATGCATGCACACACTCACATTTATTTTAAAAAACAACTTTGTGAATTCATTGGAGCCTATAAAATGAGCCCTAGAGATGACAAATAGGCTTCTATCTCTCATGCTGATGGATTAGTTACTAGAGATGAGTGGTAGAGCACTATATTAAGATGGATTGTGAGACCCCATTTGGGCTCAGCAGGAAGGAATGCCATCATCAACTAGCAATGTCTGCCAAGGGATCAGGTGTGGGGGAAGAGCATAAGCACCATTTGTTTGTCTATTTTGGTGATAGAAATAAAAGCCTGTCACAAAGAGCTGTTTTCTTCCTCTCTCAGGAGCTTGACTGCCCACGTTTGAATAGATACAGAAGGTTGGGCAAGTTACTTAACCTTTCTGCTTTGGTTTTCTTAATTATAGTTAGTAATAACAATTGACCTACCTTATAAAATGTTTGTGAAAATTAAAGGAGTTAGATAACATAAATAATCATGAGCTATGCCAGCCACATAGCCTTTGAAGACTCTTCAAGTATAAGCCATTATTATTATTGTTGTTGTTGTTGTTGTTGTTATTTTGTATTTTATATTCTCCTACCATTGCCTTGTAAAGGGTAGTTTACACCCCTCCCCTGGCCACATTTGCCCATTTTGTGAAATGGACACAACAAAGACAAGAGAAAATGCAATGAACTCAGAAGCGTCCAACCTTTTGGCATCCCTGGTTCACAATGGAAGAAGAGTTGTCTTGGGCCACACATTAAATACATAAACACTAACAAAAACTGATGAGAAAAAAACAGGTTTTAAGTAAGTTTTCAATTCTGTGTCAGGCTGCATTCATAGCCATCCTGGGCTGCATGTTGTCTATGGGCTGTACACTCCTGATAGAGTGTGCAAGGAATCTGTGCCCCCAACCCAATTATCTAGAGTCAGGTAAATTTCAGAGACTCCCACTGCACTAGACAAATTGGGATAGGGACAGACTAACTACTCCCACCCTTCTCTTCTTTTCCAATAGTTTGTGGGGACATCCAATAAAATTAGATGAGCAATTTGAATATAAATTCAGCATTGATTGCCACGGAATAACCAATAACCACATATGACTCCCCAAAATATAACAAATAGTTTTTGTAAAACATGTATAAATGCTGTGGGGTCAGAGTCAGAAGATCCAGCACATGGCAGGGCTTTTGACCTTGGCCTGTATGTCATTTACATTCTCTAAGTTTCAGTTTCTCTATGTGTAATAATACCTTCCTTCACAGCTAATTAAATAAAAGAACATATCTGAAAATGCTGTGCAAGCTCTTCCACACCATACAATTAATTGTAAGGTGTAAAAACACTCTTCTGACCTCATAAGGTGCAGGAAGTTGCTTGAAGGAAGAAGCACGATCTACATTACTATCATGATGTCAAAGAACAAGAACA
This sequence comes from Phyllostomus discolor, assembly GCF_004126475.2. NCBI lineage: Eukaryota > Metazoa > Chordata > Mammalia > Chiroptera > Phyllostomidae > Phyllostomus > Phyllostomus discolor. Next base: position 46,936,989 of record NC_040913.2, on the reverse strand, counting down.
CACACTGTAATGAGGCTCCTTTTGTTTTTTAGAACCCTAGACCTTCCTAGATAAATTCTATTTCTGCTAGATTTGATTTTATCTACCCTCAATAGCTCCTCTTCAGCAGCTCCAAATGCTGTTTCCCCTAAATGCTATAATTCAGATACTATTTGCAAATGAGAGTCTCCTGGTGACCATTTCCAACCTAGAAATTGTGTGTTTAAGAAGAAAGGTACAAAATATACTGATAAGGGATGGGAGAGCCAGCCAACTTGTCAAGCAAGAAGTTTCACGGACTATGACAGAGCTTCCCAACCAGCGTGCTTTGAATCACCAACTGGTGGAGGAAGCTGCTGAGCCCCAGTACCAGTTGCTTCCAGCCTTCACTGTTCTCCCATACAAACAGTATCATTTTCTGTGTGTTACTTGCCCTGAAGAAGGTCGGGAGCATAGTCCAATGGCATAGGGTATATATAGTACATTTTACAATTTTTGTCTCCTTTAATTCTCCCAGCCATTATTTAGCTCCCACTTCACAAACAAGGAACCTGGAGTTAGAGAGAGGGTATGTGACTACCCCAAGGTCATGGAAAATAGTTAGAAAAGCCAGGAAAAGCTCTTCTTTCTCTTCTGATGACTTCCTTTTTCTTTTCTCCTTTACATTCTCCTTTGATCACTTTTTATGCTTTTTAATAAATTGTGTGCATACTTTAATCCTAAGAAGAGTGACATAAAGAGAAATAAAATCTACCTTTTTCATTTTTAATGGAAAATTAGAAAAGTAGGAAAACACCATCCAACCTATCAACATCAAAATATAAATAAAGCTAGTTCACATTTTAGTGATTTTTAATCTGTGCTTCCCATTCTTAGTGTTTTCATATTGGGTGCTAGCGATCCTTGTTCTGTTGTTTTGTTTTTCTTGTTTTAAACATTACTATATATACAAGTTTGAATTTTACTTTTGTAGCTTAGTATTGTGACTTCAATATTTGCTTTTGTTGCTTAATTTTTGGAGACATCATTTTAATAGCCAAATAATAATCCTCAGTAATGCTCTGTCACATGAGTAAATTAAGTGTAAGTGTTGAATATGCGAATTTCAAGTTCAAATTTTCTGATTCTCATTTCTTTACTACCGTGCCATTCTCTGTTACTAGAATTGATGTCATATTTTATCCCAATTGTACATGAAATTCTTGATATCACATCATTCAAGACAAACAGGTGACTAAATGACACAAATAGTTCTTCAAAATAAAAAATAATTTTTTAAATATTTTATTTATTTATTTTTTAGAGAGGGAAGGGAGGGAGAGAGAGAGAGAGAGAGAAACATCAATGTGCGGTTGCTGGGGGTTATGGCCTGCAACCCAAGAATGTACCCTGGCTGGGAATCGAACCTGTGACACTTTGGTTCCCAGCCCGCACTCAATCCACTGAGCTACACCAGCCAGGGCAAAAAATAATTTTTAATTGTTTATATTCTCTGAACCTCAGTCACCTCTTCTGCACAGATATCCTTCATCCTGTGACACAGAGAGCACCTGTGATGAAAGATTAATACAGAAAACTTGAAATTCCAAAATTATGATTGCATAACAATTATCTTCTTGGGTTTTCTTGATTTTATAAAATTTCAACCCCATAATTTCTAAAGGAAACCATTTAGAGAGACAACTCTAAGGAACAGTAAAAATAAAATGAAAATTATACATCAGGGCCTTTCCACCCCAATCCCAGCATTACATACTTAACTTTTTTAACTAGAAAGAAAGATGGGTTTTTTTTTCTAATCTTTTCTTTCTCTTCTTTTTCCCAATAGAATTCAAGATGACTTATTCATCGCAAACCCTGCTTAATCTTAATACAAGGTAATAGCTTTCTTGTTGGGTAAATCCGGTGGAAATTTATGCTTATGGATGATGCTTCAGGAGCCTTTAGATTTCCAAAGGCAGGGAGTGGGGAGAGGGGAAGGAGGTACAAGGAACAGGTCCCTTGAGGAAGAAGGAGTTCAATCAGGGTGGCATCTTCTGGAAGTCACATACAAAGGACCTCTCAGTACTGCTCCCCTCTGCCACCCAGTCACTCACAGAGTGAGGGACAGGTCCCAAGCTCAGAGCCCTGGCACCTAGAACTACAGAGATGAAAGGGCAGGAGGTACTGGGAAAAGAGAGCAAAGGGCCCCATGTGCTTGTACCAAAGAGATTAATAAATGCCCAAAAGAAGTTGCGATCTCTTTGCTCAGGCATATTTCTAAGGTCTAAATGATCATTCAGTGAGTATTCATTAAATTGCCACAGAGCGTGGCACACTCTAGATGGTCAATAACATACCTGTGGAATAAATTATAAAAATGCCTTAAATGTGGGGTTGGGGGGTGGCTACTGATTCACAGTACTTGTCCTTGAGTCTCAGCCCCTACAATCCCTTCCCAAAGGATGATTGATCATTTCTTTCCACTTGGAAAGTGGGTTGACACTAGATATTATAAAAGCACAAGGCCAGTGGTTATTATGGTCAGAAGCAGGGATAAACTCCCAGCTCTGCTGCATTGGGAAGCGACAGATTACAACTTGAGAACTAAGGGCTCCACACAGGGGTATCCTTAGACCTGGCAAGGCCAGACCCCCACTCCTGTTCTCTGCTGACCCCCTCATTCCATGCTTCACACTTCCAGGGACACAGAAACATGGATCTGAAAGGACCGCCTCCCATTAAGGCAATGTGTAAGAGGGGGTGGCTTTTCAAAGGCCCCCAACAGCTCAGCTACTGACACTCAGAGTATTACACAATGTAGCAGTGAGGGAGCCTGACAGTGAAGTGACCATTGGAAAGATTGTGATTGAGAAGAGGAACTCCAGAGCCAGACTACCTGGTTGTCAATCTCAGCTCCTCCACCTGCCAGCTGCATGCCATAGTATCCCTGGCCTCAATTTTCTTATCTATAATATGGTAACAGAGAGCACTTAGTATCCCTGTACCTCGATTTTCTTATCTATAATATGGTAACAGAGAGCTTTAGCTTCATGGGACTGAGGTGAGAATTAAATGAGTATTAACTCATGGGGCCCACTTAGAACAGTGGTTAGCACACAGGACATGCTAAGTAAGTGCTGAGGACCATTTTATTCTCTGTTCTGAGCTCCATGAGCCACCACGTGAGACCTTAGCATGCTTAGAATGAGAATCATGATTCCTGGTCAGCTTTATTCCAAACACAGCCATCCGTCCTGTCCTTTCTTCATAGTTTAGCTGAGTGCATTTTCTGTTCTAGGGCCCTGAGGAAAACACAATGATCTGAGAAGTCCTAGGGCCTAACATGGGTCTGTCCATTTGCTTCTGGCTTGGGGACCCAAATTTTAGGTCTGGACCCTGGAGTGCTTAGATAGGCCCTGGATTTTCCCGACACAAGGTTTCTGAGAGAATGAAGCCTCCACAAACCTCTAGGAAAGCAGTGTTACACTTGTGTTTTTTAAGAAAGAGGGTGAGAAAGGGGAGTGTGTTCAAGTCAAGAGTTTCATGGCTCTCTTATAAATAGGAAGTCTCCTTTTCCCATTCCACATGCATGCCCTGAAGGTCCCACAAGCACATGCCAGGGTTCTTCCCCACTCTGAAGCAGCTGCTGAAACTGTCAAAACTGGAACTGGGCCTGGAACTGTCAAAACTGTCTGGGATCTGGGATCCCATGGGTCCTCCTTGTACTCTCCCCATTGCAGATGGAGCAGGGAGCTAGTGTCGGCCCAGGTTGGTGGGTGCTGAGACCACAGCAGAGCCCTGACATATGCCCCAGAAGGCCCTGCAACATCCCAGGCTGGAGCAGTCGTGGCATAGAGGGTGCTAAGTAAATATACACAGAGATGGAGATGACCAGAGCCACTATCACCTTAAGTATAATCCCTGTGTCTGTTGTCAGCTTCTACTTCTCAAGGTCCTTTCCTGAGGATTTGCATTATCTCTTTGGGTCCCAGTGGGTGCCTGGTGAGTGAGGTAGGGCAGGAATTATCTCACTAGAAGGAAAAGTCCACAGCAGGCTCCTGATCTGTCCTTGAGGCATGGAGCAGGGTAAGAGCTGACGCTTGCCTAAAAAGCTCACCTGTGTCCACTAGTTCTTGATCCCTACAGTCATGTGACTAGGACCCAGGCATCTTGCTGCTTGACTCCAGAGCCCCTTTCAATGGCACATCCTAAGAAGAGCTGCTTGGCCCCAGCCTGCTGGCTAGCACAAACCCAGGCCTACCCACAGGGCCCTTGAAGTGGCCCAAGACCTACCTATAACACCCACAGATAATGAAAGATAACAGCTTTCTGGTGGTGTCTCCAGGCTTGAAAGAGTGGCTCCTCTTCTCTGCCTCGACCACTTTACCCACACTTTCAGACTGCAACCCCTGACCCCCTCCCTGTTCCTGCATTCAGGAGCCCTGATGCAGGCAGGGGATGACCTGTCTCAGGAAGGGCTACTAAACTTCTTACTTCCCCTATGAGAATAGCAGCAGCCAAATTTCCCCCACCTTCATTTTGTCCTCACCTATGGAGAAGTATGATTTTCAAAAAGGTACAAAAACTGAGGCACAGAAGTTAAGTAAATTACCCAAAGTTATTCATGCAAGAGCCAAGATTTAAGCTTGGGTCTTCTGACATCAAAGTCTATGTTTTTCTACCAACCATAGTTTCCACCCATTCATATGTTGGGCATTTTCCCTTACAACTCTTGGGCCAGTTTACATGAGATGACTTCAGGGCCAAAGCACCCCAAAGACCCTTCTCATTCCTTTGAATTAGTTTCTTGCCCCCAGTTAAAAGTCAGAGATTCCTAAGGAAAGACACAGTGTGAGTCAGTGGGTTGGGGTAGTACCTCTTCATCATGAGCTACTAGGTAGCAGGGTCTATACCCCACAACCAACACCCTGTCATCAGGCCCTGCAGAAACCTTTCTCAATGATGGTAGTATTTGTAGTAGGAAGACCAGAGGGGACAGACCTCAGAGCTTGATGTTAATCTACTGTGACATCTACCTTGGTATTTTTTTCCACTGTGTCTGAGGCAACTATGAGGCAGGAAGGGCAACTGGAATGATCAGGGCAATGAACCAGAAAAGACAGAGAACGTTTTGGAACATTGGACAGTCAGTTATAGAAGCCTGGCCCATTGGCCTCTGAAGGCACCCACAGATTCTTCCACTCTAAGTGAAGCAGCATTTGGCAACATGGGGGTCTGCTGCCCAAAATGGCACACAGCCTATTTTCTGTGATCCACAATCTGGTCCCTTCTGCCTTGTGGTGACCACCATCTGGGATGGGGAGAAGTCCGCAGGAGCTGGAGAGCAGTTACAACCACCCCAGCTTCCCAGAAGGCCGTGGCTCTGGGTTCCTACCTGGCCCTTGTTTGGAAGTTGACTGAATCCTGTACTCCCCTCTGACAGAAGCCCACCTGCTGGCATCTCTCAGGTGACCACCTTCTTCACTATCTCTCCTCCCATCTTTGAAACTGCCAGCAAGTCTCATTATGTCACGAAGCCTTCTACATCCTTCATGAAGGATGATGGAGAATCTCTGTCCTGGCAGGACCAGGGCACACAGACGGAATACATCTATGAGACCAAGGGTAAGGGGAACTGCACCTGCTGCCCACCTATAGCTGGGCTCCCTAGGGGATGGGGGAGGAATGCATTCCATGTATGTAAAAGATCGGGGCTTAAGTATTATCTCTCATGATGAGGGTATGAACTGCTTCCTGTGCCATTTGAAGTTGTATTTTGGATAAGAAGTTAAAACTTTTTCCCCTGGTTGGCGTAACTCAGTGGATTGAGCGTGGGTCAACCCTGCATCCCGTGGGTCAATTTGCAATGCTGCAAACCAAAGCATCGCAGGTTCAATTCCCAGTCAGGGCACATGCCTGGGTTGCAGGCCACGGCCCCCAGCAACCACACATTGATGTTTCTCTCTATCTCTCTTTCTCCCTCCCTTCCCTCTCTAAAAATAAATAAACAAAATCTTTTTAAAAAAATTTTATTAAAAAAAAAACTTTTCTACTAGTCCTGCTGTAAACTTCCTCCATCCCAGACTCCCCTCAGAGAAAGAGCATCAGCAAAGTACTGAGACAATTTACCTTCTTCAGTCTTTTTCTGTCTCTTCATTAATCTTCCTGTTCTTGTTCTTCATGAACACAGACTCTATTTCCCTCATGGACACAGGCCATTTCCTTCCCCAATTACAGACCCATTCCCTAAGGTGATGGGCCTTATCCAGGTAATCACATGGACAGTGGCGGGTGCCCCTCTGGACAACCCCAGACTCTGTTTCAGAGTGCAGTCAAAGCCAGCCCTGACTCAGGACTGGTCAAAACCAGCCTAGTGTGAACTTTTGTGGTAACAACTGGGAGACTCAGAGACAGTCTGGCAAGGTTTCAGTGGGTAGCTTAATCCTCTACCCAAATAAGCCCAAAGGCCCCTCACTTTAGGATCCTAAGGATGAAACACTGAATTTCTCACCACTATTAATAATTTAAATCCAGCCTTAGTGAGATTGATCCATCACAGGTTCACAGATTTGTTTCACATCTGTAATCAAGGCAGCAGTAAATTAGATTTTCCCATCACCTCATCTCCCTGCACCCATCTATGCCTACTAAATTTCATAGCTCCGATGTGGTTAAATGAAATTAGGAGTCTGTACCTATGTGGGAGAATGGAGAGGCAAAGGGCAGCCCACACAAGCTAGGAGGTTGGTAGCATAGGCAGCACATCATGAGGAGTGTTTTACAGGCCAAATCAGATCTTGTTGGACCTTTGTCAGCACATGAGCTCTGACTGGGCCCCAACCACTGGAACTATATCAAAGTCAGTAAGCATGACAGCTGGCAAAAATCTGAGCATTTCTCTACATATTCACAAGCAGCGTCCTGGAAGTTGTTTAGTGGGTAATCACTTGAAAGTGCCAATGCTAAGCTTGAAGGGATGTGGGATAGGAGAAAGAAGATAAGAGAAGGCTGTGGTGTAGGAAGAGGGGCACAGGGCCTGTTCATACCTCTGTGGACCCACCTCCATAAAAAAAGCCCTCTGGAAATTACTGTTTGTTTTGACCTGTTCATTCATGATCTTTTTGGTTTCTAAGTTTAATTTACAGAGCTAGTCATGTCTCTATCTAACTTAAGTTTAAAGCACTCTGTATACTTGTTCCATAGGGGCATGTTTTACAATTGTCTTAGCAGTACTAAGTTCCTTAATACCAACATATATTCTGTGTTTATTTAAAGTCTAGCCACCCACTGTAAATGTTCCCTGGGCAAAAGGTGTGGACCGTATTAAAGCCAGGGTCAGTGACACATCCCAGGTTCCTGCAGTTATGTGAAGGGGTGATCTTTACAGTAAAGGTTGAAACACAGGGAAAAGCAAGCAATTCCCTAAAATTCATGGAGGTTCTTCTCCTTCTGCCTATGATTTTTACAACCTATCTGTTTGGACAGCATTGATAATAATTCAGCAAAACTTGTCAGTAATAGCTACATAACTGATCTGGCCAATGGAATGGAATGAATATATAAGAAAAAGACTTCTCTGAGAGAATGATTAGTTATAAGAGAAAGAAATGGAAGTGTGCAAGTGGAAACCAGGAAATATGGAGCTCCAGGAAGTTAGAAGAGTTCAAAATCATGTCAAGAGAAGATAAGGAAAGTGACTCAGGCCAAATGATCTGTGGATGATGTAGATGGGCCCATGCCAAGAAGGAAAGCCAGTCAGTTCCTCTGCAGCTGGAGCACAAAACACTAAGGATTCCCTCTGTGGCTGATGTCAAAAAAGAATCTACTTGCATCCCATGGCTAAAGCCACCCACCTCCTTGTTGGAAAAACACAGACAATGTGGACAAAAGCAATCCAAAGTGCTGGTGGTGTGGGGCCGAGGGCCAGCAGGAATAAGCAGAGATGACAGCCGTCATCAACACTGCTGATCCATGAGGCCAAGACTGTGCATTCCCACCACTAGATACCTGTAAAGATCCCCAGCCTTTATCAAGATCCCTGCTTGCATTTTTAGCAAGATCCCCAGAGGATTCTCAGGTGCAGGAGTGTTGGGGAACCACAGACCACAAGTATAGGATGAATACAATAGGGTGCAAGTTTCCTATTTTAAAACATCTTTTTATTATGAGATTGTTCAACCCTAAGTGGGCCAGAAATGGCATTTTACATGGCAAATTCCTCCTCAGCAAATCAGACTGTGAATCAAATGTGGAGGAAATAAATCCTTGAAATCTTACTACAGAGAGTGGCAGATCCAACATGGAAGGATTGCTAAAGGTACCAGAAATGCCTCGTGACCCATGTGAGGAAGCATACTGAAGGAGGATCAGAAAGGATATTGATGGCCTCCAGTGTCCACCTATCCAGGCACACATCAGGGTCATAAACACAGTATACCAAAAGTTCTGACACAGAGCATTACATCCATGCTTACAGAAATCCTCAAGACTTAGTGCCTGGCATACAGTGAGCACTTATAAATATTTGTTAAATACTTGTGAAATTGTTGCTGAATCCTCATCTGATTCAGAGCAGATATGGTGATGAGAAGAGTATATCTTATATCCAAAACAAACAAACAAACAAACAAACAGTCTTACTAGAAAGAGAACAGTGTTTAGGAAAATGTGGATGAGGATAAATAGAAAGAGAGGAAGTGATATTAGTGGAATAATTTACTTTAAGCCACCTGACCAGATGGAGAGCAGGGTTGGAAAGCTCCTAAAAGTACATACTGGCATTTACACAAAGTTTCCCTCAGTGGACTCGGATTTTGAAAAATCGCACGCAGTTTATAAGTAGATGAGAAGAAGATAAGTAGAATCTTACCTACAATAAGTGTAGGAAAATGGCTCAAACTTTAAGAAGAGTGTCAGGAGAGCTGATTGCCCAGGATAAACTTATTCTTACCAAAAGTAGTAGTAGTAGTAATGATAGCAATAACAACAATAATTTGGGGGCCCTTTTAAAATATGAGCGGGGCAAAAAGCAAGGCAGATAGTGTCACTGTTTAGTGCAATGTTGAGAAGTGACTCAGATAAAGTCACGTCCTTCGATTGCTATTTAATTTTTACTTCATTGTAAAGGAAAATGACCTTCATATTGAAAAGGATACAACAAAATTAGGCAAGAAATAGAGGAAAGCAAAGTTAGTGAAAAGATCAGAGGACATTGTTGTGTCCTAATCTAGAAAAAATACACCCAGAATATATATAGAGAGAAAAATAGCTTGATCATGTTTATACTTTTTGAGAAATTGTGAAAAATTGGGAAAATGAGTCTACAACCAATCTGGGGCAAATACTGAGAGCAAAATGACCACAAGAAGCTAGCATAGGATTAACAAGAACAAAGCAAGTAATACTGGCTTTTAGCTCACTTTTTTGATAGTTATTAGATCAGGAAATAGTGGTAATCCAGTAGACTCAAATTCCACAATGTGTTTCATTTCCAAAGCCTTCCTGATGTCCCTGTGGAAAAGAGAGTGAAATATCAGATGGATGCTAATGTAAAATGATGGAGTGATAACTGTTGAATGGTCACCCAGAGATACTGTTTAAGGACCAGAGTCAAACCAGGTTCCAGTGCAGAGCCACAGGGCTCTGTCCAACACATTTTATCATAGGCCATAGATACAGATGTAGGAGGAAGATCTGCGTTCGTAGATGACCTGAAGCTGTTGGGTGATGGGAACAATGTAATCAGATTCCAAAAGATCTTGACAGGCAGAAACATGGGACCAGAACTATTTATAATTAAATGCTGATTTTAGGCCCATAAAAACAACAGGATAGAGAGATACAATGTAGGGAAACCCTCTTTATTGTAGATGCTTTACTCAACCATAAGCTCAGTAAGTCAATGGCATGACTGATATGAGAGCCAGAAAAGTTAATATAAGTAAATATAATTAAAAGATTCTATACAGAGGGATTAGTCCTACTCTAGCTTGCACCGACGGTCAGCCTAGGCACAACTGATCCATCCAAGAGCTACCACATTCTATGAGGGCTAGAAGCAGACTGGTAGGATTTGGAGGAAAAGGTGTTGTTACAGCAGTCCAGGAGACTATGCCATACTAAGAACTGTTGAAGCAAAGGACATGTAAAGTATGGAAGACACATGTCTCTGAGATAGCATGCCTGCCTGCAAATACCTGGTGACCTGCCATATAAAACCAAGACCTGACCTCTCCATCTGCATTGAAGGACTAGCATAGCACTAGCTTCCAGAAAATATATTAAGAAAAAGAAATTCTCCCTAACAGTGAGAGCCATGCCACAATGAAATGAGTTTTCTTAAAAGTTGGACAGTTCTTGTCTGTAGAGGGCTTGGCCACAGCAGAACTAGCAGTCAATGACAAGGCACAAGTGCCAAGGCATCCAAGCATGGCAGACCAAGTCAAAGCCTGATACTCCCATGAGCAGATGGGGCAGTTTGCCTTTGCTTTTTCCTCATAGGCCTGCTCCTCTCTGCTATTAAGCATGGAACCTTGAGTGTGCATGTGTGTGCATGCACACCTGTGCACATTTATATGTGTACACATGTACACATATATGTTTAGGAAGAGGGAGAGGTGGGAATGGGAGTGGCAAAAAGGAATGAAGACAATAAAATTTCAGAAGACACAAAGTAAGCATCACCAAGAACTTACAAAAGTTCTCAGAAAAATACAGTACCCTCCCATTGCATATCTTAGTGCATCTATACTAGACAACCCCATGTTTTTCAGCCAGTCTCCATTATGCATCTCTTAGGGGGCAAAAACAGCAGAAATAGCCACTCCCTACAGTGATAGCCACACCCCATTATTTATCACGGTCTTGGAGCCACATGGCTCTCTGGTTGTATATTCCTCCTACAGAAGAAAGAATTATCTCCAAGGTGCCCCTTCAACCTCAGTCATGCTATCTATCCTGGGGACCTAATTGGCCCCATGGTGACCAGAGGAGAATGCAGAGGGCCTCTTGTTCATTGCAATCCTAGAAAAAAGGAGAATGGGCAGAGGGAGCCTCCAGTGTATACCAGCAGTCCCCTCTGGCCAGTTTTTCCCCTTCATTGATCAGCCTTGGGTGCCAAGAAAGAACCTCAGACCCTAAATGTCCAATATGAACCCACTGGAAAGCGTAAGGTTAAAATAATTAACAGCCACCCTTTTCTGTCTTTTAACAGCACCTTCAAAATTAAAACTAAAAACAGAGCAAGAAGGCTCAACAATACTATCCACCTTGAAGTCAGGTTCAGAAGGTATTATTTTAATTTTAGAATTTAATGATGATTTTAAACGACTTTCAAAAGTTACATTCCATCAGAAGAAGGTAAGAAACACAGAATTATCAAGCCACCAGCCAAAGAGAGCCCTCTTTGGATTATTTTATTTTTTCTTTGTTTGACTTATTGTTATTCGATTACAGTTGTCCTATTTTCCCCCTTTGCCCTTCCCCCCCAGCCCAACCCTTGCTCCACAGTCAATCCCCACACTATAGTCCATATCCATTGATCATTCAATCATGTGCTTTGACTAGTCCCTCCCCCTCCTTTCCTTCATTATCCCCCTCACCTCACCCCTCTGGCCACTGTCAGCCTGTTTCATGCTTCCATGTCTTTGGTTCTATTTTGCGCATTAGTTTATTTTGTTCATTACATTCTTCTTATAAGTAAGTGAGATGATATGGTATTTATCTGTCATTGACTGGCTTATTTCACTTAGCATAATATTCTCCAGTTCCACCCATGCTATCACAAAAGGTAGGAGTTCCTTTTTTCTGCTGTGTAGTATTCCATTGTGTAAATGTACCACATTTGATCCACTTATCAACTGATGAGCACTTAAGCTGTTTCCAGCACTTGGCTATTGTAAATAGTACTGCTATGAACATAGGGGCACATAAGTTATTTTAAGTTGGTGATTCTTAGGGTGTATTTCCAGCAGTGGAATTGCTGGATCAAAAGACAGTTCTATTTTTGTTTTTTAGAGGAAACTCCATACTGTTTTCCACAGTGGCTGTACCAGTCTGCATTCCTACCAACAGTGCATTGGAGTTCCCTTTTCTCCACATCCTTGCCAGCATTTGTTGTTTGTTGACTTGTTAATGATGGCCATTCTGTTGGGTGTGAGGTGGTATCTCACTGTCGTTTTAATTTGCATCTCTCTGATGGCTAGTGATGTTGAGCATCTTTTCATATGTCTATGGCCTATCTGTATGTCCCCCTTGGAGAAATGTCTATTCAGGTCCTTTGCTCATTTTTTAATTGGATTTTTTGTCTTCCTGGTATTGAGTCATATGAATTCTTTATATATTTTGGATATTAAACCCTTGTCTGATGTATCACTAGCAAATATGTTCTTCCATATGGTCAGTTCCCTTTTCATTTTGATGGTGTTTTCTTTAGCCATGCAGAAGCTTTTTAATTTGATGTAGTCCTGTTTGTTTATTTTTGCCATTATTTCCCTTGCCTTAGGAGATATATCAGCAAAAATATTGCTACATGGGATGTCTGAAATTTTACTGCCTATGTTTTCTGCTAGGACTTTTATGGTATCATGCAATCCCTATTAAAATACCAATTGCATATTTCACTGATCTAGAACAAATGCTTCAGAAATTTATATGGAACCAAAAAAAGACCCTGAATAGCCTCAGCAATCTTGAGAAAGAAGAATAAAGCTGAAAGGATCACAATACCTGATATAAAACTATACTCCAAGTCCACTGTAATCAAAACAGCCTGGTACTGGCATAAGAACTGACACATAGATCAATGGAACAGAACAGAGAGCCCAGAAATAAATCCATGTCTCTATGGTCAACTGATATTTGACAAAGGGAGCATGACATACAATGGAGTAAATATAGTCTCTTCAATAAATGGTATTGGGAGAACTGTATGGGTATATGCAAAAAAAAAAAAAAAAATGGAACTAGACCACCAAGTTACACCATACACCAGAATAAAAAATGGATGAAAGACTTAAATATAAGTTGTGACAACATAAAAATCTTTTAACCATCTTAGACTAGGGAAGCCTAATTAAGACCAGTGGCCAAGGTATTATTTCTAGGGCTTGGTGTCAAGGTTCAGGGATCAGGTAAGAAACTGAGCCAAAGGGTAAGTGCTTTTAAATCTGAATTAAAATTGAATTTTGAAAAGGGAGGAAACAACATTTATCAATGGAGTTAGGAGGGAAAATAATTGTTCATTCCATGACATTTACTGTATATGTACTGACATTTACTGTACACCTACTATATACTGGGCAGGATATAAAGATAGACAAACCCATCATACACTCTCAGAACTTAAGTTCTAGTGGGCAAGATAAAAAATGAACAAAGGGAGAAGAATCAATATTTATTGGGCACTAGCTACAGGCTTCAAACTGCTAAAGATCATGGAAGTTTCTTATCCCAAAACATGTGATCTCCACCCTGGTCTCCCTAGCCATTTAGAAGATGTTTTTAAATTGATTCCTTCAGGGATCCAAAGGTCTAGACTAGTTCACCACACCACATTCTATTAATAATTTTTCCTATTCTTTTTCAATGTGTGCTACCACTGAAGTGCTGCAAGAGGAAGAAAATGGTGAGAGCCATTTTCTCACCATTTTATGATATATCATTTCATGATATATCCAAAGATCCCTGTTCCCTACAGAATGTCCAGGGTTGGGGATGGTGCCCCACATGGGTGAGTGCCCTGCTGGTCCAGGCTGTACCAAGTCCTAGAGAGGACCTATGGACATGCTGAGCGCACAGCCCCAGAACCTGGATATCCTTCCCTGTCCTTTCCTGAAAAAGGGAGATAGATCAAGAAGCAGAGAGAGGGTCTCTGGAGCAAGACAGAATGACTTGGCATAGGGCCAGAAGTCCATTTCTCTACTCAAGCTCTGCTTTACAGAGTCCCACATTTAAAGAGGGTCTAGTTGGTTGCTGGGTCCCCTGAGGTCTGGACAGCAGGGCTCGACTGGAATGCATGGGCCCCTCCCGAGAGCTCGCCCGATGACACCTTGGTAGGGAATAAACTGGAGCCCCTACACATGGTGCCCTGAAAGACTTGTTACATTTTTATTAAGGAAGGGTTAGAATTTTACAAGACAGAAGAACAAGAAGAAATCCTTATGGTAGTAGAATCCCAACTTGCATGCATCACTTCACAAAATAAAAGCCCTGCAATTAACCAGACCATCCTATTAGTAATTCAAGGACTTTCAGCATGGTGGGTGTGATCCTGATACACAATGGTGTATCAAACAAACTCTTTCAAATTCTAAACCAGGGGTGTCAAACTCATTTTCAGCAGGGGTCACATTAGCTTCATAGTTGTCTTCAGGGGGCCAAATGTAATTTCAACTCCTTAACAGTTAAGCAGTAGTTACATTTATACAGTCCTAAAATTATTTCGGCCCTTTGAAGGCAACCACGAGGCTGATGTGGCCTCCAGTGAAAATGAGTTTGACACCCCTGCTAGACTATGCATCCCACCTGCTACCCTACCACTCCCAGAAGGGCACTTATCAATAGAATTTATTTTATTCCATTTCCAATCAGGGAGGGTATTAGGAACTCGTGCTGCTCAGATGTTAATGTGTAGAGAGAGAACCAGGGACCTGCTAACATATTCTGACTCAGGAGTCTGAGATCTAACATTCCTCACAAACACTAGCAGCAGCTACTCTGCTGATCCACAGGCCACACGTTAAGCAGCAAGATTGTAGAACAGCTTACAGATCTGTGCCCTTAGTAACTACTATCTGAGATAACACGGAATCTAGTACATGAAAGGTCAAAGAGGTGAAAAGAGCACTGAATTGCAGAGCTAGCCCCAGGTTAATCAGTCACTGCTATTCCTCACCCTTATACCATCTGTAACTGGAGATCTGCCCAGCAGAGCAAATACACATAGCTTCAATATCTCTCCCAAACCAGAAAATGCAGTTCTGTCAAGAAAAACATTAGAGGACAGGCATTGAGTGGATGGGGAAAAATTAAGATTTGTTCTTAATTGGATGTGGGGAAGACACACTCCACTTTAGGGGATCCTGTGTGCCAGGCACTTGCCTACATTAGCATGGCTTCCTCTGAGACACCTTGAAGATGAGCCTTATTGTCCCCATCACAAAGGTGAGGGGAGTAGAGTAGAAAAGGGCTGTGTGGCATGCTGGTAGTGGCCCAGGTCCTTAATTACAGGCCTGAAACTCCCCACCCATACCTCACCAATCCTCCCATAGAGCCATTTCCTGAGAAGATAATTCTCTCACTCTAACAAAGCTGATTAGGAGTAAAGCTTTTCTGTCTCATTCAGGCCCAGTTATGCCTATTAGTGTGCATTTACTGTGCTTGTCTTGACAGGTGGATGGTGCCCATCAATGTTAATAAGGTTAAGTATTATGTTGAACCAGACACTTGTGAACACTCTGTTCAACAGTATTCAGGACTGCTGAGTCACCTTCTTCCCTTGATTAACACCTACTTTCCCCCCTCAATTTAACTATGTATTATTCAATAAAGCCTATTAAAATAGAGCAATTACAAATGACAGGGATATGTTAAGCTTTCAGGGCCACAGCCAGACTCATATTCTCAGTCTCAGGCAGCACATACTCAGAGACCTGCAGGCACTGCCACTCAGTCTCTCCAGCTCCTTCAGGTCTCCTCTCCCGTGACAATGTGACAGCCAAAAGGAGCTCCCTGAGTGCCTCCTTGAATACCCATGGATTCTTGTTGGGTTTTTCCCAAATGACTTTTAAAACTTCTCTTGGCCAGTGTTTTTGGAATTGAGTTGAAAGGGACCCTTGCCTTTGCCAGTTGTCAGTATCACAATGGGATGGTGTGTGCCTGAGGTATCTACAGGAAAGAACTGCTGAGGAGATTCATAGCCTGGGGTACACTGCAGACGGTGCAGGCTTCTACCAGGAATAAACCAAAGCTGGGTAGGAGGACTGCTGGCAGAAAGGCCCCTGAGCCTGGTGTGGATACATACAGATCCAGCTGAGTGGAATTCTCCATCCCACCAAGAGCCCAAAGGAGTCAGTTTTTATTACTGAACCAAAATTGGGAAGAAGAACAAATATTACAAAAATACATGTGGCAATCACAAAGAATATCCCTTCTCCACCCCCAAAGACATAATAGAGACACAAAATCAGACAAAATAAGTCAGTCCCATGCCAATCTGGTAGATGTTCAGGCCTCTCTGTGTGGCCCAGCTTGAAGTGGCTAGTGTTACTCTGAAGCTGAGATGACAGGCCCCTGTAGTTTCCCCAGGGGCCCAGTTACTGTATGAGAGATTTTCCTTGCAGCTCTGCCTTGGGATCCATACTGTCCTAGGAGCAGGGAAATCAGACCCAAGTTGTAATGATCAATTCCTCGCCTCAGTTTGCACCCCTTCAACAGTGGAAGCTTTAAGCCCCTTTTCTGACCCAGAGGGTCACCAGGCTGTGGCTGGCCTTGAAAACAAAGACATTCATGATCTCCAGTAGACTTTTTTATACCTCAGTAGCTTGGGGATTCACCCTTTGCCTTTAATTTGCAATTATGAAACTATGTAATTCCAGAAATAGGCAATTTTTGACAAAACTGGCAGGATGTAGGAATATTTCTCAGCATTTCCAAGAGAAAATCACACTAAGAATAAATCTCTTTCACAATAAATCTAGTTCTTCCCACAGCCTACAAGGTCTTGGGTGAGTTGGCCCTCCCCCACCCCCTTCTCCCCTCTTGCTGCCCTCCTTCATGCTCACCCCTCTCCAGGTATACTGTGCCCCCTGCAGTTTGTCAAATACATCAATCACGCTCCTACTCACTCTGACCTCAGGGCCTTTGCACCTCCTAGCCTCCTGGCATCAATGCTCTTCCCCAACTATCTACCCACTTGTCCCCTTGCTTCCTTCAGGACTCATTCAAATATCACTTTTTCAGATGAAACTTTACCAGCCACCAAGGACACACACTCACTTTCTTCAGTCAGCCACTGAAACTTACCCTTTTCTTCCCATTTTATTAACATCCTCCAGTTGAAGATTAGGAAATTTGATGAATTTACTTAAAGTCTTATAGATAATATATGCATTTTTATTTAAAAGGGCAAAAGTAAGTGCTATAAATCTATTTCCTTTTTTGTTTTGGTTTTGGTTCTTTTTCCATATGCCTTTCCTTTGCTGTGTCTTCCAAAATTGAAAGCCATGAAGTTTGTCTCTCAAAGGAACTTTTGGGATGATACATTAAATGAGCCCATGGACACACTGGAAGACTTCAATGACAATGTAAGTTGGATAAAAACTTGAGACTCAATTGTGCACCTGATACCTGTATAATTTTGTTAACCAGGCAGAAAGACCCCTGAGGACACAGGCAGATCCAGCCAATTGCAATTCTCTATCCTACCAAGAGAGGGAGCATCCGAATAAATTGAATAAAAGGAAATTAAAAAAAAAAAAAAAAAAAAAAAACCACCTCAAGACCACTGTGCTTCATAAATTGGGGCAGGTGGCCCAATACCAGCTGGTAACTTCCTCATGAGCCATGGGATTCATAGTTTCACTCTGTTGTTAGCACAGCCCAAATGAGCTTTTCTTATGACAAATATAAATTTAAATGACATACATTCAATTGAAGAGAGTCATAGAAATCCAAATATGGCACTCCAAGGCCCTAGTTTCAGAGTGCCCTGCTGGCAATATGAACAAACACCCTCAAGATTGCTTTTGAAGGCAAGGAAACCACAACAAAATATGCAAGTCATCTAGATATCAAGGAAAATTGTTCTTTGTGAAACCCCATGTCAAAATGAAGTTAGATTCTGGAAACATGAACTAGACATATTTTTCCAACTAAGTACAGCTTTAAACATTAGACATTATATACAAAATAAACATAAGAAACTTCTGAAAGACAGAAAGAAGAAGGCAGTCCAGGTAGGGACCTGGAGAGTTAATGAACAGCATGACAGTGAGTTTCCTGAGTTTTCTTTTTGTTCCTTATGTCCTTGACTGGGTTCTAGAAAAGACAGCAACCAGAAACCCCAACAAGCACAGACAACAAAACTCCCAAGAAAAGCTGGCTGTCTCTAAGGAAAGCACCAGGAATGAGGCAGCCTAGCAACATAGAAACTTTGCACAATCAATCACCTCTGTAAGCAAACATCGCAACAAATAGTATTGAACCACTTCCCCAGGCCTGTAGTTCTGCTAACACCACCCTTTCAAGGGGCCTAGAACCATCCCTGGGCAGGCATTCTTTCCCCAGCTGTATCCAGTAACCAGAAATGAGACAGGAAGTCATAATAGTTTGAATAAGCCCCACATCTATGGTGTGTGGTGTTATCTTTACTGCATGAATTCTTTTCCTGGTACATCCTAGTGGCTCTAACTGCTTGTGTCTGACCTCTAAGACTTACAACAGATGTTGATTCAAGTGGAAGAATTATCATGCATCCTCTCTACTATGGCTAAGAAACTTTCTTAGGGCTATAGGTACTGATTATAATCACAAGACCAAAATCGTGTGTCCCTAGAACTCAATATAAAGCAGATATATTTTTCCAAACTTTCCCCCAAAAAGGCAAAAAAAACCCCAAAACCCTAGGTATTTATTTTTGTCTTTTTTTTTAACTGGGAAATTTTCTGGTCTCAGTTCATATTTAGCCCTAAATTCCTTACTTTCCACACTTACCTTCTATACATATAATAGGGTGGGGCAAAAGTAGGTTTACTTTTGTTCATATGGAAAATGATACAACAATGAATAAATAATAATACAAGAATGAATTTTGTGTTTTGCAAACTCACAACTGTAAACCTACCTCTGCCCCACCCTGTATATTAGTAAGAATTTGCTTTTCAAATTCTGAAATACCACACCCAAAGAAGAAAACAGATTTCTTGAGCTTAGATTCAACTGCATTGGATTTACTAAGACAGGATAGCAAACTGGACCTTTTTAGAAAGATTTTTCAGCAAGAGTTGAAATTTAAAGGAATTGTTTTAATTAGAAACTTGAATTATTCAGAAACCTTCAGCATGCCTGTCAGCTGAGGTTTTACTGTATTGGGCTAAGTTGTGGTCACAGACAGAAGTGAGACGTCTCCCTTGAAGCTGTGTGAGCTTCTGGATGAGCACAGCACGTTGGGAGGGGTCCTGGGACAGGTAGGCTATGCAGGCAAGCTCCAATCACAAGCACCTTGCCTCGTCATCTCAGGTGACAAAGTATGCATAGATACATCCCCCTTGCTGTTTATACCACTCTGCCTCCAAGGATCAGGAGCTTAGGACACTCAGGCAGCATCCATGTCCCAGATGCTGGCATTCTCGTGATAGACAGCTATACAGCTAGGTGAAACAGTACTTCTCCAAGCTAAATCATCAGCAGCAGATGTGGACAAGTGGGGCCAGAACAGGACAAGACGAATGGAATGAATGCCACAGGCTACCTACAGCTGAAAGACTTTTGAAGCCCCTTTGCGGGGGAATACCTGAAACTACTGGGATACAAGCTAGGGAGCAGGATGTAAAATCCTCCCATTTGGATAGGAGCTATCAATCTATACTTTGGTTATTCTGACAATTCAATTCCCTTGCTGTTTTTAGTTCATTTTTGCTTGTTTTATTTCTATTACAAACCCATGCATTACAAACCCTGCTATGCAAACTTTTGGTTTTAAGATCCTCCTCACCCAGGAGGAGTCTCTGGCCCTAGGGTGCTCAATACACCTACTATGACAATGAGGACAGTTCTACTTTATAGACTAGAGAAGCAAATGGGACCAACCTCATGAGGTGGTGTATGCACTGGCTAATTGAGTGGGATGGCACAGCCTAGATAGGGTGAGAACTTCAGCTCAGCCCATGCAGTGAATCTGTTGTCTGGTGGTCTACAGTAGGCACTGTATTTTCTGCAGAACAAAACAGAATCCAAAGGAGATGATGAGAGATCACTGGCTGAGGCAAATAGGAAGTAGTTCCATCCAAGAATGGGATTGTCAACAATGAGGAACTTAGAGACAAGACACCACAGGCCTTAATTCAACCTGTCCTGAAACACTGATTTCAGTGTTAAAAGATAAACTGAGGCATATTAAATATTTTAAGAGTTTATTTGATCATGAACCAGTTGGAACTGGTAATCATCAAACCAAAAGCTGGCTGCTTGTGATTGGTTGTCCTTAGAGTTTGATTTTGTAATCTTGAGGCATTGACAGACTTAGATTTTGATTTGTTTATGTAGGCCACCACAGCCTTAGAGCTACCCTGGGATAAAAACCTCCTTGTTTAATTAATTTAACACCAGCAATGGACAGAAGAGCAGAAGCTGGGAATCAGACAAGCTAGACCTGAGACACCTCAGCTTTCACCACAACCTTGATAAACTGACCAAACACAGTTTCTTCTTATATCTGTCCTAGGTCACAAACAACTCTAAATATGTTGGTCTTCTGCTTGCTATCAAAAACCAATAAGTTAATGCCATGCTGTACATTATCAGATATTGAACAACAATAATGACAACCTCCACTTGCAGGTGTGGGCATGGCAACATGACAGATCCATGGGTTTCCTCAATAGCAAGCCAACTTCCATCTTCTATCGAAAGGGATCCAAAAAAAGAAACTCTTGGGAGGACCCACCTATGTGTCAGTCTTGGTTAGCATCATGGACTTGGGCTAGAACAAAACTGCAAAATAAAAAAGGCAGCTTGCAATGTCATTACTTGGGAAGAATCTTTAAAGGCAGAGTTGTCTTAGAGGTCCAATACAGGAAATTAGAGCCACTAAGCTGTACCAGCAGGGAAAGAATTCATGCAGGTGCTGCACTGCTGTCCTGAAGACAGTCATTCTTCACACTGAATAAATGAGCAACCGCTGAGAGGTTGGCCATTCCTGGAATTCAGAAAGCCTGTTAAGCTCTCAAAGCATGAAAGCATTTTTACTTTCTTTTTAAAAAACTATCTTTAGCTCTGTATCTTTTTTTAAGATTGTATTTACTTACTTTCAGAGAGAAGGGAAGGGAGGGAGAAAGAGAAGGAGAGAAACATCAGTGTGTATTTGCCTCTCACATGCCCCCAATGGGGACCTGGCTCGCAACCCAGGTATGTGTCCTGACTGGAAATCAAACTAGCAACCCTTTGGTTTGCAGGCCAGCACTCAATCCACTGAGCCACACCAGCCAGGGCCATTTTTACTTTCTATAGCCATCTCCACATTTGGGAAAAGAGCACAATTTTATGCTCTCAAAAGATTGTTTGGTATGCTGTAGTTAAAAAAAAAAAGATCTTGAAGAAATTGGGAAGAAGGTATGATAATAATGGAAATATTCTTTAAAACAAATCTTGCTAGCCACCCTACTGTACCCACTATTTGTGACTTTTGAATAATATGTTGAAATCTCACCTAGCACCTGTGGGAGTCAGAAAAGTGGCTAATTAGTAAATAGTTAATTCCAGTTTTCTGGATATCTTATTCTGTGATCCTTTCGTAGCTTTTTAAGAGCTCGTATGACTCAGTGTTTAGGACCATGATCAAAGAAATGGCTGCTCACAATGAACTGGAAGAGGATATTTACATTCCCCTGACTGGCCATCTGGAGAGTGAAACCAGAAGGAAACTGGCAATTCTGTAAGTGACTGGAGAGATGGAGGTATTGGTCAGTGGGTTGAGGTAGGTCAGAGGTAGCACAAGGAACATGTAAATTGGGCCACCAGAGAAAAGAGCAAGGCCAGGGCCAGGCAGGCACCCGGAGACAAAGAACAGGCATAAGCCAGGCAGAGGAGCAAGGAAATCCATAAGCATGGGGGATCCAGGATAGGATCAAAGGCAGGCAATAGTGGAAGTTAGAAATCGAGGGCAAGAAAAGTCTTGAAGGGACCATGAACTTGAACAAAAGTCTGGGGAACAGGGCTCAGAACCCTGGGCCTTTTAAGAGAACGGCCAGCAGGGGAATCTAGATCCTGGGCAGCTGCCCAAGAAATCTCCTGGCCATATTCTAGGCTAAGCCAATGTTTTTTCATGCTTCTTGGACAGGGAAAGGCTTGAGCTTCACTGACCTGGAAGTCACGGCCAGAGGCCCTATTTGGAGGGGAGAATGATAAAGTTATTGCAGACTGTGGCTGGCACCAAGCCTTTCTAGTTGGCATGACCCCAATCACAAAATGTTCCCAAACCCCAAGTGTACATCCACCATGTGCTCATTCATATTCATCCTGCTGTCAAAAACGTTGGTGAGCAAGGTGCATTTTGAGACCTTCTGTGAGTTAATCACAAACTTTCTGGCTGTGGTGCCAAGGAACAAGCTATGGGGTATGGGTTTTCCTGCATAATCTCCTGATGAGTTGAGGCTTTCACAGAAATCAGGAAGAGAGAATGACCACCAGCAACTTCTGCTTTAGGCTTAGCAGTGTCCTGGGGCTACAGACCACTGAGGTTTCTCTAGGAAAGGGGAAGGCAAATACCCAGGCTTTCTAATCCTTATACAGATACAAAAACAAATGCCAGAAAACATCCCAGTTAAGTTATTCTGCCTCATATATGCTATTTCCCCTGCTCCATTCCTCCCCATTTGAGCCTATTACTGAGGCTTATTCTAAACTAGTTGCACTCAACAAATATTTCCTGAGCACCTACTGTGTGCTGATCTGTGTGGTGATCTTTTCAGTACCCCTACAGTCTTTGCCATTGAGGAGCTACCGTGTAAGGTGGGCAAAGGACCAAAAGGAAAAACCTTCCCCAAAGGGCATTGGGTGCCTCTGGCTGGACTTAACTCTTAGTTAAGAGTTGTCTTAACCTTTGCATGTATTTGGCACCCTTTCTTGACCTCTGGGACAGGTATCACCACACCTACTGCTCAGTCCTCATTCTTTCACAGGTAATGGTAAGTTAGGTAACTGCTTCTATTCCATTTGAAGTGTGAGCAAATAAAACAAATAACATTTGGTACAAATGGGCCATGAAGAGCTCATTCTCAAGTTCTGTTACTGCTTCTAAAGCACAGATAGTAAACCTTGGCTCTCTGCCAAGTGAACCAATCCAGCCCTTTCCAGCAAAGAATATTTGTTTCTGGGATTCTTGAGGTTGAATTATTATGCCCTCTTTAAGGAATCTGAACTGAGAACTTAAAACCAGTCATGTCAAAAGCCTTCTTCTCAGATGTAATGAAGCTGGGAAGCTCACTCCTGCTGGCACATTCCCTTTCAAAAGTGTTCTGATCTGAGAACAAGAAAACACAACTCCCCCTGGAGACCATCTTAATTTGGAAGAACAACAGTCCAAGCCATTGAAATGCCAGGATGACTTGCTTTGTGTATTGACATGAGAGGGTTTTAAGGGCTTGATTATTTCAAAAAGCTGTGCTTTGGCATGACTTTCGTGGTGAGTCATTCTTGAATGGGATTATTGAAAAATTTCCTACTAAATGCAAAAGGGTTTCAAATGGCTGTCCAGTTCACAAACAATGCTGTTTTTCCAAGCTATTTCCAAATGTAACCTTCACTGGAATACTCACAAGCTGTAGAAAAGTCAAGCTGCCTGAGCTTAACTCATGAGGCCAGCCTTGCATTTGAACCTTTTAGCCCTGTGTTAGCCCCAAAGATGACCCTTGTTAAATTTATTTTTAAAAATTTGGGGGTCAGCCCAGGGGTCCAGGTTGAAGGCCAGTTAGAGGCCAGGAGGGAAGCACTGAGTCAATGCCATGTGCTGTCCCTTTACTACTGAGCTCTGACTGGAAGAAAAGATGGGTCCAAAAGAGCTATCAGCTCAACTTTCCACCCATAAAAAGATTCAACAGGTTCTAGCACTGTCTACACTGTGTAGTATGACATATAAACATGAATTTAATGTCAGCTTTTAAAGATAATCCACATTCCTTTTAGGATGAAGACAAATTTTGAAGAGTACAAGGAAAAAATTCAATGGATTATGAAGAAACGTGAAAGTAAGGACCACTCTATTATCATCTATCTGTGACTGGTTCTCCTGTGTTCATTTCACTCTACCTCTCACTTCCTGCCATGTCTGAACAGGAGGCAGAAATGCTCACTCCCTCACTTGAGCACCTACTGGTCTAATAAGGTCCTAGCTGCCAGGGACAAAATATGGAATAAGTGGACACAGTCTGGGATCTCAATGGGACTATGCTTTGTGGTGGGGGGGCAGGGGGGTAGGGTAGTGAGGATAGACAAGAAAACAAGGATTTGGCATACAGAATGGTTAAGTGATAGGGTGAGAAGGGGATGCTATGAGGCCACACAGAAAGAGCTCTAACCTAGATTTGGGGAACTCCAAGAAGTCATTAACATAAAGTCTGGGAAAGAAATAGCCCCTTTACCAGATACTGAAGACATCTGATGCCCAGCTATTAAGATTTGCCAATCATGGAGCTTGCCAGTTTTTTGGGTCTCATCATAGAAAGCTTGAGGCAAAGGCCTAAGCTATCAAGCTGCTTAATTCAGAAACTCAAAACCATGATACGGAGTATCTCTCAGATTGCTAGATCCAATTAACACAAAAATGGCAATGATAACAATAGCAGACATAACTAATCAATCATAGTCTTTTTCTTGCAAGCCAGGACATAGCCTCAGATTTTCTCTAAAGGAAGTACTCCTGTGCCCCAATACCAATTTATGCCCCTGACCTAACTCTTACAAAATAATTGCTATGGGCTAGACATTTTCACATATGCTATTTGATTCAAATTAATTTTCATAACCATGTGAAGTAGCATAAAGAGAGTAAGGCTCAGAGAGGCTAAGTGACTTGCTTGAGATCACCCAGTCATTGTGTGCGCATGAGCCAAACTCTTATCCAAAACCTCTCAGGCCAAACCCGAGGCTTATCTTCTTGGCATATTCAATGTGTCAGGAAAAGACAAAGTGCGGGCCTTATAAGTCTAGGTTTTATGTCCTCAGTGGAATTAAGAGGCAGGGAGAAGAAGGAATCACCACCTTCATTCAGCTTTTACAGTTAGAGGGCCCTTCTTCCCACCAAGGCTCACACAATGGAGTAGCCCCAAATAAAGCAGGAGATTTAAATGCTCAGCAGCCAAGAACATAAGAAATGTCTAGTACCACTTAGTTCACTGTACCTGTATTCTCTTTATACTTCTGTGTCTTCTGGGCAGCAGATACCTGTGTCTTCCGCTCCTTGGTACCTTGGCAAGGCACACAATCAGCACTCAGTAAGTGGTTCTTGAACAAATGCAGGCTTGCATGATTTTGTGCTCCATTTGGGAAATTAAGACCTTTCAGGATACTCTATTGTCACACACCCAGTGTACGACTTCCAGTTGGGGACTGAAATTTGATATAATGCAAATGGCCACATTCCCCATGGTACCTTATCACCACCCGTGCCCACTCCCAGCTCCTCTGGACAACTAAAGCCTAGAATGTTTCAACTTTTTATATAGAAAAGCAACATTTTTAATTTATAAGAAGCATCCCTTCCATGTTCTGGTTGCAACCTGTCCCAAAAAAATCTCCCAGTCTCCTTTGATACACAAACTCATGGACTTCCAGTATCCAGCCCACATTACAGGTGCATAGCCCCATATCTCTAAACACTGATTTTCAAGAGAAGGCTGGCTTCAGGGATATGCAATCTCTACAGTCACACAGGGCCTCACACATATAAGGGCCGTGCACTGGGTTTAAGGCTCTGCTGTCACTGCCTTAACTTCTTATAATTTTAGAACAAGGACCCCTACATTGTCATTGAACACAGGGCCCCTCAAATTATGTAGCCTTTCCTGTTAGAGCTATCTAGTCTGGTGGAAAGTGTGAAAACATTACACAGCTTGAATCATGAACCATCAACATTCAAAGTTCCTGTGTGAATGACACCAGTAGGAGGCAGGCATGGTGCAGGTATTATTTCACAGAACCCCCACAAGTCACTGTATGCAGCACTTTACCACTAAGGAAACTGAGGCTCAGAAAGGTGGCCTAAAGTTTTACCTAATAAAGGCAGAGCCAAATGTATAGCACAAGCCAGAATGTTCATGATTTTAGCATTCTGATGGAAAAAATTAGTATGTAAATGTCCTTTTTTATCATTACCATTTCAGAAGTGCTTTCTATTAATTTCTAACTGATAGTCAGGAACAGTAGCTGGGGTCACTTCAGCTTCTGCACTCGCACAATCATTATTACCATTCTGTCAACAAGCACTGGAGAAAGTGCTCTTGAGAGGGAAACTGAGACCCAATTGCTAATTTCTTACAAAGGTCTCCAGGTGACCTTGCCCTATCCACTCCCCTCTTCTCATTTTCCTGAGCAAAGATCTCCCTCTCTGAACTCTAAGTAATGCCCTCTTGATTTATTCAGATGTGCTGTGGACCTTGCTTGATTCTCCCTCCACACTCCATCCCACACTGTCTCCATTCTCATGAATGCTACCCCAGACACCCACATCTCTCCCCTGGGAGATCTCTCTGGTCTCCCTGACTCCCATCTTCTCCCTTCTAAGTCTTTTCTTCACATTGTTTTCAGTATAATCTTTTAAAAACCCTTTATTGGTCTTCCATTACCTCCAGGACAATGCCCACATTCCTCATGAGGCTTAGATTGCCTTCACTTCTCTCCAGACACACTGGCTTTTTGTTAGTCATTGAATGGGCCAAATACCCTGGCTGTAGGGCATTTGTACTTGCTGTTCCTCTGCCCAGAGCACTCTTTACTCCAATATTCCTGTGGCTGCTCCCTCTGCTTAAACGTGACCTCAGAAATAAGGTCCTTGGCAACCCAATGAAAACCAGCTTGTGCTTGTGCACACATACATGCACACACACTCATATCATTTTCCATCCTTCTTGTCCTGCTTAATTTTACTTTGGAGCGCCTAGCCATCTGGCATATTACATATTTTGTTGTTTTTTTATCCTCACTTGGAGACATGCTTATTGATTTTAGAAAGAAGGGAAAAGGTGGGGGTGGAGAGAGAAACATCAACATGAGAAAGAAGTATCAATTGATTACTTCTCATACTCACCCCAACCTGGGACTGAACCCACAAGCTAGGCATTGGCCCTGACCAGGTATCAAACCTGGGACCCTTCAGTTTGCAGGACAATGCTCAAACCAATTGAGCTACACTGGCCAGGGTGGCACAGTACATTTTATCTGTCTCCCCTGCTAACATGGACAGCAGGGACTATGGCATCCCTAATCCTAGGAAAGTTCTTGGCACATAGGTGCACAATAGCTCTTCATTGAGTGAGCGAATAAAGGAATGATCTAGCCCTGCCTGCCTCTTCTATGTCATCTGTCACCACTCACCCATTCCCACTCTAACCTGCTACCATACAGTGCCAATGCTGGTAATTCCCCTTCCAATACTAGAGACTTAACTTTTACCAGAAGTCAAAGCCAGGTAAAGTTCCCTCTGGGGAGCTCTCCTGGCATTCTGTTTGTTGGTTTGAAAACTTGGGAGCTTTGTAGGTGAAATTAGAAACTGGTCCCAATACAGAGACGGCACGAGGAGACTGAAGAAAAAGGCAGGCCACTTTGGATTGCTAGATGGCAGATTGAATAAGTGAGAGAACTTATTACAAGGCTTATATTAGGCAGTACTAAGACAATTTTATCTCCATATCTCTGCCCATGAGAATCTTAAAGTTTATATAGAAGCTTTACCTTCGTTCAGTCATTATTCTGCCCAGATGGTCTCACAGCACATTGCCCTCTCAAGGCTGCAGCCTTGAAAACAGCTCCAGCTGTGGGAACAGTGGTCAGAGAGTACATTCCAAGGAGAGGAGCAGGGAGGGTTCTCTGATTGCACTGGTCCAGTTCCCAGGTCAACCGGCCATCATGTCTTCTTGATGACCTCCTGCAACACTGTATTGACCCCAAGGGATAACTAAGCTCTCTTAACCAACTTCCTCTTAACCTAGTTGCCAGGGAACCTGGGCCACCCCTTCCAGTGAAGAGCTTCCCAGCTGATAGAGTGCTAGGAGCTCTACCCTAGTGTTCTGGTCACTGCTGCTCCCAGCAGTTGTCAGGTATCAACCCAGGGTCACTTGGAGTGGGGATTGTCCTTCAGTTGTCCTTAGTTTAGTTCCAGTTTTCAGTTTTAAAAAAAGTAGATGAAAATGAAAATAAAAAGAAACTTGTTGCTAAGAAAACTAATACTGTAAGAATTTAAATGATGCTTTGCATGCTTAAAGAAGACCCAATAAGAAAATAGCTTTTTCTAAAAAAAAGTGTTTGTAACTAGATATACAATAAATATACATAGAAGATTGGGAAATATGTAGAAATTTTTAAAACTATAATTCTATGCTCAAACTATTTAGAAATTACCAAAACTGAAAATTATAGATAATAAATTATGAATGTGATTTGAGCAAAATGATCACAGAGCCCATCATCAGTCCCACACACAAAGGAAAGACTTGCCCTACCTTTAAGGTGATGTGTTAATAGACATTTGTGCTTTAAATTCAAATAATATGGTTAAAGTATGTTTTATTTTTTTAGTGACTACCCACTATAGCCTATTTTTTCAATTAACTGAATTAACTGATTATTGGCATGTGGCTGGTGTGACACCTCTCACATTCCCAAGTCTGGGCAGGGTGGTCTTCACCATGGTATCTGGAAACTAGCATTGGGTTGGCATACTGTAGGCCCCTGATAAATGTGTTGAATGAATGAATACAAAAATAGAGCTATAAAATCAACCTCTACATTTCTCTCTTCAAGGACTTGTTCTTTCCTAGCAGCCTTCCTTACTTGGGGAAACATGGCCCATGTACCAAACCCCCAAACTCTCTTTGGTGCCTTCAAAGATGTAGATGTAAGTTTTCTTTCTTTTTTCTACAAAAGACTTACTCAATCCCAAGATTACAGAGACATATACTTACTCATTGTGTTTATGGAACCAATCATCACAAATCAAGGAGTCTGAGATAGAAAAAGCCAAAAAATCTCATCGTATTGTTCATAATAAGAAGAAATTAGAAGTAGATACAGAGTGGACAAAAAGCAATGTTAAGGTGAGTGTGGAAGTGCATTGGCATTTTTACTTAGTGCAAGCTTTCTTTTTTTGGCTCAGGTGGGACACACACACCATCAGGGAGCTGTCAGAACCACTACACAATGTGAATACCAACAAGAAAAATGTGTTCAATATAGAGAGGCACATGTGAGTGTGTGGGTTATTACAGATTTACTAGGACTTTTACTCAGGTTCATTGAGACTCTTCTCCCTGAAGGGCCTGTATTTGGCAACTGGATGGGGTTGGGAGGGGAGTAAAGAAAATATATGTAATTAAAATAAGTCCCTCCCTTAATAAATTTTAAATCTACATTAAAAATTAATTACATGGTTTCTTTTGAGAATTTCCAGCCAGGTAGGCATAGGTAGATACACTGCCTCCTCACACAACCAAAAGAAGGACAACAACAAATTTAAAAATAAATAACAAGAACTGCCACAAAATCAAACTGTAAGGAAGCCCAACAACCAAGAAGTTAAAGAAACATTCACTCAGGCTGGTAGGACGGGTGGATATAGGCAGCTGGGGCAGAGAGGATGCACAGCAAGTTAGAGGCTGAAGGACCAGGGCTAGTAAGGCAGTGGCTGGCAGACCAGGCAGTCCCACATTTCCATGTTGATAAACTTGGAGTTAAAACTGGAGGGGCAAGACAGATCATGCAATGCAGTGTTCCAGTGTGGGGACATAAAGCCTCAAAACCTCTGGCTGTAAAAATCTGGCTGTGGGGGTTGCAACAGCAGGAGAAACTCACAGGAGAGTTCATTGGAGAGAGCCACAGGGTCCTAGAATGTACACAAGCGCACCCATCCAGGAATCAGCATCAGAAGGACCCAGTTGGCTTGTGAGTAGCAGGAGAAGTAACTGAAAACCATCTGAGAACCAAGCAAGGGGCATTGTTCCCTCTCTGGCCTCTCCCACAGAGAGGTTCCCTCTCTGACCTCTCCCACCACACCAAAACAAGATGGGATACCCCACCCTGGTGAATACCTAAGGCTTTGCCCCTTACAGTGTAACAGGGACAACTAGACAAGGAAATATGGTCCAAATAAAAGAACAGATCAAAACTTCAGAAAAACAACTAAGCAACCAGGACAACCTATCAGATGCAGAGTTCAAAACACTGGTAATCAGGATGCTCACAGAAAAGGTTGAGTATGGTCACAAAATAGAGGAAGAAGTGGAGGCTATGCAAAGTGAATTAAAGGAAAATATACAGGGAACCAACAGTGAAGGTAAGGAAACCAAGACTCAGATCTAACAGTTTAGAGCAAAAGAAAGAAATAAACATTCAACCAGAACAGAATGAAGAAACAAGAATTCAAAAAATGAGAAGAGGCTTAGGAACTTCCAGGACAACTTTAAACATTCCAACATCTGAATCATAGGGATGCCAGAAGGAGAAGAGGAAGAGCAAGAGCAAGATCAAGAAGTTAAAAACTTATTTGAAAAAATAATGGAGAACATCCCCGATCTGGCAAAGAAATAGACTTCCAGGAAGTCCAGGAAGCACAGAGAGTCCTAAAGAAGTTGGACCCATGGAAGCACACACCAAGGCACATCATAATTACATTAGCTGAGATTAAAGATAAGGAGAGAATCTTAAAAGCAGCAAAAGGAGACAGTTACCTACAAATAAGCTCCCATAAGGCAGTCAGCTGATTTCTCAAAAGAAAACTTTCAGGCAAGAAGGGGCCAGAAAGAAAATTTAAAGTCATGAAAGGCAAAAACCTACATCCAAGATTACTCCATCCAGCAAAGCTTTCATTTAGAATGGAAGGGCAGATCAAGTGCTTCCCAGATCAGGTCAAGTTCAAGGAGTTCATCATCACCAAGCCCTTAATATATGAAATGTTAAAGGGACTTATCTAAGAAAGAGAAGATGATCAAAAATATGAACAATAAAATGACAACAAACTCACAACTATCAACAACTGAATATAAAAAAAACAAATTAAGAAAACCAATGAAACAGGGATGGAATCTCAGAAATGGAGATCACATGGAGGGTTATCATGGGGAGAGGGCAGGGGAGAATAGGGGAAATGGTACAGAGAATAAGAAACATAAATGGTACATACAAAATAGACAGGGGGACATTAAGAATAGTATAGGAAATGGAGAAGCCAAAGAACTTATATGTACAACCCACAGACATGAACTAAGTGGGGAGGAATGCTGGTGGGAGTGGGGGTACAGGGTGGATGGAAATAAAGGGGAGAAAAAATCAGACAACTGTAATAGCACAATCAATAAAATATATTTTAAAAAAATAATTACCCCTGGCTGGTGGACTCAATAGATTGAGCACAGGCTGCCAACCAAGCAGTTGCTTGTTTGATTCCCAGCCAGGGCACATGCCTGGGTTGCAGGCCATGTCCCCAGTGGGGGCCACATGAGAGGCAACCACACATCGATGTTTCTCTCCCTCTCTTTCTCCCTCTCTTCCCCTGTCTCTAAAAATAAATCAATAAAAGCTTTAAAAAATAATTGCATAGTAAATGGATAAATAAATTTTTATACATTCATACAATGGAATATTATTCAGTGCTAAAAAGAAATGAGTTATCAAACCATGGAAAGACATGGAGGAGCCTTAAATTTACATTACTAAGTTAAGGAAACCAATATGAAAGACTACATACTATATAATTTCAACTACACAGTATGTTGATTATTGAACAAGGTGGAGAATAAGGGCAACACCAAAATCACAGTCCAAAAATCACAGTCCAAAATCAAGTATAACTTAAGTCATCCCTCCATATATACAGATTCCCAACTGCAGATCAAAAATTCAGTGGACCCCTGAACAATGTGAGTTTGAATTGCACAGGTCTACTCATACACAGATAAGCGGACCTGCACAGTTCAAATCCGTTGTTCAAAGATCAACTGTGTGACATTCTGGGAAAGGCAAAACTATGGAGGCAGTAAAAAGATCAGTGGTTCCCAGGGGCTTGGGTGGAGACAGGAATGAATAAATGGAGCCTAGAGAATTTTTAAGGCAGAAAAAATACTCTGCATGATACTCTGTACTACAAGTGAATACATATCATTAGACATTTGTCTAAACCCATAGAATGTACAACACCAAGAATGAACCTGCATGTAAACTACAGATTTTGAGTGATAAGAATATACCAGTGTCAGTTCATTGACTGTACAATGTGCATGTGGTACAGAATGGTAAGAGTGGTGGAGATTGTGCCTGTGTGGTGGGACTGGAGGTATAGGGAAACTCTGTACTTTCTGCTCAATTTTTCTGTGACCTGATCTAAAAAATAAAGCCTATTTAAAAAATCAATCACATGGTAATATTTATGACGTATACCATGAAGTTATAAGTGAAAATTAGTCTCAAAATATTAGAGTTATTCAGAGTGAGTTAATAATCAGGTCTGTAGCTCAAAAAGGATGCATTAAAGTAGGAACTGGAAAGATGTGATAAATTTTATGCCTTCTATAAATATATTTTTCAGAATATACTATGCCAGGCCCTTGTCTAGGTGCTGGAGATACAAAAGTAAAGAAAACAAAACCCTTGTTTCCAGAAAACTTATGTTTCTGTTGAGCAGACAGCGAATAAATATACAAAAATACTGTTCAGTGCTATGCAGGGTATTATTAGGTGCCATGGGGGGCAAGGCAGCTTAAGGAGCTCTTGAGGTATTAAGCTGAGAGAGGAGCTGCTCTAATACCCATAGGGCAATCTTGGAAGTGCCATGTGAGCCAAGGCATGCATGTGCATGAAATGAGCTGTGTAGATACCTGGTGGAAGGGCATTCTAAACAGAGCTACAAGTGCAAAGGCCCTGAGGCCTCTCTCTCAAGGACAGCTGTAAGTGAGGGGGCAATAATGAGTAAGTTTGGGTACCCAGATCAGGTAGAGCCTTGTGGGCCATTGTAAGGCTCTGGAGTTTATCCTAAGAATGAGGAGGACCCATTGGAAAGTCTAGAGCAGGGGACAAACATCATCTGACATACGCTCTAAAGAGTCTTTCTGGCTACTGTACAGAGAATAGGTTTAAGGGGAAAGAATAAAGTCAGAAAGTCCAACTGAAAGCCAGGAATAAATTCAGGAGAGAGGTGATGGGCATCTCTACTAAGTGGTAGCAGTAGAGGTGGCAAAAGCAGTTTGATTTGTGATATTTTTTGAAGGGAAGAGAATCAAGAGGGCTTCCTGTAGATTGGAAGTGAGAGAAAAAGAAGAAAAAAGAATGAATCTAAGAATTTTGGCATGAGCAACTGAATAAATGCCATGTTATCATTTATTAAATTGGAGAACACAAGTAGACTAATGGAAACTAACATTTATGTAACACCATGCAGGTTGTAAAGCACTTCCACATATAATGTAAATGTAGCTTTTCCCAACAATTCCTGTACCATAAATGTGTTATTATTATCCTCACTTTACAGTTGAAGAAAGTGAGACCCAGAAAAGCATACATGACTGTCTCAGGACACAGAGCCTATGCTAGTCAAGGCACTGCTCATTAGCTACCAAAACATGTGTTTCCCAAAGTTAAGTGCCTTTAACAACCAGATTCAAGTTTCTTACTCACATCACATCTGAGTCTTGCAACTCTCTGAGTGGCTCTCCTAGAGGCTGGCTCTGAGGGATCTGGGCTCTTTCATCACAGATCCATCACCATCTTGGAGTTCTTTGTGTCTAGTTGCATGCACAAAAAGTGAAGCCAAGATCAGGCTTAAATTCCATTAGCCAAAACGAGTCTCACAGCCCCACCTAGACGCAAGAGGCCTGAGAAATGTACTCCTGCTGTGTGTCCAGAAAAAAAAAAAATGAGAATAGTTTGCACTAAGAGGAAAAGCAATCAAATGTCTTAAAGTGATGAGGATGGCCTCACTTGCAGCAAAAATGTAAGAGCTAGAAACTGACACTGTCAAGTAAAGTGTGTACTCTTCTGGCCTCAGAGTAGCAATGGGAAGTTCAGTGTACTCTTCTGGCCTCAGAGTAGCAATGGGAACTTCATTTCTTGGGCCTGTACATAGGAGGAAAGTCAGTGGGACCAGTCAGAACTCTTACAGACAGAGGAATTAAGGGGAAGCAGGGGACTCTTCAGACTGTAACAGACAATGAATAGAGAGGGTGTTGGAAGCCTAAGAGAAGGCCTGCTGTTTCCTCATCTCCCTGGCCTCACCTCCAGTCCAATAATGAAACCTTCCTTGGTTTCACTCTCCAACCAGGCTAGTGAACTCCCTGCCCTGTCCCACCTTGAAGCTGTTGCTCCTGCAGCCTCTGTCCCCCAACTAATCTTAAGTGTTCTGCCTGCAGCCAAGAGGAAGTTTCTCACCAAGATTTCTAAACAGAGGATCCTTCCTAACCCACCATTCACATCAGACCACCCAAACCATCCATGAGGAGTGGGACATTTGATTGTTTTTTGTTTTTACAAATGGGCAATAAATTTTGAGTAGTCTGCTGAGTCAGGAGGAGCACTGCTTACAAGCATGTACTGGTGTTGATGCAGCATCCAACCTGGCCAGCCCGGGAGACAGCAGCTCCACAGCAGGCAGGAAGAGTTCATGGACAGACAGCAGCTCCATGGCAGCCAGGGAGAGTTCAGGGATGGACAAATGGCAGCAGAGCAAGCTCACAGACAGCAGCTGTCTCACAGTGCAGGGTCCTACCAGTAAGGCACTGTTTTTTCTCTAGTAGAACCGAGGGCCAGAGATGTTGTCCCTTCTCTCTTAGCTTTTAGATCTTAGTCTCTTACTCTGTCCCCAAGCAAATGGTAATGAAATTTAGGCTTTTAGATATACCATTTATTATACATCATGCACACACATTATGCCATATGTGTATGGTAAAGCTGGTGTGAACAAACCTACTGTGCTGCCAGTCCTATAAAAGCACAGCACATACAGCACAGGAATGGGTTGTACCCTCCAGGGTTGTGTACATGCACTCTGAGGTGTTCCCACAATGACCAAAAGATGCTATTTCTATGTCTGTCGTTAAGTGACACCTGACTGTAATTTCCCAGTGAGAGAAAAATGTGATGACTTCTCCTCTGTGTCAGAGTTTTTGCTTTGCCCATGGGGTTCTCATCATTAGGAATATGTCATTACATAACAAGTGAATTTGACAAGCAGAAAACCTCTTGAAAAGTCTGGCTTTCAAGCAGCTTTTGAAAATAAGACTGAAAATACAAGTATCTTCTTCCATGAGCAATGTCTAGAAGCTTTCTACAGGCCATCAGGAACAAACCAACCACAGATGTTCTTACAAGGCACTTTTTTAGGTTAAAAATAAAAGAAGAGCAGTGATTTGTAAACTAAATCCATGAGGTAGCTGGGAGCTTAACAGTGAGAGGCAATATGTTTCTCCACTGACAAGCCTGCAGGTTGGGGAGAGGGCAGATTGCAGGAGTCTAGCTCTCCTCTCACTGGTAACTCTGTGTACATCACTAAGCCTCTCTTAAATAAGGACAATGATAGTGCCTATTTTGTTGGGTCACTGTGTTGTGGTACTAAAGTGTTCAGTGCAGTGCCGGGAGTGGGGATGGAGTCATTTATAGGATCTTCTCATGTCCATAGTAGTTTTCATCCAGATGCCCAGGTTCCTGGGCATTTAAAGGCTGTGCCCACCTTGGCCGGGTAGTTCAGTTGGTTAGAATGTCATCCTGATAAGCCAAGGTTGTGGGTTCGATCCCTGGTTAGGGCACATACAAGAATCAACCAATAAATGTATAAATAAATGGAACAACAAATCAATGTTTGTTTCTCTCTCTCCCCCCTCCCACCTCTCTCCCTTACTCTCTCTCTAAAAACAAAAAAATCAATAAATTTAAGAAAATTAAAGGTTGTAACCTAAAGAGAAAACCACAGCAACTCCTCAAACAGCTGCATTTCTTTCTTTTCTTTTCTTAGATATGGGCATTTTGTTGCAAGCTCTTTTGAACAAAGGACTCTTTAACTGTTTAAAATAATAGTTTGAAAATCACTGGTCTGACTTCCAGTTAAAGTAATGTGAAATCCTATATGACCTAAAATGCTGTCTCCAAACACCTAGGAAATTTATGTGAAATGTAAAAAAGCATTCCTTTAAATGCAGAGCAGCATGTGTAAGAGAGACAGTAAGGAAAATAATACCAGAAATAGAGAGACACTGAGAAAGCAGCATAATGAGAGTGTGAACGAGTGTGAGTGAGGTGGGGGTATATGATGGGAAAGCGAGAGGTAGGAGCAGGCGAACATTGCATCCCAATAATCCAGGGTGATCCTGGGTTCCAACAAAGGATGAGAACATGAGATAATTGGAGGACATGTATCCTTTTCAAGCACATGTGAAACAGCTACAATTGATCACACACTAAGCTACAAAATGAAAATCAGCAAATACTGAAGAGTTGATACATAGACTATGTCTCTTACCCCAATGCAGTTTAACTAGTAATAATAGTAATGGAAACAAAAGCAACTGGTATGTTGTAAATTTAAAAATACACTTGTAAATAACTTGTGTTTCAAAGAAGAAATCATATTGAAAACTTGAAAATGTTTAGAATGGAATGGAAGGTAAACATCTACACTCATGGGAAGCAGCTAAAATAGTATTTTGAGAGAAATGTTATAGCTAAATGTTTGTATTAAAAAGGAGGAGATGGAGGAAGATTAAGAAAAAG
Source organism: Phyllostomus discolor (assembly GCF_004126475.2). Taxonomy (NCBI): domain Eukaryota; kingdom Metazoa; phylum Chordata; class Mammalia; order Chiroptera; family Phyllostomidae; genus Phyllostomus; species Phyllostomus discolor. The sequence goes on along the minus strand of NC_040913.2, from coordinate 46,900,356 downwards.
AAGGATGAAAATCAATGAGCTCAACATTCAATTCAAGGAATTAGAAAAATAAACTATAGTAAAATAGAAAACCCACAGAAACTAGAAGTATATAAATCATAATCGTAAGAGCAGAAATTGATTACAACAGAAACCAAAGAAATAATAGAATAAACAAACCAAAGCTGGTTCTCTGAAAAGACCAGTAAAATGGGCAAATCTTCAGGCAAGGCTGATCCAAAAAAAGAAAAGAGAAGATATCAATAATATAAAGAATGAAGACAAAGACATAACTACAGAAGCAGTAGAGTTTTTTTAAACATTATATTTTAAATGTTTATAGTAATAAATTTGAAAATTTACACAAAATGTATAATTTCCCAGAAATATGTAATTCACTCAGATTCAAGAAACAATAAAAATCCTGACTATTCCTCTAAAAAAGATTTGTTTAAATCCTAACCCCCAGTGCCTTCAAATGTGACCTTACTTGGAAAATTGGTTTCTGCATATGTAATTTCTTAAGATGAGGTCATACAGGAGTAGGGTGAGACCCTAACCCAATACGACTGGTGTCCTTACAAGAAAATGGCCACCTGAAGACACAGAGACATAGGGCGAGAAGCCCACAAGAAGATGGAGGCAGAGATTGGAAAGGCGCAATACAAGTCAAGGAAAAGAAGGATCTTCAGCCATCACCAGAAGCTAGGAGAGAGGCCTGAGGAAATTTTACCTTAGAACCTCCAGAAGAAACCAACCTTGCTGACATCTTGATTTTGGACTTCTGGCTTCCACAACTATGAGATAATAAATTCCTGTATTTTCAAATTTCCCAGTTTTATAGCACTTTCTTATGGAAGCCCTAGGAAACAAAGATAACCAATAACCACTAGAGTGATTGAAACGGTAGTTTAAAATCTGCATGCACACATGCACACACGTACACACGCCGAATGATCCATTTCAGCCTCCTCATCACATGGACAAGTAAACTGACACCCTGTGGGGTTTCTTGTACCAATTCTCTAGCAGGCTGGAGGTAGTGATGGGTCAGGTAGTGATGGGTGGGATAGGAATCCAAAGTAAGTGGGTAGGTCCCAAGCACTCTAGTGACAACCCCACACTTTGAATTAGGACAATCAGCCCCTGCACATTTTTCATGGCCATGTCTTTTCTTTCCAGGTACCTCAAGGTGATGTAAAAGTAATTCTCTACCCCAATGAGAGGATATTCCAAATTCTCTTTCCTGATGGATCAGGCCAGATACAGTATCCACTGGAGCACATATGGCACCTAAAAAGTCTGTGATTCAGGGCTGGGGTTTGGGTTCTACTAAGGCCTGCACCCTTGGCAGGGCTGTGCTTTTTCAAGGGGATCCCAAGGGACTGCTTGTGCCTTAACCATCTCCCAGTTATCCGTCAGGAAACCTGGCTATGCTTATCCTCAGTACGAAAGAGAGTGAGTTCACATATATCATTCTGGAAGACAGTGAAGAAATGTGTGTTCAGGCACTTATCAATAACTCTGGCCATGCCACCTTCTATGATGAAAACAGAGAAATCTGGTAAGCTTGAGCCATGAGTTCCAAAAGCTTTTCCCCATGGAGAATCACAAGCAGTATGGTTAAGGCTTGATATTTCTCTCTCTCTCTCTCTCTCTCTCTCTCTCTCTCTCTCTCTCTCCATTTGTGAATTCATTCATCTGACTCATACATATTGGAATGTAGACATGGGTATCATGATAGACCAGTAAGACAGGTCCCCGACCTCAGACAAGGAGCACTGTCCTTGTCCCACCAATGCTTTCCCCATGGTGAAACAGCAAATACAGACTCAATGCAACCACTTCTATTGGCTTCATCTCCGCTACATCTCTTGGGAGTCAAACCTCACGAGAACTATCCTAGAAACAGGATAATTCTCCTCTGTCCTGGAGGCCTCAGAGAGGAGGGTGTGGTGAGCGCTCTGGAGGCACATGTATTGTATTCAAAACTATAACTTCTAAATATTTCATTTTAACTGACCTTAGTTCTTAAGTTCCCATTTCTAGTAATGCTGGAAAACTTTATCTTACCAATTTAAGGTAATTCAGCCACTTCAGAATTTTTCCCCATCTCTTTGGGGTAAGTACTCTCTCTCTCCAGGCCTCCCTGATCCCCTTGTGTTCCAGACAGACCTATGATGGGAAGTGCATGTTATCTTGCATCAATGTATACTGTCTTTCTTACTGTCAAAGACAAACTTTTTTCTTTTTAAGTTAAAGAAGGGGGGATTTTCACTCTCCAGGTCTTGGTTTTTAAGAATATTTTATCTGCTATTGGTTTTTTGATGCCTTTTCCTACCTGACTACTTGGTTCTCAGACATGTCTGCCCTCTCCAGAGGGCCCTTTATATAAAACTGATGTCTGAAAGTTTTTGGAAACTGGTGGGAAAAGGTGCTGGATACAAGAAGGACCAAGTAGTAAGGGCAAGAAACTCAGTCAATTATCCCAAATAGCATCTGACTACATATAAGTGGGCCTCTTCTCCTTAATGACACATATTTTTAGAGTCAAAAGAGACCTTGGGGAAATCTACTTTCACTTTCTTGATGAGAAAACTGAGGCTCAGAGAAGCCAATAGGTTATTTTCCCTGAACCATACATAAAATTACTGGCAAGAAGTTTTACACATTTTTGACTCAGCCTAAAATTAAGCATTTTTTTTAAATTATCAGATAAGGTTCATAAGAGAAATCACATCTTATCCCTGAATCTCAGCCCATCAAAACCCAAGGGGGCCCTGACTGGTGTGGCTCAGTGGAGCACCAGCCTGTGAACCAAAGGGTCACTGGTTCAGTTCCCGGTCAGGTCACATGCCTGGGTTGTGGATGGGGTCCCCAATGGGGGGCACAACAGGTAACCACACCATTGATGTTCCTCTCCCTCTCTTTCTCCCTCCCATTCCCTCTGTCTAAAAATAAATAAATAAAATCTTTTTTAAAAACCCAAGGGGAAGGATGGTGCTTAAAATTAGAGAAAGGCTGACCCACACACACACAGTCTAGATTGATTCTGTCAGGCTGGCATGGGGCTGGAGGTCTTCACCAGGTCAGCTGGTGTGGGACCCAGGCCATTATGCCCTCCACTGGGCCTTCAAGGCTTCAGAAAGCAGCCAAGGCCCATGAACTGGCTGCAATGGCCCACCACTGCCCCATCTGCCAGGCATGGCTCCCTGAATGACCATAAGAAAAAGACAGGGACCCTGAAGGAAATACTTCCATCTTCTCATCAAAATCAATAGGAGCCACCTCTGGTCCTCCCCTCAGGTCAGGAGTGGATGGCTATTGTGCTGACTTCTCAGACTGTTGCTGGGACTCCAGGTCAGCCCCAACCTCATGAGAAAATGGACCCAAGGTCCTGCCCTGAGGAACAGCAGTGGCCAGTGGTTCAATCTTTCTTCCCCAAAATAGCCTTGCTTCCAGGCACTAGCCTCATAGCCATTTCAGAGTCTATGAGTCCCAAACTTCTCATCTCCCATCTCTCTCCTTGAGACCTGCTGTTTTGTCTTGAAGTTTTTCTGAAACTGCTAACCACCTCACCATTTATTGGTTCTCAAGAGTGGGAGACTCTTGAGACTGCTTTCCCTTCTGATTCTGAGCTCCTCCTCTGCTGGAGAAAATGGGAAGCTGTCAGTGAAAGCTGATCACTTGGGCTCACAGTGAGCCCGTAAATCTCTACAAATGGCTGTGCAGCATCCTGCCAATGGAACCAAGGCCCAGGAGATCCCAAGGGTCCTCCACTCTTCCTCAATGTGGCATGGCCCCTCTGTCCACCCACAGTGAGCCCCTGCTTTTCTCTCCTTGCTCCCTAGCTGCCTCCACAGCAGGACAGCATGCCCAGCCCCCATAGTATCACTGTCATTTTTCTAGTCCTTCCTTTTGGGCACCAGAGGAGCAGGCAGTAGAGAAAGGGCAAAGCTACCACCCCTCACTCCCCTCAGCAGGTCCAGGCCTTTCTGCACACAGCTAGTGCACTGCTCACCTCTCAGCAGCCCTTCCACACTCAGTGGTACACAGGTGCTCAACTTTTGTGTCCTGTCTCCCCCAAAAGCAACCACATCTTATCTGGGTCATACTCTACTTTGGCTTAACCCAAAGCAAAGCAGCAGGCACTTTAGACAGAGACCTGGATGAGAGAACTGTCCTTGTATATCCCCCACACACCCATCACCCCCAAAAGGCCATACTATAGGGCAGAATGGGCCAAGCTTTTTCCCTCCCCAGGGGCAGCAGCACCAAATTAAACTGTGATCCTAGGAAAAGGTCCCCGAAGAAATTCATCATTAGAACCACAGTCCCACTGTCATGGGGAGAACAATTTTGTGGAAAAGACCCTTCTGCTTAGTCAGGGTCCACTGACTATAATCATTGCTAGAAATTTCCACAGCTGCTCCCCAGGTTCCAGCCCCGTCTCTGCACCCTCAGTGCTGATGCTGACAGAGAGATCCTCCACTGCACCCCAGGCACTGGGAAGGATTTAGAGCCATGATATTTTAAGAACTAAATATTTCCTGGGTCCTTTTTCATTTCTGTCTCCTCGGGGAAAGGTAGACTTTCCTTTTCTGTCTCCTCGAGGAAAGGTAGACTTTTCCAAGGAAAAGCATACTTGTAGTTTGCTGGGTGTCTACAAACTAAACCTCAGCATCACCCTCAACCTCCAGGCTTGGGACTTGAGGAATCTCAAACCAGACCTCCCACCAGGCTTCAGGGCCCATATAGCGAGGGGCCCCTGACCTGCCTGAACTCAGGGTCCTTTGAAGAGGTCTTTACACCCTCTGAGAGGAACCTCCAGATTCAGATACTTCTGCGTGTTCTAGATACAATTTTCCTGAGGAAACCTTAGCCCACAGCTGGGTGCCCCCAGACAGGGGCAGACCTCTAACCCCAAGGAGTGGGGAAGGCCTAGTGAGAAAACTCTGACAGGAGCCATCAAAAAGGGTTAGAGCTGAAGGATCTGCTCCCCCACAGGGTGAAAGAAAACTCCCCTCTCTGCCCTCTCCATCAATGATAATAAGAGCATTATAATGTTGACAGAATTATTGCTACGTATAAGCATATAATTCTCACAACAACCCTATGAGTATAGTACTATTATTATCTGCATTTGGCAGTTGAAAATTGAGGCATAACAAAGTTAAGTATCTGGCTCAAGATCACACAGATTGCAAGTGGCAGATCCAGGCTTTGAACCTGGAGACTCTGGCTCCAGCACCCACATTTTTAATTCCTCACAGGCATACAGCCTCTTGTCTAAGTAAAGAGAAGTGAGCTTGGCCAGGTGGGGCCCTGATGGTGAGGCCTTAGGACTTCTGCACTTTCCTTGATGAACAATGGAAAACGATAGGAGAAACTAAGATTGGAAGTGACTAAGAGTTCTCCTGTTGGAGGTGAACAAGGCTGCACTTAGCTGGTCTCCCTCTCTGAACTGACCTATAAGGGCCCTGGACAGCCCAGAGGAGACCTGGCAGGTAGTCTGAGTAATCCAGGCTCCCCTGAACCCTACATCCTTCTGATTAACCCAGGTCTCAGCTCTCTTCCCTCTGCATTCAGTCCTCAAGAGAAGGTGCTCCCCCAACAGCAGATTCTAGGGACAGCCCTGGTGGGATTCAAAAAGCAGAGGCCAGGGACAGAGGGATACGATGGGTTTAAAAGGCCAAGAAAGGATGGCTCATGAATGAGTAGGGCCTGGGCTGGATCAGGGAGAAGGCCATCCACCACTCATTCATCCAGCATCTATTCACATGGGTGCCAGGCACAGTGCTGGGCAGCGGGAACTCATCAGGTAACCAGATAGCACATGGCCCTTGCCTTCCAGGACCACATTTTACACTTACATTTTAGTAAGGAAAAACAGACGATAAACAAGTACAGTTGATTCTCATTGCTCAAGATAGTTCTGTACTATAAAGTTTCCATGAACACTGAATTAGTGAACACTGAACTCACTGCTCCTGGGGGAAATGTGTGTGTGTGTGTTTCACATAGAGTCACAAACATGAGCAGGGGGTGAAAATTGGAGGCATCTGATGCACACACTTCCAGCTGAGGCTGAACAAGGTGACTCTGCCTCCCAGAGGATGGAGACAGGAGGGCACTGTAGCACAGGAAACTGCAGCTCTGGGGCCAGGTAGAATCTACCAGGATGGGTTTGCTTTTACATTTAAGATTATCTATGTGAGATATATATATATATATATATATATATATATATATATATATATATATATATATATTTATATATTTCTCCTAGGAACAATGGGTTCAGTATTCACTAAGCATTCAAGGCCTTTTATAGATCCTAACTACATACTTGAAAATAACAAGAATCAACTGTATGTGTTAGTAAATTACATGGAGGAAACTAGCAAGGGGAAAAGATAGAGAGTGATATAGGGACCAGAGAGGCTGGTCAGGACAGGGCCTCTCTGAGTAGGTGATACTGGAGCCGAGACCTGAAGGATAATCAGGAGCCAACCATGCCACCAAGGTGGGGGGGTCCGAGGAAGCAACATGGCAAAGCCCTGAGAATGTGACAAGCACACAGGCCCCTGGACTGAAAGGAGAGAGTGGGAGGGAGGGGCCAGGCACAAGTCCCACATGGCAGAACTGAAGAGCTGCACCTAATCTTGGGCCTCCTTCCTGGGCAGAATTTCTTCAACCTGCCAAGACCTGTGGGAGCCTGTAGCCTGTTTGTGGGCAAAGGTTGAAACAAGAAAAGGAAAGAGAGCGAGGGAGAGAGCCTGTGTTGTCACAGGAGAGGCTGTGACAGTCATCCCAGAACCAAGTGCTCTGATTACCTGATGGGACTTCTTAATCTAGGTTGAACCTGAGCCAAAACCTGGGCTACTATTTTGCCAAAGGCAAACCACAGAAGGCCTGGAACTGGTGGAATCTGAACCTCCATGTCCACGCGCCCCCTCTCCAGTCTATCTCCTTAAATATCAACCAGTACATCAAGGTACAAATCAGGAGCCAAGATAAGATCATCTTCCACTTCATCCACCAAACAAAGCACATTCGCTTAAACCTGGGCACCAAGTACAAGGTAAGATCTCAGCACCCCACACTTCTGCCCACCTGCACGCAGGCCACTGCTGCTTAGACTGGTCCAAGCCATAAGCCCCTAGGCCATGTTCTGCATGACTCCAACCCACAGAAAACAAGGCCACCTCCATTAACCTGCTGCTTCATGTACACAGAGACATTCATTTCACTTCCCAACACCATGACATTTTGCTCTCAGGAAACTGACAGCCTCAAATTGCTTAGCCATAAGCCAGATCCCACTCACCCCCCAAAAAGGTAACATGTGTTATCTTGCCTGACACTCACTACAACTGTGTCAAATGGCAGGGCCAGAAACAAAGGGGAAATCTGTGTCCCCAACCCTGCTGTTGGTGTCCTCTTCTCTCCTCCCCAAACTTGCTCATCTCAAAACAAATGACCACCTGGAAGTTCAAGTTCCTTTGCCTAGGCCAGGCAAGACATCACAAAAGACTGTTAGTTTCCTTGGGCTGCTGTAACAAATTATCACAAACTATGGGGTTAAAACAACAGAAATTTATTCTCTCACAGTTCTGCAGGCTAGAAGTTTAAAATCAAAGTGTCAACAAGACCACACTCCTCAAGGCTCTCAGGGAGAGTCCTTCCTTGTCTCTCCAGCTTCTGGTGGCTCTAGGCATTCCTCAGCCAGCAGAAGCCTCACTCCAACCTCTGCCTCTGTCTTCACATGGCCTTCTCCTCTGAGACTCTGTGTATCAAATCTCCCTCTCCTTTCCCTTATAAGGACACCAGACACTGATTGGGTGTAGGGCCTACCCTAAGTCCTTATACAAGATTCTTAATTACATCTGCATAAAGTCTATTTCCAAATATGGTTACAGTCACAGGTTACTGGGGATTAGGACTTGGACATGTCTTTTGGGGGCCACAATTCAACCCACTACAGATGGTGATCCCAGGCCGTAGAATGCTCACTGTTGAGAGGGCAGAAGATAGGCTACTGAGACCTTTCCTGAGGACTAGACTCAAGGAGAGGAATAAGGCAAACCCCAGAAGGCCCAGAACTGCTGGGACCTGAACCTCTGTGTCCACACACCCCTAGTCCAGTCTATCTCCTTAGCCACCCATTGAGATCCACTAAGACCCTGTCCCTGGGCCAGCTCCCCTCCCAGAACCTTCTATTCCACAGAAGGTTGTTTACAGACCCACCAGAGAGGCACTTAAGGCCCCCAAAGGTAGGACTGCCTGGGAGACAGACAAAGGGACATGACTCTCAGGAAGAGAGCCAGACAGAGAAGTGGGTTGAAGGAGGAAAGAGGCAAACTGCAGACCCAAGCAAAATTAAGCTCTATGAATATTTGAAATGAGAAGAGGGAATATGGTAGGCATAGGGTGATCAGCCAACCCAGTTTTCCCAGGACTGAGAGGTTTTCCAGGACATGAGACTGTGAAAGCTAAAACTGAGACAGTTCCAAGCAGATCCAGACCTTGGTCACCCTAGGTTCCCTCGCCTGGGAAGGCCTACTATTTTACAAGCTAAATAATGAAGTCTCAACCTTCTTACCTTCCCTGGGTTTCCCAGAGCAGCCAATCCAGGAAAGAGATGACAAATACTCATAATCTACACCAAGTCTTCCATTTGCCACTGCACAGAGGTGACTAGCTAAGAGGGGGGCAGCTGGAGTGGAGTCAGCATGATGACCTGGGCCACTGGCCTTCAAAAAACAGTGGGATTCCACGGAAGGAGCAGGGGCAGCAAAGGAAATTGATGCCCAGAAGGGGGATGAATGACTGACGTGGTCAGTCTGGTGCCAGTGGAGGGTGGGCCCCAAATGAAACAAATGTGACTCATCAGCAGGGGCCACACAGGCCTGGCAGCAGGGTGCCCTGAGAACATGTCAGCCCCTCATCTTCCTGTGTGATACCAGGCAGGCCTCTTGCCCTTTCTGAGCCTGTTGCCATTTATAAAATGAAAACATTGTTGCAAGGCTTCAATAAGAGATGCTTTATGTAAAAGCATTTTTTAAACTGGCTACTTCATAGAAATAGAACATATTGGTATGATCCTTTATTATTTCCCCCAACTCCAGGACACCTTTTGCTCAGCCTTCTGTAGCTACAAACTAAGGCAGAGCTAGAGTGGAGGTGGCCTCACTGGGTGCTGCCTCATCTCAGCACAACACAGATACACTCTAAGGGAGCCCAAGTGGAAGTAGGGCTCACCTGCTGATGCTTCAGACAGTCTCCTGGCTCTGGCAGCGCCTGCGTGATAGGGAATCCATGTGGAGAAGTCAAATGCCCCCAGGAGGGCACAATCTTTGGAAGGCAGGTCACAGCAGGGCTCAGGAGCTGGTACCCTTTGGCCTGGGTTCAGGCTGGGGTATGCCCACTAGCACAGGTTCAGTGAGTGTGCTTGGGAAGCAGCAGAAAGGTTGCTGGTGGCAGGGCTGGGAGCACAGATTTGCCCTAAAGAGGGAAGTTTCTGGATAAGACTCAATTCCAGCCAGGGGGCCCTAATCCTGGGGTGGGGGGAGCACAGTGCTGGTGCATGCATCCTTACCTAGCCTTCCATGAATTCCCGCAGTTCATACTCCCAGAGATGCTGAGTGAAATGAAGAAGAAAGCAATCCTGGAGGTGGAATTCAGTTCAACGGCTCGCAAAATCCAGATCCTTCTGGGGAAAATGAGCAGGATCCTGAATTTCCTGACCATCTGTGATTTGGAAAACTTCTTAGAGGGCACCAAGATCTTGCCAACTGATGAAGTCCCAACCTTGTTTCCTGCCCTGGATCTGCTGGACAACATGGGTCTGAGGGGAACATCTTCCCTCCCAGACTAAGGCAGTCACCACACTGTCCCAGGGCTCCTCCAGCACCAGCTGAGTGTCGCTGGGAGATGAAGTCGTCAGGAGTGCCAAGAACACCCAAAGTCTCATTTATGTCTTTTGAGAGTTGTTTTATAATTTGGGGCCTGTCATACATAGCAACCTGGTTTGAAAAAGAAAAGTCTTTTGAGGTTCTGACAGAATCTGTGGCTGGGGACAGAAAGACTTAATATTCAGCCCTGACCTGACAGCATTAGAAGCAAAATATTTCAGTAGGCAATATATGTCCACACCTGTCCTGCTCACTCCTACCAGTCACTGGAATGCAGAAGTTCTTTTTGTGACCTTCCTGTACTTGGGTTGACTTAGGACATAGACTGTTTCAAAGTCTAGCTCTGTTGAGTGTTTGCTGTGTGAACCTTGGGCAAGTAGCTTTATGCCTCAGTTTCCTTATCTGTAAAATGGGTCTAGAAATAGTAGCTCTCACTAACCCTGACCTCATCACAACCCGTTCCTTTCCCCGCAATCAGGGAAAAGGGAAACCTAGACAGCAAACCAACACCAGCCTGCAGCAGTTCCCCCAAAGCAGGAGACAACTGAAGCCCAAAAGGACCCACAGTAACCCCCCTCCAAGAGTTGGAACCATTTTAGTCACTGGTAATAGTCACCGACTCAAGTAGGTAAAACAAAATGGGAACTGTGTAATCTGGATGTAAGATACGATGGGTCTCAGAAAGGACTGGAGCATGGAAGGGCCTCCAGAAGCCAGGAGACTTTCATTCTCATCTGTGACACTCTCATCTTGTCCTGGAGACATGTTTTCTACACACCTCATTTCACATGACTTTGTCTCCTAATCTCTCTCAAAACACCTCAGTGGTCTCTGATTGGCCTCGCGGATTAGATACAATGCAGGGTGGTAAGGGAGGGTGGGGTTGTCTTGTAAACATAGCTCCTAGTTGGTGCCTGAGCATGGGGAGGGGTGGTGGTTTCTAGAATAGGGGAGCTCAGGAGCTGGGCAGTGTGTCTTTTCAATCCCTTGGACACACCAAATTTCCCAGGGTGATCTCAACCACAGCCTAAAACAAGACAGGAAACCCCTTCTCGCAATTAGCCCTTCTCTGCTGTGAACAGTAACGCCCAAGCCCACCTTCCTGGCCCTGCTCTCCTGCTGACCTCAAACTGCCTGCCTCCCATGCTTTGACATCATCCCAGGCCATAAGACTGAGCAGCTGAGGTGGGACTAGGGCAGTAAGGCCCAGCAGGGTGTTACACAGTCACTTCCATTATCTGACTCTCACACCTTGTTGATGAGTAGTATCATCAGCTAAAAGTGCAGATTAGACTTGATAAACAGCCCAACTTAGTTCATTTTCATTTCTAGGAGAAGCACCTTTTCTTCCCAAGTCACTGAAGATAAATGGGATAAATGGCCACTGGAGAACTGTACCTGTACAGGTTGACCTCAGCATTACAGTGCCTTGTTCGCTCTGCACCTCTGCTCAGTATGCACAGAAGCCTCTTCCCTTACTAGGCACTAGAGAAAAGGCTCCCGAGTCACACTTGGCAACAAAACAAATTTTTCCACACTAGCAGCCTTGTCTTGGAACCAGGCCAGATGCTTCTCCCAGCACTGAAGGCCATGAGGCTGAAAGCGTGTGTGCCCTGGAATCAGACAGTGCTGGGTTAGTCTTGACACTACTGTTTGCTAGCTGTGGCAAGGTAGTGAGCCCCTCTATGACTCAGTTTCCTCGTCTGTAACAGGATGCATTATGGTGAAGGTTAAAGGAGCTGGCGTTGGTCAAGCCCGCAGATAGGTGCTGAATGGGTGTGCACTCTTATCAGCCAGTGCCTCTCCTTGGTCTTCCTCCTTTCACAAAACCCAAAAACCTGATTCCATTAATGCAGAGGTTGTACACAGGTAGCTTTGCAGAGGCATTTTGTTTGGTCAGCCCCGTTTTAAAATGTTTTGTTGCCAACATTTAATAGATGGAAGAATTCCAACTTCTCTTTAACTGCTGCTCTCAAAGCCTGGACAGAATAACATGGACTCAGAGACTATTTTCATAAGGAAGAGTGAACTACCTCACAGACTACGAAGGAAATGATTCAAGTAGCCAACCAGATGGTCAGGACCTATACAAATCCAGGTCCCACCCTCTGTATCAGTTTGTTTGGGCTGCTGTCACAAACGACCACACACTGAGCAGCTTAAACAAGAGAAACTTAGTCTGGAAGCTAGAAGTCCAAAATCAAGGGCTTCTCTCTAAGGTACCAGGGACAGCCCCTGTCCCAGCTTCTAGTGGTTCCTTGGCTTCCAGGCTTCACATGAAATTCTCTCTGTGTGTTTGAATGTCTGTGTCCAATTTTCACTAGTCATATGGATGAGAGTCATAATGAATCAGGGCCCACCCTACCCCAGTATGACCTTGTCTTCACTAGTAATTCCATCTGCAGCAACCCTAATCCAAATAAGGTCACAATCTGTGGTACTGGGGATCTGCACTCAGGGGGATTACAGACTGGGGCTGAGACGCAAGCCAACAGCAAAACAATGAAAGTGTTGGTTTGTGAAGGAACACAGTAGAAGGAGAAGAGTCCCCTGGGGGAGAGGAGAGGGGTCACAGAGAGCCTCTCTGAGAGTTCCCTTTGAGCCAGAGCTGAAGAATAAAATGGAGATGGGGTGGGGCATTCTGGGAGTCAGAAGGAAAGGCAAGAGTCTGTGCAGAACACAGAGAGAGTGAGCACCTAGGACAGACATAAAAATGATGGCCTTTGGAGGTATGTAGGAGAGTATCTTTTTCTAGCTGCACAACCCCCAGCCCCCTTCTTATGGAGGAAACTGTCTTTGTGAGTATTTACTAGTGGGCAGCAGTGCCCTACTTGCCATGACAGACACTAAAAGACATCACTAAAAACTTCATATCAGTCAAGGTATCCTATCAGTCAAGTAAAGATATTTCAAAATTCCAAACAAGAACATTGAAAACAAGGGCCTTGACTCGGACAACAGCATTGGAAACACAGAGAAGGGGAAGAAATAAAGAACTATGTAGGACAGGAAATAGGTAGGACTAGATAGCACTAGGACAGGGTACATGACTGTCCTAGTAGGAAGGCTACATGACTTGGGCAACAGAGTGGATTCTTTCATTCATTCAGCAAATGGTGAGTACCTATTACAGGCACCGTTCCAGGCGCTAGGTATTCAGCAACAAACAAAACGAAGGTCCCCTCCGTGCAGTTTAGTCTGGGTTGGGGGAAGACAACAAAAACATATAAGCAAAATATCTCATGTGTCATATGAAGACAAGTAAGCCACGAGGGCAATAAAAATTGCTAGGGATTAGGGGTCCCTAAAGTATATGTACAGCAGGTTTTGTACTAGAAAATTATTTGTTGTGGGAGACTGTCCTGTGCACTGTAAGATATTTAGCAGTTCTGGTTGACTTCTAGGAGCCAGTAATACCCCCACATAGACTAGTCATAACAACCAAAAATATCTTCAGATGTTGCCTTGTCCCGTAGTGGGGGGCAAGGGAAGGTCATTCCTTGCTGAGAACTACTGTTGTTAGGTCAGGTTTGGGTTTGTTTTATGTTCCAGTATATGTCTACCTTGGAAAATGTTTCATGTACTTGAAAAGAATATATTCTGCTATTGTTAGGTATTCTGAATTTAATGAGGAAACTCAAGCACATCCAGACTGTAGTTTATTCTATAACAAGGTTACACTTAAATAAAATGCAATGCCACGAAAAAAAGCAAAAACCTTAGAGCTGTCAAAATTAAAGGGGCTAAAGAGCCCTGGCCAGTGTGGTTCAGTTGGTTGGAGCATTGTCCAGTAAACAAAAGGCTGTAGGTTTGATTCCCCATCAGTGCAATCAAACTTATGCTTTCTACTTAGCTGTTTCCATAAAGTCAGGGAGTGTCCGAGAGGCAACCAATCAATGTTTCTCTCTCACATCGATGTTTCTCTCCATCTCTCCTCCCTTCCTGTTTCTAAAACATCAATAAGCATGTCCTCACTTGACAAAAAGAGAGAGAGGAGAGGAAGGCAAGGCAAGGCAGACCTAGTTAAAATCTGCATTTAAAAAAAAAAATAAAAGGGGCTAAAAAGACACAACCACCAGGTAAAATGTCTAAGCTTTGATAGAAGAAGCTATGATACATTTTGGGGGTATCTAAATTGAGGAATCTAAAATATTAACCACATATTAGATATTACTGAAATTTTTATGTATGAGCGTTGTATTAAAGTTATGTAGGAGAATGTCCTTAGTGTTTGTATATGTAAAAGTATTTCAGGATAAAATGTCACAATGTCTTCAACTTACTTTCAAATCATTTATGTGTGTATGTATATACACTGATATTAAAACCCACTTGATTAAAAATGTGTGAAAGAGTCTGATTTTGTAAGATAAATTATTTTAGAATATACACAGAAAAATGCAGAAGCTATATGCCAAACATTTAATAGTAGTTTACCTTTCTGGGTTCATTTATGAAAAACTTTCACATTTTATGTTAAAATTCAAATACTACAGAAATGTCTAAGAGTCAACATTTTTTATAATCAGAAAAAAATTTTAAAACCTTTTACTTCTAAAGGGAAAAATATATATTCATCAGATCACTATTTAGTGGGTGCCACTATTCTCAAGTTTACAGCAGCTACTGGGCTGGGTGCTGAGAAGGGTCAGACAGACAAGCTAATTAGAAGAGTGCTCCAGAAAGGAAGCAATGAAGTTAGCTCCTCCTTTTGAGTAATGTTCTCTTATCAACATCCCTGGGTTCCTTTAATGAACAGCCCCTTGTGACAAACTAAGGCTGGCTATTCTTTCCCACTGGCAAGGTTATAGCAGAGAAGGACTGAAAGATATGGAGTTGTTAAAACAGGAGGGAAAAATACAAATGTGTTTTTATTGCAACTTCACTAACACTAAATTTCAACACAACTATTTGTGCTGACAGTACTCAGGAAATTGGCAGTTTTGTAAACAAACAAAAAAATTAAATTCTTTCAACTAGTGGGGCATTAAGATACCTCAGAAGTGTCTTTCCACAGTAATTATCTTGCTAAACAATCCACAGTGCAAGTAAAACTGGAGCAATCTGAGTAAGATTGGTAGAGTGCACCAATGTCAATATCCTGATTATCAAAATGTGTTACAGTCTGCAAGATGTTACCACTGGAAGAAACTAAAGAAAGGTATAAAGGATCTCTCTGTATTCTTTCTTACAACTGCATATAAATCTACAAGTTGGAGCAATAAAAATTTCATTTAAAATTTTTTTAAAAAAGAATCCACACACATAACAGACATATGAAGACAAAGTAGGAAGCAAAAATCTTTATTTTTTAAAAAATTCACATTTTTAAAAACAGCAATTTCTAGCCAAATAATATAAAGGCTCTTAAATTATTTAAAAGTATGTACACTCTTTATATGAGTAAACACTTGAAACTGTACAGATTTAAACAAATATTAATTTAGCAAATAAGTTGGACCACTATCACCTACTCAGCATTTTGTAAGGTATTTGAGTGTTTCAGAAACAAAAGATTCAACACAAGACCAAGTGCTGTCAAACACTTCTTCTTAAGAACACACTCTGCTCCGTACAACAAATTAAATCAATCATACTATAGTACAATAATCATGCCCTCATTTCTTTGGAAAGGCTTTTTAAAAATCAAATATACAATATAATACACAAAAATAGGTATTTTACAGTTTATTTCATTAAACTTGTATTTTAAATACTAGGTGGAAGTAAATCCAATCTTTCTATTTCATTTGTTTCATGTCAGTGAATGAATATAAACCCTCTTTACTTTCTACGTTCCCAAAATAGAGTATTAAGCTCTATTAAACAACATCCAATACCAATTTAAAGTGAGCTGAAAACAAGTGACCTGTTTAAAATGACAGACATGTAACCTATCTACACACTCAGGGTCTGGTTTAAGGGGATGCTGGCTACATTCCAGAACACTCACCAATGTTCCATCTCTAGGTTAGTGTTGGAATAACTCACAAAATTCCTTTTGAACCAAAACCAAGCTACATTTTCTATGATGTCAAAGGCAAAACCAACCCCATAAGGAAATAGCTATTTGTAGGACATCTCACAGAAGTGAATAATTTATTTGGTGAGCCTTGATATAGTGTGGCAGGTTTTAGGGGTGGTCCATCTTCACCCTCCTTGTCTTTGTTAGTAAAACTTACTCACTGTAGCAGGCACACAGCATAGCCACTGAATATACAGGACTTGAAAGTGTTTGCTCTTCAAAGAACTACTAAAACTGAAGGCAGTGTACAGAAGGCTGGCAACCCTGACCTTCACACAGGAGATACACTAGTCATCAGGTTTCCTCCTCTCCTTTATGTACCAGATTAACACACCTTAACTGGTACTTCTCAATTACAAATGCCAACTGCAGCACCATGAAGATTCTTACTAAAGACACCACCTGTGAAGAGAATGCAGCTTCCTGCTCTTGAACATTCTATACCTAAGCAATCCAAGGAATAGATACTGTATCTGTATATCTGGGAATATAGTATCTGTATTCCTTGGGAACCTTACATGAGGTCCTTGCATCTTGGAACTCACTCACATCAAAAACACAGGAAAAAGGGGTTGGGGGAAGTAGAAGAAGGCAAAAGGGGAATAAATGGTGACAAAAAGGGACCTGACTTTGGGTGGTGAGAACACAATGCAGTGTATAGATATATTATAGAATTGTATACTTAAAACCTGTTATTAACCAATGTCACCCCAATATATTCAAACAATAATAAAAAAATTTTTAAAGACACAGGAAGATAACACCCTGAATTCCCAGGAAACCAGAATGTGTTCTCAGAAGCATCCAATCTACTCCAAACTAAACTTCAAAGTGATAGGAGAAACATTACATTGAGTGTAGAAATAACATTTCTGGAAGTCAAAAAACAGTCACTGTGGAATGCTTGCTCAGTGGTTAGAAGTGTTGCAGTGTTGTATACTTTAACAAACCTTACTTGAGAAGCTTTCTAATTAACTGTGTTTCCATAAAATTCTTCTCTGCTCTACCTACTGCAACTTATTTTCATTGCACATCTTTTGCTAAGAACCATCTCGCTGCATGCTCACCAAAGTTACCTCTTAAAAACTTACATTTCTTGAAACCATTTAATGATGCAGTTATTGCTGCTCATACATTAATCTTGGCATTTTTATGTTTTAAAAGCGAAACACCAATTTTTAAACACTCTCCTTATATTTCATTCTGTAGTCAGCAATGAGTAGCACTCTTGTGTGGTTCTCAGGGACATTCCTACCCACAATTCCTCAAGTGTCCTGCAGGTCTCATGACCTTTCAGCCACTCCTGCAGACTATTTTCAAGCACTGCCCGACTGGCCTGGCCAGGTTATTTACAAACTGACAGCAGGAGGTTGACCTGAAAAGCAACGTGAAAAGCTACGTTAGTTCTGCTGTGGAATACCATAAGAAAAGTTGTTTTTCTTCAGACACAAAATGAGAGGAAAAGACTAAGACTTTTAAGAGACCAGGAAACATGGCATAAACTGGACCCACAGTGCTGATTTGATTTCCGAAGCTGCCACTGGGCACTGAGTTTCATGGAGGCCTGTGAAGGCTAGTTATTACACTCCATTATGTAATCTAGACCCTCACGTTATCTGGATTCCAATGAAGATACTATAAAAAACTATATACCAACACAGATAAGGGACAGAAATACATCTAAATAATCAATTTCACCTTTTTCTATGCAGTGTGTTTTGAGAAAAGTTGTAAGTCACTCAAATTTTTAAATGACTCTTAAAAGCATAAGAACAGGCATGACAAGTGAATTTCAGCTCACACGCTCTTACTGAACCCAGGACCACCCTGCCCACTCTATAGAGAAGTTGTGACACAGAGCTGGCCAGAAAACCAGAGCAACCCACCATGGTGACAAGGGTGGGGAAAATATCAGTCTGCACACCACAAATTGTCACCCAGGCCTTAGCAAGATTTGCAGTTAAATAAAGATGACAGTGAGCCCTTCTATAAAGTACAAACCATTTTGATAATAAAAATAACCACCTCATAACCTCTTTTATCAATTTATACTTCCAGTGAGAGGGACACAAAATCACCTTTGTTTTTCCTGGCCAAAACACAAAACCTAGATCTAGTGATGAGAAAAAAGACAACTCCAAATTGAGGACATTCTACAAAATAACTGGCCTGTCAAGGTAAAGAAAGCCCCAAAAAAGGCTGTAGAGATGCTTCTAGAGTAAAAGGAACTACAGAGATGTGACACTTAGCAAGCTCCAGGACTGGATCCTGGCCTGGGGAAACGTATCTACCTGTAAAGGACGCTACTGGGAAAATTGAGGAAATTTCAATATAGACTGTTGATCAGATAACAGTGACAATGTTACACTTTCTGTTTAGACAATTGCGCTGGAGTAGATTAAAAGAATTCCTTGTTCTCAGGAAGTACACTGAAATATTTCTAAGGAGTGGGGCACAAGTGTCTCCCAACTTCCTTTCAAATAACTTAAAAGAAGGGCAGGGAGGGAGAGGAAAGGGAGAAAGGAACAACGATAAAACAAATGGTGCAAACAACTGGGTCCAGTACCTTATTACCATGCTTGCATTTTTCTCTAAGTTTGAAATTGTAACAAAATTAAGTTACAAAAATATCTGTTCAGATGATTCTTATGATGGGGTTATGTCCTGATAAACCCACTGTAAGTTGAAAATACTGTAAGTCAAAATGCATTTGATACACCTAATTTACCAAACATCACAGCTAGCCTAATTTACCTTAAACATGCTCAGAACACTCACATTACCTTACAGTGGGAAAATCATCTAATACAATGAACACAGAATAGAATATCAGTTGTTTCCCCTTGTAATCTGGGACCTGTCGCTCACCACCCTGACCAGCATCATGAGAGAGTATTATACCGCGTATCTCTAGCCCAGGAAAAGAGTGAAATACAAAATTCCAAGTATAGGGTCCTGGTCAAGATGGCGGTGTCGGTAAACACAGCTCGCCTCCTCACACCACATCAAAATTAAAACTATAGAACAACCATCAGAAATTGAGCTGAATGAAGTCCAACAACTATGAAATTACGGAAGAAACCATATCAAGACCAACAGGAGGGACACAGACACAGCACAGGCTGGTCCCACAACCACATATGGGGGATAAAAATCAAGAGGGATATCTCAGGGAGTCCCAGCCCCACCACACCAGGTCCCCTGGCCCAGGGATCCAATGCCAGGAATATAAGTCTTCATAACACCAGCTGTAAAAACCAGTGAGGACTGAGGCTGTGGAAGACCAACTTTTGGAGTCCCAAGTAATCCTCTTAAAGGACCCATGCATAGACTCACTCCAATTCACTCCCTCTGTGCCACTGTGCAGGGGCAGCAGCTTGTAAGGCACCAAAGACATATGTGAAGGAAGTCAACTTTCTGGCATCAGGGGGAGAACTGAGAAGCAGCTCTCTCTCAGACAGAAGTGCTGTCAGAGACCACTGTTCCTTTTCTGAGCCCTCCCCACATAAAGCCACAAAGCCAGCAGGGTATATGAGACTACATCAGCCTGGCTTACACTGTTTGCCCCACCCTGGTGATTCCTGAGACTTTGCCCCACCCAATTTTCATACACCACCCAAGCTGTTCCCAGTGGCTTTTCCATACAAATGGTTTCTCTTGGCTCATGCTTCAGATTTTACTAAATTCTCTCAAACAAGCAGCATCTAACTTCAGCAAATCTTGCACCTCTAAGTTACCCCAGGCCTCACACTAGCAGCAACCAGCCTTGGTTCACAGCATGGCCTCACCTGGACACCTCCAAATAGAGCACAAGAAGCAGTCACTCGCAGATCACTTTGTAGATTGTGCTATGTGACACTGGACAAAATATAGGTCATGGCTGACCTTGGACGTGCCAACAACAATCAAGGCTCAACTACAAGAGAAAGGTGAACACATCCCACAGTGAGCACACCATGAGCACCCAGTTTGGGTGATATGGGAGACTGTGCCACTACATGACACCTACTATTAGGCCATGCTACCAAAACAGGGAGTCATAGCAGCTCTACCTAATAAATAGAAACAAACACAGTGAGGCTGCCAAAATGAGGAGACAAAGAAACATGGCCCGAAAGAAAGAAGAGATCAAAACTCCAGAAAAATAACTAAACAAAAGGGACATAAACAATCAATCTATCAGATACACAGTTGAAAACTATGGTTATAAGGATGCTCAAGGAACTTAGTGGGCACCTCAACAGTGTAAAGGAGATCCAGTCAGAAATAAAGGATACATTAATTGAAATATAGAACAATTTACAAGAAATCAATAATAGAAGTGTTGAAGCCAAAATCAAATCAATGATTTGGAATATAGGGAAGCAAAACACAACCAGTCAGAACAGCTAGAGAAACAATAATCCAAGAAAAAAAAATGAGGCTATTGTAAGGAGCCTGTGAGACAACTTCAAGCATACCAACATTCACATCATGGAGGTGCTGGAAAAAAAGAAAGGAAGAAATTGGAAATCTATTTGAAAAAATGATGACAGAACATCCCTAAACTGGGTGAAGGAAATAGACATACAAGTCCAGGAAGCACAGAGATGCCCAAACAAGATGGACCCAAAGAGGCCCAAACCGAGATACATCATAATTAAAATGCCAAAGGTTAAAGACAAAGAGAGAATCTTCTAAGCAGGAAGAAAAAAGTGGTAAGCTACCTACAAGGGAGCTTCCATAAGACTATCAGCTGACTTCTCAAAAGAAACTTTGTAGGCTAGAAGGGATTGGCAAGAAATATTCAAAGTGATGTAAAGCAGGGACTTACAAACCAAGAGTATTCCACCCAGCAAAGCTATCATTTAAAATTGAATGACAGATAAGAGCTTCCCAAACAAGAAAAAGCTAAAGGAGTTCACCACCACCAAACCAGTATATGAAATGTTAAAGGGTCTTCTTTAAGAAGATCAAAACTATAAACAATAAAATGACAATGCATATCTATTAACACTTGAGTGTTGATAAACAAACAAGCAGAACAGTAACAGAATCATAGATACAGACAAAGTTTTGATGGTTGCCAAATGGGAAGGGGATCGGGAGGTTGGGTGAAAAAGGTGAAGGGATTAAGAGTACAAATTGGTTACAAAATAGTCACAGAGATGTAAGTACAGCATAAAGAATAGAGTAGCCAAAGAACATACCGTATTTTGCTGTGTATAATGAGTACCCACGTTTTTGGCCCAAACTTTCAAGAATATTTCATTTTAATTTTTTAATTATTTACTTTTAGAAACAAAACTGATTAACATATTCCGGGGTAATGTCTTGTATATAAACATAATTAATTGCTTTTTAGAGTTATACTTTTAACACATAAGCATAAATAAAAGAATTAAAAACATTTATATAGATACAGTGTTAGTACTACGCATGTATAATGTGTATCCTTATTTTTCCCTCAAAAATTTAGGCAACAAAGTGTGCATTATATGTGGCAAAATATGGTATATGCAGGACTAAGGGACATGTACAAGAGTGTGGGGATTGACTGAGGGAGTTTGTGGGAGGCTGGGTGGAGGGGAGTTAAGGGGGGAAAACGAAACACTTATAACAGCATAACAATAAAATATAATTTTTTAAAAATTCCAACTATAGTTTCTACTGAATGCATATCACTTTCACACTACCATAAAGCCAAACCTTTATAAGTCAGGACTCATCTATACTGCCATATATTGGGTCTTAAGGAAATGGTTAATTGAAAGGAAACTTGACTTGGTATGGTAAACACACAATACAATATACAGTTGATGTATTATAGAGCTGCATACCCGAAACTTATATAATTTCATTACCCAGTGTTACCCCAATAAATTCAATATTTAAAAAAGAAAATGAGTCACAAACACTCCATTTCCAAGAAAACTTAAAATGGAAGAGAAATCCATGAAGTGGAAATACAAGGTTCTGGTTCCTACTAAATAGCTGTTGGCAAAGTAACTTAACTCTCAAGGCCACAGTAAGGCCAAAGTTTCATCAGGAAAATGGCACAAATATAGAAGGGGCAAGTGAAGACTGAGTGAGATAAGCCCTGGCTGGTGTGGCTCAGTGGCCCGAGTGCCAGCTCACGAATCAAAAGGTCGCTGGTCCAAATCCCAGTCAGGGCACATGCCTGGGTTGACCTCCAGGTCCCCAGGAGGAGGCACACGAGAGGCAACTGCACATTGATGTTTCTCTCCCTCTCTTTCTCCCTACCTTCCCCTCTCTCTAAAAATAAATAAAGTAAAATCTTAAAAAAAAGATTGAGTGAGATGATACATGTCAAATGCTTAGAAGAGTACTTGGCAGCAGTGAATAATACCAGCTATTACTATTATTTAGAAAATATAACAGTTCTAAAAGATGATCAAAGCACAGAGAGAATTGTGTTGTCTGTTAGTATTTTTCTTATTTTTATTATATTTTACTGATTATACTATTACAGTTGTGCCAATTTTTTCCCCTCTTCCCCCTCTACCCAGTACCCCCTCCTCTCAGGCAATCCACACAACATTTTTCATGCCCACGGGTCATGTGTATAAATTCCTTGGCTACTCTATTTCCTACACTGTACTTATATCCTCATGGCTATTCTGTAAGTACATATTAGTACTTTTTAATCCTCTCACCTCTTCGCCCATTCCACCATTCACCCATTAAAAACACTCTCCATGATTATGTCTCTGTTCTTGTTTGCTTAGGTTTTTACATTCAGTTGTTGATAAATATGTAGTTATTGTCATTTTATTGTTCATAGTTTTGATCTTTTTCTTAAATAAGTCCCTTTAACATTTCATATAATGGTTTCGTGATGATGAACTCCTTTAGTTTTTACTTGTCTGAGTTCTTTATTGCCCTTTGATTCTAAGTGATACCTTTGCTGGGTAGAGCAATCTTGGATATAGGTCTCTGCTTTTCATGATTTTGAATATTTCTTGCAAGTCCTTCCTTCTAGCTTGCAAAGTTTCCTTTGAGAAGTCAGCTGACAGTCTTATGGGAACTCATCTATAGGTAACTAACTGCTTTTTTCTTGCTGCTTTTAAGATTCTCTTTATCTTTAACCTTTGCCATTTTAAGTATGATGTGTCTGGAGTGGGTCCCTCTGCATCTATCTTGTTTGGGACTCTGTGCCTCCTGGACTTGCATGACTATTTCCTTCACCAAATTAGGGAAGTTTTCTTTCATTGTTTTTTCTAATAGTTTTCCAATGTCTTGCTCTTTCTCTTTTCCTTCTGGCACACCTATTATGTGAATGCTGGTATGCTTAAAGTTGTCCCAGAAACTGCCAACACTACCCTGTTGGGGGTTTTTTTTTTTTTTTGGATTCTTTTTTTCTCTTGTGGTTCTGAATGGTTGTTTTTTGCTTCCTCATGTTCTAATTCATTGATTTCATTCTTGGCTTTATCCACTCTACTGTTATATCTCCTGCAAATTGTTCTTTATTTCAATTAATGTATCCTTCATTTCTGACTGGATCTTTTTTACACTGTTGAGCTTTCTGCTAAGTTCCCTGAGCATCCTTATAACCAGTGCTTTCAACTCTGTATCTGACAGACTGCTCATCTCCCTTTTGTTTCGTTATTTTCTGGAGTTTTGATCTATTCTTTCATTTGGGCCATTTTTTCTTTTAAATATATTTTATTGATTATGCTATTATAGTTGTCCTATTCCCTTCCCCACCCCCATTTATTGCCATCTGCCCTGCACCCCCCTCCCACCCACTTAGTTCAGGTCCATAAATCATACATGTAAGTTCTTTGACTTCTACATTTTCTATATTATTCTTAACCTCCCTCTGTCTATTTTGTACTTACCAATTATGCTTCTTATTCCCTGCGGGCCATGTTTCTTGTCTCTTCATTTTGGCAGTCTCCCTTTGTTTGTTTCTATGTATTAGGTAGAGTTGCTATGACACCTGTCCTGATAGTGTGGCCTAATGTAGTAGGTGTCCTGTAGGGTCCAATGGCACAGTCTCACCTATCACCCAAGCTGGGCACTCAAGGTGCTTTGTGTGAACTGAGGACACCCTCTTATAGTTGAGCCTTGATTGCTATTGGCAGGTCAGTGGGAGGGATTTGCCCAGACCAGTCAGCTTCAAGGACTGGCTATGACCACTAACTGCCAACCTCCACCCTTTATGGAGGATCAGCTGTGCAGGGGCAGCATGGTGGTGCTCTGACATGGTCGGTAGCTGTACACTGGTTGCACAGAGTTTGCAGTTTCCAGGATAGTGCTGCCAAGGTCAGTCCTCACCTGTGTTTTGCTTGGGGCCAGCCTACATGAGCTATAAAGTAATCCGAGGTGGCTGCTACTTTTGCTGGACTTGAAAATTCCCAGGTAAAGCCAAGCTGTGAATCTAGATTGTCCTGGGGCCACTTAGTAAGAGCTACTGGGGTTGGGGGCTCACTGAGGCTGGCTGTTTCTTGTTTGAGAGGACTTAGGAAATTGTGAAGCATGAGCCAAGACTGGTCATTCATATGGAAGAGTCATGTTACAGTTCAGGTGGGCCTGCACGTTGGGTGGGACAGAGTCTCGGGGGGTGTCCAAGGCAGGGCAAACAGTGTTAGTGAGGTTGATGGAGTCTCTGATGTGGCACCTGCCTTCTGGTTCTGTGGGTCTTTGGGAGGAGGGTTCAGAAAAGGGGCAATGGTCTGTGTCACCTCTCTGTCTAGGAGGGGAGAAAGCTGTCCCCCAGTTCTCACCTGGATGTTAGACCCTTTAGTTCCTCGATGTATGCCACTGCTGCCTTGCAAGCTGCTACTGCAGTGCTTGAGCCCAGTGGGAGTGAGTCTGTAAGTGTGTGTGGGGTTAAGAAGAACTGCCTGGGACTTCAGGAGTTTTTTCTACTGATTCAATCCGTGCTGGTTTTTGCAGCTAGAAGTTATGGGGTACCTGGTGTGAGCCTGACACTCCTCTGTACTGAGAGATTCCTCCTGTATTTTATCCACCACACATGGATTTGGGCCCAGCCTGTTCCACATCTCTGCCCCTCCTATCAGTCTGGATGGATGTGGTTTCTTTAATTCTGCAGTTGTCAGACTTCCATTCAACTTGATTTCTGATGGTTCTGAGTGATGATTGTTCTTTAGTTGTAATTTTGATGTGGTTGTGCGAGAAGGAAAGCTGTGTTTACTTACCTATACCCCCATCTTGACCAGATCTACTAGTATTTTTCAAAGTGTAGGTTGCAACCCACTGGTATATCATGAAAATAATTAGTGGTTCAAAACAACAATGAACAGAAACACAAAACAAAGCAACTTTGTTGCACATACTGTAAACCTTTTAAGTTACAAGTAAATATATATCTGTGCACATATACACACATTCACTAAAATGTGTATCTCATTGGCAATAGTCAAGTTAGAGCTTTGAAACTGTGTTCTTGGTAAGCCCTACCCTGCTACTCCCCATTTATATTCATGCAACCTACTATGACTAGAGAAAAAACTAGACAAGTATGTTGAATGATCTCTCTTGGATTGTAATCACTAAACTCAATTGAGCCTTCCTCCTCATATCATTAGCAACTCCTCACCTTCAGTGCTGACCTTCCTTTCAGTCTCATTCACACATGTGAAGGACACAGAAGACAGCTTCCATGAGCTCCCATCATATTTACTACCTCCCCACATGTGTGCCCCCCCATTCAGCTTTCTCTCCTTTTCCGTAACTGAACCACCATACACTGAACAAAGGCTCCACCCTCCAACTGTTCCTGAGATTCCATCCCCCTTCTGTACTCAAGGACATTTTTCCAGCATTGATTTTTCCCATTCTTTGGATCTTCCCCATGAACATACAAACATGCATTTTCTGCCTATCTTTAAAAATTTAAAAAAGGCTAATAACAATCACAAATAAAAAGTTGTCTATAATTCAGTAACAAAAATTGGTATCTACAGGGAGAGAACTGTAATGAGAAAAAAGACATCTCAGAAAATGGGTAAATATAGTTCTAAATTTTGAAAATAAACCTAAGTATATTATAGTTAATAGCATGATCGCAGAAGAGAATTACTTCAGATGACTTATTAAAAAGTCTATTAATTGCATAACCCCAGAACTACAGAGATATCTGTTTAAAATATGATCCCTATAGCCATAAAAATGAATATATACAGCCCTAAAAAAAAACACGGATAAGCTTTGGAAACATTATGCTATGAGAAAAAAGACAGTCATAAAAGGCCGAGTGTTATGGGATTCCATATAACGAAATATTCAGAATAGACTAATCCATGGAGACAAAAAGCAGATTAAGTAGAAGAGTGGAGAATAAAGAATCTGCTAATGGGTATGGGATTTCTTTTGGGGGAGATTAAAATATTCTGGAATTAGACACTGGTGATGCTAGCATAATTTAGTGAATATACTAAAAACCAATGAACTACCCACTTTCAACGGTTAATTTTATGGCACATGAATTATACCTCAATAAAAACATGACTCATTTCTCCTCCAGTTAACACTCCATCTATTCTCTGCACACACAGAAAAATCCCTCAAAAGACTTACCCACACTCTCTGCCTCAAACATCTCTTGTCCCACTCTCCACTCATTCTAATTAGGTTCTCATCAACCTTATCACTTTTCCCCAGATTCTCTAGTTTTGACCATATACTAAACTTAAATATTACCCATAGCAGCAGCCTACTTACTCATAATACATAATAGGTTCTCATAAAAGCTTGCTGATTGAACTGAATTAATTAATAATAGTAAACACAAACTGATCTATATTCAGTTTTTTAAACTTAGGAAGAAGAGAGAACACTAACACTTCTACCATCTTATCTCTAAAATAACTTTCTTTTTTTTTTTCATTTGAAATGTGGGTCTCAAATCATGCATATTACAAACAACATTTTTCAGCAACCTAAACACCATTATTTGAATCTTTCAAATAGTTCATTCATCTTAAACACAACAATCTGCAATATTAGAAAGAATTAAAAAGCAAATGGAAATTCTAAAATCATCACCAAAAACTTGACAAAGTTTGAACATCAGAATACAATACTGTACAATTTCTAAAATTAAAACTAAAAACAGTTACTCAAATACATTACTCAAGTAAAATAAGAGGTTATAAAAGTAACAAGGATCTTAAGACTGTGGATTACCTGTTCCATGGTAGGACAAGCAATGATGTGGATATCTTCAGGACTGAACTCTTCCTTTAACAAAACATGGAACTTCTGGAAGACTTGCTGAACATTATTCTTAGAAAGAGAAGAGGCAATCATATTAAATGAGCCACTAAAAACATATGCAGTCACCTTAAACATTAAGCACTAAGAATGGTAAATCATAATAATAACTGACAAAACAAGTAGAGGAAATGTATCTTTCACAGGATTACCAAAGACATATAGTTTGCACTTAATATTTCACATGCTAGCACAACCCAACCAAGACTCATATAACACTTCCTGAAAAACCAAACCATGGCAAGCCCTATCCCCCCAGAGAATCTTCAGCAGCATTTCTCACACAAAAGATAATTAAGTTTCTAATGGAAACATATACCGTGTTCATGGATTGGAAGAATTAATATCATTAAAATGTCCATACTACCAAAAGCAATCTGCACATTCAATGCAATACCGATTAAAGTACCAATGGCATATTTCACAGACATAGAACAAACACTTCAAAAATTTATATGGAACCATAAACAACCCCGAATAGCTGCTGCAATTTTGAGAAAGAAGAGTAAAGTAGGAGGAATCACAATACCTGACATTAAACTATACTACAAGGCCACTGTAATCAAAACAGCCTGGTACTGGCATAAAAACAGGCACATGGACCAATGGAACAGAACAGAGAGCCCAGAAATAAACCCAAGCCTCTACGGTCAATTAATATTGGACAAAGGAAGCAGCAACATAAAATGGAATAAAAATAGCCTCTTCAACAAATGGTGTTGGGAGAACTGGACAGCTACGTGCAAAAAAATGAAACTCGAGCACCAACTTACACCATATACAAAAATAGATTCAAGGTGGATAAAAGACTTAAATATAAAGCGTGACACCATTAAAGTCCTAGAAGAGAACGTAGGTAGGAAAATCTCAGATATTTCACGCAGAAACTTTTTTGCTGACTTGTCTCCTAGAGCAAGGGACATAAAGGAAAGAATAAACAAATGGGACCTCATCAAAATTAAAAGCTTTTGCATAGCTAAGGAAAACAGTATCAAAATAAAAAGAGAACCAACTGTATGGGAAAACATATTTGCTAATGATACCTCAGACAAGGGTTTAATCTCCAAAATATATAAAGAACTTACGCGACTCCACTCTAAGAAGACAAGTAACCCAATTAAAAAATGGGCAAAGGACTTGAACAGACAATTCTCCAAGGAGGACATACAGAAAATCCAAAGACACATGAAGCGATGTTCAATATCGCTAGCCATCAGAGAGATGCAGATTAAAACCACAATGAGATACCACTTCACACCAGTCAGAATGGCCATCATAAACAAAGCAACAAACAACAAGTGTTGGAGAGGTTGTGGAGAAACGGGGTCCCTAGTGCACTGTTGGTGGGACTGCAGACTGGTACAACCATTATGGAAAGCAGTTTGGAACTTCCTCAGAAAACTAAAAATGGATCTGCCTTTTGACCCGGCAATTCCATTGCTGGGACTCTATCCTAAGAACACTAAAACACCAATACAAAAGAACCTTTGCACCCCGATGTTCATAGCAGCACAATTTACAATAGCTAGGTGCTGGAAGCAACCTAGATGCCCATCAGTAAATGAATGGATCAAAAAACTATGGTACATTTACACAATGGAATTCTATACAGCAGAAGGAAAGAAGGAGCTCATACCCTTTGCAACAGCATGGATGGAGCTGGAAAGCATTATGCTAAGTGAAACAAGCCAGGCAGTGAAAGACAAATACCACATGATATCACCTTTAACAGGAATCTAAACAACAAAACAAAACAAAACAAAAAACTAGCAAAATATAACCAGAGACACTGAAATAGGGGATAGTCTGACAGTGGCCAGAGGGGAGAGAAGAGGGAATTTCAGGGGGGAATGGGTAGGGATTACAGGAACAAATTTGGAGGACACATGGACAAAAACTAAGGGTGGGGGGTAATGGAGGGAAGGGGGGAGGGTTGGGTGGAGGGGCTGGAACGGGAGTAGGGGGAGAAAACTGTACTTGAACAATGATTGAAATAAAAAAAAAAAAAGATAATTAAGTTTCTAGATACATAAAATGTACTTTTAAAAAAATCAACCAACACTTTGGGTAAGGATGTGAGCTCAACACAAACTTGGAAGTTATGAGCTCTAAATTTGCTCTGACATTTAATACTTTAGTGGCTACTGCAAGCCATTTATTTCTACTACTCACCAGGAATACTCCACAGGGCGTAATTCCTGAAATGCTACTGTCTTGAGTGTTAGGCCACAAATCCAATGGCAAGGTCTAACTATTTATTTATTTACTAATTTCTACTTTTAGATATAAGATAACTTAGTGCCAAAGGCATTTAAGACAAAGTGAGGGTGGGAAAAAGGTACAATGAGACAAATGCCAGCTTTGTAGGCCTTTCAAGAATCACAGTGATTATTAGCCAAGTTCACTAGAATAATATAGCAACAGGAAGAGGTATATAATTTTTAAATATCCACAGGAAGAGTAAGATGGTAGACAAGGTCAGAATAGTTGAAGAGAGTGGCAAACATTCAAATAAATTATCATGACACTCACCCTAACAGGTTTAAACAAGATGAATTCGGTATCTTTATTGGATAGGTATAATGACATACTTCTCAAAGTCAGAGGCAGCTTTACTTTTATTGTCTTGTAGACATTTGTCACAAGGTCACTGACCTTTGCTGGAAAGAAATTAACCTCATTAGTGTCACAAAGAAAGAGAAGAAACATTTCCATTTTAATTCAGAGGGGAATAAAGGGAGAGGAAAAATAGCAAAAGAAAAGACTATTTCCCCAGAGAATTATTTCACTTTTCTTATTTACTTATCAAGTTTAATCACAAGCTCTGTAAACAAGTATCTTCTAATACAAAATTCTAATCCCTAGAGCTAAGGCAGGAAAAAGAATTCCCCAGCATGTTTCAGGACATTCACTGGGCCTTTAATGTGGTTGATGCCTTTGGAATTTGGAGATAAGTGTTAAGGTAAACTAAAAAGCCATTTGCAGAGAGACATTAGTAATAAATACTTCACAATGATCGAATTTATTCATTTGCAAAACTAGCTCTCAGTAAGAGATTCACTCTGCCTCACAAGACCATTCAGAAAATACACACATATTTAATGGGAACTAAAAATTCATTTGTTACATTCTTATACTGTATCAGAAAGGGAACAGAATTCCAAAACATTGTAACCAAAATAATTATGTAGCCCAAATACAGTGTCTGAAAAGATAAAAATGAAAAGTAGTAGTAAACTGTATTAAGTATTTAAAAGGAAAATACCTAGAAAACTACAAAAACTGATTAAAATAATTTCAAAGATGTTCAACCTCACTCATAATTAAAAAAAGGTGTATTAAAATATTTTCAGACTGGCAAAAATTATTAAGATTGTGAATATCCATGTTTGACAGGGGTGTAGGGACCTCACCCACTGACGATGGGAGTACAAATTGGTTCAACTTCTTTAGACGGGTATTAGGCAATGTCTACTAAAATCGAAAATATACTCTTTTACTTAACATTTCTACTGCTAGAAATTTACCTTGATGTACTCACAAAATACCAAAATATGGGTGTACAGAGACGTTTATTAAAGAATGTATGGAAAACAAAAACTGAAAATAATTAAAATATCATTAATAAAATTACTATGTGAAATAGTAATTTTAGAAATATATTCTATGCATCTATTAAACAGAATGGGTACAACTGGATAGGCTAGTACAGAAAGGACTACAAGACACAGAATAAAGTTTAAAAAGCAAGGACTTCAGTATAATCTTATTTGTACCACCTGTTTTAAGTCCACATATGCTGCCATATACATAAATAATTTGGGGAGAGAAACCATTAGTAGTGGTTACCTTTGAGAGAACTAGTTAGAAAGTGGAGAATGGAATTACTTTTCATTTTATACTTTTTCGCAATTCAAACTTTGTATCATGTTAAAAAAACCTTTTTTTTTTTTAATTGAGGAGGGATGTGGTATAAAGCAGGGTAAGAAAGTGCCAATGTTCTCAAGAAGAAAGAACAAGTAATATAGAAATTGCTTATTCTTCATAAAATGCATAAAAGCTCCTTTAAGACAATTAATTCCATAGGCTCTGGTTCTATCATCAACACACTTCAAGGATCACTAAGACAGTTTTCAGAGCCCTTGATCACCAAAAGGTGTGTGCGGAGCCCAGTAACAAAAGTACATTACTTCTCCCTTATCCAAGGTTTCCCTTTCCACAGTTTTAGTTACCCCCAGTCAACCTCAGTCCAAAAACATTAAATGAAAGAATCCAGAAATAAATAGTTCATAACTTTTAAATTACACACCATTTTCTGTGATAAACTCTCACCATCATAGCCAGGAAATGAACCATTCCTTTGTCCACTGTATTCACATGGCATTCACTTGTTAGTCACTTAGTAGTCATCCCAATTATCAATTTGACTACTGCAGTATCTCAATGCTCATGTTCAAGTAACCTTTATTTTATCTAATAATGGCCTAAAAGCACGAGAGCAGTGATGCTGGCAATTCAGATATACCAAAGAGAAGCCATAAGTGCATGTATGTATAGGAAAAAGCATAATATTTACAGGGTTTAGTACCATTCTTGGTTTTGGGCATCTACTGGGCAGGGGTTGGGGGTCTTGTACTGTACACCCTGTGGGTAAAGAGGACAGCTATCTCCTCTAATTCCTGAAAAGACATATTTCCCAGAGTAAAATAACAAAATGGCATCCAAATTTTAACTCAATCTCCTGTGAGTTTATCATGAAACGACCCCCAGAAACCTGATCAAATCTGCATGAACCAGTAACCCTGGGTTTCCAGTGCCCCAAGGCAAGTCCCTGAATTGTTTTTGATGTTCTCACCTCAAAAGCCCAAAAATCTCTCTGATATTACGTGGGAGCTGCTTCTTTTTTTTAAAGTGCTCACCCAAGGATATGTTCATTGATTTTTTAGAGAAAGAGAGAAAGGGGGAAAGAGAGAGAACCATTGATATGAGAGAGAAACATCAATTGGTTGCCTTCTGGATGCACCCTGATCAGGGACTGAACTTGCAGACTATGTCTGTGTCCTGACCAGGAATCAAACCTGCAACCTTTTGGTGCATGGAACGACACTCCAAAAAACGGAGACATCTGGCCAGGGCCAAGTTGTGGGTCTGCTGTATTATAGATCAAGAAAAAGCAGCTCCATAGCCCCAACCAGCTAAGCAGAAAATACAAGTAGGTAAACTGAAGTGCCATAATTTTATTCACCAAGATCTCCTCAGTTAGGAAAAAAAAAAAAGAGTTAAGTAAGAAAACAGCAAGCCCTATTTCAATCTGTCCTTTTGTTAGTTTCCTTTCATCTTTATTAACAACAATTCTAGTAATGCTTACGAGCACAATACACCCAACACTGGGTGTTCTATTAGGGTTCCACTTGAAAAAATGCAGCTTCTATTTTAAGTGAAAGAGGATCTTTCCAAAGGCCCACTCTGCATCAAGTCCCCGGACTTAGCTATATTAAATATAAATATGCCTATGCCTATTTGCTGGTTACTATCTATTTTAAAAAAGATTACACCCAAGAGTTTCATTTTTGTAACATTCAAAAAAAAATCAGCTTCTATTTCTAAATAAGCTCTATAAGACTAAAATGTTGAGCCCAAGGCCCAATTAATCCAAAAATGATTAGAATTCTTTTGGAACCATGCTGAATTATGAACGTAAAGTCTGCTCCTGACTTTGAGGGGTCAAATCAGGTGATCATCACCAGGCCATCATTGTCAGTAAAAGAATCTGGTTTTCTGTATTCTGACAGAATGTACTATAGCAACAAGTATGCTCTCTCTCCTTTAGTAAGGTGGCAAAGATTCCAATCTCATACAGTAAACACAAAGCCTAAAGCATGCATGTCACAAAGTTACTTCCAATACAGCCAATCAATGCAAACCTATATTGACATCAATGAAGTTCACATGACAAATTTTTGAAATAAAATCCTGCCTTCCTTTCAAATACAATTGATAATTCTTTCAACTTCTTAGTTCTAGTTCAACTTCAAATCAACATAAGGCATTAAATAATAACTGAAAATTTTAGAACAGCATCAATTCATTTTCCCAAAATAAATACCTAACAGATATAACATTCTTTTATACGGAAAACCAATCACATTAGAAACTTAATTCCATATTACATGCCTGTCAACAGTTAATTCTTTATAGATGCTAAGCCAGAATCATCCTTTGGATCTCCCTCAACTATCAGCAAAAAGCTTCCCTACCAACTTGGGACAGAGCTTACTCACAGTAAATTAAAACACTGATTCTTTCACCATTTTACCCTTTTTAGTTTCAGAGAATCACGATCACAATATGAGTCAGGAGGCCAAAAATACCAATCTAACAAAATTTCTATTTGTTGAGTTCAATCTATTTATTCTGGTTTAATGGCAACTTAAAATGTCACAAAATGTACCCAAATAACCCACAAAGTTAGTCATGATTTTAAATGCCTAATGTCTAATGCTAAAGACAAAACAAAACAAAACCAAAAAAAAAACTTTTGCCCTGGCTGGAGTGGCTCAGTGGATTGAACACTGGCCTGAGAACCACAAGGTCACCAGTTCAATTCCCAGTCGGGGCACATGCCTGGGTTGCAAGCTAGGTCTCCAGTTGGGGGCATGCAAGATGCAACCAACTGATTCAGCTCTCACACATTGATGTTTCTCTCTCTTTCACCCTCCCTTCCCCTCTAAAAATAAATAAACAGCCCTGGCTGGCGTAGCTCAGTGGATTGAGCGCGGGCTGGAACCAAAATGTCCCAGGTTCGATTCCCAGCCAGGGTACATTCCTGGGTTGCAGGCCATAACCCCCAGCAACCGCACATTGATGTTTCTCTCTCTCTCTCTCTCTCTCTCTCTCTCTCTCTCTCTCTCTCTCTCTCTCTCTCTCTATCTCCCTCCCTTCCCTCTCTGAAAATAAATAAATAAAAATCTTTAAAAAAAATTTTTTAAAAATAAATAAAAAATAAACAAAAAAATTTTAAATAAAAACCTTTTAGCACACAAAAAAACATACACTTAGGAAAGAGTAAGACTGGGAACATCTGATGCATATCTGCCAGTGAGACAATAATATTGCCTGCCCACTCCCAAATGACACCAAAATTTTTATAACCTTTTTCAAACACTCTAAAACATTAAACAGAGGGTATAATTTGCATAAAATGAGAAACAAATAATGTACAATATCCTTCATATAATACTTGAAAATAGTAGCATTTTCTCCTTATGATACAAATACTCTCATATACAGTATGTATCAAAGTAACAGTGAAAAGCGGGTATACAGAAACCAGCAGCCTCAAAGTGTTTCCATCTAAGCCACATTTTAACTGTGTTTGTGTGTATTTTTTAAATGCTTCCTTTCTTCCTTTCTTGAAATGCTTGTTGAAATGCAAGTAGTATTGGCCAATAAAGACCTGCCAGCTTCAAACTGCATCTTGTACTAACCCAAAATACAGTTAAGAGTAGGAAACCAGTTCCAAGCTGTCAGAGCAAGGACTATATAAATAGAAATCAATCAATATCCTAAGAAAAGAAATTCCAAGTAGTAAAATATGAATACCTGGTTGTGCCCAAGGCTGCTGAGAGAGACTGTACTTGGGTCCTCCCTGACTGGCCATTGTTTTTAATGCTGAAACCTAGTAGAAGAGATAAAGTTTCATTTCACTGATGACATATTAAACCAGTACTTTTCTCAAGAAACATACCACCATTTGAACCTATTAAAACATAATGATAATCAAACATACAATGCTCAAAGAAAATACATATCATATAGTCCTTTACAACTATAAAATATTTTAGTAAAACTTCTTTTGTGATTTCAAGGTATATATTGTCTTGAAAAAAACCATAACAACATCCTGGGACATTCAACCCGAAACTCTACCTGAGACAAAAATGAGGATGTAGAAAAATGTTAACACAAAACAAGCCTCTCTTTTAAGTGGACTGTTATGTTAATATTAAATGATTATCGTATGTTGTGAGAAAAATGTCAAGAGCTGGACAAAATCTCCTTTATATACCAAGAGGGTCCTTTCTTTATTATATCAGGCAGAGAAAGTGTTACTTAAAAAAATAAGATTTTCAAATGGCATCAAAAGGCACACTTAACCAACCAGTGTTACAGGTACAGGGTTGGATCCTCACCCTCTCTTCATCTCTCTTTTGGTTCCTCAGCACCAGTACAGAGAAGCAAAACCAAAAAAAGTAGTTAGCTTCTTGGACAAGACTGTTCTTAAGATGGCAAATTATGGTGGGGCTAAGGTGTAGCTGGGAAGGATGAGGGGCAGAAACTGCATAAAACATTTTTTAAAAATAGACTGTGAGGTGCCAAGGTCCAGGCCATGTTCATGAGATTAGATAATCTCATTAGAAAAATGTGAGCACCAACTCTTTAGATTTCTCATAAAGGGCACAAATATTTAGGCAGAGGATAGACACAGACAGCATATAATGTTAGCTCAGAGCTCTCCAGCCTTCTCTCTATTTCTACCAAGTTCCTATTTCTGGACCACTCTAAGCCTTTGCTCACACTGGCTTAAATATAAAATCATCCCTTTCCTACTGTTACTCAATTCTTCTTCATGTCTTTACTTTTCATTTTGAGATGTGATTTTAAAAGTCACAGCATAGCTTGGTCTTGGTTTGGGTTGCTATTTCAGATTTGACTGTTAGATCATCATGACCATATAATCTTGGAAAGGCCTTATAGTGGCTACTTGTGGTCTCCTGAGCTTACCTCTGGAAAGGCTGAAGTAGGGTGATGTGCATATAAACTATGCTACTGACTACCTGAAAAAAAATCTACATATGATTATAGATCAGATAATGCTAAAACAGAAACATGATTGTGTTTAGTGCTGGTGTAGGGGTTCATAAGAAAACCTTTGGGTCAGATATTCTCTCTCAAACTCAAAAGCCCATCCATGTTGTCGCAAATGGCAAGATTTCATCCTTTTATAAACTGCTGTGTAATATTCCATTATAAATACATACCACATCTTTATTCTTCATCCATTCATCTATCAGTGGACACCTATGTGGCTTCCATATCTTGGCTATTATAAATAATGCTGCAATGAACATAGGGGTGCATATATCTTTTTAAATTAAATTAGTGTTTTCATTTTCTCTGGATAAATACCCACAAGTGGAATTGCTGGGTCATGTGTATACCCATTTTTAGTTTTTTAAGGAATCTCCACACTGTTTTCCATAGGAGCTGTACCATCTGCAGTCATCCTGAGACAAACTTTTAAGAAGGGCTTAGATGATCAGGGGTATAACAGAAAGAATACAGCATTTTGAGTCAGGAAAGCTGAGCTCTGGACCCCTCTGACTGAAACAGTAATAAGCAAGTCATTGAGTTTTTAGCACTGCTCCCCCAAAATTTCAAACATAAATATATAAACATACTGATCTGTCTACACTTACAAAATAGAAACACAGTGCTCTGAAAACTTTTTCCCTATTTAAATATAAATTCTAGACATTTTTCTGTATCCAACAGTTATCTTTTAACAGTAATGGCTGCCTGTTATTGCACTGATTATTCCAGAATTTAACCAATTTCATAATGACTTTGTAAATCATTTGTATATTAAAAACAAATACAAACATGTATAGGCATCTCTATTTACTATCTAGTTAATGTACTTATTTTTACATTAAACCTCAAAGAATATTTTCTTTAAAACTTTTCCCCCACTAGCACCATCTTTTTAAAAAAAAAACCCTACAGGATGAACACAGGCCTGTTGTTTCACAATGGCACTGCTGTAGACATCTTAATGCTTACATATTTTCTACCCTGATTTCTCATCAGGTTATTAACTCCTTGAGAACAGAAATTAAGTTTATAGGTCAAATTCCATTGAACATACCACACCAAGAAAAAACATTTTAATTTATAATCTTGCCGAGGAAATTAAAAACACTAGAGAAGGAATATTAAGAATAAACTTGCAATACTTCAGCAAATTGCTTGAAAAATTAGTATTGCTAAACACAAATCTGGGTTTTTAGCATAAACTGATTTCTGCAATACCCACAACCAGTCTGAGTCCTACTTAGTTTCTTTTAAGCAATATTCGATATGATAAAATTCTAGAACACTAAAAAAGTACCAACTGTTTGTGAGTCTGAGAAAAAATAATCTGACCCAAATGTTTTTGTATGAACCTCTACCCCCAATACTTAGAACAATATTACATTCCCTAGGGCCAAATACTTAGAGAAAAAATTATTTTCCAAGGAATAGGAAATGAGGCAAAAGAGCATGTATGTTCTTCTAGAACTTACTGTACTTTTCCCAAGAAATTTCATGAATTTTACCCCCAAATCAGGATGTTTACACTAGACATACAAAGTCTGTCCAGAAAAATTTCAGCCATTCTTCATATAACAAGAATGGTTTAAGCAACATCAGTATAACCTGGCAGCCAAGGAGAGTGGACTAGAATACACATGTGTGAACAATGATGACTTTACTGTCCTAGTCAGTGGGGTAGCAGACACTGTTGCTTTAGCATATATACTCTGTAGCTGTCGCATCCAAAATGATTAAGAGGGCAAAATGCACTCACAGGAGTGGGGACAGTGACTCAGGTGATCCTGTCCAGAGGCATGTTTCTTACAGGGGCAGTGCCCCAACACCACGGAACAAGTTTTCATGGACGAGCTAAATTGGCATTCAAAAGCAAGGTCCCTGGCTTCAAGTTCAAGATAGCAAAGTAAGAAGATCCAAAGCTCACTTCCTCTCATCAACACCGAAATTGCAACTACATACAGAACAGCCATCTCCAAGAACCATCTGAAGACTAGTAAAATAGATTTTCTCCAGCTACAGATATAAAATAAAAGCCACAATGAAAAGGGTAGGAAGAGCAGAGCCAAAGCCTAGTTAGTGTCTACCCTACTCCCTACTCCTCATGCAGTGACTCACAAGTAGGGGGGGTTATCACACCCACAGAGGTCATCCCTGAAGAGCAAAGGGTCTGAACCCTACCTGGTGGACCTGAACCAGGAAGAGGAGCCCTCATAACATCTGTCTTTGAAAACCACCAAGGCATACATCTGGGAGAGCCAAAGGGCTATAGGAAACCCAGGTTGCTCTCTTTCCGAGTTCTGGCACAGAGGGACCAGTTTGAAAAGCAGCTAGGTCATTCATAAAGGTGATACATTTACTGATTTTATGG
The DNA here is from genome assembly GCF_004126475.2 of Phyllostomus discolor. Lineage (NCBI taxonomy): Eukaryota > Metazoa > Chordata > Mammalia > Chiroptera > Phyllostomidae > Phyllostomus > Phyllostomus discolor. Next base: position 46,861,952 of record NC_040913.2, on the reverse strand, counting down.
TGTGTGCTGGAGGGACAGAGATCTGTTGAAACTTGCTCGTGCCACAGGTGCTGGTGGGTACCATTTTCCCCCTTCCTTTAACCTGGCTGGTCTGACACCATCCATTAACCTTCCTAACACTGTTCGCCCCACTCTGGCATTTCCCTGAGGACCTACTCACAGTAGCACCCCTCCAAAGCACCTCCTTCCCTGCCACACCCAGTGAGCGGCATCACTCAGCACCAGCACACAGCACTGTGTCTGCAATAGTGGGGGTGGGGTTTGCAGCCAGCCACATCAAAGCCTTGCCCTGCATTCCAGCGAGCCTGCAACAGTTATGGCCAGGCCTCACAGCTAGAAGGCTAGATACCAGCTTTGACTGCTGGTGTGTCCATAGAAGAAGTTATGGCCCAGCCACAGGAGGCTATACCAATCTACCCTATAGACCACCTGGCTTTGGTGACAAGGGGGACAGAGAAATAAGGGTCCCACAGGAAAATAAGGCCACTATTTCAAGACCAAGAGATTTAGCTTACCTACCTAATAGAATACACAGAAACAAACAGGCAAAATGAAGATAGAAAAGAGTATGTTCCAAATATAAAAACAGGACAAAAACCCAGAAAAAGAACTAAATGAAACTGAGGTAAGCTGTCTACTAGATGAAGAGTTCAAAGTATCGGCCATGAAGATGCTCATTCAACTGTGCAGACAAACGATAAAACTCAGTTGGAACTTCAGCAACTTGAATAAAGACCTAAAAAATTCTAAGAAAGGACATAACACAACTGAAGAACATTTAACAGTTGAAATGAAAAAATCACTGCAGGGAATCAACAGCAAATCAGATGACAAAGAAGAATGGATCAGTAATCAGGAAAACAGGATAGTGGAAGTCACCTAACTGGAAGATCAGAAAGAAAAAGAATCAAAAAGAACGAAGACAGCATAAGGGACCTACGGGACAACATCAAGCGTACTAACATTAGAATCACAGGGGTCCCAGAAGGAGGAGAGAAATGGACAGAAAACTTATTTGAAGGAATAATGGCTGAAAACTTTCCTAACTTGGCAAAGGAAATAGACATACAAATCCAAGAAACACAGAGTCCCAAACAAGATGAACCCAAAGAAACCCACACCAAGACACATTATAATTAAGTTGTTGAAAGTTAAAGATAAAAAGAGAATCTTAAAGCAGCAAGAGAAAAACAACAAGTCACATACAAGGGTATTCCCATAAGACTATGAGCTGACTTTTCAACAGAAACTTTGCAGGCCAGAGAGGAGTGGCATGATATATTCAACATGATGAAAGAAAAAAAAAATTACAACCAAGAATACTCTACCCAGCAAGGTTATCATTCAGAATTGAAGGAGAGATCGATTTTCTTAGACAAGCAACAGTTAAAGGAGTTCATCACCACTAAACCAGCATTACAAAAAATGTTAAAAGGAATTCTTTAAGTGGAAAAGGCCAAAACTAGAAATAAGATGAAAAAATATGTCACTGGTAAAGGCAAACACATAGTAAAGATAGTAGACCAACCACTTTTAATGTAGTATGAAAACAATTAAAATGGCAATAAGCACATACCTATCAATAATTACTTCAATTGAAGTTGACTAAGTACTCCACTGCAAAAACAGGATGACTAAATGGTTTTAAAAAAAATGACCCCTACATATACTGTCTACATGAGACTCCAGATTGAAAGACACACAGAGACTGGAAACAAATAAATGGAAAAGATATTTCATGCAAACGGAAATGAAAAAAAAAAAAAGAGAATCTGGGATAGCAATACTTACATCAGACAAAAAGACTTTAAAACAAAGGCTATATAACGAGAGACAAAGAAGGACCCAGCAATTGTTTTCTTCAGGTAAGCCCCCAGAAGTGGAACAATTCAAAAAGATATATGCACCTCTATGTTAACTGCAGCATTATTTACAATAGCCAAGTTACTGAAGCAACCCAGGTGCTCATCACTAGATGAATGGATAAAGACGTGGATGTGTGTGTACACATGCATACAACACACTGGAATATTTCACAGCCAAAAAGGAAAGGATCTTGCCATTTGCAACAACATGGATAGACCTAGAGGGTATTATGCTAAGTGAAACTAAGTCAGACAAAGACAAATACTGTATCATTTCACTTAGGGGTGGAATCTAAGAAACTAAAATAAACAAACAAAACAAACTGACCCATAGATACAGAAAAACCGCTAACTGCCAGAGGGTTGGGCAGTGGGGGGTTGGGCAAAAAGGCTAAGGGGATTAGGAGGTGCAAACTTATAAATAAGTCATGAGGATGTAAAGTACAACATAGGGAATATTAATAATATCAGTATTACAATAACTTCGTATGGTGACAGATGGATAGTGGACTTTTTGTGGTGATCACTTTGTAAGGTATATAAATGTGAAATCTCATTATGTTCTAAACCTGAAACTAATACAATATTGTATGTCAACTGTACTTTAATTCAGAAGAGCTTTACATTTCAGAATAAAAATAAGACATGGATAAAAAACAACTGAGCGAGGAAAGCAACAAATCTGCATCAAATTTTGGGTAAAGCTCGACCATTCCTCCACGGAAACTATTCAATGATTCAGAAGGCTTTCGGGGACAACACAATGAGTGAAGTACAAATAAAAGTGTGACACAAAAGCTTCAAAGATGGTCAAGAATCTGTTGAAAGTGATCCATGTTCTAGAAGGCCTGCAACAAGCAGAACATCTGAGAATACTGAACATGTGCAGGCCACAATCAATGAAGATCGCCAACTGATAGTGTGAGAACCAGAAGCTGATCTGGGGATTCCAAAAACTACTGTGTCTAAGATTTTGAAACAGGATCTTGGCTTGAAATGTGTCATGGCAAAATCTGTTCTGTGGTTTCTGCTACCAGAGTAAAAGGAACATCGTAGTGCAGTTGCTAATGACTTGATTCAAACTGCTACCAATGAACCAGATTTGGCACTCTGTGACTTCTGGCTTTTCCCAAAACTAAAATCATCTTGAAATGGAAGAGATTTCAGACCGACAATGAGATACAGGAAAATATGATGGGACAGCTGATGGCAAATCCAACAAGGATTTTGCGGAGTGTTTTTGAAAAGTGGAAGAAATGCTGGCAGAACTGTGGGAGGTCCCAAAGTGCCTACTTTGAAGGGTACTGAGGTGTCATTGTCCTATGTACAATGTTTCTTGTATCTTCAATAAATGTCTGTATTTTTCATATTACATGGCTGGATACTTTCTAACAGACCTCATATTAAGATGTAGAAATGTTTATCTCATGTATGCTAGGTCACTCTGCAAAACTTTAGGTTCTCAATCTTTGAAATGAAGTTGTTGTACTTTACTCCAGGTGCCAAGGATGTAATGGGAATTAATGAAAAGGAAGCATTTCAACAAGAAGAACCCAAAGAAGGAGCGTCATAATAAACAAACGAGATGATTTACAACATGAGACAGGGGATCAGAATCAAACCCTGGGTCTTTAGGCTCAAAACAAGAGTTCTGACAACCTAAGAATGTTCTCTACATACTCACACAGTTTGTTTTACTATGCAAACCCATTTATATTTATCAAATCAGTCCAAACTTAGAAACAAGCTGAGGACATTTTGTTGATGAGACTTACATCCAAATGGTAAATACTGAGACCTACAAGCATACATGTAAATGAAAGATGAAATACTGTTTTTTTCTGTATCAACGGGGGCTGTTTTTCTTACAATCATCTATCAAGGTATAAGCACTGTTTGCCTTATAAAATGCCATCTATAATAAGAGGCACAAGATTCTGCACTTGCAGATTTACTTTTAAAAAATCATTTTAAAGTTTTTAAATCCTTTATTCTGTCTCTGCTATTCAGAATGGTAGTAACATTCACCAGGAAAAAATGAAAATGTTTGGTCCACAAATTCTGAGGAGCCTGTCTTAAATGATCACATATATCTCTATAAACTCTAGTGATTACATCATGTGCTTGTGCATGTGTGGGCACAGTATACATCTTTGTCTCTGACTCACTCTAGGCTCCATAAATAAAAGGGATGCTCAGTCCTCTACTAAATACATTGACTGCAAACTCAATGAGAAGTAGTGAAGGACCAGGGTTGAAAACGTAAAAATGAGGCAACTGATTTCTCAATGTTGATTAGAGGAAGGCCCTTCCCTCACCAATCCCACAGTGAGGGGAGAATAAGAGAGATGTATGAACAGCTTAGCTCTACATAGGTGCCCACTAGAGACATGTAGCATGTTCATGTTATTTAATTACATATAAGAAGGCTTTCTTATATATGCCTCTAATTTTTAAAAAATGTTCATAGTGTCCAGTGTTCCAAAATGCACAACTGTACCATTCTACCAGATTTATCTACTTATACTAAGGTCAGCTTGGACAACTATATCAGTAAATTTTCATTCTCTTGATTTTTAAGGAAACTGTGCTTTTCTAGAAAAACCCTTTAATCCTAGATTTCATTATCGACTTGTTTTTATAGGAAGTTTCACTTTGCTGCTCTGTTACTGCAAAATATGCATTCTACAATATGTCCCACCAATGTTAATGTGGATGCTCTCCCAAAAATACAGAGTGGGGCAAAAGTAGGCTTATAGTTGTAAGTATACAAAACACAGAGGTTATTATTGTATTATTATTTATTATTGTATTATTTTCCCTATGAACAACTGTAAATCTACTTTTCTTCCACCCTCTGCATACTATAATCTACAAGCTGGTTTTTCATGAGTAAAAACTATGATAACTGAGTAATAAAAATTACAAAGTATCAATATTTATACCATTTTTTTAATTAAAATCTGGGAGAAAACATTTCTACCACCCTCTTTTAAAATTTCTGTAGTAGGAAAAAAACATACAAACACACTCCAAATATTTGACATGAGTAGGCTAAGATCCACTAAACAATTAATACAATCCAATAACCTTTCTGCACTTGCTTTTATGGTATTTTATTATTTTTAAAACTGGTATATCCCACTTTCATCACAAGCTTCTGGATTTAGTATTGTTGGACCCAGCAACAAGTTACAAATGAACAATTTGCTTATCTCCCCAGTTAAGACTTAAATAAGTACATTTGAGAGAAAGGTCTGTGATATGCCTAATCTTTTGAAAATGTATTCTAATACAAAACTGGACAAGCAGTACAGGTTTAATAAATTAAAGTTAATTTCAAGACTTTTTAAACATCCTTATGAGAAAAGTCCTTAACAACATGTAAATTTTTTTTAATGATTAGTTTGAAAAAGGAAAGTCAAAATAACCATGATCTGTATTTTTCTTGTTTTTTTTTAAAGATTTTACTTATTTATTTTTAGATAGTGGGGAAGGGAGGGAGAAAGTGAGGAATGGAAACATCAATGTGTGGTTGCCTCTCACACACCTCCTACTGGAGACTTGGTCCAAAACCCAGGCATGTGGCCTGACTGGGAATCGAACTGGCAACCCTCTGGTTTGCAGGCTGCTGCTCAGTCCACTGAGCCACACCAGCCAGGGCCATGATCTGTATTTTCTATTGCTAGTATTAGTTAATAGATTTTAGCTAGGAGGCAGAGATAGATGAGTAAAAACTAATCTATCTGGTGATTACCAATGCAATGATATAAAATCTTCAATTTTTAATTATCCATGCAAATGGAAGGGAGAAATACCAGTACCATGTAAAACAAAAAGGAAGAGATACTTCGCCAATTTAAGTAATTAGCCCTGATAAGCAGGACTGTGACCAGCAGGTCCTGATCCAAGAAAAGTGAGTCCCAGACCATAGGCAAATACTCACCACATGAGCAAACAGAACATAGGTGACCAGAGGACTGCTATAACTAGCTTTACTTACTGTTTTAGCATTCCTCCTCTTAAAAACTAAATGCTCGACAAGCAATTTTTACCTAAAAGTTCCAAACAAAAAGCTCCCATAAAGAAGAAACAAGTTGATTTCTTACACGAAATCATTAAGGCTTGGGCTTATCTCTTTCTGTCAGGGTTGTTACGTTTTTTTACTTTTTCAAGATTTTTATTTACTTAATTTTTTAGATAAAGGAGAATGGAAGGAGAGAAACATTGGTGTACAAGAGAAACACCGAATGGTTGCCTCTTGAATGCCCCCAGCTGAAGGGCAGGCCCGCAATGTAGGCATGTGCCCTGACTAGGAATCAAACCAGTGACCTTTTAGGTTTGTAGGATGACACCCAACCCACTGAGCCACAACAGTCAGGGCAAGTTTTTGTCTTTTTTTTTAAATCCTCACTAGAAGATATGTTTGTATTAATTTGAGAGAGAATGAGAGAGAGAGAGACATTCATATGAGTGAGAAACATCAATCAGTTGCCTACCATATGCACACAACACTTTGTTGTATGTGACAATGCTCCAACCAATTGAGCCACTTGGCCAGGGTTCTGCCAGAGTTTTCACAAGACCGTAATTAACTGAAAAGTAAATCTACAGAAAAATTCAAAATCACTTTACCGAATATACACCAAGGTCTGTACCTTTGTTATGAACTCCTCCAGCTGCTCTACAAACTGCTTGGTCTGCTGCTGAATGAACTGCTCACAGGCCGATTTCAGATGACGGTCCACATCTTTTTTGGAGTCAAGAAAATGTTCTCTTATCTCAGGAGTACCCTAAAAAAGATGACAATTTCTCCCTGTTTTTACATGCATAACAATTACCAGACATGTATAGAATATCATTTACCTCCCACCACCAATGAAAGGATTCCTTCTCACCTCCAACAAGAACTCTATCAAGGCATTGTTGCTATTCAGCCTAAAAAATCTTGGAACAGTCATAGGGTTCAGGATTTTAAATGCTGCATCTGTGGAACAAAATTACTTATCCAGTAAAAATGGACAGTTGCAACAGAAAAGCTGAGTCACTATTTCAGTGCGTTAACATACACTAATTTTCTATTACCGCAAAACAAGAACAGTTTCATTTCACCAACTCATCTCCATGAGGACAGTGAGATCTATGCCAAGAGGGCCACAGCACCCATTATTTTCTAAAAGCAAGAACTGCAAAGTGACTAATAAATGTAATTATTCACTTATAGAAAAAAATGATAAATAATAATTGATACCTTAAAATTTCATAGTTTTACTTTTTTGCTAAGTAGTTTTTTAATATTCATATACTTACCCAGTTTCTTTTGTTAAGATCCCAACTGGCACAGAAATTTATTCATTTAAAGCAGAGTGTATAAACTAATGTGTCAGCCAGAAAGAAAACACCAAAAGGACATATTTACCCCTTAACCTCCAGACTAACTAGAATCTATGTAAGTTATTAATTGAGGTCTCATTGATGTTCAAATGCAATAAGATATAACATTAGTCATGAGAGGTTAGAACTTAAAAGTTAAGACAGCAAGTATTATTATGGATAGTCACAAAAGCCCATTTCTTCACTTTGATTTGCCTTGCCCGACTGGAGAAAACAAAGCATGCAAAGCTTTCAACCCTGGTTTTACCACAAGAGTACTTACTGCCCAGACTGTGATCTTACTCAAAAAGAACCCCACTATCAGATTCAGTGTTCAGAGTAAGGCTTTAGCAAATGGCTCTTTGTTTTTGTTCTCTTCTCTACAAGATACCTGAAAGAGTGTCTACTAAATACAGAATGAAGTCAGCATATGGTAGGATTACAGAGGATAATGTTTTAGGGAAATATACTTTAAACCAATATTTGCCAAAATTTTAAGGTATTTCATTTTCTCACACTTCAGTGGATCTATACTAGAACCTAACAGCAATAAATTACGAACTTTTAAAAAATGAAAGAAAGTTGATCAGCCCTGCTTTATCCCATCACTAAAATAAAGGACTAACAGCGCCTGGCATTCTTCAAGGGTAAGACTGACTAGTCCCACATTCCACACGAAAAGAAAGAAGAATATCAACTAGAATGGTTAAGAGAGAGAAGCCTCTGATGGGAATGAACTCTAAAAGAAATTATGCATTCTCTCAGGTCAAAAGCCAGGAAATCTGGCTGCTGTTAAAAAAAAATCACTAAGTATATGAATAACACATAAGCTTACTATCCAAATTCCAACAGAACCAAAATGCATTCTCTGTGGTGGAAAGAAGAGAGCATTAGGAAAAGAAGAGCAAAGTGTTTTTATATGACTCATGATGAGATCATGCTGGCTCTCAGGTTAAGTTACATCAAGTCTACTAATTTTATAGGCACAGTCATTAGGAAACAACATACTACCCCCTGAAAATCCTCTATTTGGAGTTTCACTAAACCACAGAATACAAAAAATGTAATTTGAGTGACTATGAATTTTCTCAATTCTCCCAAGACATGAGATAGTTTCATTCATTATACAAATGAATGGCTTAAGTCATTAGAATTTGATTCTCTTGAAAATGATTAAATAAAAATAAAGTTTTAGATAATTTTGTTAAATACTTAAGAAAAATGAGGAGTATTTGTGGTATACTCTTCACTGCTTAAGGTCAGTATCTTAGAAAATAACTACTTTGATCTTTTCAAATCACTGCTTATTATTTGAGAGACATATCATTCGGATAGATGAAGTATCTTTCACAAGAGGATCCTACATCTATTACCAACTCAAAGACACTATCTATCTACATGATCACCTAAATCACCAATATAACAATACTTACATTCACTGAAACGCCTTAAGCTTACAAAGCACTTTAACATACATTTTCATTCTTAACTGATCTTGATAACACCCATCCAAGATCACACAAGAGCCAGGAAATGGTAAGCCAGGAAATGGTAAGCCAGGAACACAGACAGACTTTTTCAGACTGTAAGTACTCTTCCCCTTTTACCCAGCTGGCTTCCTAAATTTTCATGAACTGACAAGCTAAATGTTTAAAACCATCATAGCTAGCTGACACTGTAAGTAGTTGGTATGCTGATTTTTTCATTTTTTAACTGGTTATGGTACTATGTGGCAGAGTCTAAGAGAGGTGATGCTATATTACAAAGTGAAATGCTCAGATAAAGCTCCTTTCATAAAGAAAATATAGCAAGTTAGATATAATAGGATGTTGACAGCTCAGCTTAGTAAGAACAAGTAGCATGCTTAGCAGGCACAGCATGCAAAAAAAAATTGCAGATGAACATAAAATAAACCTGTAACCTGTGCTGACACATTTGGACAGGTCCAACACACCCAACTGTGCCAGCCAGGACAATAAAGTACCTCTAGTTTTCTTGAGGTCCAGGGAAATTTCCTTAATGGTGAACTCAGTGTGAAATGGAGCAATTTGTTCACGAAGAATCAAAAGATGCTTTATTAAGAAAAGTTGTCCATCAATCTGAGTCTAAATGGTAAGACAGAAAATGGATATTATCAAAGATTAAACATATGTATGAACATATAGAACACATACATTATTTTTTTTTTAAGATTTTATTTATTTTTAGGGAGGTAAGGGAGGGAGAGAGAAAGAGAGAGAGAGAGAAACATCAATGTGCGGTTGCTGGGGGTTATGGCCTGCAACCCAGGAATGTACCCTGGCTGGGAATCGAACCCGGGACACTTTAGTTCCCAGTCCGCGCTCAATCCACTGAGCTATGCCAGCCAGGGCTAACACATACATTATTAATCAACATTAAGTTTATGATGCCTGAACTAACTTTTTTACTCTTAACATAACTTTATGGCACCAACACTCCCCTTTGTTGTGAACTCTTCCCATATTATCCAGATTAGAATTATCTGGAAAAATCCTGCTTCAAACTCTTACTAACACTGTCACCTTAGTAAATCCAAGAAAGTAAATCAGACAAAAGGTTGTAAAGTAACACAGAAAGAGAAGGCAAATCTACTTTAACTTGGTACAAAAGCAGAAGACAGAATGCAGCCTAACATTAGGCAGAGAGAAGGAAGTAAAAGACATTCAAAATGTGAGCATGATTCTGACTTCTCGTGCCTTTGTAGTTTCTCTTGAGTAACACAGTTTTAGCTATTTGGTCAAAGTGGTTTCAAAATCCAGAATATCTGAAATATTCATCTTCACATAAAAGTACAAAAGGAATCTCCAAATGTGCAATTATTTAGGCTTACTATTTTGGATCATCCTGCCACCAACACTAGCCACCTATACCTCTGAGAGTCTGTATTTCCTTGTTCCCTCTCATGACCCATCCATAAAAGTCTTGTAATTTAAGATTAGTTCTCAAAGCTCTGACCCAAACAGTGAATAATCATAACTCTCATTTTGGAAGAGTCTGTATATTAATAAGAACAAAGCTGTTTGTTTGCTCCTTCCATCTTGAAAATATTTCTAATGAAATTATACTACATTAGGAAAAGAATAAAAGAGCTATGAAACAAAGTGACTCCTCTCTGGTCTCTCTGCATCTTCTAAATAAACACATAATCACTATATAAGTGGCTGATAGAAACTAACTTTGCACTCTGGATCACAAAGCATTAGATAAGTAGGGAATGCTACACATTTTGAATACTTACTCTGCTTTTAAAAGAACCAGCAACTCCAATAGGCAAAACAGTATAACTTAGATTCAATTCACTTTACTAAAGCTGTTGTAATTCAGCAAATGGTATCATTTCAGTTTACTGATATACTAGGTGCTCAATTTAAATATGTAAGAACTATTTCTTGCCTTAAAAAAGCCTCTAAGACATTGAGTGATTATTTTCATGGGTCACTTTTTTAAACATTGAGGAAGCATTTGACATCTATTTCCCAGCACATGTCATCAGTTTGGCTAAAATAAACACATATAAAAATTCCCTACAAGTTTGGACATTTTTACATCAACATCTACTTGATGTAGTCCACAGGATTTCAAAGAAGTCCACCCAGGATTTCCTGCAGACCTAGACCCGGTGCTGGGTACATCATGCCCCGCCAGCTCCCCACTTTGCAGTTGCTGAACGTGGGTAAGTTTCTCAGAATTCTGGGCTTCCTTGCTTCCAGAAGTGGGCCATGTCTTTATTTGAGCTGTTCTTAGAAACCATTCGAGGTGGATAATGGTTGAGATAACCCAGGGAAAGAAGGGAAAAAAAGGGTAACTGCTTTTAATCTCAGCTATTTAATTTTTGTTTGTTTGGTTTGTTTGTTTGTTTATTGGAGAAGGTAGGGAGAAAGAGAGGGAGAGAAACACCAATGTGTGGTTGCTTCTCACGTGCCTCCTACTGGGGACTGGGGCAGCAACTCAGGCACGTGACCTGACTGGGAATCAAACCCGCAACCCTTTGGTTCACAGGTCAACACTTAATCCACTGAGCCACACCAGCCAGGGGTAATCTCAGCTTTTTCATGGATTGCTGAGTATGTGAACAAAATCTTTCCTGGTTAAATGAGTGACTGAACTCCCTTTAGTTCCAAAAGAGAAAGGGCACTTGCTTCTCTAACCTGAATAGCCAATAGGGTGACAATGGTTGTTCAGATCCCCAAATTTGGAGTGGTGGAGATGGGCACCGGGAGTCATCCGGTGCAGTTGTGTTGTTTATCCCAGAGATGCCAATGGAAGCCCTGGGGAGAAGGGCAGGACACCCTGCAACGGGTTCAACCTGAGAGGAAACTGAGAAAGAGGCCTGTGCCTAAGATAGAGTCCCTGTTGTGGTGGCATCTGGTAAGCTTTCTCTGGACCTTGCTCAGGTATGCTTAGGTGACTAAGAAATTATGTGAGTTTGCCTGAGGAAAATTTCCTCTAAGGCAATGATTTTGAACCTTTTTTATCTCATGGCACACATAAACTAATTACTAAAATTCTGTAGCACAACAAAAATACATTTTTTGCCAATCAGACAAAAAAATAGGTATAATTTTGATTCATTCACACCAGATGGCTAATGTTGTGTTGGCTGTTCTCATTTTTTTTTATTTGACAATCTAAGGAAAGACAGGTCAGTACCTCTGACTAAATAGTCAGGAATTGCATGTTTTAAAAATTCTTGCAGCACACTGGTTGAAAATCACTGCTCTAGAGTATAGAGCAGTCCTACAAGGATATTAACTGCATTTGGCTCATATGGAAATGTGTACACAAGGACTGGCTTTTCCTAGAATACAGACCTCAAAATTAACAAGGAAAACCATGTCTCTGAGACCACCAAGGCCCATAACAGTCAACCTCCTGTTAATGCTAAGATAACCAAGATGAGAATCCTGTGATACTTTTGTGCACACAATTAGAAAAAAAACAGCTATAAAATAAGGAACAAAGAATGAAAAGCATATTTAATTGGTTTCTCAAAGCTTCAAAAAGAGGATTTACTTACACACGAGGGGGCACCCAAAGAAAACTGAATTATCAACTGAAGGGCAGGTCCCTTGTACTACAAGCTTCCTTCGCTGAGTGTTAGAAGCTCATGTGTCTACCTACAACAGTGCACCAGCTGGCATTGTTGTGAGAGGATGTGTCCGGCTTCAGTAAAATTTTTTTGAAGACTCTCAGCATGTTTGTCCATTGCATGATGGGTGATTTCTGAGTGTACTTGCCCACACTATGTTGAGTGTTCAGCAGTTTTTGACCAAAAACGGCATGACCCCGGTGCCCCACCCTCCCTATTCACCCAATCCAGCCCTGAGAGACTTTTTTGTTTCCCTGGATGAAAAAAGTCCTCAAAGAGAAATGTGGAAGAGGTGAAACTAAAGCAACCAAAGCACTAAAAGGCATCAAAATCAATGAGTTCAAAAACTGTTTTGAGCAGTGGAAAAAAATGTTTCAATAGGTGTACTGCATCAAATGGAGAGTACTTTGAAGGTGACTGAAGTTTAAACATGTAAAAATACACAATTTTTTATAAATAAATTCTGAGCCTTGGCTGGTGTAGCTCAGTGGATTGAGCTCGGGCTGCAAACCAAAGTGTCGCAGGTTCGATTCCCAGTCAGGGTACATGCCTGGGTTGCAGGCCACGACCCCCAGCAACCACACATTGATGTTTCTCTCTCTCTCTCTTCCTTCCCTCTCTAAAAATAGATAAATAAAATCTTTAAAAAATAATAAAAAAATAAAATAAATAAAAATAAATAAATTCTGGTTATTTTTGAGGCTCCCCTGTAAATGGATCAACCTATGATGTTGTTTAGGTAGCAACCCAATACTTTGACATATTAAAAATATCTGTCCTATTTTAAAAAGGGGAAGGTCATTTGGATCTTAACTTGTCAAGGACAGCTACAAATTGTAAATTTCTCCAAAACAAAATCTGGATCCAACTGTTCTCTATTTGTGTCTATGTATGTCTATATAAGTATGTTATAAATGTGAGATAATTTTCTACCTCTGGATGGTATTGTTGAAATTAATTTAAAGGCAAGTGCTTATAAGGATTATTTTAGAATTCTCAGAAATATAGAAACTAACTCAAATGCTTTTCAAACTCACAGGATCAAAGATTAATCCTTAGTAAATAAAATTAGTTTGTTGGCTTACTTAAGCAAAACAGACATTTTACCTAAGTTTTACAAAATTAAATTCATGTTAATAATTGACATTGATGTCTATGAAATATGCTTCCAGAGGTTATAAAATGTCCTCATAACTCTACCAAGCTAAAGAATTCAAATTGCTTTTTTCATACTTTTCATTAGAAACTGAGGTTTTAAGGGTTAAAATCTCAATATATGTAGGAATAATTTCGTGGTATTCCAGAAGGGATCCTGGAACACCTCAAAGGATTTGGTTTTTTTATGTTAAAATGCGTAAGAAACATTGTAAAATAACTGATGAAAAGTTTCTAGGGTATATTATAAGGGTAAACAATGACTAATATAAATAGTTGGGACTACAGGAAGCCCACAGTGGCTGCTTGGTTCTTTTCCTGGCTCCCTGGCAAACTCATTTTTTGGTTTTTACATTCCTTTATGCATCATAGTGCATTTAAACTGAACTTAGATGAAGGAACTTATGAGCTGACATTATTGAAAGAAGGTATCTTACGCTATTGCCAAAGTCTGATAGAATCATTTAAAGAAAATGCCAAGTTGGTAACTGTTTCCTTTCACAGCAAACTCCCAGGAGACAAAGACTTTAGATATTTTTTTCTGAAAAGACCATCAAATAAAAGACACTCTCCAATCTCACCGGAGGAAAACTGATCAGGCACATAAGCACAAATGGACCTCTACCCTTGTCTCTGACACTTGCCACTGTCTACAACAGCCATCAAAGACTCTTAGAGGATGAGAAGCTATTGACATCAGAGGTAGACATCCCAAGACGTTGACAAGGCCTGTGTACCTACTGACAGACACTGAACACTGAATCCATTTTGTTTGTCATTATTTGCTTATTAATGATATTAGTTGTAACAGTAGTTGTTCTTGTTCTTTGGGTTTCTATATATAGTCCAACTACTCATGATTACTGAACATGTATGAGATACCTTTTACTACCCTTTTCATGTCTTCTACAAATGTTATACTATTGATAGATGCCAAATAAAGAAAAATAGATGTAACTCGGCAATTAGACAAAACTCAAACATGACAATTCACAGGATAGAAATGATCCAGAGCGTTTTATTGACAATGAAGGCCAGAAGACCTGACTGCCTTCCAGTTATCTGCCCTTCCTTTTCAGGGGAAAATTCAGCCTCAACTCTGAGTCCCATGATTATGGTATTGCCTAATCCCCAGTGGTCAACAAGACAAGGTCAATACTGAGCACCCCTAGGAATAGCCTTCCTGGTGCCACACTATCTGACCAAAAGGTTTTCATCAAAGCATCCTCTCGCTTGATATTTGACCAAAACAAGGGACTGAGGACAAAAAACGGGTTCTATGAAAAGTAATCTCAAGGTTGTCTGATCATAAATTCTTAACCAGGTAGGTCATGATGGGTAGTTATGTCCCAGGAATACAACTTCTTTACAAAAAAGTTTATCTTTGCCTTAAGAAAGCCCTGCCCACTGTTACTGTGAATCTAGGTTAACACATCTTTAATATGCCTCTTTTCAGACCCCTCTATCTAAAATGTAAACACCCCCAAGAGACCAAATAATCTTAACTATCCTGTAATCCAATTGACACCTGCTTCTCTTACATACACTCCTTAATTTCAAATGCATAAAAGGAACCACACCTATTATTCTGCGCAGCATTTGAAAAAGTACTCCCTGACATGTCATCACTTTGTCTCAAAAAAAGCTGAAACGTACACTGGTTCAATTAGGCGGAGTGTCATCCCGTACACTGAAAGGTTATTAGCTTGATCCCTAGTCAAGGTACACACCAAGGTTGTGGGTTTAATCTCCAGTCAGGGTCCATATGAGAGGCAACTATTTGATGTTTCTCTTTCTCTCTTTCTCTCTCTCCAAAATCAATAAACATATCATTGGCTGAGGTTAAAAAAAAAAAGCTGAAAGTCAAAACTATATAAACTCAGCCATGAAAATAAATGGTCACTAATGATGACCAAATTGAGGGCTTCCTCATACACACTTAAACCCTTTAAAATATGTAAGACATAGATAAAAGAGGTAATGAGGGCAAAGACTAAATTATCAAAAGGCTCTTCGCTCCTACTTTAAAAAAAGACAGTGGTACAACAGGACATAAGCATATCAACTGTTCTTCAATTAGGTCAATTATTTTCCTCCTGATGATCTAAGAAATACATGCTCACTGAAGAAAATCTAGAAAGTTAAATAAAAGTGTAGGGACATCCAGTGAAAATGGTGGCATAGGTGAACACAGCTCACCTCCTCACACAACCATATGAAAATCACAACTGAAGAACCATCACTCAGAACCATCAGAAATCAAGTTGAATGGAAGTCTGACAACTGCAGAATTAAAGAAACCACATCCATCCAGACTGATAGGAGGGGCAGAGATGTGGAACAGGCTGGGCCCAAATCCATGTGTGTGTGATGGATAAAATACAGGAGGAATCTCTCAGTACAGAGGAGTGTCAGGCTCACACCAGGTACCCCATAACTTCTAGCTGCAAAAACCAGCACGGATTGAATCAGTAGAAAAAACTCCTGAAGTCCCAGGCAGTTCTTCTTAACCCCACACACACTTACAGACTCACTCCCACTGGGCTCAAGCACTGCAGTAGCAGCTTGCAAGGCAGCAGTGGCATACATCGAGGAACTAAAGGGTCTAACATCCAGGTGAGAACTGAGGGACAGCTTTCTCCCCTCCTAGACAGAGAGGTGACACAGACCATTGCCCCTTTTCTGAACCCTCCTCCCAAAGACCCACAGAACCAGAAGGCAGGTGCCACATCAGAGACTCCATCAACCTCACTAACACTGTTTGCCCTGCCTTGGACACCCCCCGAGACTCTGTCCCACCCAACGTGCAGGCCCACCTGAACTGTAACATGACTCTTCCATATGAATGACCAGTCTTGGCTCATGCTTCACAATTTCCTAAGTCCTCTCAAACAAGAAACAGCCAGCCTCAGTGAGCCCCCAACCCCAGTAGCTCTTACTAAGTGGCCCCAGAACAATCTAGATTCACAGCTTGGCTTTACCTGGGAATTTTCAAGTCCAGCAAAAGTAGCAGCCACCTCGGATTACTTTATAGCTCATGTAGGCTGGCCCCAAGCAAAACACAGGTGAGGACTGACCTTGGCAGCACTATCCTGGAAACTGCAAACTCTGTGCAACCAGTGTACAGCTACAGACCATGTCAGAGCACTACCATGCTGCCCCTGCACAGCTGATCCTCCATAAAGGGTGGAGGTTGGCAGTTAGTGGTCATAGCCAGTCCTTGAAGCTGACTGGTCTGGGCAAATCCCTCCCACTGACCTGCCAATAGCAATCAAGACTCAACTATAAGAGGGTGTCCTCAGTTCACACAAGGCACCTTGAGTGCCCAGCTTGGGTGATAGGTGAGACTGTGCCACTGGACCCTACAGGACACCTACTACATTAGGCCACACTATCAGGACAGGAGTCATAGCAGCTCTACCTACTGCATAGAAACAAACACAGGGAGGCTGTCAAAATGAGGACACAAAGAAACACAGTCCAACAAAAGAATGGATCAAAACTACAGAAAAAGAGCTAAACAAAATGGAGATAAGCAATTTATCAGATGCAGAGTTCACAACATTGGTTATAAGGAACTTAGTGTGGACCTCAATAGCATAAAAAATATCCTGTCATAAACAAAGGATACACTAACTGAAATAAAGAGCAATTTAAAGGGAAACAACAGTAGAGTGGATGCAGCCAAAAATCAAATCAATAATGTGGAATATAAAGAAGCAAAAAAAAACCAATCAGAGCAATAAGAAGAAAAAAGAAGCCACAAAAGAAAGAATAGAGTCTCCATGACAACTTCAAGCAATCCAACACTCACATCATAAGGGTGACATAAGGAAAAAGAGGAAGAAGTTGGAAATCTATTTGAAAAAATAGTGAAAGAAAACTTCCCAAATTTGGTGAAGTAAGACATGCAAGTCCATGAGGCACAGAGTCCCAAACAAGATAGATGTAAAGGGGCCCACTGGAAGACACATCATACTTAAAATGCCAAAGGTTAAAGATAAAGAGAAAATCTTAAAAGCAGCAAGACAAAAGAAGTTAGTTACCTACAGGGAGTTCCCATATGACTATCAGCTGATTTCTCAAAAGAAACTTTGTAGGCTAGAAGGGACTGGAAAGAAATATTCAAAGTCATGAAAAGTAGGGACCTACATCCAAGATTACTCAACCCAGCAAAGTTATCATTTAGAATGGAAGGGCTAATAAAGTGCTTCCCAGACAAGACAAAGCTAAAGGAGTTCATCACCATTAAGCCATTATTATAAGAAATGTAAATAAACTTATTAAAGAAAAAGATCAAAACCATGAACATTTTAAAAAGGCAACAAATTCACAACTATTAACAACTGAATCTAAAACAAGCAAACAAATTAAGCAAACAACCAGAACAGGAATAGATCATATATATGGAGATCACTTGGAGGGTTATCAGCTGGGTAGGGGAAGAGGAAGAATGGATAAATGGTGCAGGAATTAAGAAGCATGACTGAAAAAAAAAAAAAAGGAAGTATAACTAGTAGGAATAAATACAGGGAAGTTAAAAATAGTGTAGGAAATGGAGAAGCCAAAGAATTTACATGTACAACCTACAGGCATGAACTAAGGAGGGTAACTGCTAGAGAAAAGGGGGATACCGGGTGGATAGGAGCAAAGGTGGAAAAATTAGCACAACTGTTAATAGTATAATCAACAAAATATTTTTTTAAAAAAGAAGAACAAGCTCTGGCTGGTGCAGTTCAGTGGACTGAGCCCCAGCCTGCGAACCAAAGGGTTGCTAGCACAAGCTTGGGTTGCGGGCCAGGTCCCCAGTAGGGGGTGCACAAGAAGCAATCACACATTGATGTTTCTCTCCCTCTCTTCTAACCTCCTTTCCCCTCTCTCTAAAAATAAGAAAAAGAAAGAAAGAAAGAAAGAAAGAAAGAGAGAAAGAGAGAAAGAGAGAGAGAGAGAGAGAGAGGGAGGGAGGGGGAAGGAGAGGGAGGTAGAGAGAGAGAAAGAAAAGAGAGAGAAAGAGAGAAAGAAAGAGAGAAAGAAAAAGAAAGAAAGAGAGAAAGAAAGAAAGAGAGAGAGAGAGAGAGGAAGAGAAAGAAAGAAAGAAAGAAAGAGAGAGAAAGAAAGAGAAAGAGAGAGAGAGAGAGAGAGAGGGAGGGAGGGGGAAGGAGAGGGAGGGAGAGAGAGAGAAAGAAAGAGAGAGAGAAAGAGAGAAAGAAAGAGAAAGAAAGAAAGAGAGAGAGAGAGAGGAAGAAAGAGAGAGAGAGAGAAAGAAAGAGAGACAGAATCATGGATATGTAGGGCCTTTTGATAGTTGCCAGATGGTGAGGGGTGTGGGGAATGGGTGAACAGATGAGGGGATTAAAAAGTACAAATTGGTAGTTAACAGAACAGCCATGGGATGTAAAGTACAGTATAGGAAATGGAGTAGCCAAAGAAATCTATACCCGAACCATGGACATGAACAATGGTGTTGGATTGCCTGAGGGAGTGGGGGGGCACTGGGTGGGGGAGGGCAAAGGGGGAAAAACTGAGACAACTATAATAGCATAATCAAAAAAATATAATAAATAAATAAATATGTAGGCAAAAGGAGGAAAAATGATTCAGTCACCCAAAAGCTTTCAAAGTTACATTTTTCTTTTTCAAATCCTCACCCGAGAATATATTTATTGATTTGAGAGAGAAAGGAAGGGAAAGACACAGAGAAATATCAGTTGTCTTCCATATGCGCCCCAACCAGGGATCAAACCTATAACCTGGCATCTGCCCTAATCAGGAATTAAACCTGCAGTGTTTTAGTGTATGGGCTGATGCTCCAACCAACTTCCTCACCCAGCCAGGGCATCAATGTTACATCTTTTAATTTATGTTTTCATTACATAGTTATGTATATTTTGCCTACTATAAACAAGGAAAGTTCAACTTGAAAATACTTTTTAAGCCCTGGCTGGTGTGGCTCAATGGATTGAGCGGCAGCCTGCAAACCAAAAGGTTACCAATTCAATTCCTAGTCAGGCTACATGCCTGAGTTGAGGGCCAGGTCCCCAGTTAGGGGCCTGTGAGATGCAATATGTTTCTCTCCCTTTCTTTCTCCCTCCCTGCCCCTCTCTCTAAAAATAAGTAAATAAAATCTTTCAAAAAATACTTTTTAAGCCCTGGCTGGCATAGTTCAGTGGATTAAGTGCGGGCTGCCAATCAAAGCATCGCAGGTTCGATTCCCAGTCAGGGCACATGCCTGGGTTGCAGGCCATGGCCCCCAGCAACCACACATTGATGTTTCTCTCTCACTCTCTTTCTCTCTCCCTTCCCTCTCTAAAAATAAATAAATAAAATCTTAAAAAAAAAAAAAAAAGAATGGAATCTCTCAATTCCCTCACCAAAGCTTTAAAAAAATACTTTTTAAAATTTAAATCTGCTTATCTATAACTTGACTTTCTATCTTCTTCTAGTCCCCATATCAAAATTATATTTCAACTCTCCATTCTACACAGAAGACACAGTGGTCACAAACAAAAGTGGAATTTTCCAAGCAACGGGATCCAAAATTCTTTTGTAAAGTTTTTTGTTTGTTTGTTTTAATTTGTTTAAAGCCTTGAAGTCAGAAATCAAGTTTGTAAAGCTGGAAATCCAGAAAGGTTAACAAGGTTTGAACACTCCAAGGAGCGAAGAAATGTGGCTTGAAACAGCCCCACTGGTGGCAAATATTTTCAGTGAAGAGTTAGCACAGCAACACTTTCAACCATGCTGTATTTCCAGAAAAAGAATCACAGGGGTCTTGGGATAAGCACATGGCAGCAGTATTCAGCCCCAGATCCCTTCCTGATTAAAAGCTGTAAGTCACAAAGTCATGGTAACTACTTCTACTCATACAACCCATGGTGACAACTGCCAGTCCTCCAAATTGAGTGGCTTATTTCCTCCAAGCTAGGCCATTCAACTATTTTTAAAATCATTGTAAATTAAATTAAATTAGATTAAATTAAAT
This sequence comes from Phyllostomus discolor, assembly GCF_004126475.2. Lineage (NCBI taxonomy): Eukaryota > Metazoa > Chordata > Mammalia > Chiroptera > Phyllostomidae > Phyllostomus > Phyllostomus discolor. Next base: position 46,841,470 of record NC_040913.2, on the reverse strand, counting down.
TAAAACAAAACATCATAGTAGGGATGATTATAATTTGCTATGTTTCCTTGAAATCCCTGTTTTGGTATTCCAAGGAAATAGCAGTCCAATACCTGTCCCCCTTGCTAAGGTTATAACAAGAAAATCTTATCCTATAGAATTTATAACCTAATTATTATTTCTGGTACTTAAGAAAACTTGGAGCTCTCTTACATGGTATAGTCTTTATTTAGCACTATAGTGAAATCCTAGCTTCTCTCAAAGGGCCTCAAAATCAATCATTAAACAAACAAATCCTACTGCTAAAATGGCTTTAAATTTTTGTGCCTATAAATAAATAACTATACTCCACAATATTATTATAGGTAACAAGATTTCAAGTAACACTTTATCAAACCTTGTTTTTACTGATAGATTCTGATGCTCCAAGTAACGATTGAATGCAGGCAGATAAGGCTTCTTGTGATAATCCTTGGAACACTGCCCTCTGGTGAAATAAAAGAGAAACATCACCCTGTAGCACTTCACAAACAGGAAAAAAAGGTCATGGGTTGAGTACAGGGACCGACTGCTTGGCCCTCATCCATTGGATTAATTTATGTTACTAGCAATATTCCTCCTGGAGTTTCCTATTCCACTAAAATCTTTCTATATTAATACATAGTTTCATAATGTGCATCTCTCAAACCACTCGAGGACCCTTTAATAATACTTCCCGAGCACCTACCTCATGCCAAACTCTGTGCTAGATGCTAGAAGTACAGTGGTGGGTAGACAAGGCTGATATAATTCTGACCTCATAAAGCTCTCACTCCAATAAGATCTCATGCTGGAAGCTGTTTTTTAAATATATAAAGCCAACTTTAAAACAAACCCTCAGTAAATCCACTTCTAAAAATGTATCCCAAGTGATTGATTAGTCAGTAGTATATAAGATTCATCCATGTGGCTCTTAATCCCAATATTATTTAAAACATCAAAAAACTGGAAATAAAATGTTCAGTGATGAAGGGGATGACAAATAAAATACTAGTAACCTAAGTTACAGAATGCTGCATGAAATAAAATAATGCTAAAGGAAGTGATGAAAACCTATAAAATATAATTAGGTGAAAAAAATCAGGTGATTAAAATGGTATATTAAGTATGATTCTTAAATTAATTGTCATTTCTATGTCTTCCCAGAGGTGTCACATGTTGGTCTGGGAAGGCACTCCTGCCAGCCCTCTTGCTTTCCTCCCTGTGTCCATCCCACCCAAGATAGAATTGTTAAGAATGAGCCTCAGCAAAATATTTGTCATTAGTCTACAGTCCTGGGCCCTGGCCTTACTTGATGCTATTTTTTTGTTCCCTCTCTCTTGTTTTCCATGAGGTTACTGTAGTAAGAAGAGACTAGGGTTGCCTCTTGTTAAGTCACTGACTCTACTTTAGGAAGCCTGAAGATGGCAGCTTAGACTAAGATCCTCTCTTTCTCCTGGTCAGCCTTAATGGGGTTTTCACGGGATTTGTCTCTCCTCTCCTTTGATGGCTAAAGAGAGAAGGATAAGACATGAATGTAAATTAAGTGAAAAAATAATAAACAGGCCTAGGGCATATAATAAATACAGGCGCAGTGACATCCTTAAGCCTATCTACTATTTGGCTAAAATCCATGTTAAGAACCTAAGAGGTTTCACTAGGGTCTCTGATGACAATGGGTTCTATGTGGAATATGCCCCCTGCACGTTTCTCTTGAAACCCTGGCTCCACTGCAGAAGTTTCTGAATCCCAGCATAATACCATCATTCAATACACCTGCTGGGGAACCAGGGGAAAGTAATGCCAATGTCCAAAACTCCCTCTGGAAGAGGCCTCATCAGCTGGACAAAAAGGCTGACTCTAACTCTGTAGAGGTGATGTGGCCCCACCTCAAAAAGTCCCAAAACTGGGCAAAAAGCACTTTGTGGTTAAATTTCAAAATCTCCAAGCACAAAATCCAGTAAGTATACAGTTTAAAATAGATACTGAGTAGTGTGTTGTCTACTGAGCCAATGAAACAACTGTGCAACCTTGTTCAGGCCCTAGGACTCTGAGTCAAAGCATCTCATAGTGAGAGGGGATACACATACCCCTCTGACCCATATTCTTAAGAAACAGTGGCATCTAGACAATTAATTACATGACTTGTATTTAATCACTTCTCTCTTTACATGCTACTTGGGTTATAATAATCAAATTAATTTTTAAAAGGTGAATTAATGCCACTGAATTTTATAAACTATTTTGGATCAGCAGCAAACCGGTAACTGTAAACGAATGTAGACAAATCTGATCTTTCAGGGATTGATGATTATAAACTGGAATGTTCAAAGTAACTATTACCTGAAATAAATGCACATTATAAGTTGGGGCTAAAAAAATAAAGCAGGGGCAGGGGAGAAGGGGTATGCTAATTTCAGCAAATAAGTAAAATCAGTCCATGGTTAGAAATACATGTAAATATGACTTGTTAAGGAAGCTAATTTAAACCGAGTATAAAACTAAATTATAGTAATTGAATTTAATACTAAATTTAAATACTAAATGTATATTATACCTATGTGACATTGGATATATCACTTAAACTTTCTGCATCTCTTTTTCTTCATCTATAAACTAAGACAAATGAATTAATCTATAGTTTTAAATTTATTTGTGGTCATAGATCCCGATGAGAATCAATACAAGCTATGGCCCTTCTCCTCAAAAAGATACAAATACAATCATGCATACACAATTTTACCAAAAATATTAAGGTGTTCACAGACTACCCAGATCCCATTAGTGGGTTCTAAGGATACACAAAATGCTAGGGTTAAGAATCCATAAATCAGATTGATCTTAAAACTATACCTATATCTAAAAACCATCTGATTCTTATCTAATACCAAATAAAATATTTTATCAAGATCATAAAATTTTAATTTAAAAACATTTCAAATTAAATGGCAAGCAATTTACAGTAAAGATAAAATTTACATACGTACATCTATGCATCTGTACAATTTGGAGAGACACACAAGAGTTCGTCGAACAGTAGGATACCACATTCCATGAAGATCTGCTGGAGAAATTGTGGTCTGTGGTCTAGGATTCAAAGATTCCATCGAACCTAAAAATCCAAATGGAAAAGAAAACACATTTCACACACACATTGATTTATCTTGCTTGCATAGCAACTATAAACTGTTCTTGCTAACTACCATGTGCTGGAGGCATCCACTTTCTCTAGTCCCACCTTTAATCAGGAATGCTATAAGAAACTTCGTGACAGATGAGATATAACACAGTATGTATATATGTATGCATTCATGTGTGTTCTCACATACTCAACCTAATTGCTTTTCCCAAACTGTGATCAATAATCTTTATGTAATAAACGAACAGTATACACACATTACAGAACACCATGCTGCTATTAAAAAGGAGGCAGATCTACATGTAGTCACAAGGAAGCAAGTGGGAGCCAATGGGGGAGGGAGATGACAAGCGAACAAAGCAATGTTAAACAGCAAGATTAATCGAAGCTGGTCTGTCTGACAGCCTGCCTTCCATGCTCTAAGCCACAGGTGGCAAACACCAAGCCCTCGGGCCAAATCCAGCCCTCCACCTTGTTTCTACCCAGCAGTAGCACCGAGTTCTCACTTAACTGTTAAGGAGTAGTTACATTTATACAGTCCTAAAACTACATTCAGCCCTCTGAAGATAACTTCGAGGCTGATGTGCCCCTAGTGAAAATGAGTTTGACATCCCTGCTCTAAGATATATCATTCGTAGACCTTCCCAATTCCAAAGACTTAACTTCCATCCCTCAACCCCTACCCCACAGATTTCCTTATGACTTCCTTTCAGAATGACTTTACTACTTTCTACAGACTTTCTCATTACTATCTCACCTCCTAATTATTAAATCTTAGAATTCTACTCTCTGACAACAGTATCTTTGTGATTTCACATTTCTCACCTGTTTACTCAAAATACACTGCCAACTTCTCTTTCTTGGCTTCAATTATACCCTAGCCCCTTAACTACTTCTGATCTCTCTGGCTATTCTCAGTGAACCCACCATACTTCTCTACCTCTTGCTCCTTAACATCAGCATCTGCTAAGGCACACTCCCCAGACTCCTGCTATCACGACTCTACTCTCTGTCCTGGGGTGATCTTATATAATAAGCCCAAAGCATCAACTACCCGTCTATCTTTATCTCTAAACCAGTCCCTCTTTATAGCTCTAGAGTCTCAATGTCCAACAGAAATATAATGTGAGCTATAGCTGTAACATTAAAATGTCACATGGAAAAAAGTAAAAAGAAACAAATAGAATTAATTTTAATATATTTCATTTAATCCAATAAATATATCCAAAACATCATCACTGTAACATGTAATCAATGTAGAAATTACTAATAAGATATTTTCCATTCTTTAGTTCATATTAAGTCTTTGAAATCTGGTGTGTATTTACACAATCATGGCACATTCAGACTAGCTACAATTCACATACTCAATGGCAGGTGGCTACCATACTAGACAACACAGCTTTAGATTCATATAACACAGGTGCTCTCTGTAGTTCCACACGGACCTTAATCTTTCTCAGCGCCCACCTAGTGTGTCATTAAAGTCTGTTGGTTCAAACTTCAACCATATCCTTCATCTATACATTTCTCTCCATCCCCCAGTCACACCTTGGCTCAAACCACCTCTCTTTCAAAAGAAACAATCTCCTAATCAGTCTCTATAGTTCTGCCAACATTGCCCTATTCTAAAGCCAGGTATCAATCAGTTAAAGAATAGGCTTTGGGGAGGAAAGAGAAAGTGTGCAAGGCCCTGGCAAGGGCTGGTAAGGGAGAAATGTATTTAGTCTCTCCAACGACTCTTCAAGAGATTTACTAGGATTAAGATATACACTAGGACTAAGATATACACTAGAACTAAGATACATACTAGTACCAAGATGTACTCTGGGATGTGGCATGGATTATATTTCAGAAGACAAAACTTCAACCTCCTATGAGTCTCTCTTCCTAGCAAGCATAATAAAATGGCTTTGTCAGATGGGGAATACCCAGGCTGCTTGGCAATCTGTATTTGGGGTACCAAATGTTTAAAGAATTGACTCAATACTTGATGATGCCCTAAACCTGGGGATTTGGGTGTAGCTAGGTCTCTTTAAAAGTCCATGGAGTTTCACTGCCCCCACCCCTAGCCAGTCCTATGGAGAGCTGAGCATTAGTGTTACCTTTAGAGTTGGGGGGTGTGGGGGGAGAAAGGATGCCATACTTCCCATCTAGCTTTTTGTCTAGGTAACTCATGAGTACCCAGGGTTATTCTTGGGCAAGTTTATTCCTTGCATAACATGCACCCCAGTCCAAGTTATCCCAAACCTTTGTATTATTTTTTTTAACCCCAGTCCCAGGCACTCAATACATTTATAAAATGCAAATCCAATGGTGTAGTTACCCTGGTACACTAAATTATATTAACTAGAAGTTCAAAGTCCAAGAGACACCTAACACCCTATCACAATGTAGCCTGTTTTACCTGTTCCTACTACAATACAAACAACCTATGCCCAAGAACACCAAACAACTTGATTTCCCCAAAGCAGCCAGTCTTCCCATCCTGCATGCCATCCACCATGCTATTCTATCTTAACCTTACTTCACCTGGCTTTTTCAAACTCACCTTCATAACCTCTACAGCTTTCAGACAACACACCTCTCACTGAATCCACCTTCTTCTACTCAAATTTCACCTCCCTTCATAATTTTGATCCCCCTCTTCCACGAGTGCCTTTTGCATACCTTTTAACATGTCACCACTGAATTATGCCTGTGGTTTGTCAATCTCTCCTGACTAAAGTGTGGGCTCCACAAAAGCACAAGCTGTTTTTCATGTCTGGGCTGTGATAAGTCCTCAATAATTTTTTTTAAAGAATAAATAAAAGTTGGAAGTTAAAACATTTTAACATACCAGATTTTGTCAGATTATTAGACTTTGTTTCTTCTAACCGAACATCTGAAAAAGAAGCTTCTGAAGGTACCTTCTTCTGTTCATCTTTTAAACTCTGTGCAATTTGCTATATAGAGAAATCAGAAGGACATTAAACTGTAGTTTTCGGCTGTTTGGCAATATGAACGTGTTTTTCCCTTAAAGTTAAAAAATAATAATCGATGGACTAATAAAGAGAACTATGCCAAAACAGCAAATGGAGATGAAAAAGTTATATTATTATAGAGTGTCTATATTCTACTAAGCTACCCAAAATAAAATAAATTTAAATAGAAGTGAGGAGAGACAAAGTTTAGTGAAACATTCTAAAAACATAAGGGCATAAACTAAATAGACTGCCATATTTCAAGCCTGTTAGCTTTAAGACAAACATACCTATCCCCACACATTTATCAGTGCAGGTACTGAAACAGGTTAAGGTAAAATGCTGGTGAGGATTTGGAGCAGCAGGAAGGGGCTGGTACGTACACATGTATCTCTTTGCTACGTCAGCTGAGAAGTCCCAGAGGCACCAACAGCCCATAGTAACGAGTACACTTAAGCACCCAGATCTTGGTTTCTAATACAAAAGGAGTCAGGATTCCTTGAAGAAATAGCCAATTCTAGAGCTGAGGCAGGAAAAAGTAAAGATGAACCTGGAGCATCTTACAGTACCAAGAAAGTGAGAAAGTACTCAAGAAAAAAAAAGAAAGTAAAAGAAACACTACATTGAAGGGATATGTCAAAGCAACATAAGAACCAAGTCAAAGAGCTCCCAATGACCAAAGGTGTAACTACTTGAACAACAAAATAAAGGAACTGTGAACTATAATCCCAAATATAAATCTCCATGAGTTCATGCTGATATCAAGAGAATGAGTGAATAAATACAAATCTCCTTTGCAGGAAAATTCCAAATAATTTATACAGATACTCTGCCCTCAAGGAAGTAGAGCATAACTCCCCACTCCTTAAGTAGGGCCTGAACACAGAGCTTCCTTCTAAACAGGAGAATATAGAAGAGGAGGAAAAAGAGCAACTTCCCAGTAGAGCCAGACAACACTGCCTCAGCTAGGTGATCAAGGTCAACATAAACGGTGCTAAGTCATGCTGACAGTATTTACCCTTGCTATGATGTGTTGAAAATGGTAATTTACCTCTACAGCTATCCTCTTAAAAAAACTCATGACAGCAGTCTGATCATGAGAAAAACATCAGACAAATTCCAACAGAGAGGCAGCTATAAAACAATCTAGAAGTTTTCCTCTAAACTGTTAAAAATATCAAAAACAAGGAAAGTCTGAAAAACTGTCACAACCCAGAGGATCCTAAGAATATATGAAAAATAAATGTAACAGTATAAATGGGATACTGGAACAGAGAAAGTCATTAAATAAAAACTAAGGAAATCTGAATAAACTATGGACTTTAGTTAAGACCAGTGTATTATTACTGGCTCATTAACTGTGTCAAAGGCATATTAATATAAGATATTAATTAACATATCAGAATGGGTATGGGTATACCTGAACTCTTCTGAAATGTAGTATCTTCTCAATTTTTCTGTAAATCTAAAACTGTTCAAAAAATAAAATGTATTTTTAAAAAAGAAGAGAGAGTCAAGATGTGTGCCATCTAGGAGAAGCTGTCTAAACAGAAACAGGATAATAACAGAATGATAACTTAACAACTGTGACTATTACAACTTGGTGACAAAAAGTATGTTGATAAATAGGGGCTACACTTAGGAAGAAATAGACTTTAATGTATTTCTCACTGACAAATTTAAGTATAGCAGCACTCCCGCTATAAACCAATAATAATTAAGCAAGGATAGTTTATGAACATGGCAAAACTTAGGTTACATTTTTTTAAAATGTTAAAAACACGTGATGACATAGCAAAGTTATTATTCAAACAAACTGGACCAAGTAATTTGGTTTTTTAAAGACATTTATTTTTAGAGTGAGAGGAAGGGAAGGTGAAAGAAACGGAAACACTTCCTTCCCTTCTGTGAGAAAAACACTGATTGGCTGCCTCTTGCACACCCCCAACTGGGGACCTGGCCTGCAACCCAGGCATATGCCCTGACTGGGAATCAAACTGGTGACCTTTCCCTTGCAGGATGATGCCCAACATATTGAGCCATGCCAATCAGGGCTGGATCAGGTAATGTATTTTAATTGTTTAAGAAATAGTTACCTTCTTATAGGTTAAGTGAACCTGCAAAAACAACACCCTTCATATTAAATTTTAATACAGGAAAGCAGACCATCAAAAGTCACCTTTACTAACAAGGCAAATGTCTTATTTTTAAAAAAGAGTAACTCAAAATCATAGAAACAGAGAACAGATAGGTGGTTGCTCTGTGAGAGGGGGGTGTAGATGGGGAAAATGAGGAAAGGTAGTCAAAGGATATAAATTTGAAGTAATAAATAAGTTCTGGGGATCCAATGTAGAGTATTGTGACTATAATTAACAATACTGTACTTTATATTCGGAAGTTGCTAAGACAGTAGATTTTTAAAGTCCTCAGCAACACACACAAAAAATACTGTTACTATGTGCAGTGATGGATATGTTAACTAACCTTATTGTGGTAAATATTTCACAATGTATACATATAACAAATAATTACATTGTACACCTTAAAGTTATATAATGTTAATGATAATTATATCTCAATCAAGCTGAAATACATTAAAATTAAAAATTAAAAATTTTAACTATAAGGTTATATTTTACTTAATGACTTTCAGTCAAATGTTATGTTTCTAAATATTTCAAAGACTAAACAATAACAGCCACTGTCTGCTGTATGACTACTAAGTTAAGTGTTTTCTAGCCATTATCTCTACTCTTACAACCCTCCATGGTCAGTACTGTTATGCCTATTTTACAAATAATGAAACATTCAGAGAAGCTAAGTAACAGATATTGACTGACAGAGCTAGAATTTGAACCTGTATCCGCCTTACTCTATACTTCTCCGCATGCCATGCAAATGGCACCCTTACATGGGCAAAATCTCTAGTCTCAAGAGATTAGCTCTTATATAAAATCTTCAGATCTATAGTTGAGTTACCTGATTGTACAGAGTAGGGCCACTTTGGAAAACAGCTTGGCAAATGATGATACACAAAGTTACTATATGACCCAGCAATTCTATTCCTATGTATATATACAGAGAAATAAAAAAAGACACCCACACAAAAAAGTGTACATCAATGTTTACAGTAGTATTTTTTATAACAGCCAACCCAACTGTCCATTGATGGACAAAGAAATAAACAAAATGTAACATATCCATACAACGGAATATTATCCAGCCATAAAAAGGAATGAAATACTAATACATGCTACAACATGGACAAACCATGAAAACATCATGCTAAATGAAAGATGTCATAAAAGACCACTTAGTATATGATTCCATTCATAAGAAATATCCAGAACAGGACAATCTATGGAGAGAAATGTGTTTGCCTAGGGCTGGTGTAGGAACACGATAGCTAAAGGTTACAAGATTTCTTTCTGAGATGATGAAAATGGTCTAAAAATGGTGATGGTTGCATGTATCTGTGAACCTATTAACAACAACTTAATTATAAACTCTAAATGAGTGAATTATAAACTGTACTTCTATAAAGCTGCTAAGAAAAAAGAAAGAAGTACTCAAAGATTAGAGCAACATGTTGAAAGGACAAAGAAACCAATCTAAAGGGGATTCCACTCATCAAACTTGGGACAATTTTAAGCATCAAAAAGAGTAATTATGACAATGAATTATAATGACTTTTTAAAAGTCCACAACTATACAGAGACAGAAGTAGGAAAAAGAGGAAGAGAAAATAAGTCTTAAGAGCAGAAGGCTAACTAATAAATGTAGAGGAAATGGCAGGTATGAAAATAACCATTTGCTACCCTCAAAGTAGTATCGGGGTATCCAACCTTTTGGCATCTCTGTGCCACACTGGAAGAAGAGTTGTCTGGGACACACACATTGCCACATGTAATCACAAAAAAAAAACAACTTAAAAATCTCATGTTTTAAGTAATTTTACAATTTTGTGCTGGGCCACATTCACAGCCATCCAGGGCCTCACACAGCCTGTGACCCGCAGGTTGGACACCCTAACTCGTTCAGTCAAGAATTGTTAATAATTGCAAACACCATTGGGTGAAAAGATGTTGGGGAACTCATATAATCTCAACATCATTTCTTACTAACTACAAAGGAAGGAATGAACTTTTATAATAAAGAGTTAATAGCCCCTACCTTAACCAATACTGGAATAACCTGACATTATGTACCTCTCATACAATGAAGTTAGAAGTACACAACATCAACTATGTAGTATTCTTACCAGAAAGCCAAGAAGTGTTTAACCTGAATCTCAACATGAGGAAAACAGATTCTGAATGTACAACATTCTACAATAAAACTGGTTTCATCTCTTCAAAAATGTCTTACGTCCCAAGTGGCTGGGGGGGGGGGGGGGGGGGGGGGGGGACAGTGGGGAGGCAGGGGAAAAGAGGAAAAATTCTAGTTTTGATTTAAGGAGACATAATATTCAAATGTAACATAATAACCTTGACTAGATTCCACCTTTTTTATTTTTTCTTCAAAAAAGTCTATGTGGAGAATTTCCAGTGAAGTTGGGGGCGTAGGTAGATATACCTTGCCTCCTCACACAACCAAAAGGACAACAAATTCAAAAACAAAATATAACCAGAACTGCCAAAAATCGAACTGTATGGAAGTCCAACAACCAAGAAGTTAAAGAAGAAACATTCATCCAGACCTGTAGGAGGGGCGGAAACGAGAAGCCAGGATGGAGAGTACTTGCCTCAAGGTGGCGGCTGGAGAACCAGGGTGCATAAAGCAGCAGCTGACAGAGCAGATGTTGCCACATTTGCATGCAGATAAACCAAAAAGAAACAACTGGGGAGAGAGAAAGACTATGCAACCCAGGGTTCCAGTACATGCAATCCACAGTTCCAGTACGGGGAAATAAAGCCTCAAAACCTCTAACTGAAATGACCTGTGGGGACTGTGGCAGCGAGAGAAACTCCCAGCCTCACAGGAGAGTTTGTTGGAGAGACCCACAGGGTCCTACAATGTACAAAAACCTGTCCACCAAGGAATCAGCACTAGAAAGGCCCAATTTGCTTGTGGGTAGCTGTAGAAGTGACTGAAAGCTGACAGAGAGCTAAACAAGCAGCACTGTTCCCTCAGACCCCTCCACCACACATAGCGCCATAAGGCATCAACATGGGTTGCCCCACCCCGGTGAATATCTAAGGCTCTGACCCTTACTATGTAACAGTCGCACCAAGGCAGGAAAAAAAAAAAGGGGGGGCCCAAATGAAAGAACAGATCAAAGCTCCAGAAAAAAATACAACTAAGCAATGAAGACATGGCCAACCTATCAGATGCACAGTTCAAAACACTGGTAATCAGGATGCTCACAACTTAATGGTTGAGTATGGTTGCAAATGAGGAAAAAGTCAAAGCTATGAGAAGTGAAATAAAAGAAAATGCACAGGGAATCAACAGTGAAAGGAAGGAATCCAGGACTCTAGTCAACGGTTTCGACCAGAAGGAAGAAATAAAACATTCAACCAGAACAGAATAAAGAAAAAAGAATTCAAACACACAAGGAGAGGCTTAGGAACCACTAGGACAACTTACAATGTTCCAACATCCAAATCATAGGGGAGCCAGAAGGAAAAGAGGAAGACCAAGAAATTGAAAACATAATGAAGAAGAACTTCCCTAATCTGGCAAAGGAAATCAACTCCCAGAAGTCCAGGAAGCTCAGAGAGTGCCAAAGAAGTTGGACCCAAGAAAGCACACACCAAGGCACATCATAATTACATTAGCCAAGATTAAAGATATAAGGAACAAGTCTTAAAAGCAGCAAGAGAAAAGGAGACAGTTACTAAAAAAGGAGTTCCCATAAGACAATCAGCTAGTTTCTCAAAAGAAACCTTGCAGGAAGGGGCTGGAAAGAAGTATTCCAAGTCATGAAAGGCAAGGACCTACATCCATGATTACTCTGTCCAGCAAAGCTATCATTTAGAATGGGAGGGCAGGTAAAGTGCTTCACAGATAAGATCAAGTTAAAGGAGTTGATTATCACCAAACCCTTTTTATATGAAATGTTAAAGGGATTTATCTAAGAAAAAGAAGATCAAAAATACGAACAGTAAAATGACAATAAACTCACAACTACCAACAACCAAACCTAAAAAAAAAAAACAAAAAACTAAGCAAACAACTAGAACAGAAAGAGATTCACAGAAATGGAAATTACATGGAGGGTGATCAGCGGGAAGGGGGAGAATGAGGGAAAAGGTACAGAAAATAAGAAGCATAAGTGGTAGATACAAAATAGACAGGGGGAGGTTAAGAATAGTATGGAAAATGTAAAGGCCAAAGAACTTATATGTATGACCCATGCACATGAACTAAGGTGGGGAAATGATGGTGGGAGAGAGGGTACAGGGTGGAGGGGAATAAAGGGGAGGAATAAATGGGACAACTGTAATAGCATAATCAATAAAATATATTTTTTTAAAAAGGTCTATGTCCCAGGTAAGGACTGGGGGATGGGTTGCAGGGGAAAAGAGGAGGAAAAAGTCTCGTTTTGATTTAAGGAGACACAAAATTCAAATGCGACACAGTAACCTTGACTGGATTCCACCTTTTTAATTTTGGGGTCCAGCTAGAAGGACAACGGGAGAAATCTGAATATGGACAGTATATAAATAATACTCTTGAATAAATGTTAATTTCCTTAGATGTAAAATCTTCATTCTGATTATGTGGAGAATGTTTTCATTCTTAGGAGAATAATAACAGAAGTACTCAGGAGTGAAGTATCATAACATCTTTTAATTATTTTCAAATAGTTAAGCAAAAAACACAAAAAGAATTTAAGTAAATGTGTTAAGACATTAACTGGTGAATCTGAATAAACTTGAGATTCAATGGAATATTAATGATATTAGGGAAGTATAAGTAATGTTTTCAGGTGTGATCATTGTATTATGGTTGTGTTAAAAATAAAAAAATAAAAAAATAAAAGTGCCCCTACCATACAGTTACCTACTAAAATATTTACTAATGAAATGATGTTTAGAATTTGCTCTAAAATAACTAATAGTGGGGAGGGGAAGTAAAAGCGTTCTAAGTGAAACAAGACTGGCCATGTTGAAGCTGGGGTAATGATATGTAGTAGTTCATTATGATATTCTATTTTTGCTTATATTTGAAAATTCCATTTAAAAATTCTAGGATCAAACTGTTTTAGCACTAACATCCTAGGCATTATTTAAACTTGGTCCAGCACTCAGGGAGTAGAAGATCAGTGAGGTAAACCTAAGTCTTCAAACTATTAATTGAACATCAGTACTGTATAGTTTTAAGGATGTGGTTACTATATTACCATCAATTATAATGGCTCTTATGTTATCAAACTTCATCAATGCCACTTATAAAGAAAAAAGAGAAATCACAGGAAGCACTAATTCAATTTAAAAATTCAGAATGCCTGTTTCCTGAACAAAGGAAGAGAACTGAATAGAATGTTTATAAAATATAACTTGAAGGAGAGACAACCTAACAAACTTTTTCTGTTCAATTTTTTAATATTTTATGTCCTATGATCTTGTGGCAAGTTTATCTGGACAGTACATTTTGAATAAGAATTAATAAGAAAAATCCTATTTTATCTAATACAAAACATCCAACAGTTGTTAGGGGTGGGGGCAAGATCAGTAAGCAGAACCCACCTCCATCATTACTAACTTATCAGGATAGGCCAGATCTCCAGGAGCTGGTTTGTAGCCAGTAATGTCTGTCTGAATGTAGATGTGGGTTCGGTAGACAAGCCGCTCTTGTACATCTTCCAACATCTGCTTTACTCCAGCTGCAAATGCCCCTAGTTGTTCAGCTGATTAAAAAAAGTGCAATTATCCATTCCTTTAAGATTTAGAAAAATACTCTCTTTTAAAAAAGCAAAAATATTATTAAATTGTTTAGTAATAGTATGAACTACTTTTGTTTCATGGATTGTGGTTGTACATACCCTATTTCAGTGTGACTCAGTGACCTTAGAATAATTTAATGTCTCTTAATTTCCTCAAATTTAAAATTAGAAAATAAATTTCCCTTATACCTTCTTCTGGGACTCTGTGAAATTATTTATATTATTAGTATGTATGAATAATAATACATGACTTTTAAAGTGCTTTGTGCTTTTTAAGTTATATAGCTTCAAACCAACCCTGAGATACAGCAAGTCAATTTATTAATTGGATTGTCATCCCCTTTTTAAAAATAAATTGAGTCCCATAGATATTAAATGATTTATTAATATTTTCATAAACAAAAATGATTTAAAAATAAGGTATGGTCCTGGCTGGTGTGGCTCAATAGACTGAGCACCAGCCTGTGAACCAAAGGGTCGCTGGTTCAATTCCCAATCAGGGCGCATGCCTGGGTTGCTGCCCAGGTCCCCAGTAGGGGCAACCACATATTGATGTTTCTCTCCCTCTCTTTCTCCCTCCCTTCCCCTCTGTCTAAAAATAAAGAAAGAAAAAAATAAGATGATTTTATATAGAATATCTTCATTTCTAAGATGCCATCAATGTTCAGACACAACCAGTAATTCAGTAACAGCAACCCAAGGACTAGGGAGTTGGAGACACTACAAAATCACATAAATAGTCACATTAATTTTAAAAATCAACTTTAATTCAGAAACATTAAAATGTGAGAAAATGCCCCTGTTAATGTCAAATGCACAAAAGAAACTGCAAAACTGTTATTTTCTGGAGCATTGAAGATCTTGTTTCCTGACATATGTCATCAGTTGGCTCAAATAAACTCACATAAAAATTTTTTTAAAAAATGAGATAATGTATGTCTTTGAATGAACTAAATGCAGTAGAATAAGTAACATTTGGAAGAGTAACAAACCTACAGTATCTCTTAAGGAAAGTCAAATAATCTCTGCCAGTAAAATGATTACCTGGAAGGGTATTTTTTTAAAGGTACCTAAGTATCATTGGAAAAATCATTTTTATGATAATCAAATCAAATAGTAAGGAATGTATCATATGGATAAAGCAAAACTGTTACAGAGAACTGTTTTTATTTTTAATGTCAAAAAGATGAATCATTACTACATATGGAAGTTGAATAATTCCTGTTTTTTATTCAAGAGCATACAATATAGTCAATTACTTTATGTATTCTGGTAACAGTGTACTAGAAATGCCTAACACAAAACTGATAGTCTGTTCTCTCAATATTTCAGAAGCCAGAAAGAAAAGTAACCATATTTTATTACTAATTTTTCCCAGTTTTTAAAATGCTTTCCCCATTTAATTTGTCCATTTAGTCGTATTTAGAATAAGGTACATCTTTGATTCAAAAAAGGACAAGGCATCACCCCAGGCTTCAAAAATATTAAATTTATGTAGGTGGTAGGTAGGGGTAAAAAGAGCTAATCTTTTTCAAATTCACTGAGCCACAAATATACTTTAAAAGGCCTTTGAAATGATCACTTCTACTTATCATTTACCATTGTTCTGTACATGATCTTCAAGCACCTCATTTTTAAGAATCCCACAAAGTTCCGAAAGAGTTTCTAAGTGAATAACATGAATGATCAATGGCCTGAAGACATCATACAATGACACACATAGTTTCTCCAAAAGTTCACTAAAATAAAGAAACAAAACACAATTCAGTAGTAAGCTTTTCAGTTTAAAAGGCATCTTTGATTTCTTCCAGGCAATAAACACAGTAAAAATCTACTGGAAAAATAGTATGGGGAACATTATACAGGATCTGGCAGAAGTAATGTCTGCTTCAGTGTGGATGATAGGGTAATATATGGGTGTAATAATTTAGTTTTAATTTGAACATTTCACCTAAAATGTCATATAGTATATTTGACTATAATATTATGTTACAGAATTACATGCTTATGATTTTGTAATAAAAGGTTTGTAATAAAAGGGGGGCATTATTTGTGCTAGATCCTGCATAATACGGAGGGAAAGGCTAAAATTCTGTAAAGTGTTGTTTTAAAAGCTAAGAATCAATACACAATCAGCAATCAACTCAAATTAGCTGCCCCCAACCAAATGTCAATTCATTACAACTTTTTCTTACTTCAGTAATAACTCTGTATATGTCCTTTCAAAAATAGTAAGTATTTCAATAGACTTATTTATCCTTTTATATTCTACATCGCTGTGAATCAAATGGTAATATTTTCCCCACTAAAGATATGTTCAAAATTCTTGAAAACTTACAGATTTAGATAAACAAAATTCAAAGTATTCTGGACATACAAGTATTTTGGCATAAACATTTGAAAAGTTATGTTGTCTATATTCTTCACACTGTCAATAGTATTCCTCTACATGCAGTATTTCATCCAAAGTGATCAACCCAATTAAAGTCATAAAGTACATTTGTCTGTTCCCCATTATGAGGGTCATAGTCTTAGAATTGCCAATATGAAGAAGCCAAAAGTTACTAACAGTGGATCTGAAAGACACTTTAAGAAAAAATTCTTAAAAGGATATTAAATAGTGTCTGTATTCTTAAATGTCTTTCTTTAGTTAGAATCACAGAATTTTTCAACTACAAGGATTTATATGATTGGTGGAGATCTTAAAAAGACCTAGATCCCAAGACTTATTAGTTCCCTATACAGGATTTTTATTATCATACCATATTGTCTCCATAATTACCTTATAAACACTATAAAAGCATGTTGGCCTTTAAATTGCACATTTATCTTAAAATAAATAAGTAGTCCCACTCAGCAATATTCTGTTCACACACCCACAAAAATTAAAATACTCTGCCAGCTAACTTAAGAATACTCCAGTAATATAATAAGCCATTATGATCATTAGCAAACTGAATCTTAAAAACAGTTAAACTCTGTGTACTACCTACTCTAATTTTGATGTTGGTTTTGTGAAAAATTCATTATAAAGTTGGTGCTCATCCTGGCATACATGGACCATAAAGGCGCAGCCACTGCGAATCTGCAGGAAACAAATAGAAACCACCTACAGTTAAAGACACACAACAATTCTAGCATTTAGGATATAAAGCAAACATTTTATTTGCAAAGAAATTATGTATACATTTTCATACAACAACTTGCTGAAGCACAGAATGAAAAATGTGAATATGGATGATTTTTATTTTTTATGATTTTCTAAACTTTTGACAATGAATAAATTACTTTTCTAGTTGAATATGGAGTACTTAAAAAAGAATTTTTACATATTTTTCTGTAGTATAAACTAAAATCACACTAAACAAGAAAGCACTTCTGTAGCAAAACCTAAGATAAATCCACAAACTTTGGAACTTCACCATTCAGGGAACAATATTTATTTGTGATTCTTCATACCTCAAAAAATAGATCAAAATGAGAATATTTTGTCCAAATGAATGCTAATCACTAAACTAGGTTTGTCATAACTGAAAAAAAAATTCTTTAGGTTCATTGATATGGGAACCAAAGCTTATTTAGCCAGTATAGCTTCTAGGGTATCAAAATATTTCAGAGGAAGTTTTAACATTAAACCAAAATAAGCAGAAACTTACCAAGGCACAATGATCTCTGTTATTCTGGCTCGTTAACTCAGTTACAGTACTAGTAATACTAGGACCCAAAAGGAGCTGCCGCTGATCAAGATAACACTGGTGGATATCATTTAGCAGTTGTTGGTATCTGATGAAAATCAAGTGAGATGGGAGTATAAACTTTTGATTTCAGACATGTAAATTAAATCTGATCTTAAATCCCAGAAAAGGATGCCAAACCTCTAAAAATTTATGGTCACCTCTCATTTACCCACATTAAATATTAGAAATATTTATTTAACCTTTACTCTTTAACAAAAGATTTATCTTCCAAAAGTAGTCATCTTACATCTACCCAAATGCAAAGAAAATCCTGTTATGGTGAAAGACAGTTACCTTGCTGAAATGCAGCATGGCAATTATAATTAATGATATTCATTGCATATTGGAAAGTTGCTACAAGAATAAATCTTGTAAGATCTCATCACAGGAAAAAAAAACAGGTCTGTACCAATGCATGGTAATA
Organism: Phyllostomus discolor; assembly: GCF_004126475.2. Taxonomy (NCBI): domain Eukaryota; kingdom Metazoa; phylum Chordata; class Mammalia; order Chiroptera; family Phyllostomidae; genus Phyllostomus; species Phyllostomus discolor. The sequence goes on along the minus strand of NC_040913.2, from coordinate 46,823,319 downwards.
GATTTACAATAGACTTACAGTAGTGATTATATTGAATCATTATGTTATATACCTGAAACTAGTAAGTTATATGTCATTACATCTCAATAAACGTAAGTAAATAGATAAATAAGCTGAGAGATGCCTTGTACACTTACTACATCAGGTCCACAACCTTGCTTCCCAAAGTTATGTTCTATATGAAAAGATTTACATAGTATGCAAGGTAACTGCTCAGAAAATATCTGGTATATAACAGACTGGGAAAAATGGTACTACAAGAGGAAGGTAATATGGAAACTGAGGAACTTCTAGGTACTCACTCAGGTATTTTTTCAGATCGCTGTTCTATTTGTTCAATAAGAGTCTGCAGGATAAAGAAAAACATATTAAAAGTCCATCTGTTTTAGTTATACTTCTAAGTACCTTCTGATTATAACACATGCTATTAGAAAAATCTGTAAATACAAAAAAGGTTGAAACAAAAATCACTTGAAATACCACAAAATAATCAGTCAAAATGAATATTCTTTCAGTTTTTTGTAGACATACACTATAGTTACTATATTTTTCTTCATAAACAAAACTGGAATTATACTACACATTCAGCTTTATAATCTGCTTTTGAAAAATTAACATTATTTCTAAATATTTTCCTACTATTAATTCTCAGTATCAAATGAAAATGTAAATAGAAAGCATTATCATAATACCTGGGCACCTTGTAAACAATACTCAATGAATCATCATTATAGATATTATTTATGGCTATACAATATCCCCTTGGGTATATGTACCATAAATCAACCATTCTTCTACTGTTAAGACATCTTGGATGTTTCTTATGAATAAGAGCTCAGTGGTTAAGAGCTCTGGGCCTGGAACAAAACTGAAGGGTTTGAGAGCCAGCTCCTGGTAGCTGTTTTGAGCCCAGGAGAGAGCTGGTTCACTTCTCCGAGATTGCACTTTCCATTATGTAAAGTTGGTATAATAGTCACCTACTTCCCAGTTGGGAATCCCCAACAGTGGGTCATAAGAGAGAAATATTTTTACATACTTCTGATTCATACTCCTAAAATGTTTTTGAGAAAAATTGTTTTACATCTCTGTCAGCAGTATTTCCTGTCTCAATATAACCTCTAAAGCATTATTGCATCTTAATCTGCCCGTTTCTAACAGACAAAAAAGATGCTACCTAACCTTAAATTGAATGTATTCTCCACTGAAGCTAAATATGAGCTCATATTTATTAACCATTTGTATTTTCTTTAAGTAATCAAGCCTCTCAAGTCCACTATAAATCTGAGTAGTTTAAACTCAAATATCACCTTCATCTAGAAACATTCCCTTAGCACCTTAGGAAAAGCTAAGTGTTTCCTGCTCTGTGGTCTTAAGGCACCTCTAAGATAATGTCACGTAATATGGGAGGACTATGCCTACCTTTCTTTCACTCGTATTCATTTTTCTGATATAAGCAAAAGACCTAACGCACAGTAGCACTTCAAAAAGCTGGCTAAATAAATTTCATAGCAATATCCTATTTATGTCAACAGACTTACTCTGACTTTGGGGGCAGCAGCTCGAAATTTCACATAAAATAGTGTGAAGGCATTGTCTGCATTAGGTACAGATAAAGGATCCTAAAGAAACATAGGGGAGGATAGGGAAGGAAGATAATTAGCAAACAATATTTAAGTATTTAGAAAATGTGATACACACCATTTCAAATAGCTACTGCTTGGCCTATACACCAACCAAAAGCATAGGGAGAAAAATCTCAAAGAAAGATTAATATTGTTATTGCTACAAATAATGTGTACTTATGAACTATCATCACTTCTCTCTTTATAATTAAAATTTACCCTTCATTACATGAATTTTGGTGGTAAACAGTCCTGAATTCAGCTTCATACTCAAGTCATTTACTGAGAATAGGACATTTACCAAATAACTTAAGCTCTCTGATAGTCACAACACCCATTTAAATGGTGATGACATATAAAGTCATTATGCAGCTCAACAGTAAAGCACTGTACTCAGTCAGTAGTAGTACTTATTAGGTATTATTTGCCTAAACTTATAAAAAATTTTACAAAATAGAAAAGTTATATAGTCTAGCTGTTATGTCAGCTAAGAGCAATATGAATGGTAAAAATGCAACACAAGAATCAGTGGCTTTGAACTGAAAACCAAAGATATCCCATATTCTTCAGAAAATACGCTTAAAAAATAAAATATATCATCTTTCAGGTTTTATCTTCTTAGCAAAGAAATGTGCTCAATGACTATCTGAGCTAGCTCCACTCTTATTTTCTAATCTAACACTCTGCTAATTTCCCACCTAGCATCTACTAGTCTGCAAATGAGTAATTTGTTTGGTTCCTTCTTTACTAAGATTTCTCCTGAATATAAGCTCCATCAGGGCAGACCTTGCTAGCTCTTTTTCACTACTATATAATTCCTAGCACAATGCCAAGAATTTAGGAGGTACTCATTAAAAATCCATTTGCTAGAGGAAAGATGGTGGTGTGGTAAGAGGAGCAGATTCCACTTCTCCCTACACAGGAGAAAAACCTAGCTGATCTACAGAGGAATATAGCTAACAGCCAACAGTACTACAGCATATATGAAAACAGGAGATTAAAAACTGTAGCAGACATTGAAAAAACAGACAGTAAGGAGAGTGCTTCAGGACAATAAGGTCCCAGAGACCAACGCAGGGACCAGGGAGGCTGCAACTCCAGGCCCAGGGCTCACTGAGTCTCCCACAGGGCTCTTCGGACAGACCTGGGTAAACCACTCCCTCCCCAGCCAAACAAGGATTGAGCAGCACCTAGGGAAGCCTGGTTGGTTGAAGGGGAGGACTGAATGGCAGACACACAGGGGCTGTGAGCACCCACGCATAGCCCTGGGAAGAGTGTGCGCCGGAGCCCAGGCGACGAAGTGGCCACGCACCCGCGCCTGCAACCTGGGGAGAGTGTACTTTGTGGAAGACCTGGAGCCTACACCCATAAGTCCAGTGAGAGCGCACGTACCACAGGAGCCCTGTAGTCCACAACTGTGAACTCAGAGAAGCACGTGCTCTGCAAGAGCCCAAGAGCCCACAATCATGAACCCAGGAGAAGCCAGTGCTGCACAGGAGCCCTGGAGCCCACAACCGTGAACCGTGGGAAAGCGCACTTAGGACAGCATGGATCCCACATCCAGGGCCCTGCGGGGAGGCGCCAGACTGGCTCTGGGGAGAGTGTACAGCTAGCCCTGGGGAGAGTACCCACGAGGCTGACTGAGTGCTGAACAGGAAGAGCAAAAAGCCATACCAATCGCCCCTCAGCCTGCTGCACGCAACAAGCCATAAAAACCAGTTTAGACAGTTTGAAACCAACAGGAGCTTTTTTTCTTTTTTTGTTTGCATGTTTGATTCTGTTTTTTAAGTAATTTTTATTTTTAATTTTTATTATTTTTAGCTCTCAATTCCTTTTGCTTCTCTTTCCTTCTTTCTAGTTTTATTCCTTCTTCCTTTCTTTCCAATTTTATCTCTTCTTCCTTCCTTCTTTTCTATTTCTTCTTCTTTTTAACTACCCAAAACTGAGACAAAAAAGAAAAAAAACAACAGAATTGTGAAAAGACCAGAGCTGGACCAAAAGAGGGGGCATCCCAACAGCTGAGACAGTGAGACAAATTTAACTTTGCTATTACAGAGAAACTGCAAGTTATTGCATATTTCTATAATTATTTTCTCATTATTGTTACATCTTTTATTTTAATAGTATTTTTGTATGTCTCTTCTTTCTGTACACTCTTCCTTGCTTGGCTGATTATACTGTATCATTTAACAGGTTTCCCCTGTTAGCTCATTCATAGTGTACTGCTTATTTACTGTCTTTCATTTGTGTTCCATTAGTACACTATTCAAGGTTCTATACTCCCTATTCTTCTTACCTATATCTCACAGATTCTGTCATGATTGTTGTTCTAATATTACTGTAAATAATAGCTATTCCATACAATTGTAAATACTATACAACCCCCCTGCCCCAGTACCCAAAATCTTAGCCCACTTCACGGTTTACTGAAATTACTGTAGTGGTTAAATCTACTCTCTCACACACTACACCTATTTACTATCCTTTGCTGTCATCTTATCTCAGAATCTGACCTCCCACAACCTCACGGCTTTCTAGATCCAACTCACAATCCTCCCCTCCCCAACAAGAATCTTCTCTTCTTTCCATTCTTTCTAAAAAGTGGCTAGTTGGGTGGAATATACACAGTTAACACTATAGGAGATCCAAAGGACCTACTATTTCTTCTCTACTGGCTGCTACTGTAAATATCATAGAATACTCTCTTGCTGTCTTAAACCATTTTGCCTTACCCTTCCAACTGGTGACAAAAAAAGAGTAGGTGGAAGCTGTGAATACCAGGATACCCGAAGGAGACTGCAGCCCTGAATCCCACAGGTATTCTACCACACAACTTCACACCATAAACCCAGGGAGCCAGAACAGATCAATTTAAGAAGCTGAGGCTAACAAGAAGTCTCACAAACAATGAGAAGAGAAAGAAACAATCCCCAAATGAAGGGAATAGAAGCCTCAGAAAGAATGCTAAATGAAAGAGAGGCAACTCAACTATCAATATTGAGTTCAAAGAAATGCTTATCAGGAAGCTAAATGATCTCACAATGAACTACCACACACTACAGGGAAACTACAATGAACTCAATGCAAACTATATCAACATGAAAAAAATACAAACTATCAACAAGGGCCAAGAAGAAATAAAGAATACAATTTCTGAACTGAGGAACACAGTAGAAGGAATCAAAAGCAGGATCGATAAAATAGAAGATCAGATCAGTAAATTGATCAAAGTTGAAAAAACACCCAGAAAGACCAAGAAAAAGAAGAGGATCAGAAAGAATGAGGAGGGATTAAGAGAAATGCAAAACAATATGAAATGTAATAATATCCGTGTAATAGGGAGAAGGGGGAGGAGGAGGAAGGGATAGAAAACCTATTTGAAAAGGTAATAATGGAAAACTTCCCTAATTTGATGAGAGAAGAAGTCACACAAATCGAGGAAACACAGAGAGTCCCAATCAAGAGGAACCCAAAAGAGGCCCACCTCAAGACACATCATAATTAAAATGGCAAAATTTCAAGACAAAGAGAGAATCTTAAAAGCAGCAAGGGAGAAATAGGAAGTAACATACAAGGGAGACCTGATAAGGCTAGCAGCCAACTTCTCAATGGAAACGCTCCAAGCCAGAAGAGAATGGCAAGAAATATTCCAAGTAATGAGAAGCAGAGGTCTGCAACCAAGGCTATTTTACCCAGAAAGGCTCTCAATCAAGATAGAAGGCCAAGTAACAAGCTTCCCAGACAAAAGACAACCAGCTCTGCAAAAGATGCAGAAAAGGAAGGAAAAGAAGGAGAAAGAGAGAGAGGAACACAGGTATGTAAATGGCAATGAATAAGTACCTACCAATAATAACCTTAAACGTAAATGGATTAAATGCTCCGATTAAAAGACATAGAATAGCTGAATGGATAAGAAAGCATGACCCACACATATGCTGCCTGCAAGAAACCCACCTCAGGATAAAAGACCTACACAGGTTGAAAGCGAAGGGCTGGAAACAAATTTTCCAAGCAAACGGACAGGAAAATAAAGCCAGGCTAACAATACTCATATCAGACAAAATAGACTTCCAAAAAAGGGCCATAAAGAGAGACTCAGAAGGTCACTTCATAATACTCAAGGGAAGAACCCACCAAGAAGATATAAAGATTGTAAATATATATGCACTTAACATAGGAGCACCTAAATACATGAAGAAAATCTTGGAGGACTTCAAGAAAGATATTGAGAGCAACACAATTATAGTAGGGGATTTTAACACCCCACCATCGAAATGGACAGATCTTCCAAAGTTTCAACAAAGATACTGTGGCATTGAACAATGCCCTAGACCAAATGGACTTAACTGATATATATACAGCCCTCCATCCCAAAGAAGCTAAATACACATTCTTTTCAAATCACATGGAACATTTTCAAAGACAGACCACGTGATAGGACACAAAACAAGCCTCAACAAATTCAAGAAAATTGAAATCATACCAAGCATCTTCTCATCACAAGAGACTGAAGCTAGAAACCAACCCCAAGGAAAAAAACCAAAACACTCAAAATCATGGAGATTAAATAGCATGCTATTAAACAATGAATGGGTCAAAACTGAAATTAGGGAAGAAATCAAAAAGTTTCTGGAAACGAATGAAAATGAACTCACAACAACCCCAAACTTATAGGACACAGCCAAGGCAGTCCTGAGAGGGAAGTTCATAGCGATACAGGCCTACTTAAAAAAGATAGAAACATTTCAAGCAAACAACCTAACCCTATGCCTACAAGAACTCGAGGAACAAGAACAAAGATAGCCCAGAGCAAGTAGAAGGAAGGAAATAACCAAGATCAGGGCAGAATTAAATGACATAGAGACTAAAAGCACAATTCTAAAGATCGATGAATACGGGAGCTGGTTCTTTGAAAAGATAAACAAAATAGACAAGCCTTTAAGCAGGCTCATCAAGAAAAAAAGAGACAAATACCATATGATCTCACCTTTAACAAGAACCCAAACAACAATACAAAGAAACAAGCAAAATATAGTCAATGACACTGAAATGGAAGACAGGCTGACAGTGGCCAGAGGGGAGAGGGGAGGGAATTTCAGAGTAGCATGGGAAGGGTTTACAGGAACAAATATGAAGGACACATGGACAAAAACTGGGGGGAGGGGGGGTGGGTAATGGGAGGGAGGTGGGGACAGATGGGTGGGTGGGCTGGAATGGGAGTAAAAGGCCAAAAACTGTACTTCAACAATGATTAAACTTTAAAAAAAAAAGAAAAAAAGAGAGGGCCCAAATAAACACAATGAGAAATGAAGAAAGATTACAACTGATACCACAGAAATACAAAGAATTGTAAGAAATGACTATGAAGAACTGTATGCCAAGAAATTTGAAAACCTAGGTGAAATGGACAAATTTCTAGAAAAATATAATCTTCCAAAACTCAATGAAGAAGCAGAAAGCCTGAACAGACCATCAACAGCAGATAAAATGGAAGCAGTAATCAGAAAACTCCTGACACACAAAAGCCCTGGACCAGATGGTTTCACAGGAGAATTCTATAAAGCATTTAAGGAAGAGTTAACCCCTATCCTTCACAGACTTTTCCAAAAATTCCAAAACGATGGAAGATGCTCAAACTCTTTTTATGAAGCCAGCATCATCCTGATCCCCAAACCAGATCAAGACACAACAAAGAAAGAAAACTTCAGACCAATATCGCTGGTGAACATAGATGCTAAAATCCTCAACAAAATATTGGCAAGCCACATCCAACAATACATTAAAAAGATCATATACCAAGACCAAGAGGGATTCATCCCAGGGATGCAAGGATGATACAGTATTTGCAAATCAGTAAATCTAATATATCACATAATCAACAGCAAAGACAAAAATCACATGATCATATCAATAGATGCAGAAAAAGAATTTGATAAGGTACAACACCCATTCATGATAAAAACACTCAGCAAAGTGGGAATAGAGGGAGCATTCTTCAACATAATAAAAGCCATATATGAGAGACCAATAGCCAACATCATACCCAATGGGCAAAAACTAAAATCTTTTCCACTAAGATCAGGAACAAGACAAGGCTGTCCACTTCCACCACTTTTATTCAATATAGTATTGGAAGTTTTTGCCACAATGATCAGACAAAAAAAGGAAATAAAAAGCATACAAATCGGAAAGGAGGAAACAAAACTGTCACTGTTTTCAGATGACATTATAGTGTACACAGAAAATCCTATAGAATCGACCAAAAAACTGCTTGACCTAATAAATGAATTTGGTAAAACAGCGGGACATAAAGTCAATATTCCGAAATCAAAGGCATTTTTGTACACCAACAATGAAACAGCAGAAGCAGAAATCAAGAAAAAAATCACATTCGATGTAGCAAAAAGAAAAATAAAATACCTAGGAATAAACCTAACCAAAGAGGTAAAAAGACCTGTATTCAGAAAACTACACAACACTGAAGAAAGAAATCAAGGAAGACACAAACAAATGGAAACATACACCGTTTTCATGGATTGGAAGAACTAACATCATCAAAATGTTTATACTACCCAAAGCAATTTACAGATTCAATGCAAAATCTATTAAAGTACCAATGGCATATTTCACAGACAAACAACAAACACTTCAAAAATTTACATGGAACCATAAACAACCCTGAATAGCTGCTGCAATTTTGAGAAAGAAGAGTCAAGTAGCAGGGATCACAATACCTGATATCAACTGTATTACAAGTCCACTATAATCAAAACAGCCTGGTACTGGCATAAAAACAGGCACATGGACCAATGGAACAGAACAGAGACCCCAGAAATAAACCCAAGTCTCTATGGTCAATTAATATTCAACAAAGGGGACAGCAACATAAAATGGAGTAACAGTAGTCTCTTCAACAAATGGTGCTGGGAGAACTGGACAGCTACATGCAAAAAATAAATGTCGAGCACCAACTTACACCACATACAAAAATAAATTCAAGGTGGATAAAAGATTTAAATATAAGCCGTGACACCATTAAAGTCTTATAAGAGAACATAAGCAGGAAAAATCTCAGATATTTCACTCAGCAACATTTTTACTGATATGTCCCCTTGAGCAAGAGACAAAAAGGAAAGAATATACAAATGGGACCTCATAAAAATAAAAAGCTTCTGCATGGCTAAAGAAAACAGTATCAAAATAAAAAGAGAACCAACTGCATGGGAAAACATATTTGCCAATGATACCTCAGACAAGGGTTTCATCTCCAAAATATATAAAGAACTTACAGGACTCCACTTTAAGAAGACAAGCAACCCAATTAAAAAATGGGCAAAGGACTTGAACAGAACTTCTCCAAGAAGGACACATAGAGGATCCAGAGACACATGAAAAGATGCTCAATATTGCTAGCTATCAGAGAAATACAAATTAAAACCACAATGAGATACCACTTCACACCAGTCAGAATGGCCATCATAAGCAAAGTAACAAACAAGTGTTGGAGAGGTTGTGGAGAAAGGGGGACCCTAGTGCACTGTTGGTGAGATTGCAGACTGGTACAAATAGAAAAGAAAATGGAATAGAAAAAAAGAATGGAATTTTCTCAGAAAATTAAAAATGGATCTGCCTTTTGACCCAGCAATTCCACTGCTGGGACTATATCCTAAGAACCCTGAAACACCAATCCAAAAAAACCTATGCACCCCAATGTTCATGGCAGCACAATTTATAATAGCCAAGTGCTGGAAGCAACCTAGGTGCCCATCAGTAAATGAATGGATCAAAAAACTATGGTACATTTACACAATGGAATTTTGTGCAGCAGAAAGAAAGAAGGAGTTCCTACCCTTTGCTACAGCATGGATGCAACTGGAAAGCATTATGCTAAGTGAAATAAGCCAGGCGGTGAAAAACAAATATCATATGATCTCACCTTTAACAGGGACCTAAACAACAAAGCAAACAAACAAGCAAAACATAACGAAAGATACTGAAATAGAGAACAGGTTGACAGTGACCAGAGGGGAGAGGGGAGGGAATTTCAGGGGAAAGGGGGAAGGGTTTACGGGAACAAATATAAAGGACACATGGACAAAAACTAGGGGTGGTGGAAATGGGAGGGGGAGGGATGGAAATGAGGGAGAGATGGGTGGGTGGGCTGGGCTGGGAGTAAAGTACAGAAAACTACTTGGACAATGATTAAAATAAAATTTAAAAAATAAATTTGCTAAACATAGAAAATTTAATTATCCATCAAATGTAAAGAAAAGATTTCAAATTATCCATTATAAGGTCTGTTCAGAAAGTGTTTAGTCATGTATTAAAAAAAAGACATTTATTGAAGAAGATACAAGAAACATTGTACAAAGGATAATGACACCTCAGTCCCCTTCAAAGTCAACACCTTGGGACCTCACACAGTTCTTCCAATCACCATCAGCTGGCCCATCCTATTTTCCTGAATCTCACTGACAGTATGAAATCTGTTCCGTTTCAAAGGTGATTTTAGGTTTGGGAAAAGCCAAAAGTTGCTGGGCACCAATTTTGGCCTGTAGCAGGGCTGAGTCACTTTAGTGATTCAATTTCTCACCAAAAGCCTCTAAAAGAGATGTCATGCATGAGCAGGCACATTGAGATGAAGCTGCCAATCATGTTGCCCATTACTGCCATTTTCATCATATTGCATCTCTCAACCAATGAAGAACACTCAGATAGTACTTGTTAATCATTTGCCTGGAGGGGCGTACTCGTGATAGACAACACCTTCCCAATCAAAAATAAGTTAACATGGTCTTGATCTTGCTGCAACTTTGCCACACCTTCTTCAGGTGTGGAAAATCAGGCGACTTCCATTGTAACAACTGGGTCTTCATTTCAGGGTCATAGCTGTAGTCCATAGCAGGGTCAGGGCCCACAATGCATCTCCAGTTATGAACTTCCCAAGGAAATTTGGTTCACTGGTAGTGGTTTGAATCAAGTCATTAGCAATTGCAGCACCATGTTCTCTCTACTCTGGTAGTGGAAGCCATAGAATATACTTTACCACGACACACTTCATGCCAAGATCCTCTATCAAAATCTTGAACACAGTATTTTTTGGAATCCCCAGATCAGCTTCTAGTTACCACACTGTCAGTCCCTGATCTTTGTTGATTGCAGCCTGAACACAATTAACATTCTCATGTGTTCTGCTTGTTGCAGGCCTTCTAGAGCACGAATCACTTTCAACAGATTCTCAACCATCTTTGAAGTGTTTGTGCCACACTTTCATTTGTGCTGCATTCTTTGCATCATCCCAAAAGCATTCTGAATCATCCAAATAGTTTCTGCAGAGGAATGGCCAAGCTTTACACAAAATTTGATGCTAATTCGTGGCTCTACTTGCTCAGTGATTTTGAATGCCACAGTGACACAGTACACATGCTCACTCAATGGCACCTACCACACCCACTGACTAGTACAGTGAGGTCATCATTGTTCACACATGTGCATTCCAGTCCACTCTCTTTGGCTGCCAGGTTGCATTAATGTTGCACAAACTGCCCTCACTTTATCAACAATGGCTGGACTTTTTCCAGACAGACCTTATACGTAATCCCACCATTCAGATAGAACCACCTTTATTATTTTCATGTATTTCCTTCCAATTTTTTCATGAAAAAGGTAAGAAAATGTCTTTAGGGACAAATACTTTGAATTTTATTTTATTATTTATCATTAGCATTGAATACTTCCCACAATGTTATATATTCTTTGAAGGTAAGATTCAAATGGACAGATACAACCACTTTTCCTACTATAAATAAAACTGCAAGGTGTATTCTTATTTAATAAGAAGTAAAAAAAATTTTGGAGTTTCTAAGGAATACTATCAGACTAAGATTATAATAGAAAAGTGAATAAAAAAAACCTCAGCAGATAACTCACCCTTTTTAATAACTGATTTGTGAGGTTCTGTAGTGTGTTCACAGTGTATATCTTCATGAGGTGCAAAGCTTTAGAAAGACATTGCTTAAACTTCAGTAAATATACAGAATAATCTTTAAAATTCGGCTATAAAAGAAAGGGAAAGATTTACAAAGAGGAAACAAACATTGACAAAGCAAACTTTCATTGAAAACCAACATGTCCTTTATGTAAAGTTATATACAAAATAGATTGAAAGTTCCATGAAGACAAATACTGTGACTGTCTTCATCATAGCCAAATCACCTGTGCCTGGGCATAAAGCCAGGGCTAAATAAATATTTGCAGTTTGCCCTGGCTGGTGTGGTCAGTTGGTTGGGGCGTCGTCCTGTAAGCCAAAAGACTGCAGGTTTAATTCTCAGTCATGGCACATGCCTGAGTTGTGGGTTCAGTGTCAGTTGGGGTGCATTCGAGAGGAAAACCAATCGATGTTTCTCTCCCTCTTTATCTCCCTCCCTTCCCCTCTCTCTAAAAATCAATAAGCACGTCCTCAAATGAGTAGATATATGTATATATATAGTGCCGTTTTTAGCAAACTATATATTCAGTACTCCACAGACTTCAAGGCTACCACATCAGATTCAACTAGGAAAACAATACAAGTAGGGGATATAAATACAGCTATAAGTCCTTGGGGAATAATATCTAGGACAACAGGAATTCAACAGACTGAAAACTGCTCATCCTTTCAGAAGGGATAGAGCTGTGTCAGTCAGGACCTCATTTGACTCCAGGGGCTGCCTCAGCAGCTGAAAGTAACTTTTACATCACTATCAACAATAACTAAGAATTTGCCAGTTTTCCAAGTATATTAGAAAATATATTTTTCCCTTCAGAAGGAATAATTACTTTATAACCTAAGAAGCAAATTAATAGGGATGTTCAGATTTCTTAAAAACATACAGAAATATCATGACTTACATGAGATGAGATATATGTTATACAATCATCTAACTTGGCCAGCATAGGTATAAATCCTTCACTATTCACAGACAATGTAGGAGAATTCAATTTCTTTAAGAGAAAATAAATATTAATTCATAAAAAATATATAAGTAAAACTTGATAATTATGTATTCAAATTAGCATATTTCCCTTTAGGACATAACAGTTATACTAATGTCTTCATATTTTGAGTGACCAAAATATCCTCAAATGTAGCCCATGTGTAACAATAAATGACAACTAAAAAAGAATACTGATTTAATTCAGTTTACTGCTAATCAGTTTTAATGGGGCTCTTGATGACATGACAAATATTTTATATTACTCCATTGTACTCCACAGACTTCCCATTTACTAGTACTTTACAACATACATACATTTTCTCTTTCAAACCCTGGCTATTTCCCTAAGGTTAAAGAATTAACTAGTGTGTCATATGATGTTTAGCAGTCATATTATTAAAGTAAAATAAAGTACAGAAGTAATAATAAGTATAAATATAGGTATTATATGTGTGATATTTAACATTTAATATAACATATGCTAAAACTTAAAGTAATATAATATACAATATTTAATGAAGTATAAATATAATATACATAAAACCCAAGTAAAAACAGCCAATTATTTCTTATCTTGATATACAAATAGCTTAGCAATGAACTATTCTCCTTTGTATTCCATTGTTAACTAGCTACTAGTTTTACTCCTATCTCTTTAGTAAATTATAATTGTGATTAATTTAGTATTTTAACAACATCATGTATACAGCTATTTTAATAACAATAGGATACAGCTATGATTAATTTATGAACCAGAAATATCATTTACACAGCAGTCTTTATTGATATTACTTTGAAATACAAGTGTGCATTATAGAACTACACTTTTTCTCAAACTAAGTATGAGATTAGTTTTAAAGATTTTTTTAAATTATTATAGTTTAACCACAGCAAGATTTAAAATTTAATATTTCTTACATGGCTTAAAAATAAGACACTATAAGAGGTAACCAACAAAGAGACTTTTAATAATAATACAATTTAAACATAACTATTACTTAAATCATATTTGAAAACATCTGAACTTGTAATGGTATGTCCATCAGTCACAAATAGGGATAGTCAGCAAGCAAACTGTTAAGTTAAAACATCACTCACAAAGTGAAAAACTAACTTTACAAAAAAGTAAGAAAGATGCTTACTGTGTTAATAGTTTCCAATTCATTAAAATAGGATAGCTTTTGTTGAATGTTTTCGGCCAGATCAACAAGTTCCGACTTGCATTTTTTAAAAGAGAAAAATCAGTTACTATAAGAACACAAAAACACTCCAGTCTCAAAATTACACTGAATTGTTATATATTAGACGTAAGATTTCAGAGTAAGGTTCAAAGACTTTTGCAATTATGGGCTAAAACAAGCAATGGTTATTACAGTAAGTTATACATAATATTATAAAAAAGTAAATGATTGCCTTTTTCAAAACAGAACACACATAGCGAAAACTCTGAAATAAACGGAGTAACTTAAATATCCTATATTTAATTATTTAAGCACAACCTATATCAGTTCATCTTTTCTTAAACTCCACCATTACTAAAATCACTACGCTTATTTCAAAAGTATCAATGATAAAGAATGAACAGAACTATTATATCCTCTTCACTCTGAAATTGTCTGACACCTGGCAGTTCAGAACACAGGAAAGCTCACCCGTGCCCCTCTTCACATAAGCTTATTTAGAATGAAAGCAGGCTGTCAGCATAATATTTCGCATGCTCAGCACAGGGCCTCATATAGAGCAGTGTTTAATATGTAGTCAGAGAAATTAAGGAAACTAGAATTATATTCATCTATTTTAAAATAAAACAATAAATATAATCACTGACCCTCTCTCTGTTACTCCAAATTACCTGTTCTTTTAGGAGTTGTTCACAGGCTTGGTGTAGGGTTCCTGTCTTATTGGACACAAAAAGATACTGTTTCTGCAATGATTCCAGATGCTGAAGAGCACGGTTTACATCATTCAAAATAGCATCACACTGCTCCTGAAACCCAGACAAGTAATCCCTCATCTGTCTAGAAAACAGAACCAAAAGGGGATTGGCAATAATATTTTCCCCCAATAAGCACAGAAAATAAACAAAGTATCATTTTTTCCCCAAATGCTTGAATTTCAGGAGGAAAGTCAGACTTATTCACCATAGTTCATCACATTCAGATATGTACCAAAAGCTAAGTTGCAAACTATTTCAATAATTAAGGAAAATTACTGAAACTAAGAGGAACAACAAAAGGAATCAGCCTTGAAGTCATAAACTGGCTTCTTACATGGAAGACAACAAATCACCAGTTCAACTTTCAAACAGTGGGAAACCAGGACCATCCCACGTTATCAAGTTGATAAATCCTTCAGGTCACTTTCACCGTGAAGAGATAGTGATGTCATGGGAATAATTTTGGACTCGGAATTAGAAAAGCTTAAGGTATAAAGATTTTACCTTTAAATCCCAGCTCTGCCCGTCTCCATGACACTAGGCAAGCTACTTAATAGTTCTAGGCCTCAGTTTGCTCATTTGTAAAATGGGAATATTACCATTCCTCACAGAGCTACTATAAAGATTAAACAGAATCATACATCAAACAGCCTAACACAACACATAGCAATTATAGTCATTTAATAAATGTTCAATGAATGCAAATGCTCAAGCCATAGTCCCCAAATCATCCAGAAACTGTAAACCATTATTTCTCCCATGGTATCAATATACACAAACAGAACAACATAGTTACACCCTATAATCTAGGTGGCCATCCCTAAAGTCTCTTGGGTCTCTCCTAAAGAAAGGCAACAAACACCTCTTAGAGGTCCTATAAAATTTCCACTTGAACCCAAACCTTTCTAGAGTTATGGAAAAACCAATGTCTGCCCCCCTAACTTATTAATTATAACTTTTTTTAATTATACAACTTCTAGTACCAGTTAACCCAAATCTTCTCCCTAGCTAATTTTAAAGAAAATATGGCTGTTGAGGTTTTCTTTATACCTTAATTTTGTTTATTTGGAGACACAGATTACAAAATGCTTCAGGTGACTGTGACCTAACAATTAGGATAGCCAACAAATCCAAGAGCCACATACCTATATTTAGTTTCTTCATCCTGATTCATCTGAGTTTGAAGCTTTGCAAACCATGAGAAAAACTAGAAAATAAAGATTATTATATTGTCAACAAAACTAAAACAGATAAAATGAAAAGTTGCTATATGCTAAACAGCAAGTTAAAAGGGTAACACTAATCCTTGTTTGGGGCTCAGACAATAATAATTAGTTTTAAACCAGGAGAAAATTTAATTGCATGGTCAATGTCTACATGCTAGAAAAAGTAAAGGATAGGTAGGATTGAGGGGTAAAGTAGGGGTGGGTGGGGTGGGGGAGGGTGGCGGGGGAAAAGTGGAGACACCTGTTGTTGAATACAATCTAACAAAAATAAAAATAAAATAAAAAATAAAAATAGGCCATTTTCAGAGTTAATTTAAAAAGTGCATTAAATATATAAGAAATGTTTCTCCCTGAGAGGCTAGAGCCTATTTGATAGTTTGCCAAATCTGAGTAGGTAACTTAAGGCTTTGAGTAATTATTAATATTATCTAGCACAGGGTGTCAAACTCATTTTCACTGGGGGCCACATCAGCCTTGTGATTGCCTTCAAAGGGCTGAAATAATTTTAGGACTGTATAAATGTAACTACTCCTTAACTGTTAAGGAGTTGCAATTACATTCAGCCCTTTAAAGGCAACGTCGAGGCTGATGTGGCCCCTGGTGAAAATGAGTCTGACACCACTGATCTAGCAGGAATTGTGAGAATATAAGCTCATAAGTAATATAACAGATTGGTTTAAGAACATGGACTTCTGTATCAGCTAAACTTAGTTTGAATTCTGGCCCTATATTATGAAAATATCTATTCTTAAAAAGAGATAGGGCCCTGGCTGGAGTGCCTCAGTTGGCTGGATGTCATCTTGTAAACAGAAAGGTCGCAGGTTCAATTCCTAGTCAGGGCCCAGGTTATAGACTCAGTGCCCATTCAGGGCACATGCAGGGGGCAACCAATCAATGTTTCTCTCTCACATCGATGTTTCTCTCCCTCTCTTTCTCCTTCCCTTCCCCTTTCTCTGGAATTAATAAAAGAGAAAATAAAGTTTTTTTAATGTTTTTTAAAAAAAGACATGGGGTAGGCTGACCTTAAGCATGCAGGTACTTTTTGAACTAATGGAAATGTTTTGTATCTTGATCACAGTGGTAGTTTCACAGGTATACACACTTGTCAAAACTCATCAAACTGTACACCTAAAGTGATTATATTTTATCATATAGAAATTTAACTCAATATTTAGATTTTTCTAAATTAGAGATTTTCTACTCTCTTTAAAGAGAGATGTGCAAATTTAATCCAAAACATTTATTAAATAGCCCAATAAGTTCACAGACCGGGTACAAGATTGTCTCCTATAACTCTCAAGTGGGATTTAAGTCAAAGTACACTTTATTCTCTCAAGATACTAAGTTTAACAAGTACAGTACCTTAGCTATCATTTGCCAAACAATGATTGTGTGTCTGCCACAAAATGCATTTACAGGTATTATCTTATTTAATTAGGCTCACAAAAAGCCTATGACATAGTTATATAATTATCATTGTTTTATTCATAAGAAAACTAAAGACCTGAAAAGATAATTTTCCTAAGCTCACAAAGAGGCTAAGTGATATAGGTGACTTTCTGATCCAGGGCCTAACTCCACAGCTGGAGCTCTTAATCACTCTGCCATGCTGCTTCTCAACTTACTATATATGCAAGTCAGAACATCTGCTTTACACTTTACTCAGTAAATGCCTCAGCTTTGATTCTTCACAGTACAGAAAGAAGAGCAGAGGAAGTGGCAGAAGAAACTACTGTTATTTAGGTTTATAATCAGTAATAAGCAAAAGCCAAGAAAAGATTACACATGTTCTTCTTCAAAATAGCTACACAGGTTATCTAAAGAGAATATTTAGGTTTCTGAAAAAGAAATTACCTAGCAATAGGCAGAGAGGGGTACGTGTATATGTCTCTGTACATGCACATGCACACACACAGGCACGCTGGCAGGGACATAACATAGACATAGACATACACTGGAGAAAGTCAAAAATATAAAATATTGTAACCTTAATAAATATAATAATCTATCAGCATCCAAACTTGAAATACCATATTTTTATGTCCATTACAAATATAATTGGGCAATAGGTTCATCTAAAATACTTAATAGCCACAACTGATACAAAATCAAGAATGGTCTAAAAAGATTAGATGTTAGCTACAGGGTAGGGCAAAAGCAGGTTTACATTTGTGAGTACACAGAACAGTTTATTCTTATATTATTATTTATTAATTACTGTATTACTTCCCATATGAAAAACTATAAACCTATTTTTGCCCCACACTGTATAGTTTCAAATGTTCAGGACTTTTAATTAGGACCTTTTTTATTAGCTCAGTCTAGAGACATTTAAAATAATCAAACATCCTTAAAAACAATATTGCCACTCACCTGCTGTGCAGTTTCAATTTTTCCTTCTTGCATTCCTAATGAAATGAAGCCATTCAAGAGAATATCTTCTGTAGATTCAGGTACTATTGAAGTCTGTGAAATGGGCAGGGGCTGGGATGTTAAACTGCACAAGTCTTCAATTGGGAGCTTGAAAAAAGACAGCCACAAAGAGTTAATAACTTTTCAAGTTATTATTTAAATAACTTGAAAACTCTCAACTCAAGACTGAAATTACATCTCAGTTGTTTTGAAAGAGAAAAATGAATGTTTTCTATTAAAGAGTTTGACGTTTTTTTAAAATATATTTTATTGATTATGCTATTACAGTTGTCCCATTTCCCCCTTCACTCCCCTCCACCCTGTGCCCCTCTCCCACCCACCTTCCCCCCCTTTAGTCCATGTCCATATGTCATACTTATGAGTTCTTTAGCTTCTACATTTCCCATACTATTCTTGCCCTCCCCCTATCTATTTTCAACCTACATTCTATGCTACTTATTCTCTATACCTTTTCCCCCTCTCTCCTCCTCCCACCCCTACTGCTAGCCCCCCCTTGTGCCCTCTATTTCTGTGGTTCTGTTCCTATTCTAGTTGTTTACTTAGTTTCTTTTGGTTTTGCTTTAGGTGTGGTTGTTAATAATGGTGAGTTTGCTGTCCTTTTACTATACATGTCTTTTCTTTATCTTCTTTTCTTAGGTAAGTCCCTTTAAGCATTTCATAAAGTAAGGGCTTGGTGATGATGAACTCCTTTAATTTGACCTTATCTGAAAAGCACTTTATCTTCTCTTCCATTCTAAATGAGAGCTTTGCTGGATAGAGCAATCTGGGTTGTAGGTCCTTGTCTTTCATGACTTGGAATATTTCTTTCCAGCCCCTTCTTGCCTGTAAGGTCTCTTTGGAGAAATCAGCTGACAGTGTGATGGGAACTCCTTTGTAGGTTACTGTCCCCTTATCTCTTGCTGCTTCTAGGATTCTCTCCTTCGTTTTTACCTTGGCTAATGTAATTATGATGTGCCTTGGTGTGTTTCTTCTTGGGTCCAACTTCTTTGGGGCTCTCTGCGCTCCTTGGATTTCTTGGAAGACTGTTCCCTTTGCCAGTTTGGGGAAGTTCTCCTTTATTATTTGTTCAAATAACTTTTCCACTTGTTGGTCCTCCCCTTCTGGTACCCCTATAATTCGGATGTTGGAACGTTTAAAGGTGTCCTCGATGGTCTTAAGCTTTTCTTCGATTTTTTGAATTCTTATATCATCATGCTTTCCTGCTTGGTTGATTCTATCTTTCTTCTGGTCCACTGTGTTGTTTTGAGACTCAGATTCCTTCCTTTCACAATTGGCTCTCCTCCGTGTGTCTTCCTGCATCCCTTTTATGGTAATCTGCATTTTTTCATGTAATTTGGATCCAAAATCCACCAGTTCCGTGAGCTTCCTGATCACCAGTGTTTTGAACTGTGCATCTGATAGATTGGCTATTTCTTGGTCACTCAAAAGGATGAGTCCTGGGGGACTGATCTGTTCTGCTGGGAACATATCTTATGTCTTTCCCTGTCTCTCCTATTATTTTACTTATTTATTTATTTTTTCTCCGGTCTGGTCGCTCCTGTTACGGTGGGGGGCGGAGCCTTAGGTGTTCACCGGGGCTGGGCGCCCCAGTCGCTAGCTTGTGACGTTATATGTGGGGGCAGGGGCGGGAGCGGGGACAGGAGGGATCAATGGCGACCCTTCCGTTCTCCTGGAGTCAGACACTTCCCTGGGCTTCTGGGCCGTGAGCTCTGCCCTGGTCCCCAATCGCTGCTTGCATACTCAGGTATCACCGCTACACCGCTGCGCTCTTGCGTCCCGGATTGCTGTCGCGCCGATTTTGCACCAAATTTCCCCCGACCTACGAGCGCCTGCGACCCGCGCCAGCCCCGCGCCCGCTCGCTCGGCTCGTAGTCCCCTACCAGTCTGGATGTACGGGTCTACTTCAACTTCTTGGCTGTCTGACTTCCATTTAGATAAATCCTCTGACAGTTCTGATATTATGACTGCAAATCATTGTTGTAAATTATTGTGGTTCTGTTCTTGGTTGTGCAAGGAGGTACGGTGCGTCCACCTATTCCTCCATCTTGCCAGAAGTCCTCAAGAGTTTGAAGTTAATAAACGCAATACTAACATTTATAACTAGACCGTCTCTATATTAAATGCTAGTCTTGAAATGTAAACATGATACTGATATCCCAGTATTAGTTACATATGGCTTTTGAGTTACCTTTCTATCACTGGTGGTGAATCTGTGCTAATCTATACACATTTTCTTAATTGAACCTCCTGTGAACTAGCACCAAGACAAAGGAAAAAACCTGTGTGTTGTTGAAAGTAGCTTGCCCTCCCCATTATATAACACAAAAGCCTGACCTTATTAATACCAACAAACAGAAAACAAATCAAACCAAGAAGTACCAGTAAACATTAATTCCTTCTACCACTTCCACTGCTAGCACACTTCACCCACACCTTCTTGCTCAAATTTTGAAATCAGAATTAAATAGAAAGAATTTCAGAGTTTCCCATCAGTTTCAGAAGAGCCCCACCTACAAGACCTCGACTTTGATGCCATCAGATCTACAATACTTTCTAGTTCTCCACTGCTCCTAAAGATATTCCAGGGGTTAACTTAACCAGTAGTCAAACAGACAAGCTATTTTTAGACTTAAAAGAAAGAGAGTGTGGATGCTGGGAGGTTGTAAAAGAGCCTAATTGTTTTGGTTCAATTCATTTTCAGCCCTGAGGGCATGACATTTATTTAAGTTCCAGTAATATTAAAATATTGATCCAAGGTCTTTTATGATCAGGTCTTAAGAAACTGCCTTCCTGTCTATTTTTCTAGATACAGAAATCTCACTGGAAGACAATATTTTCTCTTTAAAGCAAAAATAAACTAAATGCAAAATACACCATCACTAGTTTAGAAATACAACTCTTTAGATTGATTTTTTTAAGTAATAGCACATGATTCCTGACTTCCATAAATTTACCAAAACTGCAGGGTCACTGAAACTATCTTTGTTTTTGGTGTGTAACACATTTATTACTGTCATATCAAATGGATCCAGGGATGTCATACACATGTGCTTAGTCTGTCATTTGAAACAAAAAAATCTCACCTTCTAATGTACTTTAAAAGTAAGATCATATGAAAACTCTGGATACCTGAGAAGGTACTATAAATACTCAAGATATAATCTGTAATCTAGCTGCTGTGAGTAAATATAATACTTTCTATGTATGAAAAAGCATTCTATTTGCACAAATACTAGCCACTTTTCAGTCAGAAGGATTTCCAAATACCAGAAGCAGGAGGAGGCTTCCCGTCCTGTTCCCTTGTTCTAACACAAAACATTTTCTCTCAAACCCCGCAAGAGAGAAGCCACACTGCAGCCACTTCTAAGAAATAAAAGCATATGAGAAAATCTCCCATGTAGGCACCTTTACTAAGCTGTCTTCTTCTCTCAAAGCACCTGGAATAGAATGGCAAATCAGAAGTGGGGGGGGGGGGTCACAAACTTTCCTGTTCAGACCTCTCATTCACTCCTGAAGTGGAAAGGACTGAATGCATCTGACTCACAGTGGCCTGGCTTCCAGATGGAGTAGACAGACATTTACCACCATCGAGAGAAAAGCACAGATCTAGACTTCTGATCAGCAATCCTAGAATGCTACTATATAGTTTATGCAAATAGGGGCACTAACATATAAAATAGTAATTACAATAATCTATCAAGCCTTGCCTGACCAGCTGAACAGGTACAGAAAAAACAAGCCAATACACTTTTCTCTCCCAAACTTTATTTCTTGAACAGCTCTGGGTTGGAGAAAATCACTTTTATAAACAATCTAATCAATTTATTCCCTAAATGAAACCTGATGTTACTTTTTCTGTAGCAAAGCATGAAGAGATATAGATTGAGTCTTAGAACCTTCCTCAAGGAACCTAACCTCTTCTTCTTACCTTTGGTCTGAGTGACACCTATACCAGCTCAGTGTGGTAAGATTCTAATCTATTCTCAATAGATTGAAGATGTTAAACATCTGGAGGGGAAAAGGTACATGAAAAATACTATCAAGTAACTTGGCATGTGCATTTTACATACATGATTTCATTTCATTATCACAGCTCCCCATAAGATAAGAACTATTATGATTCTCATTTTATAAAGAATAAAACAGGTTCAGAAAAGTTAAACATCATGTGTAAGGTCACATACCCTTTAGAAAAACAACTGTAACAGAGCAAATTATTTTAGCATTTTATCAAGAATTACTAAGTCCACCTGGCTGGTGTAGCTCAGTGAATTGAGCACGGGCCTGTGAACCAAAGGGTCACTGGTTCGATTCACAGTCAAGGCACATGCCTAGGCTGGGGGCCGGGTCCCCAGTTGGGAGCGCATGAGGGGCAACCATGCATTGATGTTTCTCTCTTTCTCCCTCCCTTTCCCTCTCTCTAAAAAACTTAATAAATAAAATCTTTAAAAATGAAAAAAAAAAAAAAGAATTACTAAGTCCAGCAGAAAGAAAATGTCTGGCCTTTCACCACTAAAAAAG
This sequence comes from Phyllostomus discolor, assembly GCF_004126475.2. Lineage (NCBI taxonomy): Eukaryota > Metazoa > Chordata > Mammalia > Chiroptera > Phyllostomidae > Phyllostomus > Phyllostomus discolor. Next base: position 46,800,605 of record NC_040913.2, on the reverse strand, counting down.
TTCCCTGACTACAAGAAACCAGCCTACCTAATATTCTACTGTAAATATTCTACTGCAAATTCCCTTATCTAACACCAAATAAAAACATATAACTCCTTCCCAAGATAACACTAGTTCTCTTTCATAAAAGAGAAAGCTATTTTCTAAAAAAGTTAAAGGCTTTATGGTATTTGCTAAGCATTACCTGGACTCTTGCTATATAACTAACTTGCCCAGTTTCAGCTGTCTGGGATATAATTTACTTGTGAAAATTGTGAAACACTGCAGAAAATCTTTTAGAGATATACTGCTTGGACAAAATAAAAATTGAGGCGTTCTTTTCAGCACCACTGTTACAAGCCTGGTAACGGGAAAAAGAGAAAATTCAATTTCAAAGTCTTCCCACCAGACATATAAATGCTTTAGTAAAGAGAAATGAAGGCTACAGAGAGATGAAGAGCAATGAGAACTTTCCCCTGAAAGAGTCCAGGTTGGGTAAACAGCAGGTTATTTCATTCTCACAGAAATCTATTACCAAGTCTGCATGTTCCAGAGACCTTCAGTGCATGCTTGAACTTGTCAAGCTCATCCCCTACCCATGACTGCACTGCTTTTTCCTCCGGCTTAAATGTTTTTTCTCTAGTTTTTGCATGGCTGTCTTCTTGTTTTCTATCATGAGTTCTCACCTCAGACTATTACTTTCTTGGAAAGGCCTTCCCTACTTATCCAAGGGCACACCTCATCCCTTTGTGTCATACCATGCGGGGTTTTGGGTTTTTTTCCATATACCATAGATCACCACCTGAACTTGCCTTCCTTCTTTTTTTTACATGTTCATGGTCATCATAATTATATCAGCTCCATGAAGCTAAGGATCTTGACTTACTTATCTTTCTATCCTCAACTCCTAGTTCAGAGTAGGCACATTAAGTATGTTCAATGACTGCATGAGGCTAATGATAGGTATTGTATAAATGTGAAAGAATAGGGTAAAAATGAAGATTCTATTTACTGCACTCCAAACCTTTTCCTTTAAGTTCACTGAGAATAAGAAATAATAGTTTATCACCCATGACAATAAAACAAATTGGGTTATATTTCTTGTGAAATATCTCTGCCCCCTTCACCTCCCACTGTGATGTCCAGGCATCCTGCTTTAGTATCAGGCCAAATAAATTACAAAAAGATTGGAATATTTATAGAGCAAACAACTTCTATTATCTAGAGCACAAAAGACTTTAATAGCCAAGCCAAAGAAACTTCCACTTACTTCCTCATTTATTCCAAACCCACTTACAGCAGAGCATGCTAGAGTTAAAACCCAAGAAAGAACACCTCTCTTTTATGGCAAAGCAAGAAACAGTAAAAGTGAAGGAACTTTCAAATCAAAGTTCTTAACCTCCAAAGTTTGAGGGCAGGAAAAAAATGTTTAAGTCTCTAGATTTAATCTGCCTTTGTACACAATTCCAAATCATGTAAAAAGAATTCCTGAATCCTTACTTGCCACAAACAGCCTGACTCACCACTCACATGCCCTGCTCTGCTGATGTGCTACAGAAATGCTTCATTTACCCGAAGTCTTTTGCCAGATTTGGGCACTGGCTTATCACCACACTCTGCCTTATGCCAAAGATCTAAAACTGGGTACAGATGCTCATGCCTTAATGTTTCAAGGTGTAAACCTTTTAGCTGATGCTGTAGCCATTACTATGGAGGCACAGGGAAAAAAGAGTGATTTTATTTTTAATCCTAACTCGAGGACACTTTTTTACTGCTTTTTAGAAAGAGGAAAGAGAAACATCAATGCCAGAGAGAAGCACCAACCGGCTGTTTCCTGTACACTCCTGGACCTGGGATTTACACTCCCAGTCTGGGTATCAAACCCACAACCTAGGTGTGTGCCCTAAGCAGGAATCGAACCTACAACCTTTCAGTTACGAGATGACACTCCAACCACCTAAGCCACACTGGCCAGGACAAGAACAGTGATTAGTGAAGAGTTAGGGAAGTCCCAAAGTAACAAAAGATGGTGTGACTGTTGCAAAGTCCACTGACTTAAAAGATAAATTAAAAAACATTAGCAATAAACTGGTTCAAGATGTTGCCAAAAATACAAATAAAGAGGCTGGGGATGGCACCACTGCTGCTCCTATATTGGCACACTCTACTGTCAAGGAAGGCTCTGAAAAGATTAGCAAAGGTGCTAATCTAGTGAAAATTGAGAGGGGAGCAATGTTAGCTGTTGATGCTGTAATTGCTGAACCTAAGAAGCTTCCTGAACTTGTGACAACCCCTGAAGAAATTGCTCAGGTCGCTATGATTTCTGCATATGGAGACAAAGAAATTAGCAACGTCATTTCTGGTGCAATGGAAAATGTTGGAAGAAAGGGGATCATCACAATAAAGAATGGAAAAATACTAAAAGATAATTACTGTATTTTGCCATATATAATGCACTCCCATGTATAATGTGTACCCATGTTTTAGCACTGCCCATGTATAATGTGCATCCTTATTTTTGCCTCAAAAATCTGGGCAAAAAAGCATTATACACAGCAAAATACGGTAGAAATTATTGAAGGCATGAAGTTTGATCGAGGTTACATTTCTCCATATTTTATTAAAACAGCACAAGGCCAAAAATATGAATTCCAAGATGCCTATGTTCTACTGAATAAAAATAAAATTGCCAGTGTTCAGTCCATTGTACTTGCTCTTGAAATTGCCGATGCTCACCACAAGCCCTTGGTAGGGATGTGGCATGTTCTAATCCTAGAAGAGTGTTCATCATTTTTAATGATAACTGTGAAAGGATGCTCAATGTAGTGCTCCTCACCTATAACTTCAGAGAAGTCACTTGAAGGAAATGAGTGAAGAAAAGGCTGGCTGATATGTAAGAAAAACACTATAACCATCAGTCACTGGTTTCCATTGACAACATATAATAGTTTACTGCTGTCATTATCTATGCCTACACATAATTCTTTTGCATTTTTAAAAGATTTTTGTACATTCCTGATAACTAAGTGCAAGAGCCATGTACCAATGTAGTGCTTTCAACTTAAATCATGAGGCAGTTTTACCACTATCCTGTTAAAATCAGGATTTTAGTGCTTGCCATCACCCAGTAAAAGTTAACAAGCAGCTTTCTGAGGACAGCAAGAATAACTGTACAGAGTAGAGAAATATTCAATTATGTGACAACGTTTATGTTATAACAATTTGTTTAAAGTTTAAAAAAATGCTTCCAACATCAAAAATAACTATCATCCCCAATAAAATAGTCCTACTAAACCTGGTCTCACAACTAGAAAAAGGCTGACAATTCATAAAATGTATTTCTTGCTATTATAACTAGTTAAATTCAATCACACAAGTAGTAATATGAATAATGTCCCAATGATAATTAGGATTAAAACCGCTGACACTAAAACCAAAAACCAGCCTTATCCAATAATGTACTGACCCAGCTTTCAAAAACAATTCATTTTCATTGCTTTGCAATCGGTCAAATAAGTCGATCTCCCACAACCTGCATTTGATGGGAGAGCTCCCTGTTCAACGTGAGATGAAACTGTCACTCGGGATCAAGTTTTGATTTCCCCCCGTGGGAAAAGTATGCTGGGTTATTCATTAAAGTGATAAACGAATACCAACAGGAGGCTGCCTTAGAATAACAGCAGTACTGTGCCTCAGCTGACATCGGCAACACCCGGAGCAATAAGCCCAGGGTAAAACTCCAGGGACAACAGTCCCAAGCCGCAAAGTAGACACCAGCCCAGCCACTGGACGCCCTAGCAGGTCGTCCCCGCGCGGGAAGGGAGAGTCAGCAGTCGCCGGCAGAGGCCTGGCAGCCAGAGAAGGTGAAGTGATGGGGCCTCTCCTACCCTAACAGCCACTGCATGAAGGACAGGTGAAGAGAATCCCTAAACAGGAGTCTATGAGGCCAAGGGTCGCCCGCACGCCACAGGTGAACGCCCCAGTCACTTCCCGAGCATCACCTCACCTCGAGCGGCACCGGAAGGTTCTCCGCCGCCGCCTTCAGTTCCAGCACAGACTCCACCTGCCTGTCGGTGAGCGGCGCCGTGGTGTCCGGTCTCCGATCCCAGAGAGCTAGCCTCTCCCGAGAGTCCCGCTCCGTCGCTGCTTCGGGCAGCAGCAGCAGCGCCGCCTCCGCCATAGTCGCCACCCTCGCCGCCCTTAACAGCAAAGGGATGGTGCGACCCCGAAAGACAGGCCCGGGCCACTTCCCGGAGTGCCAAGGGTTCCAGCAAAGCACCGGCAGCGGCAACGGGGCTGGACGACCGGAGACGGAATAGCCGGAAACGGAAACGCGTTCACAGCGAGTGGGCGGGGCTGAAGTCAGGAATGACGTGGCGTTAAAAGGGTACAAATACTTCCCGTTGAGACGTAGACGTATAGGTAGGCTACGCAGACCCTGACGGAAATAGAAATGCCCCTACCGGAAGTCTCTTCCTCAACATCGATAACTTTGTCGTTACGTGCTGTTTACGACAATTGTACTAACATACGCGGCCGGCAGGGGTTTTCTTGAGCTTCCGGATTTACAGCCTAGGATTTACAGCTGGCTAGTCTGGGTCGAGTGTATTACTATGTGATTGCCTTACTGACCGTTGACTGTTTAGGCTGCCTGTATCAAAACCACGAATACAAACTTTCCCAACGTCTAATAACTCCACCGTTAGAAAATTAACATAAAAACACAGAAATTCAAAGATTTTGTGTGCATCAGATATCATTAATAGTACTGTCAAGTAATCGGAAACAACCTAAATACCCAATATTGAAGAATTCAATCAGTAACTCATGGCACAGACATGTAATTGGAATACTATTCTGCCATTTAAATCATGTTGTAGACTTGAGCAACAAAAATATGATACTATTGGATCATAACATAAATACCCGCGAATCCATACTAACATAAATAAATGATTGAATTAGTAAATGGGAGAGGAGGGACAGCTCTATCTTACAGAAGAATTCCAAAAAAAAATGTGAAATGAGAGAAATAGTATTAATTGTAGCAGGAAACTCTAAGGATGAATGCTAAAATCAGTGGGTGAAAGTCCGAGAACAGAAATCAGCGTTTTATCAAATGATCCCCCCAAGATATCTACTAATAACAAGGGAGCCTACTAACTTTAGGTTGGAAGAACCTGGCAGACATCACCTTAACCAAGTGATCAAGTCAATATTATCATCATAAAACTCCTAACATGATAGATCTAGGGCACAATGTCATTTCTGTGGTATTCTTGCCAAAAATGCAAAAACCACATTCTAAACATTAGAAAGCATCAAGCAAACTCAAAATGAGGGATGTCCTACAAAACAACTTACCAGTATTCTTCAAGTGTCAAGGTCATGAAAATTAGGATAGCGAGGAACTGTTGTATATTGGAGATGAGGGAGACATGACAACTAGATGCAGTTGGAACCTGGATTGAATCCTGGGATAGAAAAATGTAAAACTATGGAGTAAAATACAGATATTCCAACAAAGTCTGTAGTTTAGGTAATAGTATTATTCCAATGTTGATTTCCCAGTTTTGATTATTGTACATAGTTATATAATAACATGAGGCACACCTGAACTCTATGTTACTTTTACAACTTTCCTAAAGTTGAAAATTACCTCAAAGTGAAGAATGTTGTAGAAAATATTTATCTCTTTGGAAAAATGGTTGTGATATAATTAAGAAGAATGATATAGTATACGAGCCTATTGCCCAAGAGAAACACTCCCAAAACATTTACAGATGGTTGGGATTACTAATAGGTAATTTTCTTCTCTTCCTCTTCATCTTGCTCTTCCTTCTTCTCCTTCTTATTTTACAATGAATTCTGCATTTAAGAGTAAGGTTTTTGTTTTAATTATTTAACCCAGCTTCAGAGCACTGTTTGCCCCATCACATCAATTCACCAGTATTTCCTAAAGAAAGTCATCTTATAGATATGTACGGATGTGTAGATCTAAGTACCTAAAAGATACTTGCTCTTCTTCAGACCAATCTCTAGTTTCAAAAATCCCAGAAATGAAGTTAATCCTGTTGAGTTTTGACATGTGATCACCAGCCGGCAGTGATCATGCAACGCCGCAGATGGCTCGTCGAAACACAAGAAATGAATATACACAGAAACAGGCAATTTTTCTGTGCAGAAGTAGGAACTGAGTGGCCACTCTCCCAAGTGGAAAAGCACCCCGCCCCCCTGCACAAGCAGGGTTTTATTCTTGAATACCAATACCATTTGCAAATTACAAGTAGTTAGCTTTTGAAAGGTGCTGACAGATTTCCTACTGGGATCCTAAGCCAGAGATTTGGGGGTTTTATCATTTTAAAAGACTACAGGACTTAAAGCTTAGTTCTGTTTCCTGCCCGTGACTTCATATTCTAATTAAAGAGCATCCTCCAGCAAGCAGATTTCACAGGGTCTTTCATATTCTATGTCTTAGGCCTGATTACCCCGGGAGTCCGCCTTTTCTGGTCTGGACTGTACCCCCCCCCCCCCGTTACTTCCAACGGGCCTGAGTTGGGCAGAGGAGACAAAGGCAGCCAGGAGACTTGGATTTCTCAAGGACTCAGGCATTGGCAAAGCCAAGGGGGCAGGGGTCGATGTCAATCACCCCGTTATTTCCACAGCCCCGAGAGTCTCATCCCTGTCATTCCTTCGTGAACGTGTCTATCTTAGATTCATTTTCTATCCAAGAGAATTGTTACCCGTCATTGACTGCTGTTCAAGCATGAAAAGGAATGGGGAATATGAACAGGCAGCGTTCGTGCCAGGGAAATAAGTTTTGTCTCTTTAGCATCTCCTGGTTCAGAGGCCTCTTACTCAGCCATAGTTATAGACAGTTACAGATTCCTGAGACCAGGCAGGGCGGTCCCCAACAGAGTTTTGTGATGGCAATTCTTCAGCAAACATCTTCTTTCAAGGGCCAAGTATAAACTGCCCCTCCCAAATGCATTTTTTTTTTGAGAACCAGAGGAATCTAATCACCTCCGAAGGTGCTTTTGACTCTAGCACCTCAGAACAGGCTTGAGATGACCCTAAGACACATACAGCAATCGCAGACTTGGGATTTTTTTCAAGACTGTCAGGAAATCTTCATCTCTGTTACTTTGAAATACTCTAATGTTGCTGAATTCACTTTTAAAAACAGAAACCAAAAACTCCCTGTCCACACTTGGAAGAAGAGGGTTCTGACAAGCCTCCCACTGCCCTCGGACTCTGCACTGTGGGTTGTGTGCAGTTCTGCTGCAAGCTCGTGAGTTCGCTGAGGCCCGACCCTAAGGTTGTGCCGTCCTTCCCAGCTGGGGTTTTACCTCCAGAGGCTTCCAGCCTGACAGCCATCGTTTCAGACCATGTTCTGACATCCACAGGGGCCAGTGCTTCCACTGCAGACTATCTCAGATTCCCGACAGTGCTGCCCATCCATTTTCGTATAGGACTGAAGAACCATTGTATTTTTATCAAGTTTTGTAGTGGCCTGGCTGATATGTTGACTGGAATTGCATTCAGGCTGTAAACTAAGTTGGGAAGTAATGTCATCTTTTCTGCATTTTGCCTTAAGCCAGAAGTATGATCTCTCTCTTCATTTATTTGAGTTTCTATTTCTCCCATTAAGGATTTGGGTTTTTTGTTATGTGATTCTAATACACCGTATGCAGGGTTGATGTATGACTATGTATCGTATTTCCTGAGTGTTTGATACTTCTGTTGATGTTGTGAACCAGCTGTTTTCATTATATTTTCAGGCTATTTGTTATGTGTTTATAAGAATGGCATTGATTTTTGTGCATTCTTCTCATATTCTGCTACTTTTAGAACTAGTTGATTTATGAGGCGACCAGAGGCCTACTCGGCAGGAGCCTGCTGGAGGATTTCCTAGATGGGCTCCCTGCCCCAGGGAGAGAGCCAGCCTGGGTGGGCAGGGCTGAAGGCCCAGCAGCAGTGAGGTGAAAAGAATAAAGCAGTTTTTCCCTTAGGCTGCATTTATTCTGGGAAGGGTCAAAGCTTCTTACCTTTTAGTATTTCCATGTCATTTATTTTTGAATGACAATAGTAATCTGGGTTTTTAAGATTTTACAGGGTTATATAAAGAGTTTTAAAAAGTTTGTTCTAATTTGGTTGTTAAAAAGACTTGACTTAGTACCTCAGAAAAACAAACCAGTCCCAGCCCCAGGCTGCATCTGAGGTTTCTTTTGAAGTTGTAGCGCCCTGAGCTCAAAATCCAGAATTGCCAGCTGGTGCCACTAGGACTCAGTGGTTGTGTGACATCTGGTAATTCAGGACTTCAGTTCCGTATTTTATAATAACCTTTGGTTCATCCTTTTGCATTCTAGTTAGTCGCGTCACTTAGTTTTTACTTCTCCTTCCCTCTTTTCCCAGTGTCCGCACCTTTCCCTGGGCCTCGCCCTGTGCACTGCGGGCGTGTGCTGGGGGAGATTCTCCACTCTTCAGGGTTCACACATGGGAGGGGGGAGGGGAGGGGGAGGGGGAGGGGGAGGGCTCCCTCCCTGGGTTCTTTTTTAAAAGGGATTTCTTTTAACATCTCCTGACGGCGTGTAGGTGGGTTTTTGAGAACAGCAACAACAGCAAGATGGTGTCCTGGGAGAGGGACCCAACAGAACCGTGAAGTGAGAGGTGAAGTGCCAGATTCAGGACCCACCGGGCCTGGATGTGCATCTTGCCTCCTCCTGCTCCAGAGCTGACCACTGGGGTCGCCTGTCTGGGTTTCTCTCTCCTGGGCAGCAAAATGAGGTCCTTCTCGGGTTTAGTAGAACCTGCCTTCCAGGGCTGTGGAGGTGATCACGTAAGCAAAGAAACAGGAAGTGTTTGGCAATGGCCAATAGCAAGCAAACACAGAACCACTTGCTCAGTTGTCATTGCAGTTGTCACTGATAACGGTGATGGAAGTGGTAGTGATGGCGATGGTATCGGTGGTGGTGATGGTATTCTTGGTGGTAATGGTATCAGTGGTGGCGGTGATGGAGGTTATGGTATCAGTGGCGGCGATGGTATCAGCGGTGGTGATGGTATCAGTGGTGATGATGGTGGCGGTAGTGGTAAAAGTCGAGAGGCAGGGGAGTGATGGTGAGAGCTGGGAGGAGCCCAGCTAGGCAGAAAGAACCTAACAGAAAGTTGGCAAGGCCAGTCGAGCTGGGTGTTCTCTATGTGAATTTCGTTTTTAGTGGCCTCTTGATGAAAGTCTTAGAAGCTGGGGTTTGATGTACAAATCTTTGCTGAATCCCCTCACTGCCAGGCACCAGGAATGTGATAGCGAATGTAATCCGACTCCATCTCTCCCCTCAGTGCATCTAGTGGGGGACCTGAGACTCGAACCGCTGAGCTCCTGCACAGGGGCGGCACTCCGCCCCTCAGTGGGCCTCCACCCGGAGTCTGCCTCCCCTTGAGCCGCCTCACCAGTTCGAGCCTCCTTACCCTGGGTGGTGCCCAACTCCCAACCAGCCTGAACTGCGCTCTGCTTGGCCCCGGATGAGCATCGTGAGGATGAGATGCTCCCTGACCAGCTGGTGGTGCCGGGAGGAATGGAGAGAGAGGCCTCCCACCCTCCTGCAGAGCACCGGGCCTCCTGCCCCTCTCCACGTGACCCAGATGCATTTCTATTGCAGATTTTCCCAAATTCATGATCACTCTACTTCTAAAATTATGTTTTATTAAGATATTTTCACCAACCAGTGATTCATCATGCTAAAGGGTTGCAGTGTAGGTCATGGTACCCTTGGAAAAGATCTGGGCCAAGGCTGAATGTTTAATCAGCTACTGTGAGATCAAATGAGGGAAGAGGAAGGTAGATATGCAACACAATAATGCTTGGATTATTCTTGGACTGAAGAAGTGAGGGAGCTAAGGAAGTATAGCTGTGTCTAGTCACCAGTTGGTTCTGTAGGGATGAGGAAGAGACAAGAACAGTGAAACAGTGTAATGGCAGTTTTCATGGGGTGTTTAATTTTGCAGAACACTAGCACAGAAGTACATACATTTAAACGATGAAGCAGTTGCTCACAATATAGTAGAAAGTATGTTGTATAATATACTGAATTTTCTGCTTCAGATTCTAGTGTTCTTTTCTATATGGATAAATATTATCTAGCACCCCTGGTCCCCACCAAAGTAAAAATTTCCTATAATGGACAATTTCTTCCTGTTTTCAGGTGGTGATTAGCTTATTCCCAAAACCTTTGGATGACATGGCAAATACAATTGCAGTTTTAATTTTCTACTATAATTCTTACAATATATTTATTTAATTCAAGTTTTGGTAATTGTTCCCATATATTAATTCAAACTGATATAGTAAACATTCATATTGCATGTATCTGTGCATATGTACACAAAGATACACGTGTGTGTGTGTGTGTGTGTGTGTGTGTGTGAGGGTGGATGTGGAAGGTAGAATGAGAAGACAGTTGCATAGGCTATTTTGTGAAAAGTACAGAGATGATGTCACAGTTGTCTCGTCCCTAAATGATGAATGTCCCCATCTCACAGTAGATAACATTTTGTTTGTAAGGTGTTATTCACATTTCACTTTTAACCACTAAATTGCAACACTGTAAGGTAGGTTAGGGGCAGTTGTTTTTCATCTAGACATAAGTAAACAAAACACATGAAGATGAAGTGAGTCATCAAAGACATTTTGAGAATGAAGAGAAAAGGTCACCTTTACATGCTCTTTCTAGAGGGAAATTTGCCAACACTAATCAAAAAAGCAGCAGGAGAAATAAAAGAAAAAGATAGCACTATTATCCAGCAATTCTCTCTCCAAAAATTTATCCTAGAGAAATTTCTTAAATATGCAAAATAATACATGTACATTATAATTTGTAATGGATAAAACGGACACAACCTAAATATTTTTTGATAGGGGAATGGTTTTGTTCCTGTTATCCATTGCTAACTAACAAACTAACCCAAGAATTGTCCCCTAAAAGAAACACCATTTTGTTTTCTTGCATAATTTTGTGGGTCAGGAATTTCTTCAGGGCACATAAGAAAAGAATCGTCTTAGACTTCGGGTCAACATGGAGGTGTAGGTAAACACAGCTCACCTCTCTCATAGCCACATCAAAATTACAACTAAACTTCAGAACAACCACCATTCAGAGCCATCAGAAATCAAGTTAATAGGAAGTCCAACAACTACAGAATTAAAGAAAAACATCCATCCAGATTGGTAGGACATGTAGAGATGTGGAGACATGGAGACACTGAACAGACTGGTCCCACACCCACCTATGATGGATAAAAATTTGGAAGGAATATCTCAGAAGAAGGAGCCCAGCTCCACACCAGGTCCCCGAGCCCAGGGTTCCAGTGACAGGAAGGTAAGTCCCCATGACTTCTGGCTGAAAAAAAAAAAAAAAAATAGGGACTGACATGGTAGAACTGCTGGAGTCCCAAGCAGTTCCTCTTAAAGAACCCATGCATGGACTTACTCAGACTCACTCTCTCTGAGCTCAAGCACCAGGGTAGCAGCTTGAAAGGTACCAGTGGCATATGGGGAGGAACTGAAGTGTCTGGCTTCGAGGTGGGAGCTGGGAGACAGCTTTCTCCCAGACAGAAAGTGGGTAGAGGGCATTATCACTTTTCTGAAGCCTCTCCCAACAGACACGGAGCCAGCAGGCTGGTGCTATGTCTGAGGCTCCATCAACCTGGCCAACACTGTTTGCCTGGCCCTGGAGATCCCCTGAAACTCTGCCCCACCCAACTAACAGGCCACCAAACTATTAACAGTGGCTTTTCCATACGAATGCTGGTGTTGGCTCATGCTTCACAATCTAAATCCTCAAAAAAGCAAAAGCCAGCCTCAGTGAGCCCCCAGGCTCCTTACCTCTTGCTAAGTGGCCCTAGACATGGCACCAGCAGCAGCCAACCTATGTTCACACCTTGGCTTTGCCTAGTAATCTCCAAGCCCAGCACTAGTAGGAGCCATCTCAGATTGCTTTATAGCTCATGAAGGGTAGCCCTGAGCAGAACACAGGTAGGGGCTGACCTTGGCCTGCATCACCTGGGAAAACCCCAGAGCCTGTACATAGTGGACAACTACAAACCACATCAGAGCACCACCACCCTGCCCCGGTACAGCTGATCCTTCACAGAGGGCAGAGGTTGGTGGTCAGTGGTCACAGCCATTCCTTGAAGCTGACTGGCCTGGGTAAACCCCTCCCACTGACCTGTCAACATGAATAAAGGCTCAACTACAAGAGGGTGTACTCAGCCCACAAAAAGGGTGCACCTCAAGTATGAGAGTAGAGTGGATGAAGCCGAGAATGAAATCAGTGATTTGGAAAATAAGGTAGCAAAAAACTACCAATAAGAACAACAAGAAAAAAAAATCCAAAAAATCAGGATAGTGTAAGCAGCCTCTGGGACAACTTAAAAATGTCCAAAATTCGCATCATAGGGGTGCCAGAGGAAGAGAAAGAACAAGAAATTGGAAATCTATTTGAAAAAATAGTGAAAGAAAATTTCCCTAATTTGGTGAAGGAAATAGACATGCAAGTAGGAAGCACAGAGAGTCCCAAACAAGATGGATGCAAAGAAGCTCACTCCAAGACACATCATAATTAAAATGCCAAAGGTTAAAGAGAAGGAGAGAATCTTAAAAGCAATAAGAGCAAAGAAGTTAGTTACCTACACGTGAGTTCCCATAAGACTGTCAGCTGTTTTCTCAAAAGAAACTTGCAGGCTAGAAGGGGCTAGCAAGAAATATTCAAAGTCATGAAAAGCAGGGACCAACAGCCAAGATTGCTCTACCCAGCAAAGCTATCATTCAGAATCGAAGGGTGGATAGCAAGCTCCCCAAACAAGAAAAAATTAAAGGAGTTCATCATCATGAAACCACTATTATATGATGTTAAAGGGACTTTTTTAAGAAAAAGAAAAAAATCAAAACTATGAATAAAACAATAAATACATATAAACAATCAAATCTAAAACACAAACTAAGCAAACAAGAATAAAAGAGACAGAATCATGAATACAGAGAGCATTTTGATGGTAGCCATATGGGAGGTGGGGTGTAGGGGAATGGGTAAAGAGGTGAGGGAATTAAGAAGTACATATGGGTAGTTACAGAATAGCCATGTGAATGTAAAGTACAGTATAGCAAATGGAGTAGCCAAAGAACTTATATGCATGACCCATGGACATGAACAAAGATGTGGGGATTGCCTGAGAGAATAGGGATGCCAGGTACAGGGGGGCACAGGGAGAAAAATTGGGACAACTGTAATAGCATAATCAATATAATTAAAAAACAATGAATGGATAAGCAAAATGCATATATATATATATATATATATATATATATACACACATATACACACACAGACAGACATATATTCAGCCTTAATGAGGCAGGAAATTTTGTAATGTACTACAGCATGGATGAATGTTGAGGGTATTATTCTAAGTAAAATAAGCCAGTCACAGAAGAACAAATAATGAATGATTCTACAATACATGTATGAGGTAGCTAAATTAGTCAAAAATCATAAAATCAGAAAGTGTAATGGTAGTTGCCAGGAACTGTGGGGAGGAGAGAATGAGAAGTTATGCTTACTAGGTATGGCGTGTAAGTTCTACAAGATAAAAAGAGTTATAGGGATGGATGGTGGTCACAGTTGTACAACAATGTAAATGTATGGTATTTAATGCCATTAAACTGTACACTTAAAAACGGTTAAGATGGTAAATTTTATGTGTATTAAATAAGTACCAAAAAATAAGTACCCAGATGAAAGTTCTGGGATCTTATCTTCCAGCTTGAGCCTGTAACAGGGCCACAAACATGGGCACTGCTAATGAATTAAGGACCAAGATCCACTCAGAACAATTCATCTCAAAAATTCTGGAGATGGATGATGGTGGTGGTTAGACAACAATGTGAATATACTTAATGCAACAGAACTATAGACTTTAATGTGACTTAATGATATATTTATGTATATCTTACCATAATGCTAAAAAAATTTTTAGCCTGAAATGAACACAGGCTGACAGAGGTTTTGATTTCTCTGAAACTTGGTGAATAAAGCAATCAGTAGGATTGTTACCTGTAGCACTCTCACTTCAATTCTCATTGACTCCTTGTGGCCTTAAGATAATACCAGTACTTACCATATTAGGACCCCAGAAGTAATAAGCAAATCTTAGTAGGCTGCTTCCATATTTACTGCATTATCTACTATGTGCAAATTACTGTTTAAAGAGCACAAAATAGTAGAGCAAATTAGAGTATTAATGCAATTCAAGATGAAGTTGCCAGTGGCCTTAAGCAGTTTTTGGATATTTGTGACCCTGGCTCTAAGATATGAATTCCTTTTAAGTGTAGAATCACCAGAACTCTCACACATATATTCAGTGAAGATCTGCCTCTCTTCCCAGAAATATATGAGTATTTGCAAGACTATAATTGATGAAGCAAAACTTCATAAGGGACAATGTAGCTCTCTCTACCATATAATGCAATGAAACTATTTAATTTGAAAGAAGTATTGTCAGAGGGACTCTAAGAATTGTGTAAAACACCCCAGGAGTTTACAGGGTAGATACAGAGTGTACATGATGTGCTCTATCTAGAGGTTTTGCCCCACTGTCAAAAACAATACTTAGAAAACTTTAATTATAAAATATTAAGTTCACTGAATAAAAAGTTAAAAACTGAAATAAACAGCAAAAGTTTCCCATTTATTCCTTCAGTTCAATTTTGTTTGAGAGACAATATACTTTTAGAAATATTATATCATTTAAAAATAAATAGTATATTATATTTACTTCAACTCCCATTTCCCCCCACTTACCATAACTTGGACATCTATATTCCAAGATAATCCTTTTTTGTTTTGTTTGTTTGTTTGTTTTAAATTTTATTTATTTATTTTTAGAGAGGGAAGGAAGGGAGATCGAGAGAGAAACATCAATATGCGGTTGCTGGGGGTTATGGCCTGCAACCCAGGCGTGTACCCTGGTTGGGAATCGAACCTGCGACACTTTGGTTCGCAGCCCACGCTCAATCCACTGAGCTACACCAGCCAGGTTTGTTTTAAATTATAAAATATAAGCTTTTAGAACCAATATAACACAATTCTGCATAAAGAAAGTATTAATAATTCTTTCCACCCTGTGATGGTTATATTTTGTGTCAACTTGGCCAGGCTATAGTGCCCAGTTGTACAGAAAATACTAGTCCAGATGTTAATATAAAGGCATTCTATAGATGTTGAATAACATCTGCGATCGGTTGACTTTAAGATTATACTCCATAATGTGGGTGGGCCTCATCTGATCAGTTAAAGGACTTAAGGGGGGGTGGAGGGAGGAACAAGGTCTCCCAGAGAAGAATTCTGATTCAAGACTGTAACAAAGAAATCCTGCCTGAGTTTCCAGTCTGTTAACCTGCCCTACTGAGCTACAGATTTCATTTTAACAAGTCCCTCACAATCACCTGGACCTAGTCCTTAAAATAAATCATATACAAGGTCTTTCTGATAACAGTCTAGCCATTGTTTACATAACAAGAATGGTTTGTTATGAAACAAGAATGGTTTCATCAGTGTAACCTTGAAGCCAAGGAGAGTGGACTGGAATGCACATGCATGAATAATGACTTCACTATACTAGTCAGTGGGGGCAGTAGACACCATTGAGTGAGCACGTGTACTGTGCAGCTGTCACATTCAAAATGACCTAGTCAGTAGAACAACTGATTTGCATCAAAATTTCTATTAAGCTTGAAACATTCCTCCAGGAGGAGGGCTTTTAGGGACAATGCAATGAGTGCAGTGCAAATAAGAGTGTGGCACAAATGCTTCAAAGATGATCAAGAATCTGTTGAAAGTGATCCACATTCTAGAAGGTCTGCAACAAGCAGAACACCTCAGAATGTTGACATGTCTGGGCTGCAATCAACAAAGATCAGCGACTGATAGTGTGAGAACTAGAAGCTGATCTGGGGATTCCAAAAACTACCATGTCTAAGATTTTGACACAGGATCTCTGCATGAAATGTGTTGTGGCAAAATTCATTCTGTGGCTTCTACTATCAGAGCAAAAGGAACATTGTGCTGCAGTTGCTAATGAATTGATTCAAACTGCTACCAGAACCAGATTTCCTCAAGAAGGTCTTAACCAGAGATGCATCATGGGTCTGCAGCTATGATCCAGAAACAAAGGCCCAGTCATCACAATGAAAGTCGCCTGGTTCTCCACACCTGAAGAAGGCATGGCAAAGTTGCAGCAAGATCAAGACCACATTAACTGTGATTTTTTATCAGGAAAGTATTGTCCATCAGGAGTATACCCCTCTATGCCAAACAAAAAGGAGTACTACCTAAATGTTCTGCAATAAGATGAAAATGGACACAGCTATAGACAACTGGTGATTGGCAGCTCCATCACAACAACATGCCTGCTCATGTACCACATCATATGCAGAGGTTTTTGGCAAAACATCAAATCACCCAAGTGACTCAGCCTCCCTACAGCCCAGGTTTGGCACTCTGTGACTTCTGACTTTTCCCTAAACTAAAATCACCTTTAAAAGGGAAGAGACTTGAGACTGTTGATGAGATTCAGGAAAATATAATGCAGCAGTTGATGGTGATTCTAACAAAGGACTTTGCAGTGTTTTGAACAGTGGAAGAGATGCTGGGAGAACTATGTAAGGTCCTAAGATGCCTACTTTGAAAGGGAACGAGGCATCATTGTCCTGTGTACAATGTTTCTTGTATCTTATATCTTCTTCTTAATAAATGTCTATTTTTCATATAACATGGCTAGCGGGGTACTTTCTGGACAGACCTATTGGTTGTTTCTCTAGAGAACCCTAATGCACACCCTTTAAATCCACTGCCTATCTAATAAATGTATGTTTTTTTCCTAAGAAATTAGTTCATGATATACTTAGGAGTCTGCATCTCAACTTTTTCCTATGTAATAATATAACATGGACATCCTTCTATGTCAGCAGGCTGAGATTTAACTCATTCTTCTCATGTGCCACACATTAAGCCATTATATGGATGGGCCCATTTATACAAGGAAGGGACATATAGACATAGAGGTTGTTTCTAGGTTTTTTGCTCTTGGCACTTTTGATCTCACTATTTGCACCAAGGTTTCAAGAAACAGATTTATACTCTGCCCTTGTCTTTTACTCCCATGCTTTGCTTCCAAATGATATACTTAAAATCTACTGAAAATTTACCCTATAGATTTTCCCAGCTACCACTTTAACAATAAATAGCCTGGATTTAAAGCCAAATGTATCTAACAAGTACAATGATTCAAGTGAAAGTTTTACTGTTCAGACATTTGAGACACACCAGCAGCCAGTTGTCCTCACTGACTTTCATACAAGGCCAATCACGTATGACTATGTCATTTAATCTCTTATGTAGGAGAACTGAATAAAAAGTATCCCTCTTTTTTTCCAATTCTATTTTTAAAATAAACTGTTTAATTCAAATGTTGAAAAAACAGGCAACGAGAAAAAATAATGAACCACGTTTGTATTTCATCCACTGACTTTTTTATGCCAACCAGAGGGATCACTGCCTAGTCTACAGTTAAGCAAGGACACTAGCTCCTTCCTTGGGCCAACAAATCGAATGCTGGAAGAAGGACTGAGGGAACTTGAAAGTTCAGGGCACTGATGTCATCACATTGGTGTTCTCAATCTTTAGGGTGCCTTGCCAACCCAGCCCATGAAGCAAATTCACTAGCCTCTACTGAGCTGCAGAATATTTCCAATAATAGGAAGTCACACAGGTACCCAGGCAATAAGATCATCCCAGCAAATTCTCTAGGCAGAGAGAAATGTCTGCAACCACTTTCACCAAAGCTACTTCTCCTCCAGCTATCTGGACTCTCTGGAGAGTACCTTAGTTTAAATGTTTCTATTTATCTGCCCTGGCTGGTGTGACTCAGTGGACTGAGTACCAACCTGTGCACCAAAGGGTCCCCGGTTTCATTCCCAGTCAGAGCACATGTCTGGGTTACAGACCAGGTCCCCAGGAGGGGACGCACGAGAGGCAACCACACACTGATGTTTCTCACTCTCTCTTTCTCCCTCCCTTTCCCTCTGTCTAAAAATAAATGAAATCTTTAAAAACTAAAACTAAAAAAAAATTTCCTATTTATCTGAAATAACCACAAATCATTTTTATAATTATATATTACTCCAATTTATTAAATAATGAATCAAGGTTTATGCTACACATTCCAACAATGTTTAAATAAAGAGCTTGAACTATAAAGGCTTATAAAAACTTTACAGTCTTCCTAAGATATATACTATTTCTAGCCCAAGAATAAATACGGAGGAGGCATTTTTATATTACAGATCAGCAACATTTAGCATTAATGATTACACAAATCCATAAGCAAATGAAAAAATCCTTTTTTTTTTCATTTTGATTATAAAAGCTAAAAATCCTTTTGCCTAAGTAATATCCAAGGGTGCAGAGACACATGCAGCCACATCCCCCAAAACCAGGGGCCAAGTCTCCCAGTTCATTAAGTTCTTTCTTAGTCGGGAGCTTTAACAATTGCTCTTTCAGAAAGCAAAAAGAAAAAAAAAATAGGTTAAGATCCTGTTTTATAAAGTGTTTAAAGAAATTACTACATTTTTGTCTTAAAAACATACTCAGATTGAGTTTTGAATTTCTTTTCATTCTTATATGAACATGTACATAATTTTAATAAATTGATATAATGAATATTACATGACATTCATTTTTAGAAATGATATGTACACTTAAAAAATAAAATGTTTTCTACATTTAAAAAAAGAGTGGTTCATAATAAGTAATTCTGTAAATTCAAGGAACTCAAAAGTGAAAGCCTTTCTATAGAAAGCCCGTATCACGTCATGGAATGTTTTGGTAAGAAGAAAAAAATTTCTTCTTTATGAAAATATGGTTCAGTACCAGGAGTTTAGCTCTCCAGAGTCACCTCTAGAGAGTACCAGGGAAAACTGGACTTTCATCTTAGTCTTTAAGCAATCCAAATAACTTATCACTTCACCAACCTTCTGTCTTCCCTTCTCTTTTTAATGACTCTGCCTTAGCTCTTACTTTTGGAAATAAAATTCTGCTCCACAAAATCTTCTTTAAAGTCAACATTAATAAAGAAGGCAAGATGAAAGTGACTGGGAGGAAAATGCCCAATCCACAAGAAAAACCTGCATTCCTTCTATTGTGCTTCACAGAAGGAGACAGCCCAGGAGCTAGACAAACTGATACAGGGTAGACAGTGCAGAAGTGTCTAACCTGGAGCCCCCATATAATATATATTTACTGTTCTCAAAGGGTAGAACTGAAGCCCCTTCCTGGGGCTGTCTTCTAGAAGTCAAAGTTCTTGATGCTATCACAGTCACTTTTTACTTTGAAAAGAACAAGATGAAGACAAGAAAGAAGAGGAAGAATGATTTATCTTCTCTTTAGAAGAAAAGAAGGAAGATATACACCTCTTATCAGAAACTAACTGAACAGGTACAGTACTAAGGAAATAGTTTCTAAAATGTCAAGCAAATATTTTCCAGCCAAGCTAATTAGGAAGTAGAAGACAGGAAATATTTTAACATAACCTGAACTACAGTAAAAACTGGAAAATCTGGAAAAAATCAAATCTTTTCACTTGCAACATTCTACTAAGGAAAATATAATAAAACCCTAACTTACACAGTGCTCTTTTTCTCACAGGTCTTTAACAAAGGGCTTTACTCTGAATTCTGATGAGTAGTCATAATAAAATGACTCTTCCATACACACAGAATGTTTCTTCTTGGATTACAGCGGTATGACAACATAATGTAAACACCCTTACCAAACAAGTAGCAGCAACTAACATTTTCTTCATTTGACCTTCAACTTCCATAGATGTTATTATCTCCATTTCCAAATTGAGAAATAAACTTTGCTAAAAATCATAGAGCAAATTACTAACATGACCTAAGACAGAACCCAAGCTGCTTGAAACACCTCCCATCAACACAGATCTTGCCACTTTCATAGCCAGCATATCACACCATCATGAGCTTACATATTAATACTTTGTAACAATTCCTCACAAAGTCAAGCCTCCAAAGGCTTAAAATCACTTACTATAAGTGAAAAATCCTGCCAACATAGGAAGTTATAAAGTAGTGCAATATTCCAGGGATCTATTTCCTGCTCTATTATTCCTAGGATTGAATAGTCCAGGTCTCCACTTGCAAAATTTCTTCTGCTGATAAGAAGCAAAAGCCCCCAAGTTCAGGAACAATAATACCCTTTTGGAGACTCTATCCCATGTTCCAGTGAGTTTTCTTCAGAGTCTGGTACTCTTGGCTATGAGCTGAGATGCATCAGGTGCTACTCTCCCCTGAAGAAAACAGTATGTGGTTCCTGATCTTCTTGCAAGTTTTCTTTAACAAAAGCATGCATTTCATGTTATCTTTGATGTCAAAGGGCACTTTGATGGTAAGGACTTGTGTTTATGCCATTAAAGATTCAATGCAGTGTCTGATGCCAACACACAGCAGTCTGAACTAACCCAGTCTTCATCTGTTGCTCACACCTCAGAATCTGTGATGATCCAAGCAGTGAGAAGCAGTGTGAAACACAGGAAGCTTTACTGTTGTAGAAATTAGCATTTTTCAAAGGGATGTCTCATGCAGCCTTCACATGTCATAAATCCAATTTCTTCAACTGTTCATATGTCACAAAGAACTACAGTTATCAGTTAAGGCTGACAAAGAAAATGCCATCTTAACCCAGACACATCTATAAATAGCACATCTATGAACAAATATATCTGGGCAGACCACATGCCATAAACATGACTAAATATGAAGGGCTTCAGCCTAACAATCCTGAAAGATCTACCCATTAGCCTTCCCAAAGTCAGTTTAGAACAGAAAAATCACAGCTAAGATATATAAATCCCCTAGCATTAGCTCAGAAAGCTTCTTTTAAGATTACATCCACAATACCTAGCTTTTGTGACTTTACAGGACAGTAAGTTCTATGTAAAAGAGAAACACAACCAGCCCTGGGAAGCTCTCCTCAAGAGTTTCCACTAGGCAGACTTCCATAGGAGGGAGGCGCAGATAAAGAGAAACAAGAGATGGTTAAGCCAACATTCCCTACCTTATAATTCTGCCCTTTTGTGTATAATAAACTGCCACTTCTTTCCTACCCCCGACTTTGGCATATAGGAAATAGTGCTGACTGGCCAAATAATTCTAGAGCTAATTACTGTTTATCCTTAGGCACTCTCTAAAACAGCAGTCCCCACTGTTTTTAGCACCAGGGATCAGCTTCCTGGAAGACAATGTTTCTGCAGGCAGACAGGGCAGGGGCAGGAGCATGGTTTCCAGATAATTCGAGCACATTACCTTCAAGCTCACCTCCTCCTGTGCAGCTGGTTCCTAAGAGGCCCTGACCGCCATAGCCCAGAGGTTGGGGAGCCTTGCTCTAAAATAAACATTCTAGAACACTGCTGCCAAAACATATCCCTCCTAAGGATGGCTGGGAATATAAAATCAATCCTGCCTCTCTCTAAAATCCTAAATACTCTCAGCTTTTAGAACAGAGTCTAAATAAAAATTTGTATGGATATCATCACCTTTCAATAATATCACCATTAAACCAAGATTCATAGTGCTTAGCACACAGATTTACACCTCCTGAAAAAGAAACTGAACAGATATTTCTTGACCCAGAGGAACTTAAAAGATTAAAAACCAACTTCTAAATTATAATTAATAACATGATAGTTTATACAAACATTCTTTTGGCTATATCTTTTATCAGATCTTTAACAACAGAAAAGGATACAATGATATTCCAAGGACCAAGTCTCAACCAATTCGGCCAAAAGCCTTTATATAGAGCAAAAAAACCTTCATTCTTCCATGTCTGTTATAAGGGGAAAGAAAAGTTAACTTCCAAATTTCCAGTTATGTCAAATGAATTAATAATAGTATCTGAGCTGAACCAATCTATTTTTCTTAAAAATTAAATCCTGTTTGGAAGGACTAAGAAATCATTGCCCTATGCCTCTTTTGGTCTTTAAAGTCTTCCACAAAGGTAAAGACCAAGGTTCCATGCAAAACCATCCCACACCAAAGCAGGCAAACAGCAACTAAATAAATAAGAAATGAGATATAATTCCAATCATAACCATACTCAGCCATAAAGAAAGAAAGCAATGGTGGTGAAGATAAAATTCAGACCATCACTATTTCATACTGTTGGATGAATACAAATAAATATCTTTGCTTCATTAAAGCAATACTTGATGTCTAAGATGTGCCAGCATCATGAGGGAAAAGGAAAACCATAAAAGTGGTCCCTAAGCTTTGGTTGCTGGCATTTTTAGTAGGAAAGACAGCAGCAAACTTCTGTCCACTCATCAGACATAGACCCAAACATGTAAACTAAGAATTACAGTACGATTGATAAATTCTTTTGTAAGATGTCTGAATGAAGGATACTTATTCCAGTTTGACTCAACAGAAAGGATATATATTTTGGAAAGAGACACAGTTCTATTATGATCACAGAAGATATGACTATTTTCTTACCCTTCACAGCAAAGCAAAGGTATGAAGAAAATGAACTTTCATTTCTAACATTCATATAGATTTTGCATTTATAAAAGTTAGCCTGTGTGAGAAAACTGTGTACTACCTCAGGGCTTTACAGTATCCCTCATCTTAGTTATAACAGTCCTTGACATTTAGTTACTTCTTAGGTTAAATAAATAAATAACATACGAATATAAATAGACATCTATGTATATATTTGGGGAACAGTTTCATTGACTGAAGCAATCCAATAGAATATTGAAGATTAAGTAAAATAAATTTGCCTATTTCTCAATACTGTCCCTTATAATTATTTACACTAACAAGGTTTACCACATTATTCCAGGCACAATGCCGTTTGTAGGCATTATTTCAGTTCTCTTATAATAACCCTGTAATATAGGAGCTATTATTGTCCCATTTCATTTATGAGGAAACTGAAGTATAGAGTCTGTACCTTGACCAAAGTCACACAATAGTAAGCGACAGATCCACAGATCTATCTTGCTATAAACAGTGTTTTTAAATAATAAGAAACTCATGATTAGAGGATCAGATAGAACTAATGAGCTACGAAAGAATTCCCAACGCTACACAGATGGACATTCATTCTCACCTGTAACAAGCAATCCAGGGTACCTGTGTACCCAGAGCATCTGCCATCATGAAGGACTCTCTGATTCATCATCCGTGTTCTCACAACATCCACGGGGTTGGAAGCCAGGGCTCCTGCCAGGCCACAGGTGAAGCTTGAGCTATAAAGAAGATACCACAAAAAGGTCACCACCACCACTGTCAAAGGCAGGAAACAGCCTCCTCTTAAATGATGTTAAAATAACACATAACAAGATGAAGTGTATCAAAAATGAGGACCATAACCAGAGAGCTGCACAAGCTTCTTAAACACTAGCACTGCTTATACTGGCTCATAAATTCCAACCTCAGCTAAGAATTCCTTTGAGGTTCTAGAATGTCAAAGAACCACAGAAATGTGAAGGAA
This sequence comes from Phyllostomus discolor, assembly GCF_004126475.2. NCBI lineage: Eukaryota > Metazoa > Chordata > Mammalia > Chiroptera > Phyllostomidae > Phyllostomus > Phyllostomus discolor. The sequence goes on along the minus strand of NC_040913.2, from coordinate 46,776,999 downwards.
CATCCTCTAAGGATGACCTACTGCAGCAGTTTTCAACCTTTCTCATCTCATGGCACACAGAGGCTGTTCCTAAAGTTCTACATACAGCACAACAAAAAAACTAGGTATAATTTTTATTCATTGACATCAGACAGCTACTGTTGCGTTGGCTACTGTCATTTTTTTATTTGACAATTTAAAGGAAAAGAGGTCGGTGCTCCTGACAATGGTTGAAAAATCATTGATCTATTACATCTATTCATCTACAAGTAGACATCAGAGTACCTTCAGCCACATCATAACCATATTTTTCTTCAAGATCAGAGAAGATTTCCTTAGTGAAATGCCCACCAAGGTCTTTAGGTTCTACTAAACTTTCAGTCTGATAAGACTGCGCAGACCACACTTGGTTTCAATTAACTCAGAGCAGCATTTCCCAACTTCAGCACTATTAAGATTTTTAAACCACATAATTCTTTGTTGTGTAGGTCTGTCCTGCTGCATGATGTTTAGCAGCTCCCTGGCCTCTACACAGCAGATGTGAATACTACTTCCTACAGTCTCCAGAAACTGCCAAATGTCCCTAAGGGGCAAATCGCTGCTCAATGGATTAAACTATGATACATCCACACTAATCTGTAGCTATTAAAAATATATAAAGTCTGTTTGTACTAATATGAAAAGACATTTGGAATATATTATTAAATTGTAAAAACCATGTAAGAAAGACAAATATTGTGTGGTATTACTCATACATGGAATCTAAAAACAAACAAACAAAAACTAGTCCAACTCATTGAAACAAAAAGTAGAAAAGTGGTTGCCAGGGGCGAGGGGGTAGGGGAGCAAGGAGACAGTAAGGTACAAACTTTCAGTCACAAAATGAGTAAGGTCTGAGGATCTAATGTGTAACATGGTAACTATAGTTGATAAAACTGCATTATATAATTGAAATTCGCTAAGATAGAAGAACTTAAATGTTTTCACACACACAAAAGGGTACACATGTGAGGTGATAAATATACCAACATGATGGAAAGAATCTTTTCACAATGTATATATATCATATCTTTATGCTGTACACTTTATATAGCTTTCAATTTTACTTGTCAATTGTATCTTAATAAAAGCAGAACAATAGTACTAATAAAAAACAAGGAAGGGAATGCAAAGCATAATCTTTGTGTAACAAAGTATACGCAATATACTTTTGTAGACATATTTGCATATGCATACAAAACACCTGGAAGGTACTTATAAAACTATTAACAAGCCCTGGCTGGCGTAGCTCAGTGGATTGAGTGCAGGCTGCAAATCAAAGTGTCACAGGTTCGATTCCCAGTCAGGGCACATGCCTGGGTTGCAGGTCATGGCCTCCAGCAACCGCACATTGATGTTTCTCTCTCTCTTTCTCCCTTCCTTTCCTCTCTAAAAATAATAAAATCTTTAAAAAAAAAACTGTTAACAATTGCTACCTATACAAATGGATAAGGATTTTTCCTTTTTCCTGATTCATTTCTGTAATGTAATTTTTCAAGTATAAGAATATAATACTTTAATAATAAGCTTTCTTTAAAGTTTCTATAAATTTGTAGCAAATTTCCACCCTAAATTTGTGTATACCTAAAATATTAATTTAAAAATCTATACACGTACAGGAAGTGAGTATACACAGTGTCTTCCATCAGGCCTGAGAGAATCAGATGCTTCTTGGTGAGGTCATAGACTGGCAGCTCCACGCCAACAACAATAGCAGCCCTCTGAGCAGTAAGGGACACACCCTGGATAAAAACATTAATAATAATTCAGATATCTCTCCATAGAAGAAGCCCTGCAGATGTGCAAAGGTTCGACTCCACAAACTATGGACAATATTTATGTTTTCCTGCTGATAGGTAGAAATATACAATGACAAAGATAGAAAAGACAAGAGTAAAAAGTCAGAAGCTCTGAAGTCAAACTCTGATTTTACCACTAACTATGCAAACTTGACCAGGGTTAAGTCACCTCTCAGAGTCTCCAGTTTCCTTATACATACAGAGAGGATTCGGGGTGTTACCTTTAGGAACTATTTTATGAACTGATAAGTCATTAGAATATTTAAAAAAGCACTAGTAACAGTCTCCACTTAATAGGCATGAAACCGCCTATATCATAAAATTCAACATAACGGTGACCTAGAACCCCCTTCTCCACAAGAATTTTTTTTTAAAGCAAAAAAAAAAAAAAGCAAAGTGCTCAATCTTCACAGAATTTCTTATATATGAAGTATTCAGAAGGCACTTTCAAATCATGACATATTCCTTATATTTCCACTTTACAGAAAAAATATCTTCAAGGGCATATATCACTTTTCTTCCCTTACTCCATTATACCACTTGGACTAAATAAAATGATGCACATAGGAAAGATAAATTCAAAAGGAAACAAAGGGAAGAACTAAGTCAGTTGGATCCATATTCAAGCTTACCTTCCACAGTCCTCTCGTTCCCTCTTGCTGGTAAATGTTAATGAAGTTGCCTATCATGCCTCCTTGAATGGTGTTGCTTTGTGCTTGCATCCGTATCTAGATTATATCAAAGACTAACATTATCTGGAGGTTATTTTAAAGACTAACATGAGAAGGAAACTAGCACACTTCTCCTCAAACATAGATCTCTAAAATTCATTCAATCTGTTGTTTAATAATCATTAAAAGAAAAAACAAACTATAATTATAAATATTATTATACTCCTAGTTGAAAATATCCTCAGTAGACTAAAAATATATATGGATTGGTTCTTAGGCTCTTTAGATTAAACAAAAAGCATCTAATAAAGTCTAGAATGTCTTGCACATAATAGCTCATTAAGTATCAAAAAGAAATTAATTTTTTAAAAATACTCTTTGAGCCCTGGCTGGCGTAGCTCAGTGGATTGAGCGTGGGCTGCGAACCAGGCATCACAGGTTTGATTCCCAGTCAGGGCACATGCCTAGGTTGCAGGCCATGACCCCCAGCAACCGCACATTGATGTTTCTCTCTCTCTCTCTCTCTCTCTCTCCCCCCCCCTCCCTCTCTCTCTTTCTCTCTCCCTTCCCTCTCTAAAAATAAATAAATAAGATCTTTAAAAAAAATACTCTTTGAAAAGGAAAGAACATGGTATTTTTTCCTATAGGTTACTAAGTAGAAAAGAGAATATGATTGAATTTTCTAAACATTTAACATAATTAATAAGAATATCCAGTATACTTGACAACACCTAGCATAAACAAGGATATTTCTTTAATTAGTTACTCCAACTCAGTTATTTCCAACCAGCTGGACCGAAAGGTATGCAGGCAAGTTAGCCACAGTACAGCCACATGATGCCGGTCACAGTCTGTTACACTTGAATTTATAAATGAACTTTATAATGCCATAATATTCACATGACCAAATTCCAAAATAAAAGTGTCTGATGTAGCTCTCTGCATTTTTAAGAAAGAAAAGACAATTCTCACTAAAAAACTGGTACCTTATTTTGGTTCAGGGAGCAAATATCTCACTCTAATGTCTTTTTTAAAAATATAATTGATTGATTATGCTATTACAGTTGTCTCAATTTTTCCCCTTTGCCCCCCTCCTCCTAATATCCCCTTCCCTCCAGTAATTGCTGCCCTTAGTTCATGTCCATGGGTTGTGCATATAAGTTCTTTGGCTTCTCCATTTCCTATACCATTCTTGATATCCACTTCTATTTTGTACCTACCAATTATGCTTCATAAGCCCTGCACCTATTCTCCCATTGCCCTCCTTCCCCCTCCCAGTTGATAACCCTCCAAATGATCTTCATATCTATGACTCTATTCCTGTTCTGGTTGTTTGCTTAGTTTTGTTTTGTTTTTTAAGATTTAGTTGTTGATAGTTGTGAATTTGTTGCCCTTTTAGTGTTCAGTTCTGATTTTCTTCTTTTTCTTATATTAGTCCCTTTAACATTTCCTTTAATAATGATGATGGTGATGATGAATTCCTTTAGCTTTACCTTATCTAGGAAGCACTTTATCTGTCCTTCAATTCTAAATGATAGCTTTGCTGGATAGAGTAATCTAGACTGTATATGCTTGTTTCCATCATTTTGAATACCTCTTGCCAGTCTGTTCTTGCCTGCAAAGTTTCTTTTGAGAACTCAGCTGACAGCCTTATGGGAACTCCTTTGTAGATAACTGACTGCTTTTCTCTTGCTGCTTTTAAGATTCTCTCCTTATCTTTAACCTTTGGCATTTTAATTATGATGTATCTTGGTGTGATCCTCTTCAAGTGCAACTTTTTTGGGACTTTCTGTGCTTCCTGAACTTGTATGTCTAGTTCCTTCACCAAATTAGGGAAGCTTTCTTTCATTATTTTTTCAAGTTTTCAATTTCTTGCTCTTCCTCTTCTCCTTCTGGCACCCCTATGATTCAGATGTTGGTATGTTTAAAGTTGTCCCAGAGGTTCCTAAGCCTATCCTCATTTTTTAAATACTTTTTTCTTCCTGCTGTTCTTATTGAATGCTTTTTCCTTCCTTGTGTTCCAAATCATTTGAGTCTCGGCTTCATCCTTTCCACTGCTGGTTCCATGTAGATTTTTCTTTATTTCACTTAGTGTAACCTTCATTTCTTCCCTTATGTTTTTCCTTTACTCAATGACTTCTTTGAGCATACTGATCACCAGTGTCTTGGACTCTGCATCTGATATGTTATCTCAGTTTCATTTAGTTCTTTTTCTGGGGTTTTATTCTGTTCTTTCACTTGGGCCGTACTTCTTTGTCTCCTCAATTCAGCAGAAACGCACATCTCTGTGTTTGTTTCTGTGTATTAGGTAGAGCTGCTTTGACTGCCTGTAAAAGGCACTTGTAAATTGTGTGGGGCACAGCCTTAGGTAATTGCTAGGGCAGGGGAACCCACTTAACCACTTTTCAGCTCTATGTTGGGGGAGGCCTTGGAGATGGGGCAATGCTGCTGCCTGGCTTCTGGAGGTTTTCCCAGCACTCCCCCTGTTTCCAAGCACTTCACCTACTTCTTATATGTGACTGGCACCCTTCCAACTGTTGTCCTGGTGGTGAATCCCAGAGTGGGTGAGTTTGTGTATGTTCTAGGTCCATGCATGCTCTTTAAATGGACTCTCCTGAAAATTTGGCCATTTATTCCACACACCAACCCCCACTGATTTTTACAGCCAGAAGTTACAGGGATTTATCTTCCTGGTGCTGGAACCCTGGGCTGTGTGGCCTAGCCTGGGTCTGGGATCGCTCGCTCCCAAGGTATCCCTCCCAAGTTTTATCCAACATACATGAATGTGGGACCACCTATTCTGCTGCCACTGCTGCCATCACACCACGCAGCCTCTCCGTGACTCCAAGCCTCCTACCCATATGGATGAATGTGGCTTCTTTAAATCTTTGGTTGTCAGGTTCCATACAGCTTGATTTTCTGAAGTTATTTGTTTTGAGAAATAGTTGTAATCTCTCTGTGGTTGCACAAGGAGAAAAAGCATGTCTACCTATGCCTCCATCTTGACCAGATATATCACATCACTCTAATTTCTTAAAAGAAACTGTTACTGCCATGCTAACATGTGAAAATAAATAAAAATACATACAGGAACTATCTTTCTGTAGCCCTAATATATGATTAAGAGATTAATAGAAGTATGGATGTTTTTCTCTAGTAATCTTACCCCAATACAGGTAAAATTATGGTAACAGCGCCTTCACACATGTTGCACCTTTACCATGCATAACTGTAGTGTACTCAACATGCTACTGCATAAAATTGTGATGCTTCTCAGAATCTCCTACCAGATGGAAGGCTCTCTCAGGGCACAGTCTTTGTCTTACTCATTTTTGGATTCTAAACATCGATAGTACCCCAGCTGGTGCAAGGTGGAGTCATTGTAAACTCTGGTTAAATAATATAGAAAAAAAGGAGAGGGTTCAAAAAGTAACTCATAACTAATTTCAATTAGTTTATTCCCTTCCCTTATTCCAAAAAGGATTTAAGAAGACTGTAATCCTTGGTATTGTTAACAAGGCAGTCTAATACATTATGTCTAACTGTGGTTGAGTAAGTACTCCCATCAGTATTTCCTGAAATTGAACTAACAGATAACATATGCATTCAGAAAAGGTCATTAATAAGCACACTTCTATAAAACTTGAAGCTCATCTGTTTTTAGTGGACCAATAAAACAACAACGATTTTCAATGAAAAATTCAAATGCATCCAAGCTTAATTTATTTTCTGTTTAATCACCAAAAAACTCATCTCTAAAATGAACTCTACCTTTGAGCTCATCTGTATCAGTAGGAAATAAGAGTCTTCACAACACTTAATTATAAACACACATAGAGTGTACATTATATTCACAGATTTTCATTATCTGAGCATTGCTCTCAATAAGAAAATATGGATTGTACCTAGAAGATATAAAGAGCACTGCTTACTTTCAAAACATCAGTTGGATTGGCAATGGCTGAGGATATGACTCCAGAGAGAATTCCACACACCACATTTATCAGAAGAGTTTCATCTGTAAACAAAGACATTAGCTGACTATTCATACATAGAGAGCTCTTCATGTGAATAACCTAAGTACAGTTACAACTCAGTACGTGCCACTTGTTCGTCTTAAGGGAATAAACTTATATTTTATGAATCAAGTAACTTTAAAAAGATTGGGAATTTTGCTAGCTAAAAGGATTTTACTTAGCAAAATTTCTTGTAATCTAAAAAGGAATGTGAATTAGCAGGCAAAGTAAGTAACCATATACCAATTAATTCACTTATGTGTGTAAAGGAAGAACATTATTAAGATAAGGTATGTCTGGCAGGAGGATTAAAAAAGACAAATTCCTATGAGGTAATGTGGAAACAAAGTTTTAAAGCACATCTTATATATTTAATTTGAAGTACAATGAAGCACTTTCAAAGCACTGTAGCTCCTGTTCACTACTCTCACATACAGTTTACACCTTACAAAGGTGCTTGCCCCTTTGTAAAAAGAGGAAAGGTTCTATGGATTAAAGCAAAGTCACAGAGTCAGCCAGCAATAGAGTATAGGAACTTAGTTCCTATACATTTCTTACTATGAAGAAATGTATTCACTGCTTTTTTTAAAAAATTTACTTATTTATTTCCAGAGAGAAGGGAAGGGAGGGAGAAAGAGAGGAAGAGAAACATCAATGTATGAGAGAAACATCAACTGGTTGCCTCTCACACTCCCCAACCAGGGACCTGGCCCGCAACCCAGGCATATGCCCTGACTGGGAATTGAACCAGCAACCCTTTGGTTCACAGGCCAGCACTCAATCCACTGAGCCGCACCAGCCAGGGCTGCTTTTCTGAAATATAGGTGATAATTCCTATGATTTTATAAAATTTTAAGTTAGCTGGAACTGTAACGACATATCCTCTAGTACAGGCATTTCAGAAATGAGTATAACTAATTAAAATATTTGCTTCTTTTTAATTGTTACACCCCTAAATTCAGCTGATAACTGACTTGCTATAAACACAATTCATTTATACTTTACACATAGAATTCTCCTGAATGGCAATAAAATCATAAGTAAGCTGAAAAAAATTTGATACAAGACCACTTGAATAAAAAAGACAAATGGCCCTGGCTTGGTGTGGCTTAGGGAGTTGAGTGTTGGCCTGAGAACCAAAGGTTTACCAGTTCAATTCCCAATCAGGGCATATGCCTGGGTTGCAGGCCAAGTCCCCAGTAGTGGGGATATGTGAGAGGCAACCACACAGTGATGTTTCTCTTCCTCTCTTTCTCCCTCCCTCTCTAAAAATAAATAAATAAAATCTGTTAAAAAATACAACCCACCTCCTGTCTACAAGTGGAAAAAAAGATTCCCCACTGACCTTCTGGGCGTTCAACAAATAATCGCTTCAAGCTCTGGTAAGTACCTATCTTGATGGTGCCATAGGAAGCCTGGCGTAACATCGCAGGGGCAATTCTGTCAAAGCAATATACAAAGGGACAAAAACATTCTAAAAACATCACTTAAAAATCCTCCAGAAGATCCACAGGCAGAGATACAATCACCCATTTGCCTTCCACAAACTACACTAAAACAGGCGTCTTAAAATTAAAAATCCATAAAAAAATACAGTTCAAAAAATATATATAGGAATAATCAAAATAGGATATAAATACTTGAGCAAATTATTAGTTCAGTAAGTGAAAGCTCAGCCCATCATATTTATTCTCAGTGAAATTAAGTGAACATGTGGTACTATCTACCTATTCATGTTAAAATGAAAATCCTTTCCTTTCTCATTATGAAGTGCCTGGTGAAAGGTGGCCTTCAGAAGCATCTATTATTCTTGAATTGGTGCTCTAGAGATTGCCTCCTGCTTCCTTGGGGGCCCTGTTTCAGTTATATTGTCTCCCTCCCATCATCCTACCTGAACCACCCTGTGGCATTTGTATACCCCAACTCTTTCTGCGCTTCCCATTTCCCTCTCAAATTGCAATCTTGCTCCCCTTCACTTCCTCCATCAAAATAGGTGGCCAACTGACGTCTTTGTTACTAAATTAAATGATGCTTTTCAATTACCATCTTATATAACATCTTGCAGCATTTGCTATTTGCATGTTACTCCTCCCTGAGCTGCCAAAACATTGCCCTCTCCCATTTCTTTTCTTTCCTCTACATCATCCTACCTCTGTCCTCTAGGATTTCCCAGAATCTGTCCTATGTTTTTATTTCCCGTTGCTCCACACACTGCCTGGGTGAGCTCATCTATTCCCATGGCTTTAACTGATGATTCCTAAATTCATGTTTCCAACACTGATCCAAAGATACATTTCCAACTCTTTCCAATTTTTCAGTTCACATATACTACACCCTACCTACCTACACTGAACTAATTATCTTCCCTGTAAACAATCACCTCTCCTCTTCTGTTTCCTAGACCAGGGAATGAAAATTCCATCTAGACAATAGCCAAAACCAGAAATCGAGACATTAGTCATGTCTCCTCCTTTCCCACAAACCTTCTCATATATTAAATCAAATAATATGCCAATCCTATTCCCTAAATAGCTTTCTAGACTGCCTTCTTTGCCTCCATCCCCAGGACAACCCCTCAGGTCAGATCCTGGTCATCTCTGCTTCCTACCTGATGACCTGCTTCCAGTGTTACTAGTCTCTAATTCTTTCTCCCCATAGCAGGCAGGCATCTTTTTACAGTGGAAGCTAATCATGACAGTTGCTGTACTCAAAACCCTACAGAGGTTCCTGTCTGCCACAAGTATGGCAAACTCAAGTACTTACAGGTACTAAATAGAAGCCATAGTAAGTACAATGGGCTGTATCTAACTATACACATATACCATGTGAGTGACAGAGGTTTGGTAAATCAGAATGCATTAGCTGCAGTTACTATTTATCATAAGTGAATGAACATGGGTCCAGATGTTTTCTCTGAGAAGACTGAATGTCAGGTTTTTATGTGCAGTTTCTCATATTTCAAGTATTGGCTCAATTGAAAAACAAAGTCCTTCAGAGACTGGGGGGTGGGAGGGCTGTGAGGCAACAAACAGTTTGGGACAAAATCAAGGTGCTTAGCATGGCCTTAGGTTGTCCATGTCATAACCTCTTATTAGTACTCCCAACTCCATCTCTTGCTCTTCACCAATTCCCACACTATGTCCACTCTGAATTACTTGCAGTTTCTAGAATGTACCATGGTTTCTTGCACAGACTACTAGTTCCCAGACTACTGGAAACATAGTTCCTCTCTAACTTCACCTAGCTAACTCCTCTTCATCCTTCAAAAGCTGGTATCTCCTGAATTGAGCAGCTTTCCTGAAAACCCGCCTCCTCCCCATTGTCAGGGACTGATACCTCTACCAGAACTCTAGTACTTATCAGACTCCATTGTAATCCCCTGTATACTCACCTGCAGCCCCCTGGGAAACAAGTTTCTTTAGAACAATGTGCTGCTGCTGATCCCTGTTTGTCCTCCCAGATCTATTCTCACCCTTCTTTATTCTACTCTGTGTCCTGTGAGGCTGGTGCCTACAAACTACATCACCCAGTCTCCTCTGCCAGCTGACTTTCAGGTACATTCAGCCTCCAAAAGATGGGAGGGAGGGAGAGAGGGAGACAAAAGAAGTAGAGGAGACTTCTTCCTCTCCCTGAGCACTACCAAAGCATATCTTGACAGCTACTTCAAGGCTCCACCCCTGGCAGGCTCTGCTAAACTATTCCCATCCTTGGGTTGGTAACAATTTCTCACTTTGCTAGTTTTTAGATACCTCAATATCCTTCATTTGTTCCCTTAAGTAGTCCCTTCATTAATCTCCGTTCATTTAAATCACCCAAATGAATGTTATTTCTTGCAGGGACTCTGACTGAGCTATTTTCAGAGTAAAAAACTAAATTACAGGATTTTTTTAAAAAATGAATGTAATTTTATGCTGTTATATGTACTTGAATAAAAACAGTTTCACCACAACATTCACTATATAAAACACATATAAATACAAAAAAAGTTGACATTAAAAATAAAAAATCTACCATGTTAATTGCTTTTTTTGAATACACCTCAGACTTTTACTTTTTCTTTATGAAGTCTTAGTCTGAAAGACTTCCATTTGAAAGGTCAGCAGTAAAATATAAACATATAAAGGTCACTTACCCAGAATACAAAGCTTTCAGGCCTTCTTCTCTGCCTATCCTCACTAATGCATGCAACATTCCTCGATACCTAATTTCTTTAAAGTTTCCATCATTCATCTGGCCTTGAATCTGGAGCCGTGTCTTGGTTAAATCAATTGGAAATGTACCTTAAAATTTGAAAGAAATATTTCACTTAATAAAAAGAAATTCCACTAAGGATACATAATGACACATTACAGAAGAGACACATAGACTGTAATGTAAACTAAGAAACACATACTCTGCAATCTTTTTTCTATTAAAAAGTGGGAATCAAAAGAGCAAAATAACAAAAAAAAAGACAAAAATATATTTTCCTTTCTTTCCATTTTTATTTATTCTACATAGGATTTGAGGAAACTGCACTGCTGTAAAAAGTAGATACATGGATTGATTTTGACAACCAGGAAATCCATTTTAAAATATAAGTTACTTTGTACACATGTGAAGGCTAAAATCTGGTTCATTATGAATGAAGAGAGATAAGTTAATTCCTAAGGAGTTTCTTACTTTGTGTTCTATAGTCTAAAAGCAAATCTGTCAATGCAAGTAAAGAGTTTCATGTAGAGCCTAAGAGATAATCCACCCAACTATGTGAAACTCATACTCAGTAAACGTGATTTATTTTGTCAATAGGCAAGCCCACCTGCACAAGGAACATTGGTGGGTGGTTAATGTGCCCCAACCCCTGGGCACTAGTCCTCACTAGCTCCTCATGGGCAGCCTTCCTTCCAGGACAGCAATGACTGAGCTCTGGAAACCAATGAAGTGTCCCACCCAGCACCTGGCACTCTGGCAGCTACTCCATCAGTATTTGTTGAATGAATGATCCCAGAGAATAAACAAAGGCATAAATAGGACCTCAAGTAATGAAAAAGTCACAAATAGGATATAGATCATGTGCATTATCAGAAAGTGATAGCATAATGATAGTTCATTGAATTTGGCTCAGGGAAGACCCTGGAGCTCCTCAAATTTTTTTATACTCAAATGTGTTGAGGGTGGGGACAAACTAGTGACAAGGAAAATAGGGACTAATATAATTCAAAAATGGTTCATAAAACCTCTGTTTGGTCAATGGGTTCAACTTTTTCCCCACTAAACTTTGAACTCTAAAATGCCAATAAATAGCCAAAATGACTATTTTGTCTAAAAACACATACCAAAAGAAGGAAATTTTGAATTCTGAAATTAGTATTTCATAATCTCCCAGTCTGTGCTCGAACTACATTCAAAAACACTAATCATGACCTTAGGTTTTAGTCATTGTCACGCATAGCAGGTAACCTGACTGGACTCCTTACCACATTCAGCTGTAATGGAGGCCAACCCCCCATACACAAAAGGCTTCCAGTTGAGAGCTGACATTCTCACCACTGTCCCTTCACCTTTGGTTCACAGAAATATGGCCTCCAACAGGGTTTTTCCTGGGAACACAAGAAAGATGTTTCAAAGTTAGAACTTCTCACACAGGTAGTTTCTCCTTTAAAGTTGTGTTTGACTTGGAGAGTGCTATCAGATGCTATCACTGAAACTCCCCTGCAACAATGCCCAACAAGTCTGGGATAGGAACTTTGCTTCAATAAAGCAAGGCATCCCTATCTAATGAACCCCAAATCAGCAACTACTATTCTCTCTTTATCAGTTGCCTAATTCTCATTCAGGCCTTAAGTAATCCAGTATACTGATACTTTCATATGTGTGGATGTATTCAGTGTAGAACAATGGAGGCTATTTTCTCAGTATGGGCAGTCTTTTTTATCTTAAATCTATTCTTCAGTATTTGCTATTTGTCACTGTCTTAGTAAGTCACTCATGGAAGGCACTAAAGTCCCTCATGTGCAAAGGAGGAAAAAAAAAGCTGCAATCCAGAATCACAAGCTAAAATGACAATTACTTAAAATTACCAAAATATATTTCTTACTTTACACTCTACAAAGGTTGATTCTCTTCTCTTACTCATATTATGTAATAGCTGGAAGGCAGCTTGGTGTGAAGGAAAGAGAGACACTCTGGGGTCAGAGCCACAACAGTTCCTTTCAAGGGAAATTAATTTACAGGGTTTTTTTCTTCATTAACAACATCACCATCATCATCATCATCATCATCATCATCATCATCATCATCACAGCAACCAACAAAACCAACTAGGGATAGATAGAACCCATACTTTTATTCACTAAGCTAAAGAAAATACCTAGCTATAAGACCTATTGTGGGGACTAAATATATAATTTTATTTTTTTATTTGGTTTACTTATTTTTAGAGAGGGAGAAGAGAGAGAAAGAAACATCAATGTGTGGTTGCCTCTTGCATACCGCCTACTGGGGACCTGGCCCACAACCCAAACATATGCCCTAGAACCACTGACCCTTTGGTTCACAGGCTGGCACTCAATCTACTGAGCCACACCAGCCAGGGCTAAGTACATAACTTTAAACTAGCACAAAAGACATTCAACAAATGCTTCCATCCTCCTTTCCCTTAATAGGTCAGGTCAGTTTGCACTAAGAGATATGTTCACATGCCTGCCACAGCCGGGTCTCCCACATTCATTATATGTTCTGCTGTTTTACAAATGTTGGTAAATATGGCCTCAGGTCCATTAACAGGTAATACATATAAGTTAACACGCTTCTGTATGTATTCTATCAAGTATAATTATTATTGGCTTAAAATAAAATTTCTAATTTATTAGGCTCATTACTGGCAAAAAATATGCCCAATGTTTCTACTTCGCATGTTTTAGGAACTTCCCAAGTCTACACTTCCTAGGAGAGGCCTACCATAAGTCACTATTGACAAGACTATCAGTTTTTAACAAGTCAAGGGGCTTGCTTAAACTAAGAGAAAACACAAAGAATCCAAAGGGGACACTAAATAGATATACCAATAGCTATTCCTTACTTATGGACATTAGGCAAATTCAGAATGGTTACAAATGAGTAAGGCAGAAGGCTCCCTAAGCGTGGAACTAGAAAGTCACCCTATGCTTTATATATTTCAGTACCAAGAACAAGCCTTGTCCCTAAAAATTTATCTCCCTATTGTCCTTGAAAACATTCAATATCTGTACTTAACTAATTCTTAGCCTTAATGAGTTCATAACTAATATAAAAATTAACACTGTAAATTATAGCCTATAAGAACACATTAATAATAAATCCAATAATTTATTTACTGTCTAGTAGTACCTTCCTCAACCCATTTTGGGCTTTTGCTGAATCCTTTAAAAGCAAAATGATAACTACATAACAAGGACATATGGAAGTGTTCAATATAAATGATTTCAGTGGATCCCCTCAACAAGTGTTGGATAGAAGGACAGAAAAACAGACCAGGAAGCCAAGTCTCAGGGGACAGGGCAGAGATGGGGTTCCAACCCCAAGTGTTCTGATTCCAAGTGCAGGGTTCCTTCTGCTGCCACCTAAGGCTGTACCAGGGGTGTCCAACCTTTTGGCATCTCTGGGCCACACTGGAAGAAGAAGAGTTGTCTTAGGCCACACATTAATACACAAACACTGACAAAAACTGATGAGCAAAAAAGGGATTTAAGTAAATTTACGATTTTGTGTTGTTTGCACTCACAGCCATCCTGGGCCATGTACAGGCCATTGGCCATGGGTTAGACATCCCTGCGAGACAATCATAAAAGAGTAACGGCATTTTAATTAAGGAGAAAATATTACTAAGCACCTTTGAAAAGGTACTGCTGATAAGATGCATATTATAAGCAATAAAAATATGCTTAATCTAAGAGAAAAGCCTTAAGAGAAAATATTCAGAAGGTAGTCAACCTAAATAGAGATCATTTATTTTTCCAATGCAACAACAAAGGTAGTGTTCACATGCTTTTTCTTACAAGGGTATTTTTACTGAGATGAAATTCACATACTATAAAATAAAACATTTTAGCAAATACTTCAGTGACACTTACATTCACAATATTGTGCAACCACTACCATCATCTAGTTTCAAAATATTTCATCATACCATAAGAAAACTATTAAGCAGTTGCTCTCCATTCTCCCTGGCCCACTCTCCCTGGCCTCCATATGATTATCTTCTTGGCTGTGATACTACAAATGCATCAAGCAACTATGTGGAACATACAGAACTCCTTATTAGTAATTCCTAACCTGGCTGCAGAGCTTCTTAAAAATACAGACACCAGGGCCCCATCTGCAGAATGAGGATCTCGGGGACATCCCAAGCACCTGCGTTCTTACTGAAATCAGTGAGTTAAATATATTATGGCCAATTCACACCTGGAAAACTTATCACTTAAATTCCTGTTTTAAGTAGTTAATTCTCAAAGATGATAGTATATAGTTCATTCTTTTTATTCATCTTATTAAGTAATGATTTTTTCTATAGTGAATATATTATGTGTCTATGTATTCATTTATATGACATATGCACACATATACACAAAAGATACCCTTTAAAATGTCAGCAAAAATTTATGGGAAATGGGATTATACTAACTTCTAATTTAAAAAGAAAACATTGTTTAAAGAGAAAAAAACTAATGGACACAGACAACAGTGAGGTGATTGCAGGAAGGAGAGACAGGGAGCAGGGGGGAGAGCATGAGGGGTAAATGGTGATGGAAGGAGACTTGACTTGGGGTGAACACACAATACAGTGTACAGATGATGTGTTGTAGAATTGTGCACTTGAAGCCTGTATAATTTTGTTAACCAGTATCACCCTAATAAATTCAATAAAAAGGAAAAAATTAAAACATTTTTAAAGACTACACTGTCATAAGACCTCATGCTATCTCATTGGTTAACTTCCTGGTTTCCTGTCACTACATTTTTGTTTTGCTGGTTTATTTTAATGAGATTTGGCTGCTTTTTCTGCTGTTGGTTTTGATATTAAGTTTTAAGTTAGATTACAACCCTGAGGTTCTGGGTTATACTCATCTGTAAATACTCAACAAGAGCTCAAAACTGTTGTGGAGTTGCCTTCCCATGGTTTTAAATCACGGGGGATGGTGCACCCACCCATTAGTTACTATTCAGATGTACCACCACAAATAAGTGTCCACTCTTGCATCCCGAGTTAAACTCTAAGAAAGTACTTTCTGTTCAGTTATAATTTTAAAAAATTAGCTACAAAGAGAGAAAAACTTTTGAGTTCTCTTTTCCTTTCTGAATGCTAGGAGTAGATACCTGAGCAGTTAATACTACTATGCCTTCCCAAGTTAATGTTTGTTATGTCTAAGAATAATAATTTGGTTTAGATAACAACCAGAGAACATCAGTAGTTAGTCAAACATCCAAATAAGAATGGGTTCTAGCAAAGACTGGAATGTCCAATAAGCTATACTGACCACAGCCAGCTGTGACAGAGCTTCAGTTATCTTAGGCTGAAATCTCTGTTAAGTAAACTAAACCATCTTTGTTTTTGAACTCTATTTGGAGGGGTTCTCCATCACACACATTTTTTAACTTCCAAAAACAATTTTGGGGAAAATCCCAACTCTAATCAAGTGTCAAGACCTACAGGCCAAAAGCCAGGGAGACTGACGTGTCCTTAGCAATTACTAGTGTTTGGGCCACATCTCAGCCTAAGCTTCAGGGAAGGGATTACAAATTAGTAAAAATTCCCGGGTCAGGTATAGCAGTGGCTATCAATCACTTCCCACTTTGCACTTCTCTTTAGGCACCTCTAGCCTAAACACCCAGAGACCACTTTCCTTTGCTGCTTTCTGGACACAATACTAATAGCAATAGATGTCATTACTGAATATCTGATATATCAGGCACTGCTGTACATTTTCCACTTAAAGGATTTTATTTAATCATCACAACTCCATGAAACAGGTATAATTATCCACATTTTACAATTGAAGAAATACAGCCTCAGAGACGAAAAGTGACTTTCCCTAGTCACACAGCTACAAAGTGCTCAAACTAAGGTCTCCCTGAAGCGACACATGATCTTTCCTCTATTACTATAAAACCAAACACAATTTTCCAAAGGCTGTTAAAAAGTATTGGCCTGTGGGCAAGCAGGTAATTCTGAACATCCAGAATAAATGTAAGATTTTCTTGCAAGAGAAATACAAACTACTTTTTAGATGTTACCTGAGTGGAGATGTCTATACAAATTATGAATTCCAACGATTTCTCTCTACACTTAGAGAAGATGCTAAATTACATAGCCTCTTAACTATATTTTCTCTTACTTTAGCACTTATTTTCTCTTTACCCTATTTGTACAGCTGCAAAGAAAGGTTCACTCTGACAATTAATTCTGGATAAGCTTTTTCAATTTTATTTGTGTTCCTTTTCAGTCTGCAGTACTAAACTGTAATCAGTTTCCAAAGTTCAGTGCGCTCATAAATCTTTATTCCCTACAGTACTGCCATTCATGAGCGTATCCTATTTCCCATTCTTTTTAAGGGCACAGGACGAAAAATAAGCTCATCACAGACTTATAAATGTGAGATTTAAAAGGAATATTAGAAATCATATCTCACTTTGCATGAATTAACTGATCCCATGGTGACGAAACTTGGCAGGCACAAAGCCAAGACCAAAATTCATGGCTTTCAACTTTTCTCACCACTTGAGGATGAATCTAGAATCTGCCGGCAGTCCCAACATTGTTTTGCTATTCTCGTGCAGGAACAATAATGCTGTCCGTTGCAACTGCTTTACATGAAATTACTTAGACCTAGAAAGACGCTATATCCAGAGCTACATTAACTTCCCGAGCAAATTAATTCAACCTGCCCTTGCGAACATGAGCCGACCTGTCGTGTTCCCAGAGCAATTCAAAGTACAGTGTGCCCTTTCTCGGAGCAGCTCGCCAGTGCCCAGGCTGCACACTCTGAACCAGGCACGAGCAGCAGGGATGCAGAGGCAAGCGAAACACACACACCACGGAAGCAATGCCAGATGGGCCTCTGACTCGGATCTCAGTGACGCTGAAAGAGAAGTCACCACACAGCGCCAGGTGATGAAGGCTGGGAGCCAGAGCGCCTGCAGAACCTGCCTGACTGCAAGCAGCGGGACCCAACTGCGGAACCTCGCGCCCCACCGAGCTGGGCCCTGTCAGAGAACTGGAGGGCAGAGGCGTCCCGAAGCACGTCCAGCCGCGCCGAGTCTCTGCGAGAGGCAGTCCCAACCACAGTCACAGCACCGAGCCCGGAGGGGCAGCGTCAGCTGGTTCCAGGAGCTACCGGGAAGGAGGAGGAGCTGGAGGAGGGGCGACCCGGAGCGTGCACAGAGCAGCCAGCCCCGCCACAGCCGGCTGACGAGAAACTTACCGGGAGGTGCCAGACCGGCACTCTATTCTACCCAAGCCTTACTAGGTGGCAGGAACCGAAAGTTGCCCGGAAGCTGAAGGCCAGAGAGTAAAGCGGTGGGGCGGCCGGAAACCCGCATACAGTCCCGCCCTGGCCCGCCTGCAGCCTGGGCTCCCATTGGCGTCACTCCCCACTTCCCTGCCCAGCCACGCCCATGGTACTCTGCGGCAAGCTAGCTAGGAAAGAGCCGGTCACCCTCTACTTCGCTCCCAGCTGTCTCGAGTAGCTGTAGCACAGGGCCTAGGAGCACCTCCCGAGGTCTCTGAGCTCGACTTTGCGGGGCGATGAAAGAGAAACCTAAGGAATGTGAGGAGAGCCACGGAAAAGGAACCTTCTCAGGGTGCTGATTCATCCAGCCCACTGAACTTCCCCAGTCTGAAAGCAATGAACTTGCGCTCCTTTTTAAAAAAATTTTCTTTTTACTTTTCAATTACAGTTGACATTTAATATTATATTAGTTTCAGGTGTACAGCCTAGTGGTTAGATAATTATATAACTTAGGAAGTATTCTCCATAAGTCTAGCACCCCACCTGACATCATGCATAGCTATTAGAATATCTTTGACTATATTCTCTACGCTGTACTTTATATTCCCGCCTGACTATTTTGTGATTATCAATCTGTACTTCTTAATCCTTTCACATTTTTCACCATCCCCCCAAACCACCTCCCATCTGGCAAACATCAGTTTGTTCTCTGTATCTATGACATTGTTTCTGTTTGTTCCTTTCATCTTTTACATTCCATTTATAGATAAAATCATACGGTGTTTGTCTTTTCCATCTGACTTATTCACTTAGTATAATACCCTCTAGCTCTAGCCATGTTGTCCCAAATGGTAAGATTTTGTTCATTTTTAGGCCCAGTGACATTCTGTTTTATGTATGTACACATCTTGTTGACCCATTTGTATACTAATGGGCACTTCATTTTGGAATTTTTGGAATAGTCTGTGGAAGATTGGGGTTAGCTCTTCCTTAAATGCTTTGTAGAATTCTCCTATGAAACCATCCATTCCAGGGTTTCTTTGTGTTGCGAGTTTTTGGATTACTGCTTCAATTTCATCTGCTCTTATTGGTCTGTTCAGTCTTTCTACTTCTTCTTCATTGAGTTTTGGAAGATTATATTTTTCTAGAAATTTGTTGATTTCACCTAGGTTTTCAAATTTTTTGGCATACAGTTCTTCATAGTAATTTCTTACAATCCTTTTCATTTCTGTGGTATCAGTTGTGATCTCTCCTCTTTCATTTCTAT
This sequence comes from Phyllostomus discolor, assembly GCF_004126475.2. NCBI lineage: Eukaryota > Metazoa > Chordata > Mammalia > Chiroptera > Phyllostomidae > Phyllostomus > Phyllostomus discolor. The sequence goes on along the minus strand of NC_040913.2, from coordinate 46,757,763 downwards.
TGTGTTTACTTGGGTCTTCTCCCTTTTTTTCTTGAGCCTGCTTAAAGGCTTGTTGATTTTGTTTATCTTTTCAAAGAACCAGCTCCTGGATTCATCGATCCTTAGAACTGTGTTTTTAGTCTCTATGTCATTTAATTCTGCTCTGATCTTGGTTATTTCCTTTCTTCTACTTGCTCTGGGCTGCCTTTGTTGTTGTTCCTCGAGTTCTTGTAGGTGTAAGTTAGGTTGTTTGTTTGAAATGTTTCTATCTTTTTTACATAGGCCTGTATCGCTATGAGCTTCCCTCTCAGGATTGCCTTGGCTGTGTCCCACAACCTTTAGGTTGTTGTGAGTTCATTTTTGTTGGTTTCCCGGAACGTTTTGCTTTCTTATCTAATTCCATTCTTGACCCACTCATTGTTTAATAGCATGCTATTCAATCTCCATGATTTTGAGTGTTTTGGATTTTCTTTCCTTGGGGTTGTTTCTAGTTTCAGTCCCTTGTGATTTGAGAAGATACTTGGTATGATTTCAATTTTCTTGAATTTGTTGAGGCTTGAGGCTTGTTTTATGTCCTATCATGTAGTCTATCTTTGAAAATGTTCCATGTAAAAAGTTACTAAAAAAAAGACAAACTTTTAGTAAAAAGTTACTAAAAAAAAAAGACAAAATCAAAAAATCAAACAAAAAAACCTGCTGTTGGTTTCAAACTGGCCAAACCAGTTTTTCTGGTCTTGCTGGCTTCAGCAGGCTGAGGGGCAATTGGATCTGGGCCCTCCTAAGCACGTTTTCTGGAGCTCACGGAGGTGGGCTCCTGAGATACTTCGGAGTGGGCGTGCCTTTTCCAGGTTCATGGCTGTGAAAATAATGTGTATTTAGTTTCTTTGGGATGGAAGGCTGTATATATATCAGTTAAGTCCATTTGATCTTGGGCATTGTTCAATGCCCCAATATCTTTGTTGATATTTTGTTTGGAAGATCTGTCCATTTTTGACAGTGGGGTGTTAAAATCCTCTACTATAATTGTGTTGCTGTCAGTATCTTTCTTGAAGTCCTCTAAGATTTTCTTTATGTATTTTGGTGCTCCTATGTTAAGTGCATATATATTTACAATGTTTATGTCTTCTTGGTGGATTCTTCCCTTGAGTATTATGAAGCGACCTTCTGGGCCTCTCTTTATGGCCCTTTTTTGGAAGTCTATTTTGTCTGATATGAGTATTGCTACCCCGGCTTTTTTTTCCTGTCCGTTTGCTTGGAAAATTTGTTTCCAGCCCTTCACTTTCAGCCTGTGTAGGTCTTTTATCCTGAGGCGGGTCTCTTGTAGGCAGCATATGTGTGGGTCATGCTTTCTTATCCATTCAGCTATTCTATGTCTTTTAATTGGAGCATTTAATCCATTTACATTTAAGGTTATTATTGATAGGTACTTATTCATTGCCATTTACATACCTGTGTTCCTCTCTCTCTCTCTCTCCCTTCCTTTCCTTAAAGCAGTCCCTTCAGCATCTCTTGCAGAGCTGGTTTGGTGGAGGTGTATTCTTTTAGACTTATTTTGTCTGGGAAGCTCCTTATTTGGCCTTCTATCTTGATTGATAGCCTTTCTGGGTAAAGTAGCCTTGGTTGCAGACCTCTGCTTCTCATTATTTGGAATATTTCTTGCCATTCTCTTCTGGCTTGGAGTGTTTCCATTGAGAAGTTGGCTGCTGCCCTTATTGGGGCTCCCTTGTATGTTACTTCCTGTTTCTCCCTTGCTGCCTTTAAGATTCTCTCTTTGTCTTGAAATTTTGCCATTTTAATTATGATGTCTCGAGGGGGGCCTCTTTTGGGTTCCTCTTGATTGGGACTCTCTGTGTTTCCTGGATTTGTATGACTTTTTCTCTCATCAAATTAGGGAAGTTTTCCATCATTACCTTTTCAAATAGGTTTTCTGTCCCTTGCTCTTCTTCCCTTTCTGGTATCCCTATTATACGAATATTATTACATTTCATATTGTCTTGCATTTCTCTTAATCCCTCTTCATTCTTTCTGAGCCTCTTTTCCTTTTCTTGGTCTTTCTGGGTGTTTTTTTCTACTTTGTCCCCCAATTCGCTGATCTGATCTTCTACTTTATCAATCCTGCTTTTGATTCCTTCTCTACTGTGTTCTTCAGGTCAGAAATGTATTCTTCATTTCCTCTTGGTCCTTGTTGATAGTTTCTATTTCCTTTTTCATGTTGATATAGTTTGCAGTGAGTTCATTGTAGCTTCCCTGTAGTTTCTGGAAGTTTATTGTGAGATCATTTAGCTTCCTGATAATCATTTCTTTGAACTCAATATCTGATAGTTGAGTTGTCTGTCTTTCATTTAGCATTCTTTCTGAAGCTTCCTCTATTCCCTTCATTTGGGGATTGTTTCTTTGCCTTCTCATTGTTCGTGAGACTCTTCTTGTTAAACTCTATTTTTTAAATTGATCTGTTCTGGCTCCCTGGGTTTATGGTGTGAAGTTGTGTGGTAGAATACCTGTGGGATTCAGGGCTGCAGTCTTCTTCGGGTATCCCGGTATTCACAGCTTCCACCTACTCTTTTTTGTCACCAGTTGGAAGGGTAAGGCAAAATGGTTTAAGACAGCAAGAGAGTATTCTATGATATTTACAGTAGCAGCCAGTAGAGAAGAAATAGGAGATCCTTTGGCTATGTGTAGTGTTAACTGTGATATTCCACCCAACTAGCCACTTTTTAGAAGGAATGGAAAGAAGATAAGACTCTTGTTGGGGAGGGGAGTATTGTGAGTTGGATCTAGAAAGCAGTGAGGTTGTGGGAGGTCAGATCCTGAGGTAAGGTGAGAGTAAAGGATAGTAAATAGGTGTAGTGTGTGAGAGAATAGATTTAACCACTACAGTAATTTCAGTAAACCGTGAAGTGGGCTAAGATCTTGGGTACTGGGGGGAGGGGGTTGTATAGTATTTACAATTGTATGGAATAGCTATTATTTACAGTAATATTAGAACAACAATCATATGACAGAATCTGTGAGATCTAGGTAACAAGAATAGAGAGTGTAGAACCTTGAGTAGTATACTAATGGAACACAAATGAAGGACAGTAAGTTAACAATACACTATGAATGAGATAACAGGGGAAACCTGTCAAACGATACAATATAACCAGCCAAGCAAAGACTATACAGAAAGAAAAGGAATACCAAAATACTATTAAAATAAAAGATGTAAGAATAATGAAAAAATGATAATACAAATATGCAGTAACTTGCTGGTTCAAAAAAAAAAGGAAGGAAAAAAGCAGAAGATGGAAGGAAGAAGAAATACATTTGGAAAGAAAGGAAGGAGTAGCACAAGAAAGAAAGAAAAAAAAAAAGAAAGAAAGAAGCATAAGGAATTGATAGATATAAAAATAATAAAAATTTTAAAATAAAAAGTTACTAAAAAAAAAAAGACAAAATCAAACAATCAAACAAAAAAAACTGCTGTTGGTTTCAAACTGGCCAAACCGACTTTTCTGATCTTGCTGGCTTCAGCAGGCTGAGGGGCGATGGGTATCTCTTTTCTCCCTTCCCTTCATCACTCAGTGACCCTCTGCGTACTGTCCCCAGGGCTAGCGGCAGGTTCTCTCCAGAGCCCGTCTGGTGCCTCTCTGCAGCGCCCTTGGTGTGGGATCTGGGCCCTCCTAAGCACGCTCTCTGGAGTTCACGGAGGTGGGCTCCTGCGATCCTTCGGAGTGTGCATGCCTTTTCCGGGTTCAAGGCTGTGGGCTCTGGGGATCCTATGGAGCACCCATGCCTTTCCCGGGTTCACAGCTGTGCGCTTCGAGTCTTCCACAAAACACACTCTCCTGGGGTTGTGGGTGCGGGCATGCGTGGCCAGGCCGCCCTCTGTTGCACAGGCTTGGGTGCACACTCTTTCCAGGGCTATGTGTGGCTGCACACAGCCCTTGTGTGATTGCCACTCAGTCCTCACTCCCCTCTCTCCAACTTCATTTTTGAATGTAGCAGTTCCCTCCTATTCCTTGTACTCTATTCCTACTCACCCCTTATTGGTAACCATTATCATTAGTTCCTAGTTTATTCTTCCATCTTCCTCAAATTAAGAATATATATCTTAGCCCTGGCTGGTGGCGTAGCTCAGTGGATTGAGCGAGGGCTGTGAACCAAAGCATCGCAGGTTCGATTCCCAGTCAGGGCACATGCCTGGGTTGCAGGCCATGGCCCCCAGCAACTGCACATTGATGTTTCTCTCTCTCTCTCTTTCTCCCTCCCTTCTCTCTCTAAAAATAAATAAATAAAATATTTTAAAAAATAAATAAAAAATATATATATCTATATATGTGTTAGTTATCTACTGCTGTATAACAGAACTTAGAAGCTTAGAAGAACTAACACTTACTACCTCATAGTTTCTGGGGGTCAGAAAACCAGAGGGGCTTAGTTAGGTAACTCTGGCTCCAGGTCCCTCACAGGAATGCAATCAGGGTGGCACTTGGGGTTGCAGTCATCTCAAGGCTGACTAGGGGAGAATCTGCTTCCAAGTTCACTCAAACTGGTTTTTGGCAGGCCTCAGAAGATCCTCTTTCAAGCTGTCATGGGGCTGTTGGCTGACCTCACATCCTTGCTGGCTATCAGCCAGTGTCTTAGTTTCCTGGGGCTGCTGTAACAAATTACCATCAACTGGCTGGCTTTTAAAAATCGGGGTTTATGCTCTCACAGTTCTGAAGATTAGAAGTCCAAAATCAGGATGTCTGCAGGGCCATGTTCCTTCTGAAGGCTTTCAGGGAAAATCCTTCCTTGCCATTCTCCTCGCTTTGAGCAGTTTTAAAGATTTATGCTAGGTATCCTTGGCATTCTTGTATTGCAACAGTATAACTCCAATTTCTGTGTCTGCCTTCACATGGCATTCTTCCCTCTCTGTCTGTGTCTCTCTGTGTCCAAATACTCTTCTTATAAGAACACTATGCCCTAGCTGGTTGACTGAGTACCAGCCTGCAAACCAAAGGGTTGCAGGTTCCATGCTCAGTCAGGGCACATGCCTGGGTTGTAGGCCAGGTCTCCATTTGGGGACATGTGAGAGGCAAACACACACTAATGTTTCTCTCCCTCTCTTTCTCCCTCCCTTCCCCTCTGTCTAAAAATAAATAAACAAAATCTTTAAAAAAAAAAAAAAAAAAAACACTAGTCATTGGATTAGGGCCCATCCTAATCCAGTCCGACTTCATCTTAACTTGATTACATCTGCAATGACCTTCTTTCCAAATAAGGTCACATTCACAGGTACAGGGTGGGTTAGGACTTCAACCTATTTGGGGAGGGGGACCCACAATTCAACCCACAACAGCAGGAGATACCACTTTCTTACACTGTGGCCTCTCCATAAAACTACACATAATATGGCAGATTGCTTTGCCCTAGAGAGAGAGAGAGGAAAGAGAGAAAGAAAGATTCCAGGACAAAAACCAGTCTTTTTGTGACCTAATTTACTAATGACATTCCACTGCTTCTGCTACACTATATTTGCTAGAAACAAGTCCAAAATACGATCAAGGAGAAAGATTAATGAGGGCATGAAAAACAAGAAGCAAGGTTCATTGGGGCCATCTGAGAGGCTGCCAATATAGATAGCTCCTTCTTTCTTACACAAAAGGCAGCACATTTTATTCCACCTTGCTTCTTCACATAACACTATATAACATATCCTGGAAATCACTCCAGAGTAGTTCAATGAGGCCTTTCTCATCCATTATTACTGCAGTATAGTTCTCCACTGTGTGAATGAACTCAGGGTATTTATTCAGCTTTCTATGGTGTAATAGCCCCTGGTGTACACACACCTTCTCCAAGTTATCCAGTCAAACAGTAATCTAGGTATGGCTGTGAAAGGATTTAGCATATGTATTAAAGTCCCAAATCACACGACCCTATGATAGCACAATTGTCCAGTGAGCCTGACCTAATCTTACAAGCAGAGAGTTTTCTCTAGCTGATCTCAGATGGAAAATCAGAGCATCAAATCACAGAAAAGATCTGATGCAGTTTGAAAACAGAGTTGCATGGCAAAGAATGCAGGTGGCCTCTAGGAGCTGAGAGATGCCCCTGTCTGATAGTCGTTCAGGCAAAGCAACCTTAATCCTGCCACCACAGGAAACTAATTCTGCCAACAATAAGGATGAACTTAGAAGCAGATGCAGCCTTGTTAGTTCTCCAGATGAGAACTAAGTTTGACCAACACCCAAATTTCAGTCTTCTGATATCCTGAGCAGAGAACACAGCCACATCATACTAACATCTGATCCAAAGAACGTTGAGCTAATAAATGGATGTTGATTTAAGCGTGTGGTAATATATTATGTAACAATAGAAAATGAATTCATAGTGCCGGCCTATGAACCAAAGTGTTGCCTGTTTGATTCCCAGGCTGGGCACATGCCTGAGTTGTGGGCCAGGTCCCCAGTAAGGTCACATGTGTGGGCTGCGTGAGAGGCAACCACACATGGATGTTTCTCTCCCTCTCTTTCTCCCTCCCTTCCCCTCTGTCTAAAAATAAATAAATAAAATCTTTATTAAAAAAGAAAGAAAACTAATACATGTGACATATAGGTTGTTTGCAATGTTTTGCTATGGCAAATAATAATATAATGAATAAACTTTTGCATATATTGTTTTTATTGGGGGAGGTGTATGTTCAGGGTAAATTTCCAGAAGTGGGATTTCTGAATCAAAGAGTAAATGTGTATGTGTAAAAGCTGCATCTATTGATGCAAAACCCTCCTCGATATAAAAGAGGGAATTGAGATTCCAGGAGTTAACTTAGCCTGTAGAACCAGGGCTCAGAGCCATCTTGCTCTCACTCTCTTCTCCTGTTCTCCAGCCCAGGACTCATTTGGGGCTTAAACAATCCCTCTTTTACTTTCCAACTTGAACTTGTGTCCCTGGAGTGCCGTCTACATGCTGTTTTGAAATCAATACAGTTTGGACCACTTGAGGTATCTATCACTTGAATCCTGCCATAAAAAGAAGTCCACATTTCAGTCATTATGCTGTACACCTGAAACAAATAAAAAATAATATTGAATGTAAACTATAATTGAAAAATTTTAAAAAATTTTAAGCATATGACTTTCAAATTAAACTTGTGTGATCATATTTCCAGCATTTATTAAGTTATGTGCCTATATTCAGCTTCTATATTTCATATTCTATAGTTTTCTCAGAAATGAGTTTGTTCTTCCAGAAAGTACCTAAGACGTTGTAAAACTCAGATGACTTTTGATTTGAAAGGTAAATTTAGATAACTGAATGACATAAGTTTGTTGTTGTTAAACTGACAAACAGTGCTTCTAGTGTTTAAAATAAAAATATTCAGTAATGTATACAAAAAAGTCCAATTCCCAGAATGTGGGAAAAGTCATTGGAATGCTTTCCTTTCTACCCCCACTCTTATCTCACCAAGTCCTTTCCAGACTCATGACCATGAGGCACATGCATACAAGCACTGGATTCCTCCTTTTCCTACAGATCCTTTAGACAAAACACCTCAATTCCACAGCAAAGAGTAAAATAATTACTGCCTGGTCCTTTATAAAAGTTTGCTGATCCCTGTTCTGGCCTTAGCACAATTTGCATTTAAATATTCCAACCTGGCCTCTGCTGTGTTTTAACTATTGTGTCCTAAGCCTGTTGAGGTTTGTTTGGTAAAGGTGGAATAGCACTGCCGGTGGTAGCAGAAGTGACTGCCGAGACTCACAAAGACCTCTGGGCAGCCTGACAGGACAGACTTGTACCACAATTCTCTTAGTATAATCAATGCAGCTTACATACTTAACCTAATTTTCTTGCACCTTCACTTTAAAATCACAGGTATAAAATCAATTGCAGATTTCAAATTGAAATCACAAGGTAATCTGTCAGATTCTCTAAAGAGTATAATTTGTTTTTATTACAGACACTACAAATAAATAACACACTGCAAGGTTAATACTAAAAATTTAGTACTATGAGTTTGATTTAGCACATCATATCTGTACTTAATTCTAAACCTGTTGGGGGTTATATAATCATATAGTAATGTACCCTACTAGTAACAGATTTATCACTTAAGTCAGCTGAGCAACTGGATAATGAAAAAAAAAAAACCCATCAGGACATTGATGAGATTGTTTAGCTGGAAAAGATATGAGGCTGGGACCAACCTGGGAACTACACTCAGGTTATACGTCCCCTTTTTGAGGAGAGGTTGTGTCTGATGTGTAGCAATGGTCTCAAGTCTGAGCCTTTCATTTGGAACTTATTTTCTCTACCATCACCCTTGGGCATTTTTTTTCTTTCACAAACCTAATCTGTGTCTTGTTTTAACTTTTATAATCTGGTTTAGGTGAAGAGAGAGAAGCAAGTCACATTTAAAGAACTGAGAATAACTTTAAACTTCTCAACAGCAATACTGGAAGCTAGAAAACAATGGAGCAATGTCTTAAATTCGAGGGGAAATTATTGCCAAACTGTAACACTATATTTAGCCAAAGGAATTAAAAATTTACAGACATGCATGGTCTTAATGATTGGCTTCTCCTGCACATGTCCTTAGAAAACCTAATGGAAGATATACTTCCCTAAAACTAAGGTAAATCAGCAAATAGAAATAAAAAAGACATGGGGTCCAGGAAATAGGAGATCCAGCACAAGAGGGTAGGGGAAGGATTTCCCAAGATAACAGTAAAAATAAATCTCAGGACAACAGCAACCATCCTAAACTGGGGCAGGAGTACAAAAATATCCTGAGAAAAAAATGAAACTGATAAATCATCTGATGCTTATGAAAGTATTGATAAAAGGCTTTATCCTTCTAATAGAGAGTTTGGGGATGAATTAGAAATAGGTATCCAGAAAAGTAAGTCAAAATAACTTTTTAATGAAGGTAATTATTAATTCCAGGGAAAACCAGAATTTATAAAGAAAAGGAAATATAATATACTGCATGGCTCAGCTGTAAATAACATTTACAAAGTCAGAGTAATTAAAACACTATATATGGATTTAACCAAAAACTGTGATGTAATTGTGATTAGAGAATAATGAAGTACTCTTGTGTATCTATGTGCATAAACATGTGTGAGTATGTTTGCGGGGTGAGTGTGGATAGGCATAAGGAGTAAATCTTTGTCTTCTGCAGAAGGACATCTGTAGATATCAAAAAAAAAAGAGGAAAAATCAAGAAATAGCAGATAAAACTGCTATGAAGACATTATGAAAGTAAATACCAGAAGAAATTTTTGAAAGTAGTTGCCTCTGGGAATGAGGGATCAATAATGGGGAAGAATGGGGCAGATAACTGTTAATTTTTGTAATGAACCTTATAGAATAATTTGATTTTTTAAAACCATGAACATGTATAACTGGTTTAAAAATTAAATATTTTTTTATTAAGATACTCCCACAGTTCATTCATCATCATTGTCAGTGTCCTTCATTGAATCCTTCTGTCTACCAGATCTCCTAATATTAGAATGTCAGGGCTCTAGCCTGCGTCTCTTGTCAAATCATATCCTCTCCTTAATGTCTCTAAATACACACTTGCTCTTTACTATCTCTGGTCACAAGCCATTGGCAGGAAGTAGTCAGTCACAAAACCCTACTTATATATTATACAACAATGCTATGAAATGTAGTTTAACTGCACTTATAGGGAGAAGAAATGGATTTTGGTGAACATCTGGCCAATCTCTGTCCAACTTTAGTGGAATGCATTTCCATGAGGGTAGGTATACAATAACTGTTACCTGTGTCCACTTTTGCATTCCTCATCTATCTCCACAGAGCACGGTAATCTAGACTAAGTCCTCTTACTGCCTAAAAGCCTTTAATAGGTTTCCATTGTACTTAGCACAAACCCCCAAATCCTTAATCCAGCTTAGGACACACTTGCATGGCATTTTTTCCTCAAATGTGCCAAGCTCTTCTTCACTTTATAAGTCCTGCACACGCTGTTCCCTCTGCTTGGAATACTACCTAGCCTCCTTCTTCTTTTCACAACCTGACATTTACTCATCATTTTAGCCTCAAGTCAAATATTACTTAATCCAAAGATATCACTGTGGTAGGCAGCATAATGGTCCCCTAATAAGTCTATGTACTAATCCTTGGAATCTGTGACAATTTTGGGTTGTATGACAAATGAGAATTATGATGGCTGATAAAATTAAGGTTGCTAATCAGCCAACCTCAGGTGGGGGATTATCTTGAATTATTTAGTATACCCAATGTAATCAAAAGGGTCCTTATTAGTGAGAGAGGGAAGCAGAAAAGTCTAAGAAGATATGAGTATGGAGACAGGTTGGAGTGATTTGGTGTGACAAGAACTCAACTTGCCACTGATGGTTTGGAAGGTAGAGAGTAGCCATAAACCAAGGGATGTGGACAGCCTCTAGAAGCTGAAAACTCAAGGAAACAGATTCTCCTCCAGAAGCACGGGAAAAAAACCCAGCCTTGTCAATGCCTAATTCGGGCAGAGTAAATCCCATTTCAGGCTTCTGACCTCTAGAAATGTAAGATAATAAATGTGTGCTGTTTTATGCCACCAGGTTTACAGCAACAATAGGACACTAATCCACCCTCCCAGACTCCCTGCCTGCCCCATCTCCCAACCATGACAACTGAGTCTGAATCTAATTTTCTCTCTCAGCAAGCCCTCTGTTTTCCCCTTGCAGGCCCAGATCTCAGGCAGGTACTTGCTTGGGCCTTCTGAGGCATGCTCCTGAACCTGACCTTCATTTCTCCCCATAAACACTCAGGAATGTGTTCAATTTCGCCCCCCACCCCACCCCTGTTATTTGGTACCCAGTGAGTTGCCAGCCAGAACAGTCAGACAGCAGGACAAACAATAAAGTACACTTCTGGCCAAGATGGAGGTGCAGGTAGAGACACTGTGCCTCCTCGCACAACCAAAACTGTTGTTTTGTTTTCAAACAACAATTTGAAAACAAAAAACAACCAGAACTGACAGAAAACTGAACTTATGGAAGTCTGACAACCAAGGAGTTAAAGAAGACATACTCATCCAGACCAGTAGAAGGGGCGGAGACAAGAGCAGTAAGAGGACTCAAGGCAAAGCGGCGGTGAAGGATCAGGTGGGCTAGGCGGTGGCTGGTGGACCCAGTGCCAGATTGTGGAAGGGAGTGCACAGGCTGCAGCTGGCCAGCAAGAGTACAGCAGCGGCTAGTGGGGTGGGCGGTCCGACATTCATGTGCAGATAAACTGGGAGGAACAATTGGTGAGCAAGACAGACCCTGCAACCCAGAACTCCAGCTTGGGGAATAAAGCTTCAAACCACCAATTAAAAACACCTGTGGGGGTTGAGGTGGCAGTGGGAGAAACTCCCAGCCTCACAGGAGAGTTCATTGGAGAGACCCACAGTATCCTAGAACATACACAAGCCAACCCACCCAGAGATCAGCACCAGAAGGGCCGAATTTGCTTGTGGGCAGTGGGGGAAGTGACTGAAATCCAGCAGAGAGCAGAGTAAGTGCCATTGTTCCCTCTCAGACCCCTTTCCCACATACAGTGTCACAGCACAGTGATGGAGGCTACCCTTCCTGGGTGAATAGCTAAGGCCCTGCCCCTCACTACATAACAGGCACATCAAGACAAAAAAAATGGCCCAAACCAAAGAACAGATCAAAGCTCCAGAAAAAATACAACTAAGCAACCAAGAGATAACCAACCTATCAGATGCACAGTTCAAAACACTGGTAATCAGGATGCTCACAGAATTGGTTGAATTTGGTCGCAAATTAGATGCAAAAATGAAGGCTATGCTAAGGGAAATAAAGGAAAATGCACAGGGAAACAATAGTGATGGGAAGGAAACTGGGACTCTAATCAACAGTGTGGACCAGAAGGAAGACAGAGACATCCAAGCAGAAAAGAATAAAGAAACAAGAATTCAAAAAAATGAGGAGAGGTTTAGGAACCTCCAGGACGTCTTTAAACATTTCAACATCTGAATTATAGGGGAACCAGAAAGAGAAGAGGAAGAGCAACAACTGGAAAAGTAATTTGAACAAATAATAAAGGAGAACTTCCCCAATCTGGCAAAGGAAATCCAGGAAGCTCAGAAATTTCAGGAAGTCCAGGAAGCTCAGAGAGTCCCAAAGATGTTGGACCCAAGAAGGAACACACCAAGGCACATCATCATTAAGTTACCCAAGATTAAAGATAAAGAGAGAATCCTAAGAGAAGCAAGAGGAAAGAAGAGAGTTACCTACAGAGGAGTTCCCATCAGACTGTCAGCTGATTTCTCAGGCAAGAAGGGACTGGAAAGAAGTATTTGAAGTCATGAAAGGCAAAGACCTACATCCAAAATTACTGTATCCAGCAAAGCTATCATTTAGAATGGAAGGACTGATAAAGTACTTCTCAGATAAAGTCAAGTTAAAGGAGTTCATCATCACCAAGCCCTTATTATATGAAATGTTAAAGGGATGTATTGAAGACAAAGAAGATAAAAAATATGAACAGTAAAATGACAGCAAACTCACAGACATTAACAACCACACCTAAAACAAAAACAAAAGCAAACTAAGCAAACAAGTAAAACAGGAACAGAACCACAGAAATAGAGATCACATGGAGGGTTATCAACAGAGGAGTGGGAGGGGGACAGAAGGAGAAAAGTACAGAGAATAAGTAGCATAGATGGTAGGTAGAAAATAGACAGGGGGAGGATAAGAACAGTAGAGGAAATGTAGAAGTCAAAGAACTTATATGTACAACCCATGGACATGAACTAAAGGCAGGGAATGTGGGTGGGAGGGGTGTGCAGGGTGGAGGGTAGTGAAGGGGGGAAAATGGGACAACTGTAATAGCATAATCAATAAAAAATATTTAAAAAACAATAAAGTGCAAAACTGTCCATGAAAATGACTGAAAGTACTCCTCATGCTAGGCTAAGACCTCTCCCTTCATGAAGATTCGGCATGAAGACCTGGCATCTTACTCATGAGAACTTAAAAGTTACTTATCTTCTTTATAATTCTCAGTTTCCTGAAATGTAAAATTGTAGTCATACTTTCTTCAGAGGGTTTTTGTAAGAATTAAAAGAAATACAGGTACTCAGTTGGTTAGAGCATTGTCCTGATACCACAAGATTATGGGTTCATCCAGGATCAGGGCACATACCAGAATCAACCAATGAATGCATAAATAAGTGGAAAAACAAATCAATGTCTCCTTCTTTCTCTCTCTCTTCTCCCCTCTCTCTAAAATCAATTTTGAAAAAAGAATTAAGTATAAATGAAATAATGAACACAGTGCTCTCCATATAAGAAACACTATTGCCATTTAGTGTTACCACAACCATGATCATCATAATTCCAAATGTCTCTTCACGAAAAAAAGGTCCACTACATTGAGGTAAAACCAGTATTGCTCAATAGTTAAGAATCTAAATTTAGAGCCTTTATTTCTTAGTAGTTTTGTCCTAAAGTATATACTTAGCACTTTCAATTAACTTTTAGTAAGTAATACAGTTTAAAAAATACAATACAAACAGACCAAAAAGGCTAATTTACTTGCTCTTATGGCTAGTTATATCTAGTTAGATCTAGTTAGATCTATCATGTTAAAGCTATTCAACATGATAAAACCAACATGTTAAAAAAAATCAGTCCTTGCTGGTGTGGCTAAGTGGATTGAGTGCTGGCCCGTGAACCAAAGAGTTGCCAGTTTGATTCCCAGTCAGGGTACATGCTTGGATTTAGGACCAGATCCCCAGTGGGGGGCGCTCAAGAGGCAACCACACATTGATGTTTCTCTCCTCTTTTTCTCTCCTTTCCTCTCTGTAAAAATAAATAAATCTTTTTAAAAATCAGTCTGAGCCTTAATTGTAATTGTCTGCATTTTTTTAGTCAGTCATTTGACTAAATATTTTACTAATTTTCCGGTTTGCTTAGGCAATGTAAACACTGCCTAAGAAAATCATCAGACTGAAGTTTATCAGAGGCAAAATTAAAAAAGCAAATGTAATCTCCAACAGATAGAATGGCTTTGTCCATGAAAAAGGATTTAGGGAACTGTGAATGATCTGGAACACCTAATGCTTCGAGGCACAACAGGTGGTTTCTGTGGGATAATTTTAGCCAGAGCACTCTGCAGCAGGCTTCTTAGGAGTGTAAGAAGATCACTTCCCTGGCCTGCGGCCATAGTTGGCCTAGAATGTTCAAGTATATTCACAAAGTAACTGTGGACAACACAGCCAGGCAGACACTGTTTTTACCACTGGAAATTTGAAAAATTGTACAACCCAATGAAGGCCATGTTCTCAGTTCTTGGAACTTGCCCTAGGCACAGGCTGTCATGCTCAATTTTTGCTTTGCTAAAGAGAGTACATGAGCTTAGCAAAAGGACTCTGAACTGACCCATGACATTATCATCCTGGTAATTGTAAGGTTTTCTTAGACCCCGCCGAGGAAATAGCCAATTAGCCATGGAAACAGGCAGATGAGCTTTATTTTGGAAGTTTGTGCTCCCAGGCGACGTTTCCCCGCCCAGAGAAGGGGTTAAGAAAAGACCGCGTGGGAGAAGGGAAAGACTGGGAGTTTTTATATGGCTGGACTTCCTGCGCAGGAGGCAAGGATTGGGTCTTGCAGAACAAAGAAGCAACGTAGCATTGGTGGCTCCTGGTCTGATGTCAGTCACCTCTTCTGGGTCAGAGTTCAGTTGCCCTATTACTTGTAGTCCAAACGGTGGCCATATTTGTAGTCCAAAATGCTAATTGTAACTAGATTCCCACTTGTCCTACCCTGCCCATCCTGACAGTAATATTTGAAGGGGGACAGGGCAGCAGGCAAGGCCTGAGGCTGGCAGTGTTTGAGTCTGAGCAGTTCTGACAAAACTAGAGCCATTTATGTCCATGGCTTTCAAAGTTGTTAAACTGTAGCCCACATTAAGAAACATTATTTTGCATCATGATCCGGTATACATATGCACACTACTGAGGCAAACATTTCAGGAAAGAATACTTACTATGTCCACAACATACTCTGGTATTTATTATTCCATTCTATTTCATTTTTTGTTCAGACTCTTCTAAACCCCCAGTTTGAAAAATACTGGTTATAAAAGTAAAATCAAATCATACTCTTTTTGAGCTATTCTGCAACTCTGGGTTTGTTTGTGTGTGTGTGTTTATCTCTCGAGTTAGAGAAGGTGAATGGTAAAGGTAACTGTGGGAAACGCTGTCTCAAGAGTCTTACAAGAAGGCAATACCTGCTTGTGCCTTCAGGGAACTGTGTGAGACTCAGTGAGCTGATTCTGCACCAGTGCCAAGGAAGGAAAAACAGTTCTGCAGGTCCAAGTTGTCATTCAGGTTGAGTAGTGACTGGCCCTCTGATAATTCATCAGGCAGCCTTAACCTGGAAAATTCCTCTCCCAGCAGGGGTGAGAATCAAAGAGAGACTCTATTCTCCCGTCAGACCAGAGCCACTCATGACCTTGCACCTGCCTCCGTTTGGTCATCATTTGTTATTTTTGTGTGAATATAACTGCTAAGCCATCATAAAATGATTAAACAATAAATCTTCAGCAAACAGCTTCTCAGTGAACTGCAGCTCAGGAACATTTGAAAGTTGGGAGAGGAGGAGGTTTTTCAGAATTGGAAGAGTCATCAGGTAACATTTAGTTAGGAAGATATCTTTTTATTATGTAAAATCACTAAGAAGTTTAGGTCCTTAAATCTGTAGCTCCTGAGTGAGTCTGGAGGCAGTGTCAGCGGTCTTTTCAACACATAGGACCAGGTCATCCCCAGCATTCATGAAAGAGATGATGGTTATACAACATTGTGAATACACTGAATGCTACCAAACACATTTTAAAAATGGTTGTCTTGTGTAAATTTCAATTTTTTAAATATGGGGAAACAGGAACAGCTGTAACAGGAACACACACCACCAGTGCCATCAAAAATGTAGGGTTTTTGTTTAACTTGTCCTGGTTTTCTGGTACTCTAGATAATCAAAATGGAACCTTTTTTAGGGTTTCAACTTTGAGCAAATGAAGACAGAAAGGCAGATAATTTTTTTTTAAATCATCACCATAGGATATGTTTATTGATTTTAGAGATAGAGGAAGAGAAAGACAGGGACATCTGTGTGAGAGAGAAACATCAATCAGTTACCTCTCATATGTGCCCCAACAGGGGATCAAACCCACAACCTAAGTATGTGCCCTGACCAGGGATCAAACCTGCAACCTTTTTTGGTGTATGGGATTATGCTCCAACCAACTGAGCCACCTGGTCAGGGCAAAGCAGATAAGTCTTTATAAATAGTAAAACAGCTGTAACCTAAAAACATTTTTTAAAAATATTTTATTTATTTATTTTTAGAGAGGGAAGGGAGGGAGAGAGAAACATCAATGTGCAATTGCTGGGGGCCGTGGCCTGCAACCCAGGCATGTGCCCTGACTGGGAATCAAACCTGCGATGCTTTGGTTCCCAGCCCACACTCAATCCACTGAGCTATGCCAGCCAGGGCTCCTAAAAACATTTTTAAAGGCCAATTTGACATGGCTCATCAGATAGCCTCAAACCAGGACCAACCAATTTCATTACCTCCTCTATAATGTCTCTGGGAACCTACATTGCAACAATCTGTCCCTACCCCAGGGTAATCAAAAGTGGCAATACATCATCCACCACCCCATCATACTCACGGACCAAGGGAGCAATTGCTGGGCCAGACATAGCCCTGAAGTGGCCTTGAGCAAGCATCCACCCCACAGGGGCAGCTATAGTGGACTGTGAAGGCTGTCCAACAGGTGCATTCCCAGGGTGTTTGATACAAAACACAATGAGAAAGTATGCTGGTGAAGGCAGGGGCAGTAGCTTCCGAGGCCAAATATCTGAGTCTCCATCATGGTGGAACCCCAAAGCAGGAATTCACAACTGCCCAGTCCTATAGCTTCCCTTAGTAGATATTGTTGTGATGATGTCACCAGGGCTGCTATTGAAGTTATGGGGCGATGACCTCATTTGGACCATCTTACAAGGCCTGACCCTGTAGCCTGAGACAAAATTCTGACTCCTGAAAATAATCTAAGTGTCACAGGTGGGCACAGGTAACCAGGTTCTTAGTGACCGGGACAAAGAATTGAACAGAACACCCAGAGTTCATAGAAGAGAACATGGGAGCAGGCCAACTCCAAACAGAGATTGACCTCATGGGCTGGAGGGACTTTATTCTTATAGGGTGGATCCTTCCTGGCTAGTTTTCATGGGCTTTTACTGAGTATATACAAGTAGTTGCATTACTTTAAAGATACTGCGCAATGTGGTTTCCCATGATCCTCCCCGATTGGCCACCCAGGAAGAGGGTCCCACAATGCTACAGAATTGATCCCCGTTTCCCCTAGGGTCCCCCTGTACTAGGTTCACCTTTCCCTAATCCAGAGAATCATAGCTGTCCATACTAGAGATTGGTGAAAAACAAAAGAGTTATTTATTCAAGTTATACAGACTAAAAGTAATGACTTAATGTCTTTGTCAAAATCCCAAAGTCCCTTGAAACACCCACAAACACACACAGTTCTTCCTTCCCCCCTTTGCCCAGTCTGGGGTACCGTATCTCAGGAAAAGAAATAGAAGTCCGTGGCTTAGGCAGCTCTCGGTTTTTCCTAGTAATTTGTGCTCAGCTGGCAGGCCTTCCTTAGTACCATTGATTGTGTTGCCAGGATCTCCAGCTAAAGCCTCGTGGTGATTCTTCTCATGGCTGGGGGGGGGGGGCGGGGGGGGCGGGGATCCCCCTTTCTGGGAGAGCGACGGCAGCAGCAGCACCACCACCAAGAGGGCTAGCACGGAGCTCATCGTGTCCTGGCCAGAGCAGGTGGCTGTGAGGTTGGCTGAGCCTGAGCGGTGAGAGCACAGGCGCAGAGTGCGGAGGCCTGGTGGTGGCTGTGGTGGCTGCGGCGGCTGGGCAGTGACCCAGTGCTCCCAAGTCACTTACTGGTGGCCCCTTCTCGCGGCCCTCGGCTGCAGAGCTGGCTGGGGCTCGGAGCCACAGGCGGCTGCATCACTGACGGTGTCTACCGGGCTACAGCGGGGCAGGCAGCCTCGGAGACTCCCATCCTGTCCTCTCGGGCCCCTGCCCCCTCCTCACATGGCTGCAGGAGTTTCCAGTTAGCCAAAACCACATGAATCTCTCTCCAATGGCTTCTGCACCTGAGTTTAAATCCCCAAGCCAATCTTCCTCTGCAGCCCCATTTCCGACTCCTCCCACACTCAGCTTCACATACCAGAACTCTCAAAGCCTTCCAGCTTTACTGGGCTGCCATCATGAGTCTGGGTAGGCATGACCCTATGTCATGGAGCCAATCTTCTCTGAGCTCCCACGCAGGCGCTGTAACTCAGGGGACCTGCTCCCCAGTTACATCTTGGTGGGGAAGTTACTTCCATTCCCCTGGCTCAGAGCTGGTCACAGCTATTTAGCATATCTATGCAACCAGTTAAAGGTTATAGATATATTAAGTGACCACACCAGAGGGGAGCTGCAAGGCTGTTGCTATGCAAAACAGCTCTCAATGGCCCTGCTCCATCTGTCCCTTCCCCCAACCCACACCTGGGGGGTGGGGGTGAGGACATCTTAAAATCACCCGGACACCTTGAGTTCTGGGCCCCATTCCAAGTCCTTCTTTTGGGGACCCTTTGGCTGCACCCTCCTACATAAGGAATGTCTGTCCCTTGAAACCAGGAAGAGTCTAATTTACAGAAAAGTGCTACAAAAGGAAGCACCCAAAGGGTTTGGGCTACTCTTCGCTTTCCTGACAAAGGCTGGGAGGGTTACTCTCTGATGTTGTTGCTAGGGCAGCACCTTTCTTGTCTTTAGCTGCTTTGCCAGCCTCCACTATAGAAGCTGAAAAAGTGAAATACTTCTTTCCCGTTCTTCCACAGCCAAGTGTGGCCAAGTGACAAGTTCTTGCTTGTAAGACAAAAATGGAACTCTTAGGAGGTAAGGGGGAGTGTCTGAGGAAGCTTTTACTTCTATATGAAACAGCCAGGCCAGAAAGCTGAAAGCTGCAGTTGTTGGCACTGTCCCTCCCCCCTCCTCCAGCCTGTTTACAAACATGGTACCTGGAGCGCTAGCACAAAATGATAGCAGGAGACTCAAATGCTTAAGAAGGGCTAACCTGCCAGCAGCTTCTTACCTTCAAACATCTTGTTCTGTTAGAAAAATAACACTTTAGCTAGGTATCTTTACTTGCAGTTTTCCTAACTGATAACACTATGTGTATGTGTGCATGTGTGTGTATAAAACTAGTAACAAAATATGTCTTTACAGACTTATAATTTCCTTAAGTAAATTTTTTAGCTAATTGCATGTAATTCTTTCCACAGTAGAATACAATCATTCCAAATACTTCTAATACAACCTCCAGTTTTAAAAATCATGTTGGGTTTTGTTCAGGAGAGACACACAGTGTACTCAGCCTCTGCACAGATCAGTGACCAGGCTCTGAGGAGATGCCTCAAAGGGACATTGATGTGTGGGCTAGCGTACATAGTTCATGCAGTAAGGATGTGAAAAACTGCTGTATATAATTAAGCACGTGTAATCACTGCTTCTGTGAAAGAGAACTATTCTTAAAAGCAGTGCAGACCTACATAAAATTATCAGGGAATGATTCTTAGAGAAATACAATGCCACACACTTATTAAATGTGTTCCCCAAATGTTTGATACATTTGTGAGCTAAAGAGTATGTACTTAGCTAGCCCACATAACACGAGCTCTAAGCCAAACACAACAAATGCTGATTAACTAACAAATTTTTCTACAGAGGACAGAACAAGCAGCAGCCTCATTTCAACCCCTTGCTTTGCTGGAACTGAAAACTGCTGTGTTGGATTTCTCTCATTATCACTGTCCTTCCCCACCGGTCAAGGTCATTTCTTACTTGATGGTTTGTCACATGAACATGCATTCCTCTTAGAGTGGATAAATATCAAACTTGTCCTATTAACACCTCAGAAAGGTTTTGAACTGATAGAGGTATAACCAGGAACCCCTGGCCTTAATTTGGATTTTCCAGAAGCCGGGGGAAAATTCTGTAGCTAGAGCGACAAGGACCCAGATTACAATATCACCCTTTCACCTATTTACCTAGACAGGGTTAACTAGACCTTGGCTGGGGTATATTGATCAATCCGAGAGATTGCCCTCCACTTTGATGTCTCTTTCTCAAATTAAGAAAAAAAAATAGTGTTGCATAAACAGGATGACCCTTTCCCCAAATATGTTGCCCTTCATCAAAATTCATGGAAAAATAAACTAATGATGGTTTTACAAATTGGTTTGTGTGTGGTGTCCACTATCCTCTTTCCATTTATGCTATAAAGAAAAACATCTTGATGGGATGGCCAGAAGGGTTTTTTAGTTGTGACTATATCATACACAGTATAATGTGAGTGCTCACTAAATGTTAGGTAAATTCTAATCAGTAAAGCCACCCTGGAAATTTACAAGATTAGGCTGATAGTTGTTTTCTGCCCTTCATTTTCTGTGAGAACACCATGGGAATACCATCGGTATTTGTTCATGATGAATATCTCCAAGTCTGCACTTTATTACTTGTTCTCACCCACTAACAAAACTTTACCTTAAAATGAGCCATAACAGCTAACTCTCCAGCAAGAATAAGAAGAAGGTAAATTGTCTCTCTGTGGTGTTTCCACAGCCTGCCATGGGAGGGATATAATGAGACACTCCTATATGGGACAGTGGGATTTTCTACTGCTAATTTTGTGTGACAGCAGTTTGCAAATTTAACTTCCTTTGAAGATCCATATTCATTTAATTCTCTGGTCCAGGAAGCTGGAATTGAATTTCCAGTCATGAGTGTGTATCTATCTTGAATCTTGAGTCTGGTTTCCTTTTGTGTTTTGTAAAGTAGAGAATGAAACAGAACAAGAGAAGACATGCCTATTAAAAAAAAATTATAAAACCTGTGGAGAACACGAGGTAAAAATAGAAATGCCCATATTTGGACATGAGTTCCATGTGCAGCTATGGAAAATAAATATTATTTCCTCATTTTATTCATTTACATATCCATGCATTCATGCACTTAGCAATTACCAAGTAAGTGCATATTAGGTACAAGGCGGAGAAGTGCCTTTGCCTTGACAGATTTACAGTCTAATGGAAGAAAAAATATATAACTCCAAAATTATATAACAGTCTGAAGAAGCTTCTGAAAGGCTTCCTGGGGGAAAGGACACTTGAGCTGACCAAGTCTTAATGCATGAATGTAGGTTACACAGTTGAAGTGCTTGGTTAAGACAGTGATAGTGGGACAGGCAGAGCAAAGGCCAGAGAGATGAAGGGGGTAAGAATCCACAGTACAGCCCTGACTGGTGTGGCTCAGTGGAATGAGTGCTGGCCTGAGAAGGAAAGGGTCTCTGGTTCCATTCTCAGTCAGGACACATACGTGGGTTTCGGGCCAGGTCCCCAGTGGAGTTTACACAAGAGGCAACCTCACATTGATTGATGTTTGTCTCCCTGTCATTCTCCCTCCCTTTGCCTCTCCCTAAAATTAAATAACCAAAATTAAAAAAAAAAGAATTCACATAACAAGACACTAAAAGGCAAATTATAGTGCCAGAGACAAATTGAGGTTGAGATTGATTCCCTACAGCAATTCGTAGCATGTACTAGCTCAGTACTAATAGCAGCATGTGTCCACAAAAGATGAGGATGCAAAGTAGAGGTCCAAAGAGGAAAGTCTGGGTGACCTCCATTTCCTTCTTCCTCAAAGATGGACTTCTTTAACACAGATGGTGCCCCTGCCCTCTCCCCAGTTAATCTTCTCAAAGGGTTCTATTGAGCCCTAGGAATGCAAATCATACCAGATGCAGGGGTGGGTGTAACAAGGTCTGTTCACAGGGTTCTTCCACCCTAAAGCCCTGGAGTTAGAAGCCCTGGCTTAGTAGGATCATGGATGCCCACAGTTAGAACCCAGGGTGTGACAGGCCCAGGCCTGAGGGTCCGCAAAGCAGAGAAGTGGCTGAATTCAAGTGGAGATGCATCCGCTTCCACATTCCTCTCAGCTTTTCATAACTGTGCCACAAGTTGTCCCAGACCTTTACCCTGCATGTTGTGCCAGGTTCCAACACAACAGTGGCTTTTTCTGACCCAAAGTGAAAGCAGCTCAGAGCTGCTCTATAAAAAATTAAGCCTTTTAGCCTTGGTCTGGTAGCTCAGTTGGTTACAGCATTGTCCTGATACACCAAAGCTGTGAGTTTGATTCCCTGTCAGGGCATGTACGAGAATCAACCAATGAATGCATAAATAACAAATTAGTGTTTCCCTCATTACTTTCTCTCTCTCTTTCTCTCTTTCTCAAATCAACTAAAAAAATTTAGGAACACACCAAGGCACATCATGATTACACTACCCAAGATTAAAGACAAGGAGAGAATGTCAAAAGCAACAAGAGAAAAGGAGAGAGTTACTTACAAAGGAGTGCTCATAAGACTGTCAGCTGATTTCTCAAAAGAGACCTTGCAAGCAAGAAGGGGCTGGAAAGAAGTATTCCAAGTCATGAAAGACAAGGACCTACATCCAAGATTACTCTGTCCAGCAAATCTATCTTTTAGAATGGAAGGGCAGATAAAGTGCTTCCCAGGCAAGGTCAGGTTCACGAAGTTCATCATCACCCAGCCCTTATTATGTGAAATATTAAAGGGACTTATCTAAAAAAATGAAGATCAAAATTATGAACAGTAAAATGACAATAAACTTACAACTATCAAAAACTGAACCTAAAAAACAAAAACAAAAACAAACTAAGCAAACAAGTAGAACAGGAACAGAATCACAGAAGTGAAAATCACATAGAAGGTTATTAGCAGGAAGCGGGAAGGGCAGAATGGGGGAAAAGGTACAGGGAATAGGAAACATAAATGGGAGTACAAAATAAACAGGGAGAGGTTAAGAATAATATAGGAAATGGAGAAGCCAAAGAACATATATATACAACCCATGGACATACACTAAGGCAGCAGGGAACGTTGGTGGGAGAAGTGCAGGGTATAGGGGAACAAAGGGGAAAAAAAATGGAACTTTAATAGCATAATCAATAAAATACACTTTAAAAAAGGAATCCTTACATGCAGAAAACCAACTTAAGTTACACTTGAGTATTTTGTATTGCAAACTGAATAATGAGGTGTTATTAATTGAGAAGTGACTTTGATATAGGAACAGTTAGAGCTGGCAAAGGCAGTGAAATGCAAACACTATTCATCTAAAGAGGCTATCCTTTTAAACATTTCCAGGGAATTGCTAGAAAACAAAGAACATGTCCTAGTGCATCTTCCTCCTCAGTACCTTGTGCACATAGCCCCCTCCCACATGCCCCTTATCAGGCCATCATCATCTGCCTGCACTGCTGTAACAGGCACCTGCTGGCCCACTGCCTCCAGGCCTGCCCAGATGACTTTACCTCTTCACTGCATCCCAGTCAGAGAGAAAGCCTGTCTGCTTCTCTCCCCTTCAGGTTCCCTGCTGCCTCCAGAACAAAATCCAAATGCCTAGGCATAGATCCAAGGCTCTTCTTGATCTGGCTGTCCGCTTGGGCTTCCTTTTCTCCACACAAAGGCACACTGGGCTTCGCTTCAGTGAAGGGTGAGTGATTTACTACTTGTACAGTACTTATGGCTCCCTGCATTTGTGCTGGGTACTTTCTGCCTCCCACTCCTCTGTCCTGCTAACCCCCTGTGGTAGTTTACTTTTTGATACCCAGGTCCCTTACAAGATGTAAGGTTTTCTTAGACCCCGCCGAGGAAATAAACTGCCAATTAGCCATGGAAACAGGCAGATGAGCTTTATTTTGGAAGTTTGTGCTCCTGGGCGACGTTTTCCCCACCCAGAGAAAGGGCTGAGAAAAGACCGCGCGGGAGAAGGGAAAGGCTGGGAGTTTAATCTGGCTTGACTTTGCACAGGAGCCAAGGATTGGTTCTTGGTGAACAAAGAAGCAACTTAGCATTGGTGGCTCCTGGTCTGATGTCAGTCACCTCTTCTGGGTCAGAGTTCAGTTGCCCTATTACTTGTAGTCCAAACGGTGGCCATATTTGTAGTCCAAAATGCTAATTGTAACTAGATTCCCACTTGTCCTACCCTGCCCATCCTGACACAAGATGCCTCTGCATCTCCCCTATCAAGAAATGGAGTCTATTTCCACACCCACTACATCTGGACTGACCTGGACCTTCCTTTTACCGTTACAATGTGCTGAAAGTGTGTTCTGAGCCTGGGCCTCAAGAGGCTGCCAACTTTGTTCACTCTCTTAGATCCTTATCCAACTGCTGTGTGAATACGACCTTCATTTTTGGATATAAATGAAACAACAAAACCTGAGGCTTGGGGTATGATTTCCTATGTAGCCTCTGAGATGCTAGATAGAGTAAACTAGAAGTTCCAGGCTTCCCAACAGTCACAACCTACCCATGAGAACATACTTCTTGCAAAGGATCTCCTTTACATCCCTCTCCAGAGAATAAAAGAAACACAAGAGAAGCACCTGGTGTACAGGCCTAATTCCTACTTGCAGATGTGAAATGCCCAGTAGGCTGTAAAATCACTTTAACCAAGTGTTAGTATAATGGGGAGCCACCCCCCACCCACCACTCACCTCCCCTCACCTCCCGCCATTAAGTGAGGGTGAGGTTGAGAAGTGCTGAGGATGGGGCAAGTGTGCGTTCCCCTGACAACCTGAATGCCAGCAGGCAGGAGTCCTCAGAAAAGAAGCTGGTAAGGCTAAGGCTAAGGCTCAAGGGTAAGTGTAGCATCCAGCACATGTGAGAACCAATATCGGAGACTTTCAGGGGTTCAAAGATGTTATTTTATTGGCCAAGTTTAACCTGCGCAGGGGTGAACTCTCAAAGTGTCCAGCGACACAGTGCCCACAAGGAGCTGCAAACGAGAGCCGCCACGAGCGCATACAACTACTTTCTTATATAGGGGCGGGCAAGCAAGCGTTATACAGAAGCAGACGTGGCAGTTAGCAATTCGCTTACAGAGACCGCGCGCGGGAATTTCAAACCAAGCATTTTTGCATAAGGCGGGAAGGCAGGCTGTTTGTTCATTAACCTAGTAATCTCCTGGCTCTAGCTAGCTAGTTTTCTATTTTCTCATTAAAAACTACAAAGCACTGCTTATCTAGCCTACTCAGGGGAGAGCGTCTGCTAGACACAGGATGTTTGCTTAACTGCCCTGTGTCTCCCTTATCATTTCCTTTTAGCTGCAATGTGGTTCTTGTCTATTAGAGGAAATTTAGTTCTTAATTTCCTTATTCCCAACATAAGGAAGTGATTGGTGGGGAGAAACACACTATCCCATCTGCTTCTGCTGCTCAGAGGATTATGTGGATAGGGGGCGACTGTTTAAAAGCGGAGCATGCAGAAATGCCCTGCACTTTGCTCCCCCATCCTCTGGCTGGTGGGTCAGGGGCTGAGGTTCCTGAGCCTGCGGCCTTTGCTGAGAAGAGTCCCCATGTGCCTTCCCAAGTGCTCCAAGAGCCTGGCCAGCTGTGTGGAAGTTTCTGATTAAGAAGGAAGGGGGAGGCTCACACCGGAGGGCTCAAGGGAGCAAGGCCCTTAAGCCCTGAGTCCCTTCCCGAGAAGGGAAGACATGGTGGCTATTGCCCGCTCGTGGCCCTCATCAGTGTGGGCTTGCTGGGTACGGCCTCAGAACAGCTAGGGGACAGGCCCCACACCCCTCCCCAAGCTCTCTGGGCCTGACCAGTAGCACTGTGGGTGCTAGGCTGGTAAGAAGTGGGGAGGAGGCTTAGGCGAGTGGGTTGAGAGGCTCCATAGTCGAGCTGTTACAGGGTGCAGCCAAGAGGGGGGACCCCAAATAGGCATTTAAAATGGGGTCCATAACTCAAGGTGTCTAGGAGATTTTTGGATGTCTTCACTCCCACTCCCCAGGTGTGGGTTGGGGGAAGGGACAGATGGAGCAGGGGCATTGAGAGCTGTTTTGCATAGCAACAGCCTTGCAGCTAACCTCTGGTATGGTCATTTAACATATCTATAGCCTTTGGCTGGTCGCATAGATATGTTAAATAGCTGTGGCCATGCTCTGAGCCAGGGGAATGGAAGTAACTACCCCACCAAGATGTAACTGGGAGGCAGTCCCCGGAGTTAACCGCCCCTGCGTGGGAGCTTGGAGAAGATTGGCTCCAGGACATGGGGCCACACCTGCCCAGACTCATGATGGCAGTCCAGCAAAGCTGGAAGGATATGAGTTCTGGCATGTGAAGCCGAGTGTGGGAGGAGTCGGAAATGGGGCTGCTGAGGAAGACTGGCACGGGGATTTAAACCGAGATGCAGCAGCCATTGGGGGAGGGAGAAACTTGCAGCTGTGGAAATGCAGAGAGGATCACAGCCATTGGAGAGAGAACCACGTGTCTTTGGCAGAGTGGTGACCCCCTTCCCCGCAGCTTTGTGGGGAGAAGCACGTGGTTTTAGCTGAGTGGGGACACTTGTGGCCCTGGGAGAGAGGACCACATGCCTTTTCCAGAGTGGGGATCCCCACAGCATTAGTAGGGGGAACCACCACCTGGCTTTAGCAGAGATCCCGGCGACACAGCTGATGGTGCTGGGAACTGAAGGCGGCCTCCCAGTCTAGCATGCATTATTGGGAAGAACCGGGAGCTGCTTGGGCCATGGACTTCTATTTCTTTTCCTGAGATACGGTACCCCAGAGTGGGCAAAGGGGGAAGGAAGGAAGGACTGTGTCTGTTTGTGGGTGTTTTAAGGGGCTTTGGGATTTTTGATAAAGACATTAGGTCACTACTTTAAGTCTGTATAGCATTAAATAAACATTTCCTTTCTTTTTCACAAATCTCTGGCATTGAGAGACGTCTTTCCTCTGGCGGCAGACATGATGGACCTGGGGGCTTTTTTTACAATAGTAGTATATCATCCCAGGCCCCCCTTGTTTGTTCTGTAACAGCAGGTCCCCCAAGTTACAGTGCCTGCGTGGGAGCTCGGAGAAGATTGGCTCCATGACATGGTGTCACACCTGCCCAGACCCACAATGGCGACCAGAAAAGCTGGAGAAGACAGCAGATTGAGGGCAAGTGTGCCCAAGTGTAGGAGTCAGAAATGGGACTGCAGAGGAAGATTGGCGTGGGGATTTAAACCCAGACACGGCAGCCCTGAGAGAGGGAACCACGCAGCTTTAGCAGAGTGAGGACTCCCGCAGCCCTGCAAGAGAGAATCACCATGCGGCTTTAGCAGAGAACCGCCATTCGGCTTTGGCAGAGTGGCGACCCCCCACCCCTTGCAGCCATTGCGCAGGAGGAGAAGCACGTGGTCTTGGCTGAATGGGGACTCCCATGGCCCTGGGAGAGAGAACCACGTGCCTTTGCCAGAGTGAGGACCCCCGAAGCTTTAGAAGGGGGAACCACCACCTGGTTTTAGCAGAGATCCCGGCGACTCAGCTGAGGGTGCCAGGAACCCAGGGAGGTCTCCCAGTCAAGATAGAGTACTAACTGGGAATAACCAGAGGACTGCCTGAGCCATGGACTTCTATTTTCTTTCCTGAGATACGGTACTCTGGACTGGGCAAAGGGGGAAGGAAGGAAGGACTGTGTCTGTGGGTGTTTTAAGGGACTTTAGGATTTTTCATAAAGACATTAGGTCACTACTTTAAGTTTGTATAGCATTAAATAAACATTTCCTTTCCTTTTCATGAATCTCTGGCATTGGGAGACGTCTTTCCTCAGGCGGCGGACATAACAGACCTGGGGGCTTCTTTCAGTAATAGTATATTGTCCCAGGCCCCCCTTGTTTGTTCTGTAACAGAGCTGCAAACTTTAGGCCCCTGCCATGTGCTCCAGGCCACTTGCCCTGCCTTTGTGGGGTAGAGGGTGGAGAGGTCTTCATCAAAAAACCTGCTGTGCACATTTTAAATAAAAAAATCCTTTTTTCCTTCCCACCAGACTCTTGTCTCTGGATTTTTTGCCTATGGGTGGCAAGCAGTAGGACCCCACTGGTTGTTCAGTTATAATAGTTTTGTGTGTTGGTGGTTCCAGTATCCTCAGTCAGCCTACAGGAGAAAAAGCAAGATGGAAGAGGAGTTCCTCAGAAAGAACCAGTATTAAAAGCACCCTGAATCAAGATGAATAGGGAACAATCCAAATAAATACATTTTGGATTCAAAAACACTGACAACAACAGAAGCTCCAGGGCATTAATGCC
Organism: Phyllostomus discolor; assembly: GCF_004126475.2. Taxonomy (NCBI): domain Eukaryota; kingdom Metazoa; phylum Chordata; class Mammalia; order Chiroptera; family Phyllostomidae; genus Phyllostomus; species Phyllostomus discolor. Next base: position 46,729,551 of record NC_040913.2, on the reverse strand, counting down.
CCCACAGATGAAATTTGACAGATTGGGAATGAGAAACAGGAGGTAGCCAGACAAACACATTTTTTCCTCCTTTTTCAATTAACTACCAAACAGGAAGGTTTAGGTCCTGTTTGCAAACCTCTCTATGAGTAGATGAGCTGCTGAGCAATCTGCTGTGTCTCTTCACAGCTCATTGCAAAGCAGAGGCCAGGGCAGTAACTTATCTCAGAGCCAATCCACACATCTTTCCTTGCTTCATCCATTTCTCTCATCCTAGTTGCCCAAGTCTTGCATCTCTAAAGAAAGCTTTAGTGCCCTAGCTTGTGCCTCAGTCTCAGCTTTCTAGAAAACAAGGCTTACACAGCAGCCGGTGGGCACATGTCACAGCTAAGAAGCTCATATTTAATTCAGATGATGTGGTACCCACTCTTCAGAAACCAAGAATTCACAAAAAGCACATGTATTAGTTTCCTACTGCAGCCGTAACAAGTAATCACAAACATAGTAGCTTAAAAACAATGCAAATTTCTTCTCTGACTGTTAGGGGGTCAGGAGTCTGAAATCAGTTTGGCTGGCTCCTTTTGGAGGCTGATAGAAGAATCTGTTTCCTTGCCTTTTTCAGTTTCTAGTGATTTCAGTTTCTAGTTGATTCAAGCATCATCCTGATACGCCAAGGTTGCAGGCTCAATTCCAGTCAAGACACAGTAGAATCAACCAATGAATGAATAAATAAGTGGAACAACAAATACCTACCTCTCTCTCTGTCTCTCTCTCTCTCTTCCTTCCTCTCTCTCTCTAAAATCAATAAAAACAATTTTAATAAAACTGCAATGAAATACTACCTCCTCCTATTCAAAGCACATCTTTCCAATGTCTGCTTCCATAACATAGTCTTCAAGTCTCCCTTTGCCTCCCTCTTATCCTTGTGACTACATTTAGGGCCCACCCAGAATAATTGCCCACCTCAAATCCTTAATAGGGTGGGGGTTGCAGGTGCAGGGATGAGGAGGAGGGTATGGCAGGATAAATTGGTGGAAAGAGACCTGACTTGGGGTGGTGAACACACATAACAGTGTAAGGTGACATGTGTTGTGGAATTGTGCAGCTGAAACCACTATAAAACTGTTACTTATTGGGGACCAATCTGCCTGGTATCAGAAGCTGTAACCCCCACCAAGGCTAAGACTGAGGGAGTGGCCTTGGACCATAAGCCACCAAGGAGACAAAAGCTTATCTCCCTGGCAGGAGCGCTGCTTCTGCTGCTCCATTCATAACTGAACACCAGTGCTTGGTTGATTAGCCAATGATTGGTAAGGTTCCCCAAGGGGGGAACAACTTAAGACAGGCACGATCACGTGGGAGGCCCCCAAGAAAGGACTTTGGGAGCTACAGCAAAAGGGGGTTGATGGACCCTCGCTCCTCGGCTTTGACATAGCCTGAGTTCTCACGTCTGGGAAAAAATCTCCTTATCTCTTGGTTGCCTTAGTTCCCTTGCTCCACCTAAGCCTGAAACAATGACAGGGTGGTGCAGCTCTGTGCTGAAAAGGGCGGGTTCCCCAGGTGATCAGGCCTAAGAAAGAATATGTAAAATCCTGTGAAACCTGCTTTGTTTAGAATGCTCTCAGTTGAATGATAAGGGTCCAAGGAAGAAATAAGTTTGTTCCTTAAAGTTTTTTACAGCTCTTTAGCTCTTTGACCCTGACTCAAAATAGGCCCACAGACTTCCTTGTTATCTATTGTTTGATCCTTACTTCTTAGCAATGAGTAATGAGCTTTTACCTGAATTCTTATTCAAACGAAACCAATAAAAAGCCTCTCCAGAGGGGGAACAGGGTGCTCTCCCCACCAGAGAGAGGGTGACCAAGCAGCACCCTCCAGGAGAGAGGGTGGCCGAGGTGCTCCGCACATGAGGAGTGGCCCTTCTGTTCCTTTTCCCCCACAGGACCTGGTTGTCTCTGTGTATGTTTTTAGCAAGCTTTGACGAACATCTGCAGCCAAGATGGATACTGCAGGCTGGTATCCTCCACAGTTACCCAGTGTCATCTCAATAAATTCAATAAAAAGGAAAAAAAAATCCTTGACCACATCCGCAAAGTCTCTTTTGCCATGTAAGTTACCATCACAAGTTCCAGAAATTAAGACTTTGATATCTGTGATGGACCATTATTAATTGGACCACAACACAGAGTCAGTCCCTTTGTGCCCATATATTCACCCTCAAGTGTGACAAACCAGTTACCTCTCAAAGAGCTCTTAGCAGTATGTTTCTATGACAGTATCAGGCCTTTATTTCCTTTTTAAATGAAATGTCAGGTTTATAACATAATTTATTGTTAACTTGGAAAAATATTCTATTCCATCCTCTCATTGTTTAATAAATGAAGCTTTTAAGAGTTCAATTTTATTTAGTCATCACGACATGAAATAGACATTTGGCAATTACCTAAATAACTTGATCCCTGATTTTGGATGTCAGATGCCCTGATTTTATCTGAAAATTGTTTATTTTACCTAATTTCTATTTCCTTTTGTGCCAGCCAGGCCAACTGGTTCTGAAAAAATAACTTTTCATAGTTCTTCATTAGAAATTAGAGCTTAATACACACAATGATACAACACTGAATCTCATTTATGAACTGCTTTTATGACTCACAGGAAATTCACTAGGCACCAAGCAAAGAAATTTAATACAAATAAGTAGATTACCCAATGTCTAGGTCTCATTTCCTCAATGCTTTATTCTCATTAAAAACTTGGTCTTGATTTAGGCTGCCGGCCAAGATGGAGGCACCAGTAGACACACTGTGCCTCATCAAACAACCAAGATAAGGACAACAATATTTTAGAAACAGAATAATAACCAGAACTGACAAAAAGTTGAACTGTATGGAAGTCGGACAACCAAGAAGTTAAAATAGACCCGTTCATCCAGATTGGTAGGAGGGGCGGAGTCAGGCAGCCGGCACCAGTTGCAGCATGGAGAGCAGAGAGCATTGGGACCCGATGCGTAAGGCATCAGGGGCACTGAAGACCACAGCGGGTGGACCCTGAGCACGCAAGTGGTAGCTGGCAGATCCTGCCAAGGGGTGGCAACCAGCAGACCCAATGAGGCGGGGATTGTGAAGCAAGGCACTGTGCACAACCAAGGATCACAGCGCTGGGAAATACAACCTTAGGGCACTGATTGAAAACACCTGTGGAGGTTGATGCGCAGGGAGAGACTTCCAGCCTCACAGGAGAGATCCTTGGAAAGTCCCATGGGATGCACAAGCCCACCCACATGGGAATTGGCCCCAGAGGGGCCCAGTTGCCTCAGGGGAAGCAGCAAAAGGGACCGAGACCTGATGGAGAATGGGGCAAGTGCCATTATTCCCTCTTGGACCCTGCCCCTACATACAACATCACAACCCAGCGACTGGAGTGTCCTGCCCTAGTGAATACCTAAGGCTCCGCCCCTCAGATGTAACAGGTATGACCAGATCAAAGGAAAAAAAAAAAAAGATGGCTCAAACAGAATTGAAAGTCCCAGAGCCAGTACTTTTAAGCGACCGAGAGATAGTCAACCTATCAGATGCACAGTTCAAAACACTGGTGATCAGGATGCTCACAGAACTGGTTGATTTTGGTTGCAAATTAGATGAACAAATGAAGGCTACAACAAGAGAAATGAAGGAAAATGCACAGGGAACCAATAGTGATGAAAAGGAAACTGGGACTCAAAACAATAGAGTGGACCAGAAGGAAGAAAGAAACAATCAAACAGAAAAGAATGGAGAAATAAGAATTCCAAAAAATGAAGAGAAGTTTAGGAACCTCCAGGACATCTTTAAACATTCCAACATCCAAACTATAGGGGTACCAGAAGGAGAAGAGGAAGAGCAACAAGTGGAAAAGTTATTTGAACAAATAATATAAGAGAACTTCCCCATTCTGGCAAAGGAAATAGACTTCCAGGAAGTTCAGGAAGCTCAGAGAGTCCCAAAGAAGCTGGACCCAAGAAGGAACACACCAAGGCACATCATCATTAAGTTACCCAAGATTAAAGATAAAGAGAGAATCCTAAAAGAAGCAAGAGGAAAGGAGAGAGTTACCTACAGAGGAGTTCCCATCAGACTGTCAGCTGATTTCTCAAAAGAGACCTTACAGGCAAGAAGAGGCTGGAAAGAAGTATTCCAAGTCATGAAAGGCAAGGACCTACATCCCAGATTGCTCTATCCAGAAAATCTTTCATTTAGAATGGAAGGGCAGATAAAGTGCTTCTCAGATAAGGTCAAGTTAAAGGAGTTCATCATCACCAAGCCCTTATTCTGTGAAATGTTAAAGGGACTTATCTAAGAAAAAGAAGATGAAAAACATGTACAGTAAAATGACAGCAAGCTCACAATTATTAACGACCACACCTAAAACAAAAAACAAACTAAGCAAACAACTAGAACAGGAACTGAACCACAGAAATAGAGATCACATGGAGGGTTAGCAACAGGGGAGTGGGAGTAGCAGAGAGGGTGAAAAGGTACAGAGAATAAGTAGCATAAAAGATGGTGGGTAGAAAATAGGGGGAGGGAAAGAATAGTATGGGAAATGTAGAAGCTAAAGAACTTATGACACATGGGCATGAACTAAAGGGGGGAATGTGGGTGGGAGAGGGTGTGCAGGGTGGAGGAGAATGAAGGGGGAATAATGGGACAACTGTAATAGCATAATCAATAAAATATACTTTTAAAAAACTTGGTCTTGATTTAAACCAATATAAATATGTAGAATGGGGAAACAATGTGATGACAGCCTAGTTTTGAGGCATCTGTTTGGTTGTATTTTTAAAAATATATTCATTCAGATACACTGTGGGTTCATTCTGTGGACACATGGAATGCAGCAATGAGCAAATCAAAGTCCTTATCCTTTTGGAATTTTATTATGCATAGAAGAGACAAATAACAAACATACAAGTAAATAATGTCAGGTGAGACGTCATTAAAAAATAAAGCAAGATAAAGAGAGAATGATGGCAAGGTGCAGTGTGGGGTGCCATGTTAAATGGGAGTCCTCGGAAAGGTGTGTCTGAGAACACAAGTGTGCACATCTCTGAGATAAGAGTAGAGGAAACAATACATCTGAGAATTTGAGACATGGGCAACAGGAAATGTAATAGTTCTGAAGCAAGTGTGCTTGGGCTGATTGGGGGCTGGTGTGGCTGGAAGAGGAGTGACAGGAGATTCTGTAGAGTAAATGTTTGTGTCCCCCAAATTTATATGTTGAAACCTAATTCCCAATATGATGTCATTGGGGGTGGGGCCTTTGGGAGGTAATATTTTCCTGAATGTCATGAGGGTAGAAGCCCTCAAAAATGAGATTAGTGCCTTTATAAAAGAAGCCCCAAAGAGCTCCCTCACCACTCTGCCATGTGAGGACACAATGAGCAAATAGTCATCTCAACCTAGGAAGTGGGATCTCACAAGATACTGAATCTGCTGGTGCCTTATCTTGGGCTTCCCAGACTCTAGAACTGTGAGAAGTAAATTTCTGTTGTTCATAAGCCACCCAGTCTATAGAATTTTCTATAGCAGACCCAAAGAACTAAGTCAGGAAACAAGATTAGATAGCCAGGGTATTCTTATTTCCCAGCCCAATACTATCTTATGCTTTCAGTTTTAAAATTATTTTAGTTTGCCCCGACTGGTTTAGCTCAGTTGGATGGGCATCATCCCACAAGGTGAAAAGTCATGAGTTCAATTCCCTGAAAGGACTCATGCCTGGGTTGTATGTAGGTTTGGTCCCTGGTCAGGGTGCTCACGAGAGGCATCAGATCGATGTTTCTTTCTCACATCAATATTTCTCTCCCTCTCTTTCTCCCTCCCTTCCCTTCTCTCTAAAAGTAAATAAATAAAATAATTTTTTTTTAAAAAAAGAACTTATGAAACCTGACACCAAAAAACCCAAATGAGTGCCTTGACTGGTGTGGCTCAGTTGGTTGGAGTGTAGTCCCATAACTGAAAGGTTGAGGATTCAATTGCCAATCAGAACACATACCTAGGTTTCTGGTTCAGTCCCTGGGCAGGGCATATACAACCCCTGGTCCAGGGACATATGGAAGCAACCAATTGATAACTCTGTCTCATATTGATATTTCTCTCTCCCTCCCTCTCTCCCTTCCTCTGTCCCTAGAGAAACAATGCAAATAATGTCATCAGGTGAGGATTAAAAAAAACTTCTCCAAAGAGGACCTACAAATGGCCAATATACATATGAAAAGATGCTCAATGTCACTAATCATCAGTAAATGCAAATTAAAACCACAATGAACCCAAATTTGGGTAGTTAAGTTGATTCAAGCATCATCCTGATACGCCAAGGTTGCAGGCTCAATTCCAGTCAAGACACAGAAGAATCAACCAATGAATGAATAAATAAGTGGAACAACAAATACCTACCTCTCTCTCTCTCTCTTTCTCTCTCTCTCTAAAATCAATAAAAACAATTTTAATAAAACTGCAATGAAATACTACCTCACACCTGTCAGAATGGCTGTCATCAATAAGTCAACAAACACCAAGTGTTTAAAAGGATGTGGAGAAAAGGGAACCCTTGTTCACTGTTGGTGGGAATGCAGATTGGTGCAGCCACTGTGGAAAGCAGTATGGAGTTACCTCAAAAAATTTAAAATGAAACTGCCTTACGACCAAGCAATTCCACTTCTAGGGCTATATCCAAAGAAACCCAAGACACTGTTTGAAAAAATATATACCAACCCTATGTTCATTACTGCAGCATTATTTACAATAGCCAATAACTGGAAGCAGCCCAACTGTCCACTAGTAAATGAGTGGATAAACAAGCCATGGTACATTTACACAATACTACTCAGTCATAACAAAGAAGGATATCTGCCCTGGTTGGTGTGTCTCAATTGGTTGAAGCATCGTCCCACAAAGCAAAAGTTTGCAGGTTCAATTTCTAATCAGGGCACATGACTAAGTTGCAGGTTCAGCCCCCAGTCACCATGCATATGAGAGGCAACAAATCGATGTTTTTCTCTCACATTGGTGTTTCTCTCCTTATCTTTCTCCCACCCTTCCCCTCTGTTTAAAATCAATAAGCATGTCCTTGGGTGAGGATTAAAAAAAAGAAGAAGGAAATTTTACCCTTTTCAGTAGCATGGATGGACTGGGAGAGCATTATGCTAAGTGAAATAAGCCAATCAGAGAAAGAAAAGTACCATGTGATTTCACTCATATGTGGAATCTAATGAACAAAATAAACTAACAAACAAACTAGAAAGATTCATAGATACATAAAACACTGATAGCTGTCAGAGGGGAGGGAAGATGGGGTGCTGGGTGAAAAAGGTGAAGGTATTAAGCAAAACACACACACACACACACACAAAAACCCCTCACAGACAGAGACAACAGTATGGTGATTACCAGAGGGAAAGGGGGGTGGAGGAGGTAGAAGAGGGTATAATGGGGATAAATGGTGACAGATGGAGATTTGACTTTTGACTTGGGGTGGTTTGCCACGCCATCTTCCAACCATGCTTTTTGACAAGGTCTGAACATGGAAAGAGGGAATTCAAGGAATCTATCTTCCTGGAAGAGAGCGTGGCATACAAAGTGGGGTGGTAATTTTTCTGGGGATTGCTTTTAATAATTTCCTGGCTAATATTAATCATGGTCTTACCTTGTACCCTGATTCCCATAAGAACAGGCCATGAGAAGAAAAAGTCTTGAAGTGAGTCAACGATTAACTCTGAGGGAAATTCTGAAGTGACAACTAGTTCTCCCTAGACTATTGAATCATGCCCAAATTGTTTTAAACAAGGTGTTTATAAACCTGAGTAAGAAATTATCCCCGATTGTTCCCATAAAAGAATTCATGAGTCAGTTACAACAGGTTGAATTATTGGCGGACTTTCCCACGCCTGTTCCTTACCCATAGATACAAAGAGTCTTTCAAGAAAACAGGAAAAAACTATATAGACCCCTACTCACAGCCCAGAGATACCTCTGGGTAGCATATTAGATTATTGGCAATTTATGGTATCCTCCAAAAGGAGCTAATAGTCTCCAGAGGGTTCCATATCCCCCATTGCCTTATACAGGAGCATATAGTGAGGGTGGCGTTAGAATGGTCAATAAGGATGGAGTCCAAGTGCCTTATAATAGTCTAAATTTCATGGAAAGGCTAGCTCGAAGCAGACCTCCCTGGTGTTTATTAACTAAGGAACAAAAAGGGTTTACTGTAGCTGAATTTCCTGTTTATCTCTCCTTACACGTTTGTTTTGGTGATTAAAAGGTGGTGGGATTGTTAGATACCTGTATTTCAGGTTTATTGATTCTCATAATTCCAATGAAGTTGTATAAAATAATTTCTTGACCAGAGAATAAAATCCCCTCTAATGAAATAGCCCCTGAATGTCTAAAAGTTGTTGGAGTAACAGCCCCGCCTTTACCTTGAATAGGAATATATATCAAGTAGAATTAGACAGGCAAAGAAATAAGAAAAGCTGGTAACTATTATAAATTAAGCACATAGAAACAGTTACCAGGGAGTCAGAGTCCATGGTGCATAGAGAAATATTTTAGACAGAAAAGGGAAATAGCTAAGTTAGACATCACAAAGGCCTTATAATAAATTTCCTATAACCTCTATTCAATCTAGCGTATCCTCTTGCCCCATGACAAATTCTGAGAACTTTAATAAACAATAAGACATTCAAATTCTGTACATACAGTTATTTTTAATTGTCTGACTTATGGCTCTCCTGGTCAAAATAATCTTTGTTTAATATAATTGAATTTATGGGAATTTTTGTATTTTTCCTGGTTACCTTTGTATTGATTTTTTTCTGCTTCACCTAACCACAAATGTTAATCACTGCTAAAAATGAAAGTATAAAAACCTGCTTGTACTTGCAATAAACGGAACAGAGCATCACTGTCCTCTGAGGCGTGTTGCCGTATGTCTCCCATCGCCGACGCCTTACCCACGTTTCAGGAAACCCTGGACCCAGCTGCGGCCGGACCACAGCAGTGGTTAATACATAATGAAATACACAATGATGTATTTTAGAACTGTACACATGAACCCTATATAATTTTATTAACCAATGTCACCCCAATAAATACAATAAAAACGAAATAAAAGAAATGGAGCATTTGTAGTTTCAGTAGGCCTTGTGGCCTGAGGGCTCTCTGTACAGCACACTTCTCCCATTTGGCCCTTCACTGGTGGGAGAACAGGGATTACAGAAGGAAGTCTCCAGAGGGTGCTTCCACCAGCCTCTATGCAGGCCAGGTGATCTGGTTCTCTGTGGGTCCACCAGGGAAGACCATTGTGATGGTTAATTTTGCATGTCAATTTGAGCTAATGAATGCTCAGATAACTGGTAGAACATTATTTCTGGGTGTCTGTGGAAGGTATTTCTGGAAGAAATTAGTATTTGAGTTGGTTTACCAAGTGAAAAAGATCACCCTCATCAATGCAATGGGCATCACCTAATCCATCGAGGGACCGAAAAGAATAAAAAGGCAGAGGGTGAGTAAATTTGCTTTCTTGCTTGAGCTGTGACATCCATCTTCCCTGCCCTCAGGCATCAGCTCTGCTGATTCTCAAGCCTTTGTATTAGACCTGAATTATACACCAGCTTTCTTGGTTCTCCAGCTCAAAGATGGTGGACTATATAAGATGACTCAGCCTCCATAATCGTGTAAGCCAATTCCTATTATAAATCTCTTTTTAAAAATATTTTTTTAAATTTTATTTATTTTTAGAGAGAGGAGGGAGGGAGACAGAGAGGGAGAGCAACATCCATGTGTGAAAGATACATTGATCAGTTGCCTCTCACATGCCCCCAAGCAGGGACCTGGCCCACAACCCAAGCATGTGCCCTGACTGGGAATCAAACTGGTGACCTTTTGGTTTGAAGACCAGTGCTCAATCCACTGAGCCAAACCAGCCAGAGCTAATAAGTCTCTTTTTTATATATAGCTACATATATATGCTATTGGCTCTTCTCTGGAGAACCCTGCCTGTACCTCTCTGTGTAACTGATTCTACGTCCATCTTTCAGAATACTTCCCATCTGACTGCCTCTGACCTAGACTGTTTTCTGGCCTTTTGGTATCTGGATGGGAAATTAGATCCTTGTGGTCCTGAACTCCTCCTTTCAGAGAGCAACAACCAGAATTAAGTGTCATGCACAGTCTGGCTACAGAAAACTACATGGAATTCACTCTAGAACCTACAATTTAAGGGCAGAACTTAAGTTGTGTTTTTACATTTTTAGAAAACTATGACTAAATAAGAGAGCTTTTGTATATTCACAATGAATAAAAAAAATTGAGTTGAATTGCTGAGCCTTATTCATTGCTTTTAAATTTACCTCACTTTGCACATTGAGTATATCAAGAGGAAAACTCTGTCAAATATATTTGCCATAAACATTTCAGCAATAGAAAATATTCAACTGTGAGCCTCCAAAAATGAGAAAGTAGAACTCAAGTTTAGTTCTGACAAAAGAGAAAAGAAGGTCCCAACACAATGAGCATCAACCATATCTCCTACCTTCTGGGCACAAGTGTCCATTGACCAGTCTTCCTGAATCATTGCTTCCACATGACAGGCTTTGCTGGCTTGCAGCATTCCTTTCAGAGAAATTCCTGACTACTCTGTAGGGAGCAATCTGGACCCAATGTGAGCCCCCTGGTCATGGGGTCCTCAAGGCCAGAGATGTGAAAAAAGAGCCTCAGGAACTGGGATCAAGTTCCTTCAGCTTCCAGGAGTTATGAAAACTATTTCTACTTTTATTTACTATTTACATGTAACTGGGTTTTCAACAATAGCTGATAAAACAAAATAAACAATTAGTTATCCATATTGATTGTCATATATAGGCCCCCCAAACTGACAAATCAAGAAAACAAGTACACCCAATGTAAAGCAAACTATAAAATGTAGTATGTCATGTAAAATATTCTGTCCTGCTATGAATGTTTTTGTCCCCCCTGTCAAACTCATATGTTGAAGCCCTAATCCACAAATGTGTTGGCAATTGGATGTGAGGCCTTTAGGAAGTAACTAGGTCATGGGTGACACCTTATGAACAAGATTAGTGTGATTATAAAAGAGACATGAAAGAGATGATCTCTCTCTTCACCAGGTAAAAATGCAGTATCTGCAAACCAGGAAGAGAGCTGCAAGGGAGGTAAAATTTCTCCTCTATTCTCTTAGAGTCTCTGAATAGGACTAAGAATCAAACTGAAATATGATAGATTAACAAGATAAAAGCATCTAAACTGTACTTAACAATTTTTGCATGTACATGGGAACTCTTAAAAAGGAAAATGAAGTCCTAAAGAAGCAGTTAGTGCCAAAGATTTTTATGTACTAGGTTGGACAAAGAAACCCAAAGCATTAATTCAAAAAGACATGTGCATCCATATCTTCATGGCAGCATTATTTATCATAGACAGGCTATGGAAGCAACCTAAGTATCCATCAATAGATGAATGGATAAAGAAGTGGGCCTATGGCCATACCAGCCTGAATGCACCTGACCTCATCTGATCTCGGAAGCTAAGCAGGGTCAGGCCTGGCTAGTACTTGGATGGAAGAAGTGGTATATTTATATATATATAATGGAATATTACTCAGCCATAAAAAAGAATGAAATTTTGCCATATGCGACATGGATAAACCTAGAGGGTATTGTGCTGAGTGCAATGAGTCAAACAGAGAAAGACAAATGCCATATGATTTCACTTACATGTGGAGTCTAAAAAACAAAATAAACAAAACAAACAAATTTATAGATACAGAGAACATTTTGATGGTTGCCAGATGGGAGGGTGGTTGGGGGATGGGTAAAAAAGGAAAAGGGATTAAGATGTACAGCTTGGTAATTACAAAATAGTCATAGAGATGTAAAGTACAGCATAGAAAATATAGTCAATAATACTGTAATAAATATGTATGATGTCAGATCGGTACTAGATTTATTGGGGTGATCATTTCATAAGATATATACATGTTTAATCACTATGTTGTATACCTGAAACTAATATAATATTGTATGTCAACTATAATTTAAAATAAAAAATTATTTTTTAAAAAAGAGCAGTAAATTGTGACAATATGTAGCAAGACAAAGGGGTTTGGCTTGGGCAGTTAATTGTGGGAAGTGACTAAGAAGATAAGGGTTAGTTTAACAAGGTTTATGTATGCAGATTTCCCTTTTCCTTGACTCCCTCTCTCTGGAGATTAGAATGTTTCTTACTCCTGTTACGGGGGGGGGGGGGGGGGGGGGGTGCTTTTCTTCTATCCCTTGCTTTCAGCGCGCGCGCGCACACACACACACACACACACACACGCGCGCGAAGGTCAGCATGCCTTCTTATGACTGCTATTTTTCAAGCATCTTTAACTCAAAATACTCTTTATGCCACAATGGCATTTTGAGGGGTGGAATGTTCTGGGTCTTCACCAGAAACTAGATTAACTGGAACTTTGATTTTGGCCTTCCCAGCCTGCAGAACTGTGAGAAATACATTACTGTTGTTTCAGCCATTCAGTCCATGACATTTTTGTCAGAGTATCTCATACTGACTAAGACATACCATAACATGGATAGATACTTAGTAGCAGGAAAAATGTTTTAAAAATATGTTGGTAGAAAATAATCTTTAAAAATCTTTATAAAGCTAAGTTTCCCAGAATTCCATGGGGAAGGAAATGTTTAGTAAAACACCTACATAGCCTACTTGATTCTGAAAAAGAAAGCCCAGTGGTGAGAAGTTAGAAAATGAAAACTAGATTGTGCTTTCTAGAAAAAATGGGAGCCACAGAAGGAAAAGGAAGGAGGAACTATAACAACATGTCACAGGTTGGGTGCCAGCAGCAAAGAAAAAGCTGACTGCAGAGAAATTCCTGATGGTAGAGTTAGCCATGGGATTTTTAAGAACCAGTTTCAAATAGCCCACTCTGTTTTTTTTTCTGGTCTGTAAGGTAACTCCCATCCATCTCACCAAACATTCAGTAAAAGCTTCTATAACCAAAGCTTCCCATCAGTGAAAGTTAGGTGAAAAGAAATCAGATGGGTGGTCATAATTGGTGATGCAAAAAAATAGACAGTGAGAGCAGAGGCTCTAGAATTGAATCAATACAGGAATTCACAGCCTGAGATGGCTAGAGAAAATATAAGCTCCACCTATCCTCCACCTCCACCATCACCACTTGAAATGTTGAGTTGCTATGGCAAAGGTTTCATCTGATATTACTGAAATATTCAGTAGTCTATAAATTTCAGCAAACAAGATGACTTAGAAACACCCAGAGGGTTGCTTCTGAAGTTAAAAGTTTTGCTTGTTTGTTTGCTTGCTTGTTTGCTTGCTTGCTTGCTTTGGGAGACAAGCTGGAGACTAAGAAGACAGGCTCTAAGTGAGTGACACTCCCTGGGTTTTAATACTGCTTCCACTAGTTACTACCTATATGATTTTGGGCAGTTACTTTAAATCTCAAAGCCTCAGTTTCCTCATCTATAAAATGGGGATAATAATAGTACCTATTAAATAAGATTACTGTGGAATAATAAACATGAACAATTAGTACAGTGATTAGCAAATAGTTAGCAATTATGTTTTGCTGAATCCAAAACATAAGAAGCTAGCTAGGTACAGATTTCTTGAGATGACATAGTTCTCCAACCTGCTGCTTCACTCCTTCATCTTTTTTGCTCTTGCTAATCTCTTGGTTTGGAATACCCCTTCCCCATTTCAAGTTTCTGTCCATCAGGCCTTCCAGCCAGCTCAGGTGTCAGTCCAACAGACAGAATTGCTACAACCTCTGTGTGTCATGTCTATCCTTTCTACTACTATTATGTCTATAATTTCTACAGAAATTTTTTCCATTTTTGTTTGGAAAATGTGTTTGCTTATTATTAAATCCTTCCAGTTTACTTCCTGTTTTTGTTGCTGCTTCATGGCTGATATGTGTACAACTCTTCACAGCACCTTGGGGTCTTCTGAGGTTAGGAGCAATGAATATCTAAGAGCAAATATCTAAGGTGACTATTATTTCAAGTAACTAAAGAAAAATCAAATATTATCATGCTGCTGCTGTCACTGAGATGGACACAGTCCTGTCCTGCCCTCTTTAAAATTCTTTAAAACAGCCCAAATGGATAACTGTGGGAGGTTCTACCCACAGAGACCCCTGGCCACCACGGATGAGAATAAGTCTACCAAGACATGATCTGCTTGGGGAGGAAAGGTGGCCAATCTCTCAAAGGAGAAGGGCCTTGAGTCTGTTCCTCAATGGGCTTTTATTGAGTTTAATTTGCATAGGAATACAGGGCATACACGTAAAGCTCATCAATCATTGTCAGGAAGTAATGATCAAACAATGGATAACATTCAAAGAACTATAAGGGCTTATTCTGAGTCAGGGTCAGATAGCCAAAGAGCCATAAAACTTTGGGAAACAAATTAATTTTATGCTTGGACCCCTATCATTTAAATTGAGGGCATTCTTAGCAAAGCATGTTTCACAGGATTTTAAGCATTCTTTCTTAGACCCAATGGCCCCAGGGAACCACCCTTTCCAGCACAAAGCTGCACCCACCTCCAGCATTGTTGCAGACTTAAATCAGGTGGGGGATGTGAGCAGTCAAGAGATTAGGAGACTTCTTACAGATAGAATGAGGACTCAGGCTATGACAAAGCCAAGGGGTGAAGGTCCATCACCCCTTTTCTATTGTGCTCTAAGTCCTTCCCTGAGGGTCCCTTTGAGACCCTGCTTGCCTTAGGTCATCCCTCCCCTGAGGAATCTTACCTGTTATTGGCTAACCAGTCATCCACCCAGGGCCAAGCAGGGTGAAGTAAAGGGGGCAGAGGCCACACCCCTGCAGGGAGGATAAGCTTTGTCTCCTTGGTGGCTTATGGTCCCAAGTTCTTTTTACTCAGCCTTAGCCAGCAGGGGTTATGGCTTCTGAAACCAGGCAGGGCAGTTCCCAACAAATAACCTTTGCTTTTCAGTCTTGAAGCAGTTTTGTTTTTCTCTTTTCTGGACCAATAAAGCAATCATTTCCCACCTCCTTCTCTAACTTCTACCCCAGGCACATGTTCCTAGGAAGTAGGTTCAGGGTGCAAGGGTCAACATATAAACAATATAGTTATGGTCAAAATTGCCTCATCCAGCTGACATCCATCCAGGAGCTGGTTTGCACCAGTGCACTCAAGTCTCTGCCCTTCGGGTGAGCTTCTCAAAGCAGACTGCCAAGGAGCTTTCTATTTACCAGAATATTCATCATTCTGTTTGCACTACATTCAATACTGAATATCCGAGCTCCCATCTGGCATCATTTTTCCTTCAGCTTAAAGAACTTCCTTTAGTATTTCTTATAGTGCAAGTCTGCTGGTCTTGTAGTTCAAGACTGTTTTTTTCTGAAAATGTCTTTATTTCAACTTCATTCTGTAATGTTAGTTTCTCTGAATACTGGATGCTGGGTTGACAGGGTTGGGTTTTTTTTTTTTCCTTCAGCACCTTGAAGATGTTGCTCTCCTGTTTTGTTTTTTTTTTGTGTTTTTCTTCAGAGAATTTTCAAATTATTGTTCTCTTGTATATAAAATGACATTTGCTTTGACTGCTTCCAATTTTTTTTTTTTTTTTGCAGTTTGACTATAATCTGCCTAAGCATAGTTTACTTTTACTTGTTTTCCTGTTTCACTGATCTGGCATCTATAAATGTTTTTCACCAAACTTGGGGAATCTTCAGCCATAGCTTTTTCAAATATTTTTGTTTCATTTTCTCTCTTCTCCTTCTGGGATTCCTACTACTCAAATGTTAGCCATATGTACTCAGGACAGAAGCCCTAAAAACAAAACCCACCCACTAACTGCCAGTCCCTTCGCCTGAGTATTGACTCTTTTACAGCATCTTTCTGCTTTAGTTCATGCTCAGTGCCTTCAGTTAGCTCTCTACTCCCCAGCATTTATAGCTTTTGTTTACAGAGGGTCAGTCTGATAGAAGGTCATCTACCTGGCTATTACCAGAAGTGAACCATGTTTGGGATGTTTACAGGAGGCCATTTAATAACCCCATTTATTCCCCCTCACTTCCTTCTGGTCTCCCAGGAAGTTCATCCAGTTGGTGTGAAAACAGAACTTCTTTTTTCTCTGAAAAGTCCAAATCCTGGCAGTGGGCATGCAAGAAAGGATTCCTTCTGTTATTCTCATGTACATATGATGTAATCAATATAATATAAAATAGCTCAGTCCTGAATACACCCATTCTAAAGTCAAAAGAATTATGATTCCAGAGGAATAAAAATAGGGTTGAAAGGTCTGAGTAAGGCCCAATTCTTCAGAGAGCCAGCTGTGTGACCTTGGAAAAGTCAGTTACCTTTTCTAGTGAGGAGCATATAAGGAGACCATCATACCCCCCATACCCCACCTGCCTCAGAGGTTGATTATGAAGATCAAATGAGGTAACACAGGGGAACATGTTATAAAATGACATTATTCTACAGTCACTCCCTGAAGTTCAAAGACTGAATTACAATCCCTGGGGCTTGGCATGTAGTAGGGGCTTATGTGAACATGTGACTGAATGTAGTAAATCTAACCACATTCTCACAGTGTCTATGGAGCTCTGTGAAAGAAATAACGATTCAACCATGTCCCAAAGGGAGGAGGGCCTGCTTTCCTGTCCTTCAGAAACCCAAAGCTGAAGGCATGTTTTGTAACATCCAGAGTGCAATGTAATCCTGATTTACTAGTGTCACTAGATATGCTGTTCAGGATGTTCCCCACCTCCCACCAGCAGCCCCTCAGGAAGCCTTTAAGAGGATGCATGAGCCCACCAACTGGGAAGCCAGATGCTGTCACTTAATAGACGGGAAGAGAAAGGGACTCGGTATAAACTATGAGAGATATTTACACCAAAGGAAACTAATTGGGTTTTAAATTTCATAGAAATTGGGAATTTTCCCCTTAAGAGCTCAGCAGTGAGCTAGGAGAGGCTGCTGGGAGAGGAGGAGGGGCCAAGTGAGGTTGGGAACTGCCCTGACTGGTATCAGAAACTGAAACCCCCACCTAGGCTAAGGCTAAGGGAACGCCCTTGGAACCGTAAACCAGCAAGGAGACAAGGGCTTGTCTCCCTGGCAGGAATGCTGCTTCTGCTGCTTTATTCATAACTGAACCCCAAAAAGCTTGGTCAGTTAGCCAAAGACGGGTAAGATTCCCCAAGGGGGGAACAATCTAAGACAGGCACGATCACTTTGGGAGGCCCCCCAAAAGAAGGACTTGGGGGGCTGCAGCAAAAGGGGGTGATGGACCCTCGCTCCTCGGCTTTGACATAGCCTGAGTTCTCATCGTCTGGGAGAAAAACTCCTTATCTCTTGGTTGCCTTAGTTCCCTTGCTCCACCTAAGCCTGAAACAATGACAGGGTGGTGCAGCTCTGTGCTGAAAAGGGCGGATTCCCCAGATTATTCAGGCCTAAGAAAGAATATGTAAATTACTGTGAAACCTTCTTTGTTTAGAATGCTCTCAGTTGAATGAGAAGGGTCCTAGGAGGAAGTTAGTTTGTTCCTCAAAGTCTTACAGCTCTTTGGCCCCGACTCAAAATAGACTGGCAGAGTTCCTTGTTTTCTATAGTTCCTTACTTCCCCCTAATGAGTACTATACTTTACCTGGATTATTATGCAAAATGAGCCCAATAAAAGCAGGTATGGATGGTAAATCAACATGCTCCCCACTAGGGGGGGTGGCCATTTCGTCCCTACTTCCCCACAGAAACTAGTTTGTCTCTGTGCATGTTTTTTCTCACGTGTTTTTCGATGAGCCATCCACAGCGTTCCGTGATCACTGCTGGCCGGTGGCCCACGTGTGTCAAAGTGACATCCGGAGACGGGGGTTGGATTGGGCTAAGTGGAAGGTAAGCCTCAAATTTAAATAAAGGCATGGACACAGGAAAATTAGCATCATGGTTTGGAAGGAAACGAGATTGCCACCATTCAACATGACCTGGTTTAGTACCTCATGTGTGAAATGAGTTAAATAATACTCACCTCTTTAAGTTATACAACTGTTTTTCAAAAGTCACCCCCCTCACCTCTCCCCCAAAGGCCTTTCTGCCTCCAAGGGAAGGGAAATGTGGCTACTTGTTTTAAGGTAAGTCCTGGGCAGGAGCTGGACACTCAGGCTGGATAGGCCAGGAACTGCTCCCCTGCTTTCTCCAGATGCATCTCTCTTCCTTCTGTTTCTGGCTTTTGTTCCTGCCACCAGCCTCCTTCCAGTTCTTTGAACACCAAATTCACTCCTAGAACTCTCAATGACTTGCTTTTTTTTCCTGCCTATATTTTGGTGTGTTTGGCTTTCATTGTCCAGGTCTCTGCTCAGATGCTACCTTCTTGAAGAGACTTTTTGTACTCCCAGCCTCAGCTCCTTTGTTCCTAGTCACTTTCTAGCATATCACTATTTTCTGTTTTTCTTAAAGTTCTTAACACTCTCTGAAATTATCTGGTTTATTCATGTGATTGTTATTATCCATCTCCCAATTCTCAGCAGAATGCAGGGTACATGAGAACAGGAGGCTTCTTTGCTCATTCCAGTACCCCTAGTGCTGGGAACCCTTTGAAGTCTTTTTTTTTTTTAAAGATTTTATTACTTATTTTTAGATAGAGGGGAGGAGAAAGAGAAAGAAAGGGAGAGATATATCTATGTAAGGGGGAAACGTTGATCGGGGACCAAACCTGCAACCCCAGTACTATGTATAATGTGCATTTTTTTGCCTAAATTTTTGAGGGAAAAATAAGGATGCACATTATATGTGGGTATAATGATTACATAGCATCCTATGTATAATGCACATAAAAATGTGGGTGCACATTATACATGGCAAGATACAATATGTGCCTTAAACAGGAATAGAATTAGCGACCTTTTTTTTTTTTTTTTTTCAGGATGACACTCAACCAACTGAGCCACACTGGTCAGGGACCCTTTGAAGTCTTAATAACTTTTTGATGAATTAATGAATAGGATAAGTTGAGGAATACATGAGATAATGTGCTTAGGCTTTGGGGGAGTGCCAGGCACTCTTAACAATGACATTTATCATTATCACTATTACTATCATTCCTCTTTTTGTTGCAAGTCTGATCTGTTGGATAAGGTAGGAAGCATTGTTACAGGGTGCAGCCAAGAGGGGGACCCCAAATAGGCATTTTAAAATGGGGTCCAGAACTTAAAGTGTCTAGGAGATTTTGGGATGTCTCCATCCCCCCACCCAGGGTGTGGGTTGGGGGAAGGGACAAATGAAGCAGGGCCATTGAGAGCTGTTTTGCATAGCAACAGCCTTGCAGCTAACCTCTGGGTTGGTCATTTAAGATATCTATAGCCTTTGGCTGGTTGCACAGATATGTTAAGTAGCTGTGATCAGCTCTAAGCCAGGGGAATGGAAGTAACTTCCCCACCCAGATGTAATTGGGGGGGGGGGCGGGTCCCCTGCATTACAGCGTCTGCGTGGGAGCTCAGAGAGGATTGGCTCCAGGACATGGGGCCACACCTGCCCAGACTCATGATGGCAGCCCAGTAAAGCTGGAAGGATATGAGTTCCGGCATGTGAAGCCGAGTGTGGGAGGAGTCGGAAATGGGGCTGCAGAGGAAGATTGGCCACAAGGATTTAAAACCCAGATTTGGCGGCCATTGGGGAGGAGAACCATGTGGCTGTGGAGGTGCAGAGAAGATCACGGCCATTGGAAGTGAACCATGCACAGCCCTGGGAGAAGGAGAAGCACGCGGACTTGACAGAGTGTAGACTCCTACAGCCCTGAGAAAGAGAACCATGCACAGCCCTGAGGGAGGAGGAGAACCAGGCGGACCTGACAGAGTGGAGACTCCTGCAGCCCTGAGAGAAGGAGAGCCATGCTGCTTTAGAAAAGAGAACTATGCTGCATTGAGAGGGAGAAGCACGCGGACTTGACGGAGTGTAGACTCCTGCAGCCCTGAGGAGAGAACCATGTGGCCTGGCAGAGTGGGGACCCCCCACAGCTTTAGAAAGGGGAACCACCACCTGGTTTTAGCAGAGATCCCGGTGACTCAGCCGAGGGTGCCAGGAACCCAGGGAGGTCTCCCAGTCGAGAGGGATTACTAACTGGGAAGAACCAGAGGACTTCCTAAGCCATGGACTTCTATTTCCTTTCCTGAGATACGGTACTCTGGACTGGGCAAAGGGGGAAGGAAGGACTGTGTGTTTGTGGGTGTTTTAAGGAACTTTGGGATTTTGGTGAAGACATTAGGTCACTACTTTAAGTTTGTATAGCATTAAATGAACGTTTCCTTTCCTTTTCACAAATCTCTGGCATTGAGAGACGTCTTTCCTCTGGCAGTGGACATAATGGACCCAGGGACTTCTTTCAATAATAGTATATCATCCCAGGCCCCCCTTGTTGTGTGTTCTGTAACAGCATTATTTTGGAGAAAGCAGGAAACACTGATCATCAAAATCAGCAGGAACAGTTTGAACAGGCTTCAGGGCCCATCCAAATCCTGTATCTTTGGGATACAGTACAGATGTCTGTATCTTTCAAAGCTCTCCAGGTCCTGGTAATAGTAAGCCAGACTCAGAAACCACTGCATTATACAAAGCTATGAAGCCACCCCCCCAGTTGCAAAGCATCCCAGAAATGTGCTAATACTTTACTGTCATCATTTTCAATGTCACTCTACTTTTCCTGGGCCCCTCCCTGCCTGGCTCCAGCTGGGCCTAGTGAGGCATGTCTCCACAGCGCCCTCTGCTGGGCACGCAGTAATACCTTTAACTGCAACAAACTACCCCCGCTCCCCATAAGTATAAAGGCGTGAAGCCACAGTCTCCAACCCCTTTGTAATATCAAAAATAAAATGTAATACAACACCCATCATGTTGTGGAGGTGACTACTACTAATACAATCTGAGTGAGAAAATGAATAGTGATCATTTAGAATGGAAGGGCAGATAAAGTACTTCCCAGATAAGTTAAGGTTAAAGGAATTCATCATCACCAAGCCCTTATTATATGAAATGTTAAAGGGACTTATCAAAGAAAAAGAAGATCAAAACTGTGAACATTAAAATGACAACAAATTCACAACTCTCAACAACTGAATCTAAAAAATAAAAACAAGCACAAACACAAAGTAAACAAACAACAAGGACAGAAACAGAATCAGAAATGGAGATCACATGGAGGGTTATCATTGGGGAGGGGGTGGGGGGAGAATCAGGGAGAAGGTATGGGAATAAGAATTATAAATTGTAGGTACGAATAGACATGGGGAGGTTAAGAATAGTATAGGGAATGAAGAAGCCAAAGAACTTATATGTATGACCCCTGGGCATGAACTAAAGGGGGGAATGTGGGTGGGAGGGGTGTGTAGGGTGGAGAGGAATAAAGGGGAGATAAAAAGAGACAACTGTAATAGCATAATCAATAAAATATACTTTAGAAAACAAGTTTCCTCAATTATCTCTAAAATGTCTTTTATACTATTTTTTAAATCCAGGATCTCAGGAAAAGTCACTTTGCATTTAGTTCTTATGGCTTTTTAATGTTGGGTGAACGTTATTGTAATAGAATACAAACTGCAATAAAGTAGGTATTTTAATATTTGTTCACTACATAGCAAAAAGTATACGCTTAGTAAATAACATTATTTCGTTTTTATTTATTTTTAAAATATATTTTATTGTTTATGCTATTACAGTTGTTCCATTCCCCCCCCCTTTATTCCCCTCTGCCGTGCACACCCTCTCCCACCCACATTCCCCCACTTTAGTTCATGTCCATGGGTCGTACATATAAGTTCTTTAGCTTCTACATTTCCTATACTATTCTTAACCTCCCCTATTTTCTACCTATCATCTATGCTACTTATTCTCTGTACCATTTCTCTTCTGTCCCCCTCTCACTCCCCCATTGATAACCCTCCATGTGATCTCCATTTCCGTGGTTCTGTTCCTGTTCTGGTTGTTTGCTTAGATTGCTTTTGTTTTTGTTTTAGGTGTGGTTGGTAATAACTGTGAGTTTGCTGTCATTTTATTCATGTTTTTAATCTTTTTTTTTCTTGGACAAATCCCTTTAACATTTCATATAACAAGGGCTTGGTGACGATGAACTCCTTTAACTTGACCTCATCTGAGAAGCACTTTATCAGCCTTTCCATTCTAAATGAAAGCTTTGCTGGATACAGTAATCTTGGATGTAGATCCTTGCCTTTCATGACTTCAAATACTTCTTTCCAGTCCCTTCTTGCCTGCAAGGTTAATTTTGAGAAATCAGCTGATAGTCTGATGGGAACTCCTTTGTAGATAACTGTCTGCTTTCCTCTTGCTGCTTTTTAAGATTCTCCCCTTATCTTTAATCTTGGCTAATGTGATTATGATGTACCTTGGTGAGTGTTTCCTTGGGTCCAACTTCTTTGGGACTCTCTGAGCTTCCTGGATTTCCTGAAAGTCTGTTTCCTTTGCCAGGCTGGGGAAGTTCTCCTTCATTATTTTTAAAATAAGTTTTCAATTTCTTGTTCTTCTTCTCCTTCTAGCACCCCTATAATCCAGTGTTGGAATGTTTAAAGATGTCCTGGAGGTTCTTAAGCCTCTCCTCATTGTTTTGAATTCTTATTTCTTCATTCTGTTCTGGTTGTATATTTCTTTCTTCCTCCTGGTCCACACCATTTATTAGTCCCAGTTTCCTTCCCATCACTATCGGTTCCCTGTACATTTTCCTTTATTTCACTTAGTATAGCCTTCATTTTTTCATTTAATTTGTGACTAAATACAATTAATCCTATGAACATTCTCATTACCAGTGTTTTGAACTGTGATTCTGATAGGTTGGCTATCTCTTCCCCACTTAGTTGTATTTTTTCTGGAGTTTTGAACTGTTCTTTCATTTGGGTCATGTTTTTCTTTTTTGTCTCGGTACACCTGCTATGTAGTAAGGGGCGGAGCCTTAGGTGTTCACCAGGGCAGGGCAACCCACGTCACTGTGTTGTGATGCTGTATGTGGGGACAGGGCCCAAGAGGGAACAGTGCCACTTACTCTACTCTCTGCCAGATTTCAGTCACTTTCCCTGCTATTGACAAGCAAAGTGGGCCTTTCTGGTGCTGATTCCCAGGTGGGTTGCCTTCTGTACATTCTAGGACCCTGTGGGTCTCTCCAACAACTCTCCTGTGAGGCTGGGAATTTCTCCCGCTGCTGCTGCAACCCCTACAGGTGTTTTCAATTGGTGGATTGAGGCTTTATTTCCTTGATGGGACCCTGGGTTGTGAGGTCTGTCTTGCTCCCCAGGTGTTCCTCCCGGTTTATCTGCACATGAATGTGGGACCGCAGGCTCCACCAGCTGCTGTCTAGCCAGTCTGGCATCTGCAGCCTTGCCTGCCCCACTCCACAATCCACTGCTTCACTGCATCCTCCACTGTCACTGTGCCACGAGTCCTCTCTGCCATGCTGCCTGCCTCCGCCCCTCCGACCAGTCTGGATGAATATTTCTTCTTTAACTCCTTGGTTGTCAGACATCCATAGTTGGATTTTTCTGTCAGTTCTGGTTGTTTTCTGTTTTTAAATTGTTGTTGTCCTTCTTTTGATTGTGTGAGGAAGCACAGTATGTCTACTTACACCTCCATCTTGGTCAGAAGTCTTTTTTTTTGACAGACCTTATATATACATGTATATATGTATGTGTTATTATGTTATTGATTATGCTATTACAGTTGTCCCATTTTTTCTCCCCTTTATTCCTCTCTGCCCTGCACACCCCCGACCAGCCTCCCCCTGACCTTAGTTCATGTCCATGGGTCATACATATCAGTTATTTGGCTTCTACATTTCCTATACTATTCTTAACCTCCCCCTGTCTATTTTGTATCTATCATTATGCTTCTTATTCCCTATATCTTTTCCCCTATTCTTCCCCCTACCCACAGATAACCCTCCATGTTATCTCCATTTCTGTGATTCTGTTCCTGTTCTACTTGTTCGCTTAGTTTGCTTTTGTTTTTTAAGTTCAGATGATAGCTGTGAGTTTGTTCTCATTTTAATGTTCATATTTCTATTATCTTTTTTCTTAAAGAAACATTTCATATAATGTTTTTAACATTTCATATAAGGGCTTGGTGATGATGAACTCCTTTAACTTGACCTCATCTGAGAAGCACTTTATCAGCCCTTCCATTCTAAATGAAAGCTTTGCTGGATACAGTAATCTTGGATGTAGGTCCTTGCCTTTCATGACTTCAAATACTTCTTTCCAGTCCCTTCTTGCCTGCAAGGTTAATTTTGAGAAATCAGCTGACAGTCTGATGGGAACTCCTCTATAGGTAACTCTCTCCTTTCCTCTTGCTTCCTCTTAGGATTCTCTCTTTATCTTTAATCTTGGGTAACTTAATGATGATGTGCCTTGGTGTGTGCTTCCTTAGTCCAACTTCTTTAGGGCTCTCTGAGCTTCCTGGACTTCCTGGAAGTCTATTTCCTTTTCCAGATTGGTGAAGTTCTCCTTCATTATTTGTTCAAATAAATGTTAAATTTCTTCTTCCTCCTCTTCTCCTTCTGGCAACCCTATGATTTGGATGTTGGAATGTTTAAAGTTTTCCTGGGTTCCTAAGCCTCTCCTCATATTTTTGAATTCTTGTTTCTTCATTCTGTTCTGGTTGAACATTAATTTCTACCTTCTGGTTCAAACCATTGATTTGAGTCTCAGTTTCCTTCCCTTCACTGTTGGCTCCCTGTATATTTTCCTTTAATTCACTTTGCATAGCCCTCACTTCTTCCCCTATTTTGTGACCATACTCAACCATTTCTGTGAATATTCTAATTACCATTGTTTTGAACTTTGCATATGAATGTTGACTGTCTCTTTGCCGCTTAGTTGTATTTATTCTGCAGTTTTGATCTGTTCTTTCACTTGGGCTTTTTTTTTTTTTTCTTTTTGGTCTCAGCATGCCTGTTATATAATAAGGGGCATCACCAGGGCAGGGCAATGCACTGTATGTAGAGGAGGAGTCAGGGGGGAACAATGCTGCTTGCTGGCTCTTGGTTGGCTTTCAGTCACTTCCCTTACCACCCACAAGCAAATTGGCCCCCTTGTAGTGCTGATTCCCGGGTGCATGGGTTTGTGTGTGATGTAGGACCCTGTGGGTCTCCAACAAATTCTCCTGTGAGGATGGGAGTTTCTTCCACCCCTGCAACTCCCACAGGTTTTTCCAGCCAGAGGTTTTGAGACTTTCTTTCCCCACACTGGAACCCTGAGTTGTGTGGTCTATCTTGTTCCCCTGTTGTTCCTCCCAGTTTATCCACATGCAAATGTGGGACCACCCACTCAACCAGCTGCTGGCTTGTCTCCTCCTCCCCAGCTACTCATCTCCACCCGTCCTACCAGTCTGGCTGAATGTTTCTTCTTTAACTCCTTTGTTATTGGACTTCCACAAAGTTTGGTTTTCTGGCAGTTCTGGTTATTTTTTGTTTTTAAATTTGTTGTCCTTTTTATTATGTGAAGAGGCAAAGTGTATCTACTTACACTTCCATCTTGGCTGGAAGTTGATAATAATTTCATTATTTATTAATATGCTGGTTAAAACTTTCTCTTTCACATCTGTTTTGGATACTTGGGACTTTCTACTATAAATGTTTAAGAGGCTTTACCACCATACCCAGGAGAAAGGAAAAATGAATCTTCACCCAAGTGCCCAACTCACATACAGGGCATAGCACTTCTGTACAGAGGGCTCTCCACCCTCCATCCTGACAGCCCAGAAACTGGAGAAGAGTCATTGGGGAAATCCTACCACTGGAAAAAATATTATTTTCTTAACTATAAAAGTATATTTTTACTGTAGAATTGAGTTTCACAAACTTTAATGGGCATACATATCACCTGGGATCTTGTTAAAATGCAGCTTCTGACTTGAGAGGTCTTGGGTGGAGACAGAGAGGCTATATTTTTAACAAACTCCCAGTTGAAGCAGCTGGTGAACAGACTACATTTTGAGTGCCATGGATTTAGCAAATTAACAAAGAAAAAATAACTAGAATAACAAAAATCAACTGTGAATTTATCTCCTAAAATGGCACATTCTGCTTCCTATTCATACCACCATGCTGAAATAGTTCAGGACTCCTGGGTTCCTGCCCAACAGCATCCAAAGAATCTACAAGAGGAACAGATCCAGGTGACGTTGTGAAGAGCCCTTGGAGTAATGGGAGGCTGCCTGGAATGGTGGGTATGGGGTGGGAGAGAGTAGGCAGTCTAGTCCTGCTGCTGCAGTGAGACAACTGATGCTTTGCTTCTTCAACAGGTGAATGAGATACGAGTAAGGAATCTCAGGTTCAAGAGAAAATTCTGTGCAGGGCAAGAACCTGAGTGGGTGAAAAACTGTGTCAACAGGTAGGACAGACCAAACCCAAAAATGTACTTCTCTACCCTCCCCTCTGAGGCCTGAGGGTGGGCAATTGCATTCCAAGGGATTCCTCCTCCTAAAAATCTCCTATTCTACCTGAGAGCACTAAGGGATAGCCCTGATCTTGATCCAGGAACTATAATTCTTTGTACCAGCAATCTTCCACCCTAGAGTGAATCCACCCTCTCTTAACTCCTTGCCACCACTCCCAACTGCCACCACCAACAATAAAAACATACACTTCACTTCAAGTGAAAAAGTTAAAATGAAAAATTATATTCATTTCCAGAACTTTCATACCATCCCAAACAGAAACTCTGTTTTCTACCATTTCTTTTTAAAAATGCATTAACTGAAACCCTTTTTGTAGAAAGACACTGGCTACATCTGTTATTTGGAAAGGAAGGAGAAATGCTTGGTGAGGATGGGGCACGAGGGGCAGCTTTGGGGCAGCTCAAAACTGCTCAATTTCTTGACTTGTGAAGTGATTATAGGGTGTTTGCAGGGTGCTAAGACTGCAGAAGAGTGGGGGACAACAGAGAGACAGGAGAGCCAAGCAAAAGAATAAAAGAAATTTTCTGCTACCACAAAAAAGCACACATTATATGATAAATTTATGCATTTCCTAAAATGAACTGTGTGATTCTATATTTATAGAATTAAATAAAATTGAAAGGGAAAGTGTCTGCCTGTTTTTGTAGGTGGAGTTAGATATAGGTCTATTTAAAGGCAGATGAGTGTGTAAAAGAATTTCTCAGAGGCCCTCCTGGAGCAAAAAGAGAGCTTCTGGGGTGCTGGTGATGATCTGTGTATAGATCCGAGTTCTAGTGGCATGAGTGTGTTCAGTTTTGTGAAAAATTATTGGGCTACCGGCTTTCCTCAAGGTGGCGGCGGAAGCCCCCGCAACCTCTGGTGCTTGTGCACCCGCTTCCAGGGATCCGGAGCAAGTCACCAACCAACCCCTCCCGAGAGTTCTTCCTGCCTGCCTCTTCAGCATTCTCTGCTATTTAAGATGGTGTGTTAAAGACTGCGTACACTTATAAATAAATGTAATACATACAGATGCAGGATGGCTACCTTTGTTAAGAGTTGATGTAATTGAAGACTTCCGGCCAAGATGGAGGCATAGGTGGATGCGCCGTACCTCTACGCACAACCAAGATTGGAACAACAACAATTTAGAGGCAGAATAACACCCAGAACTGACAGAGAATTTATCTGAATGGAAGTCGGACAGCCAAGAAGTTGAAGTAGACCCGTTCATTCAGACCAGTAGGAGGGGCGGAGAGGAACCAACAGGCGTGGGGCGCGGTGCGGGTCACGAGGTGGAGAGCAGAGAGAGTTGGGTGCATAAGGCAACCGGGAGTGCGTAAGGCATCTGGGGCGTGCAAGATCGCAGCAGTTCGACCCTGACTATGCAAGCGGCAGCTGGCAGACCCAGTGAGGTGACAATTGTGGAGCAGGGCAGAGCGTGCAACCCAGGATCCCAGAGAAGGGACTGATGTCCCACAGAGAATGGAGCTACCACCATTGTTCCCTCCCGCCCCCCCCCCCACAACAACATCACAATCTAGCCACTGGGGTGCCCAGCCCTGGTGAACACCTAAGACTCCACCCCTCACCGTAACAGGAGCGACCAGACGAAAAAAAAAAGAAAAAGAAAAAGATATGTCTCAATCAGAAGAACAGATCAATGCCCCAGGACTCATCATTTTAAGCAACCGAGAGATAGCCAATCTATCAGATGCACAGTTCAAAACACTGGTGATCAGGAAGCTCACAGAATTGGTTGATTTTAGGCGCAAATTAGATGAAAAAATGCAGGTTACCATAAAAGAAATGAAGGAAAATGCATAGAGAACCAATAGTGATGGCAAGGAAACTGGGACTCAAAACAATAGAGTGGACCAGAAGGAAGAAAAAAACAACCAAACAGGAAAGAATGGAGAAATAAGAATTCAGAAAAACGAGGAGAAGCTTAGGAATCTCCAGGACATCTTTAAACGTTCCAACATCCGAATTGTAGGGGTGCCAGAAAGGAAAGAGGAAAAGCAACAGATTGAACACGTATTTGAACAAATAATAAAGGAGAACTTCCCCATTCTGGAAAAGGAAATAGACTTCCAAGAAATCCAGGAAGCTCAGAGAGTCCCAAAGAAGTTGGACCCAAGAAGAAACACACCAAGGCACATCATCATTAAGTTACCCAAGATTAAAGATAAAGAGAGAATCCTAGAAGCAGCAAGAGATAAGGGGACAGTAACCTACAAAGGAGTTCCCATTAGACTGTCAGCTGATTTCTCAAAATTAACCTTGCAGGCAAGAAGGGGCTGGAAAGAAGTATTCCAAGGCATGAAAGGCAAGGACCTATATCCCAGATTACCCTATCCAGCAAAGCTTTCATTTAGAATGGAAGGGCAGATAAAGTGCTTCTCAGATAAGGGCAAGTTAAAGCAGTTCATCATCACCAAGCCCTTATTTTATGAAATGTTAAAGGGACTTATCTAAGAAAAGAAGATTAAAAAAAAAACATGTATAGTAAAAGGTCAGCAAGCTCACAATTATTAACAACCACACCTAAAGCAAAACCAAAAGAAACTAAGCAAACAACAAAAGGAACAGAACCACAGGAATGGAGATCACATGGAGGGTTAGCAACAGGGGAGTGGGAGGAGGACAGAGGGGGAAAAGGTACAGAGATAAGTAGCATAGATTGTAGGTTGAAAATAGATAGGGGAGGGTAAGAATATAGGGAAATGTAGACGCTAAAGAACTTAAGTATGACACATGGACATGACTAAAGGGGGGGATGTGGGTGGGAGAGGGTGTGCAGGGCGGAATGGAGTGAAGGGGGAAATGGGACAACTATAATAGCATAATCAATAAAATATATTTAAAAATTTTTTAAAAATTATTGGGCTACATTAGCATACTTCCAGTACGTATGGTTTTTTTTTTTTAAGATTTTATTTATTTATTTTCAGAGAGGAAGGGAGGGAGAAAGAAGGAGGGAGAGAAACAACAATGTGCAGTTGCAGGGCACCGTGGCCTGCAACCCAGGCATGTGCCCTGACTGGGAATCGAACCTGCGACACTTTGGTTCTCAGCCCGCGCTCAATCCACTGAGCTATGCCAGCCAGGGCCCAGTATGTATGTTTTTAAGTATGTATATTATGCTTTCATAAAAACTTTTCAAAATAATTAAAAGTCCCATCTGCTCTTCAGATTCTACTTTAGGGAAATACTCAACCCTTATTTAGGCTGCTAGAATTACATGAATGCATACTGAGTGTAGAGCTGGAATTAGAGTCCTTTCCACTCCTTACTTATCCATGAACTGAAATCAGACCTGACTCATCAGCCTGCTTGTTCTTGACTGGAGGAGGGAGACTGTGGTGACTACATCTCCAATGTGTTGGCTCTGGCAGTGGCTCAGCAATACCCACACCTTGGTCCACCTCGCAGGGCCCATGGCTGTTTCTAATGAAGGAACTTAAAATGGGAGTTGATGGATTCGAGATGGCCCACTCTGACAAGAAACGGAAAGAACAAGAAGAGAGGAGAATGAAGAGAATGTAAATAACAGGCCATCTACCTTATGTCTGCTAAATAATGATCTTTGAATCTATAGCTCAAATATTCTTATAAAGCATAAATCACACTATTTTTTAAATTTGTGTCATGGTAATTGAAAGGAACACTACATGGACTCTCCCCTTAAATTTTCTGATCGTATTAACTTTGAGATTAGGCCTACATTGACCCTGGCTGGTGTGGCTCAGTAGATTGAGCACCAGCCTACAAACCAGAGGGTCACCAGTTCAATTCCCACTCAG
The DNA here is from genome assembly GCF_004126475.2 of Phyllostomus discolor. Lineage (NCBI taxonomy): Eukaryota > Metazoa > Chordata > Mammalia > Chiroptera > Phyllostomidae > Phyllostomus > Phyllostomus discolor. The sequence continues at coordinate 46,699,304 of NC_040913.2, read as the reverse complement.
GGCACATACCTAGGTTGCAGGCTGGGTCCTTGATTGCGAGAGGCAACCACACATTGATGTTTTTCTCCCTACCTTCCCTTCTGTCTAAAAATAATAAATAAAAATTTTTTAAGAAATAAGCCATGTGAAATCCACTACTAAATTTATTGTTGTGTTTACTGATGAGGGTCAATAGAATAAATGCCTTGGGCATGTCATTATTGGACACTAAAAAAAATTCCTAAGAGAAAAAAAATTTTTAACACAAAAATGGTGAATCTTAGAACTACTTATATCCTCTCGTCAGCTCTTTTTTATGGTGGGGGGAGGGTTGCTAAAAGCTTCTGACCAAATCTGGAGCCCATGTCTATTGACTATGCAGGACTTTATGACACCCAGTTTGATAACTTCCTTACCCCTGGCTTCCTGGCTTCATCTTATTATCTAACTCATTTTTGGTTTGCACCAATTGCCTCATCAATTCTTGAATGTGCTATGTGCTACATAGAACTCTATAAGCTGCTACCAATAGTATTTCAAGCAAGGCACAGTATAAGGGAAAGAAATTGATATACTTTGTAAATTATATTATCTTTAATTCCCACACCAGTGTGCTCTTCACTTAAAATGGTGGCAAGTAGAAGATAAGCTATCTTCCTCCTGCAGCATGCCAGCAAGTGTTAACCCATCCCTTCTTCACTACTCCCTAATAAGTACTTACTGACATTTTTAGAAAAGTAATTTATGGGCCAGTTTTTCGATTAAAAAAAAAAACACATTGGCTTGTGCGCTCTCTCTCTCTCTCTCTCACTCACACACACACACACATCCCAGGTTTACCAAGTGATCAAAAAACCCAATTCCTCCCAGCCACACTTTATAGATAGATCTCCTTTAGCTATTCTCAGGCATATTTCATATTTTTATTTCTTTGCTACACTTTTATTACAAATTGTCTATAATATAATATAAATACTTCCCCATATTTTATTTGTATTATCATGCTAGGTATCTATGAGAAAAAGAACATTTTAGAAATTAAATGTAAAGTTATATGTAAAGACATTATTGTGATAAATTACAATCCAAGTATTACAATTAGTTCCACTTGACCATGTTTTTATTAGCTCAGCTGCCTCCCAGAGTTAGCCACTGTTATCAGTTTGATGCATATCCTTCTAGATTGTCTATGCTTTTACAAATATATACATATATCTATAACAATATATTGGTTATATATATTGTGTGTGTAAAAAGATGGTATGATGTACATGTTATTGTAACTGAACAAAAAAATAGAGGTTCAGCTGCCTGTCACCACAAAAGCCAAACTCATGAGACAGATGCTGGTGCAAAAGGAAAGGGGTTTTTTCAGGTGGGGCACTACCTGGGAGAATGGTGGGCTCCTGTCTCAAAGTCCATCTCCTCTTTCTGCCGTGGAAAGTCCAATCATCCTCAGCAAGGCCAAGACAAAAGCCAGTGTCCAGAATTCCTGCTCCATTTTAAAGTACAGCCAGTCCTTTGGAGCCCACAGGCAGCTGCTAAGCAATCTTAGTCCCCACCCAGGTAACTTAGCTTGTTCCCAGCTGCTGCTCATTTCAGGCTCCCTCCTGGAGCCTGCTCGTAGAGCCCACACGGCCATATGTCAGTGTTGCCAGAGCCACAAGGTCACATGCTCCCGTGATGGGCGAGCACTCAAGCACACTGGTGAAAGCATCACCAGGTGGGTAAGAGAGAGCAAGAGGCTCCCTCCTGGAGGCCAAGGGTCACGTGGGGTGCTAAAGGCACATGGCTCATGGAGAGAATGGACAAGTAAACCGTGCAAGTGCAGGTCAGGAGCCAGAGAGAGCAGGTTTCTTTGTTCCCTTGGGATTATATTAGCTTGGGCTTGGCACTGCCCAGGTGCTTTCTCAAAATGACCCATCAATTTCCAAAGCTTTCATGTGCTTCAGTGAGTTCACTTCCCTGTTAACCCCTTCTTTCCCAGGTGAGACCAGCAGTCCTCTTTGGTCAGCACCTTCCCCTGCACCATTTTGTCTGCCATGGTGCATGTGTCTACCTTCCCCTGGTCCCACCCCCAATCTGCTGCCAGAGGAGAAGAGGGCTTTTTTTTTCTGTTCAATTACTTTGCTAGCTTTTCATGCATTCAGTGTATAAACCTCCCCTGCTGCCATCTTGACCAATGGGGGAGTTTCCCACAGTGGTTTTACAGTAACATTATGCTGTTCTATAACTTGCTTTTTTCACTTAACATTATGTGTTAGAGCACTTTTCCCACTCCAAGGGAAGAGCACTTTTCTGTTAACTTATAGACAGACTATTTTAGCCACTAGTTACTGACTGGTCTTCTATCTTTATTTTTCAGTCAATGGCAAGGCCAAAAACCTAAGTTGCTGTTCATAAAGGAATTCAGATAATCTGATCACACAAGCATGACTGCCCACCTCATACAGTAGCAGTGCTGGAATGATGTTAAACCTGTAGTAGATTCTATTATGAGTCTTGGTCTGAGGTTCATTCACTGAACAATTTTTGACTGGCTGTCTATCAGGTGGCATTTCAGGCACTGGGGATATATTTGTGAGCAAATAATAATCTCTACCTTTATGGTGCTTACATTGTCTTGAGAGGAGAAAGAAAATAAAGTAATAAGTAAGGAAACTATGCTGATTGATGGTAAGTGATACAAAGAACAAATAGGGAGAAAAGAATGGGAATATCCAAGAGGAGACCAGTAATTGCAATTTCTAACATGGTGGACATAGAGAACCTATGGAGAAGGTGACAATCTGAGCCAAAGTATACCTTTAGTTTCTAGACTTAGTAATTTGTCTTTCAGAGAGAGAAAGAGTTAAGTGAGGTGTTTTCAGTAATTTCTTTCTCATTATTCAGCACTCCCACAGTTGGCTTGCCCTTCAAAACTTGACTGTTGAGCAAGTCCCTTGAGGGATCAGGGCGATCACACTTGTCAGTCTACAGAAGGTATGCCAGAAAACTACTATTTCTGTTTCTGCTTTCCTTTACCAGGAGCTTGCATTTTAAAAAGGTATTAAATTGCTTCTCTTGACTACTATTTTGAAAAAGCCTCTTCTTATTAAAATTCCTTAAGATAGATTCCCAACCTCGACTATGTATTGGCATTACCTGCAGGAGCTTTACAAAATTCTGATGCCTGTGTCCCATTCCCAAAGATCCTAATTTCATTTATCTGAAGCATCAGGTTTTTAGTTTTCCAAGTGATTCTAATGCACAGCCAGTGGTGAGAACCACTGTTTTATGGGTCACAAGCCCATAGCTTTTTGTTCCCTTAATGATAATGTGTTCAACAAATGACCACAGGTTTCCAACTGAAAACCAATCAACCAAACTAAGACTGGGATGTCCTATAATTAACCAGTTGCTGCTACTACTAATTATTTCTTAATTCCTTGTATGTAACCTCACACTTTCACAAAATGCATTCCAATACATTATCTTTTTTGATATATGTGTTGTCATTATTTATAATGTCTTTAAAAAGACACTAGAGTTCTAAACCAGTAATGGTTAGTGTGGAAAGGCTTGGCAGAAGTGCTGATCGGTTACAAAAAAATTTGAGTAGCTACTATGTGCTCCAGGCACATTGCATTCTAGAGTTATAAGGTCTCATACCTTTCTTAATATTAAATTAAATAGTTTGAATTAGTCAATAACTTAAAATCACTTTGAACTACAAATGATAACTAGAAGAAAACAACATCATTAAATATCTATCATGTTCCTGTACATTATAGTATTTTTAATTAATACTCACAATTCTTATCAGTTGATGGTTTCCTGTAAACAAAGGCTCAGAGAGGTTAAATGACTTGACCAAAATTATGCAGCTGCAAGTTGCAGAATCAGAATTTAATTCAGCTCTTCTGACTTTTAAACTAGTGCACTTACCAGTGGGATGGAAAAGCTACAGCTGTCTTTTCATGTTTTTTATGTTCCCCTGAAGGCATCATGTGATGCAAGAAATGCATTCATTGATCTTAAGAGTCCATTGTGGATCCTGGAGCCAGGTTTTTCATATTCTCGTGTGACCTTGGGAAGTCATTTAACCTCTCTGTGCCTCATTCTCTGGCATACAAAATGAAGACAAAGCCCTGACTGGGTTATTCAGTTGGTTAGAGAGTCATCCCTATACACAAAGGAGAACTTTGGGAACCTCCAGTTTATAGTGAAGTTGGCCAGATGCTGTGTATAACCTGGGGACCTGCTCCTTGCAATTCACATGTAAGTGAGGGGTAGTCTGTGGGATGAATCCTTAACCTATGTGGGATCTGGGTAGTTAGTGTCAGAATTGAACTGAATCATAGGGCACTTAGCTGGTGTTGTAAAATTGTTTGGTATGGGAAAAAACCATCTGGTGTCAGAAGTATTGTATTGAAGGTAAAAGAAAACACAATGTGTTTTATAAGGAGTAGGGAAAAACTTAGACTATGAGAAAATAGGAGCTAGCTAGAGCCAGGAGATTACTAGGTTACTGAACAAACATCCTGCCTCCTCCCCTCATACAAGAATGCTTGGTTTGAAATTCCCGCTCGTGGTTTTTGTAAGCGAATTGCTAACTGCCACGTCTGCTTCTGTATAACACTTGCTTGCCCGCCCCTATATAAGGACTTAGTTGTAAGCGCTCGGCATGTCTCTCGTTTGCAGTCCCTTGTGGGTACCATGTCTCTGGACACTCTGAGAGTTTGCCCCTGTGCAGGTTAAACGTGGCCAATAAAGTAACATCCTTGATTCCCTGAAAGTCTCTGACATTCTTTCTCCCGTTTGCTGGATGCAACATATTTCTCCCTAGATATCATCACAGAATTATGAAGAGCAAGACCACTTGGTAATATATTTCCTTAGCAACATATAACTATTTGTTTCAAAATGAATTCTCATCATACTGGGATGGTTTCTGAGAATGGTATAAACCTCTATTACCAAAAGGTAGGACAAAAATGGGCCAATTAAAAATTAAATACTTATTTTCATATATATGTGTATTCTTATATATTTATACTGTACATGATATATAGGGACATACATGATATGTTTTTATAATTATATTTTTTTACATTATATGTTTATACATTTCAGATTATAAACTTTATAATACATTTATATAGAGATTATAATAAAAACTTTACATAAACTTTATATTATACATTTCATATTATTTTTACATCATATATACTTGAATACATTTCTGTAACTTTAATTCCTGGACTTTGAACAAAGTTTTACACTTATAACATTTCAAACAGAATTAAAACTTGCTCTAAAAGTCGTTATAATTCTGTACTAATCTGCCCTATGAGATCTAAAAAAACTTCCTTTCCCATAGTTAACATTCCAGTGACCCCTTGCTAAAGCAGCCTTGGAAAATAATTATTGCCATGTCAACAGCTTTTCTTTCCTGTCTCACCTATGTGATAAACTTCAAAAATGAATTAGACCAATTAAATACTGCCTCCAAAATATCCTGTAATTGACTTTCATTTTTTTTATTCATTGCCTGTATCCAAAACACAGGTGTTGTATTCACTCATTCTAAAAAGCTTAAGACTAGTGTCAGAATTCAAAGCATCTAGCTATATTCAAGCATGTATTTATTTGTTTATTCAACCAAAAGGACCCAATTAGGAGTCAGAAGCCCGTAAACTGGACCCCTCCCCTTCCTTACTCTATAGTAGCCATCAGGATTAGAAAAATAAGGGCAAATTATTTTTTTTTACAGACTTAAATGTATTCAATTTAGAGGATTATCCATCATTTAGAGATTATCTCCTTTCATTTATGAAATGGCAGTAGTAGACTAGAGTTGTGATCACATTGTTAATCTTTATTGGCAAACTTATATTGAGATCCAATTTTTTTTTTAAATAATAGTATCACCCTGACTGGTATGACTCAGTGGGTTGGGTGTCGTCCCAGAAACTGATTATGTTGCCAGATCAGGGTGCATGCCTGAGTTATGGGCCACATTCCTGGTTAGGGGCATTTCAAGAGGCAACCAATCAGTATCTCTCCCACACATCGACGTTTCTCTCTTTCTCTTTCTCCCTCCCTCCCCCTCTCTCTAAAAACAGTCAATAAAATATTGACTGATTTTAAATAATAGCATTTTATATTTTACTTTATTTTTATATTTTGATTATACTATTACAGTTGTCCCATTCTTTTTTGCTCCCCTTTATCCCCCTCTGCCCAGTACTCCCATTCCCTCCAGCATTCCCCTGCCTTAGTTTGAGTCCATGGATCACACGTACCAGTTCTTTGGCTCCATTTCCTATACTATACTTAACCTCCCCATCTATTTTGTACCTACAATTTATGCTTTCTAATCCCTGCACCTTTTCCCCCATTCTCACCCCCCCCCCCTGCTGATAACCCCCATGTGATCTCCATTTCTGTGATTCTGTTATTGTTCTACTTGTTGGCTTAGTTTTATTTTTGTAGATTCAGTTATTGATAGTTATGAATTTGTCATTTTACTGTTAGTAGTTTTGATCTTCTTTTCTTAGATAAGTCCCTTTAACATTTCACAAAATAAGGGCTTGGTGATGATGAACTCCTTTAACTTGATCTTATCTGAGAAGCACTTTATCTGCCCTTCCATTCTAAAGGATAGCTTTGCTGGGTAAAGCAATCTTGGATCTAGGTCCTTGCTTTTCATGATTTGGAATACTTCTTTCCACCCCCTTCTTGCCTATAAAGTTTCTTTTGAGAAATCAGCTGATAGCCTTATGGGAACTCCTTTGTAGGTAACTCTCTTCTTGTATGACCGGAGATCGAACCTGCAACCTTGATGTATTGGGACAACACTATAACCAACTGAGCTACCCCCAAGGCAAAATCCAAATTTTTTAGGAAATATTATTGGTTCATAAAATCCCTAGGCTTTGGAAGCACCACAGTATAATAATTTAATTATAAAAAGTAAAACATATGCATGCTAAAGATTCAAACAGTACCACTGATTATACAATGAAAAATAAATTTTTTTCTAACTCCTTTCTCTACATCACAATTTCTACTATTATTAAATTTATGAAAAAATTGTATAGATATGCAAACAAATATTCTTTTCCTAAAAAGGATATGGACACTATTTATGCTGCTCTGTACTTTGGTTTGTTCTCTTAATGAGATTTAATTATCTTCAGGCCTTTTCTTTCAAGATCCGAAATTCTCTTTAATATTTTAAAATTGTATTGAGTTCCTAGTATGAGTGGAATTCTGACTGTTATGGGGAGTGGTGGGTAGACTGACAGGAAGTACCAGGAGCCCTAGCCCATGTGTCTAAGTTGGTTGGAGTGTGGTCTGTAAACCAAAGGATCTTGGGCTCAATTCCTAGTCAGGGTACATGCCTGGTTGTGGGCTAGGTCCCGGGGCAGGGGCCTTATGAGAGGCTACCAATACATGTTTCTCTCTCACATCAATGTTTTTCTCTTCTCTCTCTCTCATCCTCCCCCTCTGACTAAAGTAATGATTTGTTATTAGTATGAAGAGTCTTCGAAAAAGATAAATGAGAATTCATTAACTATCTCAAAATGAGAAAGTTCAAATGACACACAAAGGATAGTTACTTAGGTGGTTCATTCCTAATCACCTTCTGTTACAATCATATACTGCATTCCAACTCCCTCACCTAGTTTCTCTTATCAAACGACAATTTCTATAACTTGGCTGACTACTTTCTACTCTACATCTAACCAGCTAAGAATTTCTTATGCTAAATTACTATTATTCTGGTTACCAAATCAACCCCTTAAAGAGTTTTGAACCTGACCTCCACTAAGCAAAGTGAACACCACTAAGCTAAGAGCCACAGCAGGGACTTCTAGCTACTTACATTCTTCCTTAACAACAAAATCCTGATTTTATTTGGTGTGGCAATGAGCCAGTGTCAATGAACTAGAAGACTACAGTTTGTTGCCTTCCTTGCAACCAAATGCATCATTTTGTAATTGTTCAGTGGGTTTTCTAGAGTATCTCTTTAGAGGTACTCTAGAAAAGGAAACACAAGATTAGAATGTACCCCTTTTGGTCTTTTCCCTGTTGTTGCTGCCTGCAAGATGGATATGATGGCTGGAATTCCAGCATCTGTTGTAAGCCACATGGATGGTAGAGAAGAAAGGATGATCCCGGATCTCTGATGCCCATGAAGCCACCACTGCTTTGTAGCTTCAGTCTGGACTACATAATCTTGAATTTCCTTACTAAGAGAAAATAAACCGTAATGTGGTTAAGTCATTGTGGTTAATCCTGACAAAATGGTGACTCCTCTTAGTTCTTTTCCCATGTGAGAACTTGTGTGAAGAGGCCAGACATTGTTTCTGAAGTCTATTTAATTGCACAAGATACCAAGTCTCCTATAGCTCTAAAATTTAGGAAACGGACATCGGTTTGTTACTCCACTTATTTATGCATTTATTGGTTGCTTCCTGTATGTGCCCTGACTGGGGACTGAACCTAAGAACTGGGCATACAGGGACAATGCTCTAACCAAGTGAATTACCTGGCCAGGGCCTGGAAATATTTCTAAGAACTTGAAAATTTTAAAGCTGAGGGAACTAATTAAATTGTGATGTGCCTGGGATAAAAGTCTGTTTCCACTTACATATCCCCCCAAAATATCAAGAGGTTTGAGTGATCCTCCCTGGCCCATGTGTCAGAAAATTGTTCACTTCTCAGAAATTTTTCAACCCATTTTTAGCTTCCTCCCAGTTACCAAGTCAGTGTACTCTGGGGTATCCAGGGCAGCCCAGGGCCCCATCTGGGGGGTGAGGGGGTGGGGGGTGCATTTCTTGGCATTTTTCTTTCCACTCCTCCATCATCTCATTTCCCTGCCCTGGACCCTCTTCTTTCACAAGGGTTGCTCTCTCTGTTGTGAAATGCTTTATTATTGGATTTAGGAGAAATTCATAATGTGTTATAATTGCCCAATTCTCTTTTTTTAATATTTTTATTTATTTTTAGAGAGGGAAGGGAGGGAGGAAGAGAGAGAGAGGGAAACATCAGTGTGCAATTACTGGGGGTCATGGCCTGCAACCCAGGCATGCACCCTGACTGGGAATCGAAACTGCGACACTTTGGCTGGCAGCCCGCGCTCAATCCACTGAGCTATGCCAGCCAAGGCTTCCAATTCTTTAATTAGAATTTTTTCAACTGATTTTAGAGAGAAACATCAATTAGTTGCTCCACTTATTTATGTATTCATTGGTTGATTCCTGTATATGCCCTGACCAGGAATCAACCCGCAACCATGTCTCTAACCAATTTAGCAACCCGGCCAGGGCTACAATGACATTTTCTGAGAGTAGAACTAGATTAAACGTGTTCACAACCGGGACCTATTTTTATTCAATGAGTACTTTTTCAACGGGGCTGTTTTTGTAAAACTCGAAACAACGTTTTTAATTGAATGCAAAACTGGAGAAAAGGAACATATAAACTTTTGGAATGAACAAACTCTCAAGTTTCATACTGGCTTAAACCAACTAAATAGGGAAATTCGTTATTTTTGTGCCTAGTAATTGGGTCTGAAGTCCAAATAACGCATGGGAGGGATGGAAGCTCCTTATTTTTATGTTTAACCCTCTAGCACCTGGGATATAATTTCAACTTCACTTGAAAGTGACAGTTTACCCTTTTTTCAAACCAAGGACATAAATCAAGGCCAAGGGCAAACAAAGAGCTCTTTAGATGCATGCCTTAGGAATCCGCAAACATTCTAACAGGACCAAACCCAAAATTGGGAAAGCTGTGAAAACTCGCGTTTCACCTTCCTCCTTCCTTCCCTAAAAGCCTTTAAGCACCCCCCACCCCCGCTTCCACGATTATTCCCAGGAGCCAGCGGGGTGACGTGAATCTTACTATTGGGACTCAGCTGGGCCCCACCAGGTGCGGCAGCCGTTGGAGCAAATGCTAAAAGTTCTCCGAGGCCCTCGGAGACCATAGTGGCTGGTCAAAAGCCCTCATACCTTGCCCTCTTCCTCGTGGTCTCCAAGGACTCCAGGACCCGGCCCTCCGTAAATGTAAAGTGCCCCGACAACAGGGCATCACAAGTAAGTAATCCGGAAACCCGGGCATTTCCCGCTCCCAGAAGATGATGGGGCCTGCGTGGCGCCCCGCGTGGGACAGAGGCTTGAAGAGACTTCAAGTGAGCCCCACCAGGGCGCCGGCCCCAGGCCCTGCTTCTCTCACTCTCTCCCCCAACTCCGCTCTACCCTGATCAGGGCCCGCGACCCTTTCCTCTGCCCTCCTCACCACTCCCTCCCCCACGTGTCCCCTGAAACACACACTTGCGTCTCCACCGTAAGTGCCCGGATGCTCCCTCCCGCCTCCTAACCCTGGCCCAAGCTGGCGCCCCGCCCAACGTGGCTCAGCGTGCCACGTCACCAATTCCGGCGCTTCCGGAGGCGCAGCCGACTATGACGTAGGGGGACTTGCCCTCTATATGAGTTGGGGAGCGGCTGAGTCGGCCTTTTCCGCCCGCTCCCCCCTCCCCTAGATCGCTGCTCTGGCTGCACCGCGCTCACTAGAGCTCCAGGCTCCTGCTCTGCCAAGCGCCGGTGTCGTGTTCTTCCAGCCGCCATCATGATCATCTACCGGGACCTCATCAGTCGTGAGTTGTGACTGCTATAACCCTACTGTTGAGTGCAGAGGATGGGGTAGTGGGGGCGGGTGAGGGGACGGGGAAGATGGACGCCGCCGCTGTTTTGGGCCTAGCGGATGCCCGTGGCCTTTCCGGGATCGGGGAGGGTTCAGTGCCTGGGGCACGCGCCCGGGAGGGGAGAGGAAAAGACAGCATGCAGCCCAGCCGGCCAGCGCGGAAATGGCGGCCCCGACTTTGGGCCTCTGGGCGCATCTTGACGGCGGGCCTGTGTCTCCGAGCAGATGATGAGATGTTCTCCGATATCTACAAGATCCGCGAGGTCGCAGACGGGCTGTGTTTGGAGGTAGAGGGAAAGGTGAGTAGTAGGGCTGCGGCGTGGGGAGGCAAAGCTGGGCAAGCTCGAGTTTCCGCCGCTCCCCACCCAAGATTGTGCAATCAGCGGCCCTGCCTCCTGGCGGAGGAGACTTTTTCCGGGCTCGGGTTTTTCTAGAAAAGTGTAGGCGGAGCTGAGTCTGGAAATAGGTCTGCCGCCTAGCCGCCGTCCTCCCAAGCGTCTGTCCAGGAACCAGTTGTTTCTGTCAACTGTTTGAGGTCCCCAAGCCCTTGAGTGAATTCCCTATATAGCTACTTGCTCAACCCGAGAGCCCACAGAAGACGTCCATTTGGGTTGTGATAACCACGTTTCATTTCTGTCAACAAAAAGTTCGTGTGAAGGTATTTCAGGAAATGGAGGAGTCATAAATTTGCCCCTCAAATATTCCAGGTTTTCAACAAGAACATCTGGTGGGGGGATGATGGGTACATAAACTACTGGTAAAGAAAATTTTTCGGGTTAATTTATACTAAACTACTCTTTCTTAATACAGATGGTCAGTAGGACAGAGGGTAACATCGATGACTCGCTTATTGGTGGAAACGCCTCTGCTGAAGGCCCGGAGGGCGAAGGAACGGAAAGCACTGTAATCACTGGTGTTGATATTGTATGAACCATCATTTTGCAGGAAACCAGCTTCACGAAAGAGGCTTACAAGAAGTACATCAAAGATTACATGAAATCGTAAGTGACACCGGCACACCCGGCTGTCTGGAATTCTATAGAGTTTAGGGATTGGCTAACTTTAGGGTTTTTTAGCAGCATGCATACTTGTGGGGAGGCCTTACCCTTTCTAAGTCAGTGGACTCAAAGGGTGTTTGCTTTTCTATAATAGTGTGAGCCTACTGGAGCAAGCAGTCTGGTTTGTTTTTTAGAAGAGTACTTTGGAAATAAATTGACAGAGGTCTTGACACATCTGGGGAACTAGTTAACTTTGCTCAGTGACAGCAACTTACTGTTTTCAGTGGGTTTTCATTTTTACTTTGGGTATTTACTTAATAAAAAGTTAAATTTTACTCAGAAGTCAATACTTGAACCTGTTAATAAAATACTCTTTTAGAATCAAAGGGAAACTCGAAGAACAGAGACCAGAAAGAGTAAAACCTTTTATGACAGGGGCTGCAGAACAAATCAAGCACATCCTCGCTAATTTCAAAAACTACCAGGTAAATACATACCTTAAATATTTGGACCAAAGAATCATAGTTTTAACCGAGGGCATAAAATTAGTTACTTGATGGATCTTTGTAATTAAATTGTGGTTCTTTTCCTGGGCTTTTGAGCAGTTTGAATACTTAATAGGTTCAATTCCAATTGTAGAGGCTATAGAAGTAGCCTTCCCTGCTCCCAAGTGTGTTTCCAGATCTCATCTTTTGATTCCAGGATCTCATCCCTGCACCGATGACATCTATTAGTTCTTTCTTAAATTGCTTGTTACCTCCTAAGTGGCCTTTCAAGTTTCTTTCTCTTTATAATTCAGTGTCTCATGCCACAGGGGCTCTTCCTGATAAATTTGGACTTGTCTAATTGGAGAACTTTAATGACTCCCCTTCCGAGAAGAAAGGAAAAACCTATCACAGTCTGGCTGTTTGATTTTTCTGGCTCTGCTACATACACTGGCCTTATGATTCTTTCCCCATATGATGGGCTCTCTCATTGGCAGCATTATGGTCCTGTCCTTGACTTTGTAAATAGGAATTGTATATGTGGGACTAAGGAAATAAGTTACCAGAAAGCTTAAAATGTTCCTGTATTCCTTTACTATTTTTGTTATTGTTGCTTTAGTCAGGTGATTAGTGAGCATTTATTTTCTCCTAGGCATCAGAGCCTTGGCTACTGAAATTCTCTTGATTAAATCATGGTGTTGGGGGTCGTTTTTGTTTTATTCCAGCTTGTTTTGATATGGCATATCTGCATATAATGGTCTAATTCTAGATGTTTGTTGCTTGCTTCCTAAGTTCTTTATTGGTGAAAACATGAATCCAGATGGCATGGTTGCTCTGCTGGACTACCGTGAGGACGGTGTGACCCCATATATGATTTTCTTTAAGGATGGTTTAGAAATGGAAAAATGTGTAAGTACACAACAGTGTGGGGCAAAATCAGTAATGTGAAAACGGAGACATCCTAGGTGTGATTCTTCTTCATGCTAGTGAGATGGTTAGAATGGATTCTACAGAGGTCCTTTTAAAATGTGGGTACAGGTCTTGTTTCTCTTGGAGTGTCTAAAGATTTCACATGTAAAAGATTTTATGGTGTAGTCTTGGTAGAGAAAACTTATTGCATCAAAATCCTTTGACTTGAGTTTACGATGACTGGCAGTTGATCATTGAAAGCCTCGCTGTTACTTTTAGTGAATATTGATATGCAAATTGCTTTAGTAAAATTAAATGAATATCTGCTATGCTGCAAGCAAGTGCTGCTTCCAAAAGTGAAGTCATTTTATTCCAAAAGTGAAGCCTCCCTTTCAGAGGCTTTCACATAAATTAGGAACAAGGTGAACCTAAGGCTATACCAAACAAGATTAGAGGCAATAAGGCAGGTGTCTCAGAAGAGTACAAATGGCTTGTCAAAAGGAATTATTTAGGATATCTGAGGTTTTGGTAAAACAAAGTGTGTCTGAGTGGGACTTTGTTTAAAATGACTCAGTAAGGAAGGTTTTGCATCCACTGATAGACCTTGAACAATCTAACGTTGTTCTTTTGGTTTGCACTAGGATGCGAAAGAAAAAAATCCCTGCGCTTTCTGTCTGTCTTTGTGGCAGCCCAGATTGAATAGGGGACTACATCTGCAGCCTGGAAATGTTATATGCTTTCATATTGGGAAAAGGTGTTAATATACTCTTCTTGTTTTCACAGTAACAAATTTGGCGATTTGGATCTATCACCTATCATCATAACTGGCTGCTGCTTTTCATCCACACACCAGGACTAGGACAAATGGGACTGATGTTACCTTGAGTTCGTCATTTATTTTGACCTTGATTTATATGGAGCGGAGGCATTGTTTTTAAGAAAAACATGTCGTGTAGGTTGTCTAAAAATAAAATGCATTTAAACTTATTTGAGAGAATGCCTCTTAGTTTAATACATATTTAAATCCATCCTGTACATAGTGTTCCTGGAGAAGCTAGGTTATAGATTACTACTACAGAGCATGACTATGTTCAGATAACGTCTACAATGAAAACTACTTCTGGGAATGGAATATAAAAAGCAAGGATCTTAATTCTGAGTTGAAGTAAAGGGAAAGATTACATGTTCACAGCAGAACCAACACGTGAAGTGGATTCCTTAAACGTTTTTCATCACCTACAAATGGAAGTAGTTAACTGGAAGAGATAACCAAAAGAAAAAGACCAACCCAGTTGGAAACAAAGTAGTGTCTGAGCTTATTTAAATAGCATACCAAGTCAGGACCAAGTTTCATAGAAATCTGGGTCTCCTGAAATTGTGTAATAGGCTTCTGTCAAACTCCTAGGATAGGGTTGGCAAACTGGCTCATCCTGCTACCTATTTTATGTGATTGAGGTGGTTACATTTTTGAATGGGGAAACTATAACTTAATGGGATATGAAATTGATTTGGTGTCCAGCTTTATCAGGATGCTGCCACAATCTTTTGTTTATGGATTGACTGGCTCTTGACACTACAATAGCAGAGATGAGTGTGGTAGACCTTCAGGGCCTGCAAATCCTAAAATAAATGTGTGTCTCATTGTAGGACAGGTTTGTTGGCCCTTGCTTTTAAAAGATGAGGTTATTAGATGGAATGTGAGTTGGCTGTTGGGTGGAAGAAAAGGCAACTGCTTTGTGTATTACATCTGAATAAGGGTATGGAATGAAAGGGCAAAGTATTTGATCTGGGTAGTTACTATCTGCTAAGGTTCCAGGCCAGGTGAAAGAAAAAGGTTCCTGGCCCTGTCTGATGTGGCTGCCAAGGTTGAATTGGGGGGATGCAGTGGAAAAACATGGGAGTTTTTATAATTTAGAAATTACATTGTAAATAATTGAAATGTCTGTTTTACTCCAAAGAATGTAAAATGTGAGTTTACAAGAGAAGTTGGGGAATTATTCCCCTACACCATTGCCTTCTGAATGATTCTACATTTAAAACTTAAGGGTTAAAACTAAAGCCAGTGATTTTTTTTAAAGGTTTTTATTATTCATTTGGTTTTTAGAGGGGGAAGGGAAGGAGAAAGAGGAAATGAAACATCAGTGTGTGGGTTGCTTTCCACCTCTGTACTGGACGCCTGGGCTGCAGGCATGTTCCCTGACTGGGAATTGAATCAGTGACCGTTTGGTTCCCAGGCTCTCACTCAATCACACTATACCAGCCAAGGCTAAAGCCAGTGATTTTAAAAAATCTGACCCTGTTACATGTGTTCCAGGGTAAATCCAAATATTTGACAATCTGGAATTTGCCCTAGTGCCTTCAAAGATGTGTGGCTCAGAATTTGAGATAGTCAGAAATGCCCACTGGTGATTGCAAGCAAACCTAAATACTGGAAACTGGTGACAGTTTTAAGCGTTCTGATTTCTGACATTAAAATGTACAAAAAGTACCAGTCACTGGTTTGAGGAGGCCACTCTGAACATACCTAGTGGGAATTTTTCAGGCAGTGGTTAAAGATGATAACTTGACAGAAGATGAAGTCACATTTAAACTGAAGTGGGATTTGGCAAACTAGCCATAGAAAAGTTGGAAAAATTGGAATAGCAATATAGAGGCTTTGTGGTTGCTTTGTACAGCAGAAGCCATGTATCAGTTTGTTGTCATTGATGCTAAGTGACAGGCATGTTGCTAGTGGTCTTAGAGCCTAGCTGCTGAATGTATGGAAAACTATTTGGTGGAGACTTGTTTTTTACAGTGTTGTCCAAAAAAGCCTTTGTAACATTTGAGGGCAGTCATTCCAGGCAAAGAATAGCAAATGCAGTTTGAAGTGGAATGTGCTGGACATGTTCGGGGGGATAAGGTAGCCAAGTGTGCTGGATACAAAGTGGCAAGAGAAGAACTAAGGTAGAAAAGGGAATGCATGGGAAAAGAAACCAGATTGTGCGGGAAAGCCACAGGACCATGAAATCATCTGCACTCAAGGATTGTGTCGTGGCTGCTGGGTAGTGGAGTAAAAGCAGAGAGCAAGGTTTTAGCAATATTTTCATGTGAGATGATACATATAGTTTAGGGTTATAGTTGTGAAAGTGATGGGAAATTAAGAACAGGATTTGCCCATGTGTTGATTGAGGGGGAAAAATCTGTTTTGTCCTGGGCATTGGGAAGAAAGGAATTAACATTGAGATGGCACGGGAAATCGAGAGTTCAGGTTTGGAGATAATATGAGATGTAGATTCATTTTTTTTTCAATTTTCTATTGATTTAAAAGGGAGAGGAAGGGGGAGAAACACTGATTGGCTACTTACTACACGTGCCTTGACTTGGGGGTTGAACACACAGCCTTGGGCATATTGGGACACTGGCTCTAACCAACTGAGCTACCTGGCCAGGATCCCAGTTCCTGATGCAAATTAATAAGATAGGCAGACATTTGTCACGGGAGGAGAGTGGAGAGGTCTAAGCTAGAGACTCATAACAGAAATCTCAATATGTGACTTGTTAAAAATCACTTTTTTTTATTGATTTTTAGGGAGAGAGAGTGAGAAAGAAAAACATTGGATTCTTGTTCTACTTATTTAATTCATTGGTTGATCCCTGTGGATCCATCTTGGCACATCAGGCTTATTCTAACCAAATGAGCTACCTGACTGGGTCTCAATATATGACTTGAAGCCAGAACACTGAGATTATTCAAGCCCTCCAATTTAAAGATGATTAGCATGGAGAACTGGCAGAGGCGATGAAAAAGAAAATGCCCCTGAGGTAGAAAAACCAAGGGAGTGGCCTCGTGGAAGTCTAGTGGACAAGTGTTTCAGGAAGGAGGAAACAGTCAAGGTTACCTGTTATGAACTGGTCAGGTAAGATGGTAAACTTTAGAAATATTTAATAGGAAAGAAAGCCTGATTAAAACAGGCTTAAGGGAGCCCTGACTGGTATGGCTCAGCTGGTTGAGGATCATCCTGTAAAGCAAAAGGTCACTGGTTCAATTCCTGGAAAGGGCACATATTTGGGTTGTGGGGCTGGTTCCCAGTTGGGACACTTGTGAGAGACAACCAATTGATGTTTCTCTCACACATCAATGTATTTCTCCCTGTCTTCCCTCCCTATCCCTCTCTCTAAAAATAAATAAAATCTGCCCTGGCTGGCCCAGCTCAGTGGATTGAGCGCGGGCTGTGAACCAAAGTGTCGCAGGTTCAATTCCCAGTCAGGCCACATACCTGGGTTACAGGCCTTGACCCCCAGCAACCGCACATCATTGATGTCTCTCCCTCCCTCCCTCCCCCCTCCCTCTCTCTCTCTCTCTCTCTCTCTCTCTCCCTCCCTTCCCTCTCTAAAAATAAAATAAAATCTTAAAAATAAATAAAATCTAAAAAAAAAAAATAGGCTGAAGAGAACAGCAAATTCACATGCAGCATATTGCCCAGAAAATATCATAACACAGTATTTTTTAAAAATACTTCCACTGATTTTTTTTAAGAGAGGGAAACATTGATGTGTTACCACACTTATTTATGCATTCATTGGTTGATTCTTATATGTTCCCTGACTGACAATTGAACCTGCAACCTTGGAGTATTGCAACGATGCTCTAATCAATTGACCTACCCAGCCAAGGCCAAGTATTTTTTATTATGTGTGCATCTGCTTACACAGTAGGTGTGTGAATGACTCATTTGAATCACATTTTCCTTAGGCTCTGTTTAAATCACTAGTAAATGTGTTTGTAAGTTCCATCATCTGACTTACAGGGTTAATAACTATAAACAAAACTGCTAATGATGACAATAATGGCAGAATTGCAAAAACAACAAAAACCCCAACCAACTTGAAAAAACCCTGAGCATCTGTGTGCATGTGCATGGAGATGAATGACCTTGGCTGGCAGAATACTCAGTAAAATGGAATGTAAACCAGGATTACTAAAGATTACATCTCAGTGACCACTACCTCACACTTAGTAGGTCATGGTTATTCAACTGTTAATTATATGTAGAAGAATGGCTAACAGCCCCCTGGTGGGTTACAAACCTTTTTCTGGGGAAAACAAAACAAACAAACACAAACAAAAACCCTTCAGCTTTGTGGCAATTGACAAAATTTCCCAGAGACTGCCCAGAAGAACTGAGAGCCCAACTTGATGTTTTTGGATATATTTATGATCTTCTGGACCTACTTATGGACCATACTTGAAAATCACTGGAACCCTGACTGGTGTGGCTTAGTGGGCTGGGTGTTATCCCACAAAGCCAAAGATTTCCAGTTTGATTCCTGCAGGGCACATGCCAGGGTTGTGGGCCAGGTCCCTAGTTGGGGGTGTGCAAGAGGCAACCCATCAATGTTTCTCTTGCACATCAATATCCCTCTCTTTCTTCCTCCCTTCCCCCACTCTAAAAATAAATAAAATCTTTAAAAAAAAATTGCTGGAGTGAAAAACAGTTTGATGCTGAATAAAAAAGTTGAGCTACTTATTTGGATATTTAGTTCTTTTGGTGACACGCAATATTCCATTATTCCAAAGGAAAATTCCTTGACTAAAACATTTAACATACAAATTAAAGGTACTAGATAGGCCCTGGCTGGTTCAGTGAAGTGAGTGCCAGCCTGGGAACCAAAGGGTTGCCAGTTGGATTCCCAATCAGGGAATATGCCTGGATCTTGGGCCAGGTCCCTAGTAGGGGGTGTGTGAGAGGCCTCCACATATTGATATTTCTCTTCCTCTCTTTCTTCCTTCTCTTCTGTCTAAAAATAAATAAAATCTTAAAAAAAAAAAAACCTGGAAAGGTACTGTATACCTTCCACTGAATTACTCTTGGCTGCTATGACAGCCATCTCAATAAGTCTTTAAACTTGTAGTATACAGGTAAAAAAGAATGCTGGAAGTTTATGTTCACCCCACTGAAGGTTCCACATACACAGGGCTATGAGAACCTCAGTGACTGTCCATAGAATTCAATGAGAAAAATGTCAACAGTGAGCCTAGTGGAAGATTCTTTACAAAGTACTTACTTGTTCAATGTCTCCCTCAATTGCTCACACCCCACCCCATCCTACCTCCATACACTTGACATCTCCCTGTGTTTATACCTAGTGCTCTTTTCTGAGCTTTTGAGGTAAAACACTGAGATGGAGAATGCCATATAAAGGTTTTTGCATGTACGAGTCAATTTACAGATGGGGAAATGAGAATTGATATCAAATGACTCACTTGAGGTGCCCATTAACTAGGAGGGGACAGACAGACCACAATAGGTAGTTAGTTATGAATACAGCATTTTTTTTATCTGAGGACATTGATTTTATTTAGAGAGGAGGTGGGAGGGAGAGAGGGAAACATCGAGCAGGTGCCTTTCCCATGTTCCCTGATGGGGGGCTGAACCCATAACCTAGGTGTGTGCCCTGATGGAATCAAACCTGCAACCTTTTGATTACATTGCTTTTGAACCATTGTCCAGTGCTCCACCATCTGAACCACACTGGCCAGGGCCAGCATTTTCAATAGTACTGTAGATCTACTAGAATTTCTAACATTTAGTTTGACACTAGAAATCTAATCATGTAGTTTGTGGTTTTCCTCATGTGTAAAGACAGCAGATAAATCCCAGTCATTATCAGCCTGGCTGGTGTGGCTGAAGTGTTGTCTCATACCTGAAAAGTTTCGGAGTTTAATTCCTGGTCCAGGCCCAAATGGGAGGCAACCAATTGATGTTTCTCTCCCTTCCTCTCTAAAAGCAATGGAAAAAGAAAAAAGTCCTTAAGTGAGGATAAAAAAAATTCCTATTTATTATTAAATACAACTTGCACATGGCCTTATCTAGAGTGCAGGAAATTTGGCAAATTGCAGAGAAAGTTGGTATTTTGTGGACATCTATTTCAAACAACTTTACATGTTTGGGGGAGGAAGAAGCTTTACCATCAATGTTCTTTCAACTGGTCTAAAGACCAAATAGACATGAAATAGATTAACAAAAGAAAATCAAATTTAATATGTGTGGGAACCCTGCATACATGAGAGAGTCAGAAACCCTGTATAGACAAGAGATCCAAAGACAGAAAGAGCTTTTCTCTCTTCTCTCATCGTCCAATATGCCAAAGGGGAAGAAGGGGGGACCTGCTCCTGCCATCATTGTAAAGAAGCAGGAGGCCAGGAAGGTGATGAACCCCCTTTGGGAAGGTTCATCACCCCCTCTTGGGAAGAGGCCCAAGAATTTTGTACAAGACATCCAGGCTAAAAGGGGCCTCATTGCTTTGTCAAATGGCCCCCCTACACCTGGCTGCAGCAGCCAAGGGCTATTCTCTATAAGCACCTGAAAGTGCCTCCTGCCACTAACCAGTTTACCCAGGCCTTGGACAGCCAAACAGCTACACAGCTGCTCAAGCTGGCACACAAGTACTGACCAGAGACAAACCAAGAGAAGTAGAGATTGCTGTCCTGGGCTGAGAAAAAAAGCTGCTGGCAAAGGGGATGGCCCCACCGGAGGCAACCTACCCCCTGAGTGGGGTTAACATTGTCACCATCCTGGTGGAGAACAAGAAGGCCCAGCTAGTTGTGATGGCATATGATGTGGATCCCATCTAGCTGGTGGTCTTCCTGTCCACCCTGTTCTGGGAGGTGGGGGTTTCCTTACTGCATCATCAAGAGGAAAACCAGGCTGGGGCATCTGGTCCTTACGAAGACCTGCACCACCGTTGCCTTCACACAGGTTAACTTGGAAGACAAAGAAGCTCTGGCCACGCTGGTGGAAGCCATCCAGACCAATTACAACAGATACAATGAAATCTGCCACCACTGGGAGGCAATGTCCTGCGTTGCAAGTCGGTGGCTTGCATCGCCAAGCTGGAAAAGGCCAAGGCCAAGGAACTGGCCACCAATTGGGCTGAGTGTACACTGTGGTTTCTGTACAAAAAAGTAATAAAAATTCTCCTTCAGGGGAGAAAAAAGACAGAAGGGAAAAATAGGTGTATTAGACATCCTGAGCTAGGGATGAGGTAAGGTTCTTTAGCCTCAAAGGATCACTGTAGGTTATAAGAGCAGATGTTTAGTAATTAGTTTTACCTGCCTTAAAGATAGATGAAAAGAGGTTATCTCTGATAATCTCTTATTAGGGCAAGCCCCTTAATTCAAGTTCAAGGTAGTTAGGACACAAGTTCAAGTTCAAGTTCAAGTTCAGACACAAGGGGCAGAATTCTCTCTTGAGCCCACAGTTAAAATTGCCTTTACCTCAAAACAATCCAAATACCACAGAGGCACATCTTGGGGTAACTTGTTCTGAAGCCCCACACGTCATTTTCTTCTCGAGTACATTAATTTGAAAGACCCCCTCAATTGCCAATCTGTCATTTAAGTCACATCCCCAGACTATTATTCAATCTGGGGGGGAAAACTGGCAAGTGAAAGGGGGGAAATTACTGCATATGAAATTAAAAAGAAAATATGTCTTGACTACCACACTGAGGTAGAATAATGCATATCAATAGGTGGTGAGTGTAAAATTGGAAACTAAGTAAACTCAGCTCTTGGTGTGATGCTTTATAATATCTTTCTCCATCACTCTGAGCACTCCATTCCGCCTAAGCTACCTCTATTAAGTTGAAAGGAATACACATTGATGATTTTGTCAAGTGGGACATAGACTGAGTTTCATTACCCTTGGTGATTGCCATAATATCATCAGGACATTAAATACCAACTGCTGGCATCTATTAAAAGCAGAAGTGACTAAGCTTTTGGAAACTGGTTAAGTAGTGTGCAACCTGTTCTGCTCTGCTCCACAGATGAAGAGGAGGATTAGGTGTGAGTGTGACAGCAGCAGAGATATTAGCAACCCAAGAGCAACACGGAGGCAGTTTCTAAGCCCGTGGTTTATGGGGCATGAGAGTTGTGCAAAATTCCTTCCAACTACTGCTTAGCTTCCCCTATCAATATCCTGTGATGGTTTTGCTGAATATTCTGCTATTCTCTTCTAACCCCTCAGGTTCCCTGTATCTGAAGCCCCTTTACTCCTCCACCCAATCTGTAAATGTTCACTTGAATTTTTAAAAATTTTCTTCAGCTTTTATTTGAGTCAAACTGATAACATATGCCAGGGAGCAATGATGCAGACTCCATCCAGTGAGGCCCTGATGTTGTGGATGCAATGAACAAATTCACATCGACTACAGAAGTCCTGTGGAGAAAAAGGGACATGGCCACTCTCTGAGAGAAAGCACCCTGACCCTTGCCTGGACAGGCTTTTATTGCTTTCTAATAGTATACATCAAAGAAGGTTTTCATTAATTATGCTCAGGTTTGCTATAGGTGATTACTTTTTACAGATAACAAAGGAAAGGATGTTACTGATTACTTCTTACAGATTAACAAGTAAACAATGTTTATGAGCAACAGGTCTGGTTACACTCTGTCCTTGGGAGAATTAGCACAGACTTCAGGAAGTTACTTTAAAGATATGCAGTAAACATTTGCAGCTTCAATTCAGGGTGAAGGAGTTTTAACAAAAGCAAGCCTCAAAGCAGCCTAGGTATAATGCAGGCCTGGTTTCCCAGGTGAAAGCTGATCGATGGGTTTGGTCCTGTGTGCTGACTCATGCCTGTTGGTTTTCCGATAGGGCTGGGCTACGTTTGCCATGCCAAGCAGATTGGTTCCCTATAGAGCAAGACTTGAAATCCATATTCACTTGCTCTTACTCTGCACCACACATCTTACCACTCCCCTTACTCCTTCCTGTTTGGTGGCATACACAAGGCCGGCAACCTCATCAGCTTGCAACCTGTGCAGCTGCCCCACATTTAGAAGGGCTACATGCTTGGTTTATTTTTAAAAAAACATTTATTTATGTGTTTATGTATTTATGTATTTATTTATTTTTAAATTAAAGCTTTTTATTTATTTATTTTTAGAGAGAAAGGAAGGCAGAAAGAGAGGGAGATAAACAGTGATGTGTGAGTGATACATTGATTGGTTGCTTCTCACACACCTCAACCTGGGAACCTGGTAGACAACTGAGACATATGCCTTGACTAAGAATCGAACTGGCAACCTTTTGGTTCACAAGCCATCACTCAATCCACTGAGCCACACCAGCCAGGGTTACATGCTTGGTTTAATGCTCTTCCTTTACTGTCTTGAAATTTCTAATAAAAGGGCACATTGTTTTAATCTTACATTGGGCCCCACAAAGTATGTGACCAGTTTCAAATGCTTTGTGGGTGCATGTGAAAAGGGAGTGTATTTTTTTCTCGAGGTTGGTAATTGGTGGCAGGTGATGCAAGTTTAGATGGTCAAGAGAGGTCAAAGCAACTTGTTGGGTAGTGAAGTTTCTGTGCAGATAATAAGACAGCTGACCAATAATTGAATTTATTCATAAAGCTATGAAGCCTAAATGTAAGCTTTGAATATATGAATTTTAACATTTAGCTCTTGTCCAAGGGAGAAATATGAGACTAGCTGTAGACACAAAAAAAGGAATAGGGGGTGCCTAGGGGTTGAGCACACTCTACCAGACCTGGCCATTGCAGAAAGATTTTGTTTTTTTCTAAGTTATAGCTAAGTTCCTGAGTGCACACCATTCCATAGGGTTATTTAGCAAGAGGATGTTTCCAAATTGTCAGCTGGGCACTGTCCATTGAATCTTTCTTTTTTGTATGAATCTATAGAATTTGGGAAGGTGCAAATGAAAAGCTATTTTTTAAGGAATAAATTGACCACTTTTTAAAAGATAAATTTATAATAAAATTCTGTACAAAGCCTGAAGGACCCCTGGCCTACTTGTTCAAGCCTATGTCTCCTTCCCAACCACCCTTGCTGCCAGTTGAAATGCACACTCTGACCTTAGCTCTTTTCTCTCCTGAAAGGCCCTCTCAATCATCTTTACAAAACAACACCACTTCAAGTTTCCTGATTTCCTCCAACCATTCATTCACCCTCACTCACACTGGCATGAGGTAACCATCTTCTGCCTTATGAACTCATTGAATTCCTTATCTTTGCATTACTATTATTTCTCAAAGTAACAATGGGGTTTTGTCAGTTTTCCTTTTTTGCCAGGAGTATTCAGTAAGGATTTGCTGATGGAATAAATGATGAGCTTTCACTGGTTCCTGAGATGCTTTGAGCCATAATTTCCCCTGTGTTGCTTCTGTTCTTTTCTAATGCAGTCACTAAAAATTCAGAAAAGTAGATAATCAGACAAGACTGTCTTAGCCCTGGCTGGGTAGCTCAGTTAGTTAGAGCATTGTCCCTATACGCCAAGGTTGTGGGTCAAATCCCCAGTCAGGGCTTATGCAGGAATCAACCAGTGAATGCATAAATCACTGGAACAACAAACCAATCTCTCCCCACCCCCACCTTTCTTCTCTCTCTAAAATCAATTTTTAAGGAAATATTTTAGTCTGAAGAATAGTATCTTTTATCTGAAGTGCTTTTCACACAAGCCACCAGTCCTGGTGATCACTAATGCAGTTCAAGTTGCCTAATCTCAAAAGTAATGCAAAATGCTCCTCTTCTATTTTATTTGTGAAATGATTGTTTTTCAAAGCACTTCATGTCTGTAAATGCTTAGCTCTAGTGTCTGAAGTTAATTGTATTGCTCTTTGCATTTGCAACTGCACAATACACCTTTTCTTATCCTACTCTAGATTTCAAAGTTATATCCATGTGTGTTTCCATGGTGCGAGATGTGGCATTTTGCTGAGTCTTGAAAAAAAATGTACCACCTTTGTCTCATCCCTAGCTATGCTTCACAATTACCTCGTATAATTTTTAAATATACAGATAAAATTCTTTGCATTTCACATTACAGACAGAGGAATTTCTGTGTATTAAGTCAGAAATCGTGAAGTGTCTGAGATTTTACCCTATTTGCCAGCTAACAAGTTAACCTATCACAGTTTCATATATATTCTCTGACAGAAGATACATGACCTCTGGACAGAGAAGTAGATGGTTTATTACTCACAGCAAAACAGCAGCCGGAGCAGCATCTTGCATCAGTTCCCATGCTCCACCACCATGGGTGACATGAAGGAAGAAAATGTTCCCCATACTTGCAATGGGGTAACGACAGGGAAAGAACCCCAAGTTAGGAGACTCTGGGCTTATAAGGCTGCTAACACATCAGCCCATCCTTCTATCTGGTTAGGGACATTACTCACTTACCTGGAATGTAAGCAGATGTCTGAGGGAAAATAAAAGTTATCTCTAGTTTATTGCCCTGAGATGTCTCTGAGGAGGTCCATCTCTAAGGTCCTTCAGAAGGATATCCTATCTCTAGGAGTATTTATCTAAGCCCTAAAAATGTTTGTTATTTAAATATGTCCTTTGCTCAGAAGGCCCAGACTATGCAGGAATGGGAGACATCCCTGTAGAATTGGTTCCCAACATTGCAAATCGGTAAGAAAAAGACCAGCAACCCTATGGAACAATGGGAAAGGGTTACAATCAGTTCACAGAAAAGAACTATAAGCATATGAAAAGATATTCCATCTCAGAATATAAGAAATACAAATTGGAGTTTTACTCTGATACCATTTCTGACATATCAAGTTACAAAGATAAAACATTTTGCTGTCCCTCTGTGGTGGAGGCTGCAGGGCAGCAGGCTCTCCCAGACCTCACAAGTGGGGATGTGAGTGAGGATGTTGTCATAAACACACAGAACCACTGTCCCAGTCCTTCTACTTCTGGGAGTTTTTTCTACATCTATCAACATCTATGAACTGATTGTATAGGAAGTTATTCTCTGAAGTATTGTTTGTGACAGCAAAAAGACTGGTATTCATTAGTGGAGTGCTGTTTGAATAAATTATGGTATTGTTTTAGTCCACTTGCTCTCATATAACAAAATGCCATAGACTGGCTGGCTGAAGCAACATATATTTTTATCAGTTCCAGAAGCTTAAATTGATATCAAGTGCCACCATGATTGGGTTCTGATGAGGGATCCACTTCATTGTTCATAGACAGCTATCTTTTCATTGTATTCTTTTTTAAATATATTTTACTGATTATGCTATTACAATTGTCCCATTTCCCCTTTATCCCCCTCCACCCTGCACACCCTCTCCGACACTGACATCCCCCCCTTTAGTTCATGCCAATGGGTTGTAAATATAAGTTCTTTGGCTTCTACATTTCCTATACTATTCTTAACCTCCCCCTATCCATTTTCTACCTACCATCTATGCTAGTTATTCTCTGTACCTTTTCCCCCTCTCTGCTCCTGCCACTCCCCTGTTGCTAACCCTCCATGTGATCTCTGTTTCTGTGGTTCTGTTCCTGTTCTAGTTGTTTTCTTAGTTTGTTTTGGTTTTTGTTTTAGGTTTGATTATTAATAATTGTGAGTTTGCTGTCACTTTACAGTACATGTTTTTTATCTTCTTTTTCTTAGATAAGTCCCTTTAACATTTCATAAAATAAGGGCTTGGTGATGATGAACTCCTTTAACTTGACCTTATCTGAGAAGCGCTTTATCTGTTCTTCCATTCTAAATGAAAGCTTTGCTGGATAGAGCAATCTTGGATGTAGATCTTGCCTTTCACGACTTGGAATGCTTCTTTCCAGCCCCTTCTTGCCTGCAAGGTCTCTTTGGAGAAATCAGCTGACAGTCTGATGGGAACTCCTTTGTAAGTAACTCTCTCCTTTTCTCTTGCTGCTTCTAGGATTCTCTCCTTCATTTTAATCTTGGGTAGTGTAATTATGATGTTCCTTGGTGTGTTCCTCCTTGGGTCCAACTTCTTTGGGACTCTCTGAGCTTTCTTGACTTCCTGGAAGTCTCTTTCCTTTGCTAGATTGGTGAAGTTCTCCTTTATTATTTGTTCAAATAAGTTTTCCACTTGTTGCTCTTCCTCTTCTCCTTCTGGTACCCCTATAGTTTGGATGTTGGAATGTTTAAAGATGTCCTGGAGGTTCCTAAGCCTCTCCTCATTTTTCTGAATTCTTGTTTCTCCATTCTGTTCTGGTTCAATGTTTCTTTCTTCCTTCTGGTCCACTCCATTGATCTGAGTCCCAGTTTCCTTCCCATCACTATTGGTTCCCTGTACATTTTCCTTTATTTCACTTAGCGTAGCCTACATTTTTTTCATCTAATTTGTGACGAAATTCAACTAATTCTGTGAGCATCCTGATTACCAATGTTTTGAACTGTCCATCTGATAGGTTGGCTATCTCTTGGTCACTTCATTGTATTTTTTCTGGAGCTTTGATCTTTTCTTTTGTTTGGGCCATTTTTTTTGTCTTGATGCACCTGTTATGTAGTGAGGGGTGGTCTTAGGTGTTCACCAGGGCGGGCCAACCCACGATGCTGTATAGTGATGCTGTACGTGGGGCAGGAGTCTGAGAGGGAACAATGGCGCTAGCCCACTCTGCCAGATTTCAGTCACTTCCCCCGCTTGCCGCAAACAAATTGGGGCCTTCTGGTGCTGATTCCCATGTGGGTGGGTTTGTGTATGTCCTGGGACCCTGTGGGTCTCTCCAATGAACTCTTCTGTGAGGCTGGGAGTTTCTCCCAGCACCTCAACCCCCACAGGTGTTTTCAATTGGTATTTTGAGGCTTTATTTCCCTGTGCTGGGGCCCTGGGTTGTGCAGTCTGTCCAGCTCTGCAGTTGTTCCTCCTGGTTCATCTGTGGGCAAATGTGAGACGGCCCAGTCCACAATCCGTGGCCTTGCCAGGTCTGCCTGCTGCTGCCTTGCTGGCCAGCTGCAGCCTTACAAGCCCTGCTCCACTATCCACTGCCTCTCTGGGTCCTCCAGCCACTGCCTTGGCACGAGTTCTCTCTGCCCGTCTGCTTATCTCCGCCCCTCCTAGGAGTCTGGATGAATGTGTCTTTTTTAACTCCTTGGTTGTTGGACTTCCATTCAGTTCGATTTTCTGTCAATACTGGTTGTTTTTTGTTTTTAAATTGTTGTTGTCCTTATTTTGGTTGTGCGAGGAGGCACAGTGTATCTACTTATACCTCCATCCTGGCCAGAAGTCCCTCATTTATTCTTGAGGCAAAATACTAAGAAGCTAGGGAAATTCCTTTGCAAGTAGATGAGGAAACTGAGACAGGCAGCTGAACAAACTGGCCAAGTCATTTACAGCCAGATGCAGAAGGTCACTTCTCTAGAGATAACATCTAGACCTCAGTTGTATTTCAGTTCCAGACCCAGAAAAGCAGCAAAACCAAGTGGGTGACCCCAGGACCAGTTGCAGTGACTAATGATTCTCTGCCCTGGCACTGACTAATTGATGCAGACCACGACCCTGAAAGAGCACACCTGGGAAACTAATGAATATTCTGCCGAAACCCTCCACTGAGACCTCCCTTAAGATTCCCACCTGCAAGAGAGAAATAAAAACCCTCAAGAGAAAGGTTCCCTCACAAGTGTTCTCCCTCCTGGGAGCATGCCTGTGCCTTTCCCTTCCCTCTCTTCTTCCCCCACAGGCCTGCATCTCCTAAACACTAAGGGACCCATGAGACTTGCAACCAGGGGAACAATTGGCAGTGGAAGCTTGTCCTGGGATAACCCCCTGAACCTGTGTCCAAGGCCACCTTTTGTCCAACTTCTCAGTGAGCTAAAGCAACCCCACCTTGGCTCATTTCTTTCCTGTAATATTTTTTAAAGAACCAAAACAGCCCAGTCTAGGCACTCCTGTTGCTTTTTCTATGCTAAGCCCTTCTTTGTTTCACTGTCTCCAGCTTTAATAAATGTACCCTCAGTATCACCTGGACTTGTACTCTGAAGTATTTCTGAACAAAGTCAAGAACCTGCACACTACTGGCCAGCCTGAGGCAGAGCCGCTCAAGGCCAGGTCCCTTTTCTGGTAACATCCTTCTGTGGTGGGAGGGACCAGGGAGCTCTCTGGTCTTTCTTGTAGGGGCAATAATCCCATTCATGAGGGTCCAATCTCATGATCTAATCACCTCTCCATAACCCACCTCCTAATGCTATCACATTAGGGGTTAGGACTTCAGCATATAAATTTGAGGGGACCACAAACATTCAGTCCATGACAGGCATTGCATAGATTAAAATGTTTTGTATATTGAAATATTATGTAGCCATAAGAACAAAGCACAATAAATGTACTGCTATGAAATAAGCACTAAAAATCTATTTTTATGTGAAAAAGTAAAGTACAGTACAATGTGTTTGGGGTGGGGAAAACTTTTTGCTGGTCTATGCATAGAATGTCTCTAGAAGGATACATAAAGATAGAAAATCTCTGGACAAAAACAGAATGCTCCAGAAAGAAGACTCTTCACTATATACCTTTTGTAATTTTTGAATCACATGACTGTATTACCTGTTCAACAACTGAATTCAATTTTTTAAATGCCAAGCCCTATATCACAACCAGTGAATCAGAATATCTAGCATTTTAAGAGTCCCTCTGTGTATTCTGCCACCTACTGGGGGCTGAGGAACCACAATTGTAGCAGGAACCATGGGCAAGAAATGACGATTTTATTAGATAAGTGAAAAGTCACAGCTTAGAAGACTGGCAAGTAGTTGCTGCCCTCTTGCTAGAACAAGATATAAAGCTCCAGAGCGGAAAGGAGTCTCAAAAGTCAACAAGGACTACCACTCAGTGCTCAGGGCCCTCAACCCACATCCTTCTTGACCAAGGTGCCCTGAATGCTGCAGTTCTCCATGTGTGGTGGGGCCTCATTTTCCACATGCTACCTCAATGCACCCTAAACTTACTCCCCCCTTTTTGGTAACCATACCACACAGGTGACTCATACTGAGCTTCCTACCAGCTAAAACTTGTCTTTCTTTATGAATGCTGTTGCAAACCAGTTGTGCAGGAACTTACACAGGATACATTCCTGTCTCACACAGGAACTTACACCGTGATACATTTTTTCACTGCACACCACATATTTCAGCATCTGAATTGTGCTGTACATATTTTCATTCTTAATTCTTTTTTCTTTTTTGAAGTTCCACTTTAGATCTGCTAAAACAAATGAAAGATTCTACCATTTTGCATCAATTTAGCAAACGTAAGAAAAAAGTCATTATGTCAATTTCTGGAAGGATGTGCAATGAGTGACTGTAGGGTAAGTGGAGGCAGTCTGACTTCCTCACCCAGGTGTCTGGGTAACTAAGGGGAGCAATGTTCCCATAGCCATGGAGGGGCCTGATAACCAGTGTCCTCATAGCCTTGAGACTGGGTCTGCTAAACTGTTCCCATAACATGAAGTGGGCTCGCATGCACAGAATTATGTTATGTTATGTAATTTCTGGCATCTTGCGGCTTTGTTCCTCTCCAGTATTTAAACAATTAGGTACTCCCTGCTGGGTGCGATGATGATGAGAGACATGCAAGGGGGCAGGTGCCATGATGGGTACCATGCTGGGGAGCAGGGGCCATGACGTGAGACATGCTGATACACACACAGCTTGCAGCATGCATGGTTCGCCCACCCATGAATAAAGGCATGCCAGCCATCCTACTGGCTACATGAATATTATTCCATCTTCATGAATACCATGAACCTGTTAGGCCTTGAAGGGTGACAACACAGTGACATTTGAAAAATCTGGGTTCTAATGAAAGCCCCACCACTTAGTGGCTGTGAGAACTTGAGAACTGTGGTGTCTTAACTTCCCTAAGCTTCATCTAGAAAACAGATGCTAATACTTCCCTTGTTGGCTGATTCAGTAAATGGAGGCTATGATAGGAGTCTCATTACAATGAGAAATTCTTAAAATATTGGTCTCTACTGTGAATCAGATGTTAAATACAGGATGTCTGTTTTCATTCTCTGACTCTTGTGTAGCTCTGAGAAAATATTTCAAGAATACATTTAACACCAAGGGTGCACATGTACAGAGAAAAGACCATGTGAAGACACAGTGAGAAGGTGGCCATCTGTAGGCCAAGGAGAGAGGTCTCAGAAGGAACCAACCCTGCTGACAACTTGACCTTGGACTTTCAGCCTCCAGAACTGTGAGAAATAAATTTCTGTAGTTTAAGCCCCACCAAAAAAACATTTAGTCCATGTGTATTACCTAGTCCCTGGTTGCTGTCCTCAAATCCCATCTTCATTCAAATTCTCCTTGGCATCACACACTTAGTGATTTGATGGCTGGCTGGCAACAGGGGTCTATGGAGAAAACCCTAGGTGGGGAGCTGTAAGTCCTAGCTCCAGTGCTGGCCCAGACTCCAAGGTCACAGAGCTCTCATCCAAAATGAGATGATTAAACTGTATGACTCCTAGTTTAATCTCTAAGTCCCTCCCATCTTCTATAAATTTCTATGTGCTGAGCCTTTACAACCTTTGGTTCTTTATTAAAACTCATTTGAACCACTCCATGATTTCTGTTCAAGTGGCTAACAAGTGGTTAAAATGGAAGAGTCTAACACCTTTCTGTACCATGGGGATCCTTTTCTCTATGTGCCCACATTCTTTCAAACACAGAATATTGAAAATGCAGAGTTGCTCCCAACCTTGAAAACTGGTTCCTTTTTTCTTTACTCATTACTAGAAGAAATGCTTCAAAGATGGATGAAAGGCCCATGTATGCTGTGGCACCTGCCCCCTGACCACAACACCACAGCACTTTCAACAGGCACCAGTCTGGAAGGAGGATGGACAATATTTGCCCAAGGACCTGATGCGGAATAAATACCTATGTAGGTGGAAAATATTAAAAAAACATCCAAGGCAACAAATACTGATATCTTCTCTTTACCGAGGATCTGAGATCTAAGAAGATCCAGACTTAGAGTGCTACTGGAATAGGAATTTATGATACAGAAAAGGAAGAATCTTAACTGCCAGCAGTGCTCTCAGGTACTGACATGACTACTTGTTAACAACATTTTATGGAATGAATAACATGGCAAAGATGGATATCTCTTTTTAAGATTTTATTTATTTATTTTTAGAGAGAGTGGAAGGGAGGGAGAAAAAGAGGGAGAGAAACAGCAATGTGTAGTTGCCTCTCAATGTGCCCTCTACTGGGGACCTGGCCCACAACCCAGGCATGTGCTTTGACTGGGGATTGACCTTTTGGTTTGCAGGCTGGCACTCCATCCACTGAGCCACACCAGCCACAACTGGATTCTATAATGCTTTTCAGGTATCCCTTCACAGAGGTAAGAGGCTGTATGACAGCAGGAGATGGCAGGTGAGGTCTTTTAGCCTTGGGACTTGCTGGCTTCTCTATAAGCCTCGTGGTATGGTTGTAGGATGCTGTTTTCCTTCTCTTTATGCTTGGCCCCCTTTTTTTTATATTCTCACTTCACTGTCCTGGTATCCTTGGGTCCTGCCTCCCTCCCTGTGAGATTCTGGTTATAACTGAAGCTAAGAATGAGACCAACATCATTTATAACTATAACAAGCAGATTTTTTTAAAAAAAATAGTCTTTCTTAAAGAGCAAAGATGACTCCAAACTTCAATATGGCTGGGTTGAAAATGCTTTGGAGTCAGAACATATGGTAAATTAATTGAGCAAAGGCCCCAATGTCCTACTGGTGCCCCTGCCCTTTACAATGTGACTTTCTAGCTCTTCCCACCCAGAGATGAAATCTATTGCCCTCCCCTCCACCACCATCCTGTGACTTGCTTTAACCATAAGAATGTGGCAGAAGTGTCTGTGTGATAGAAACTTCCATATTGAAGCATCAAGAGACCTTGAGCACTTCTTTCTGGGAGTACTGCCTCCATGAGAACAGTTCTGGGCTTGCTGCTGCTGGAAGATGAGAGATCAAGTGCCAAGATCATCCTTGTGGCTGAGGTCATCCTAGAGCAGCTAGCAGACCTGCCAGCTGACAGCAGATGCATGAACAAGTCTGGACAAAATGAAACAGTACCAGAATGTCCATCTAAGTTCAGCCTATATTGCTGATACACAAAATCTTAAGCTAAACGAATGGTTAACTTTAGAGGTAGTTTATTATGCAGACTCACTTTTGTAATAGTTAAGTGTTACAGGAGAAATACAGGAATGTTTTTGATAATTAGAACTACAATTAACTTTGAACAACGTAGATTTGAACTGTGCAGTGCTACTTATATGTGGATTTTTTCAATAAATATGTATGGTACTATAAGTGTATTTTCTCTTTCTTATGATTTTTTAAATCACATCTCCTTTCCTCTAGTTTACTTTATTGTAGGAATATAGTATGTAATACATATAATGTAAAATGTGTTAATCAACTGTTAAATGTTATTGGTAAGGCTTCTGAGCAACAGTAGGCTACTAATAGTTAAATTTTGCAGAATTAAAATTTACATGTGGATTATTGACTGCATGGGGGTCAGCACCCATAATCCCCATGTTGTTCAAGTGTCAACTGTTCAATGACTCCATTCATATCACCAGCCAAGTTTCTCCCTTGACCTCCAGACACATACATCCAATCACCTACCCAACAAATCCATGACCATCTTTAAGTCTCTGCTCAAAGGTCATCGTCTCAGAATCAGAGAGGCCTTCCCTGACCATCATGTTTAAACCTACACCCATACCCTGGTATGCCTAACCCCCTTCTTTGCTTTATTTTCCTCACAGTGCTTATCATCATCCCACATACTATGCTTATTTATCATCTGCCTCTACCTCAAACCCATGCAAGTTTCAAAAGGGCTTGGCTTTGCCTTGCTCAATTTGGGTTTGCTCATTGCTGTATCCTGAGTGTTCACAGCATTGCCTGGCACTTAGCCAGTAGGTGCCCAATGCATGTTTACATAGGATTAAAAGAATGATGGAAGATACTACACATACTATGCTGAGTGTGGCCTGAATATGCTTCTTAAAAAAAAAAAAAAAAAAAAGCCCTGGGTAACTGCTGGCCTGTGAACCAAAAGGTCACTGGTTCAATTCCTAGTCAGGGCACATGTCTGAGTTTTGGGCCAGGTCCCCAGTTGGGGGCAAGCAAGAGGCAACCAATTTACATTTCTTTCACATATCAATGTTTCTCTCCCTCTCTTTATCCCTCCATTCCACTTTCTCTAAGAAATAAAATCTTTTAAAAAATAAAAAATATTTTATATCATAGTTTAAAATGTTGAATTTAATGATTATAACACACACACCCTTGACCTACCCCATTCCTCACAGGCTATTTCTATCTGTGGGTTACCACTTGCTGCTTAGTTATTGTTTCTTCTTCTTTAAAATCTTTATTTCTAAATAAATTGCTTCAAAAATATTTCTTTCTTAAAGAGTTTATTCATTTTTAGAGAAAGGGGAAGGGAGGAGGAAAGAGAGAGAGAAAAATATCCATATGTCCCCCCGGCTGGCATAGCTCAGTGGATTGAGCGCGGGCTGCGAACCGAAGTGTCGCAGGTTCAATTCCCAGCCAGGGTACATTCCTGGGTTGCAGGACATGATCCCCAGCAACCACACATTGATGTTTCTCTCTCTCTCTATCTCCCTCCCTTCTCTCTCTAAAAATAAATAAATAAAAATCTTAAAAAAAAATATCCATATGTGATTGCCTTTCACATGTCCCCAACTGGGGACCCAGCCCACAACCCAGGCATGTGCCTTGACTGGGAATTGAACCATCAGTCTTTTGGTTCACAGGCTGGCACTCAAACCACTGAGCCAGGGGTATTTCTTAATTCTTCAGCTTCAGAGCTTAGATAGTATCTTTTGACTTTCTCTATGGGAGATGAAGACATGGCTTTCTTGCTGTCCCTAATTCCCATCTCTTCTCTCCCCTGAGTCCTATCAATTCCCCTTCCCCATCAGCTATCTCACAGTTTAGTTAAATTAGTAATTATGATCTGACTATGTCTTTTTCTGAATAGAACCATATAGTACATTTTTTAAAGATTTTATTTATTTATTTTAGAGAGGAGAAAGGAGAGTGAAAGAGAAACATCAATGCATGGTTGCCTTTCATGCACCCCTAATGGGGACCTGGCCCATAACCCAGGCATGTGCCCTGACTGGGAATCAAACCAAAGACCCTTTCATTGGTAGGCTGATGCTCAGTCCACTGAGCCACACCAGCCAGGGCCATATAGTACATTTTAAAAAAATTTAATTAATTTTTTATTGTTTCTGGAGTTAACAAGTTTTATTCTCCCTATTGATTAGTTTCTTTATGTACTCAGCACTAGTCCATCCCCTAAGCTTTCTGCAAGAAATACAAATTTCCTCTCAAACTTGAATCTACTAGATGCACTTTTTTTTCTTGCAGAGCTCCCTCATGGAGCCCTTTGCCATCCTGCTCCAGTCTGGAATAGTGTCTACACCTTCTGCTTTCTGATTATGTGGAGATTCCTCCCTTTCAGCCTGGGATTTCCTTCACTACCCACTTAATCTCATGTTTTTCTTTCTTGAGAAGCAGCTCTCTAATAGATTATTGAGAGATTAATTTTTATTTTGAGACTTTGTATAAAATATTCTCATTCTTTCCAGCCAAGATGGAGGAGTAGGTAGACACACTGCCTCCTCCCACAACCAAAATAAGGACAACAACAATTTAAAAACAAAAAACAACCAGAAACTGACAGAAAATCAAACTGTATAGAAGCCCGACAACCAAGGAGTTAAAAAAGACACATTCATCCAGACTCCTAGGAGGGGCGGAGATAAGCAGACGGGCAGAGAGAACTCGTGCCAAGGCAGTGGCTGGAGGACCCAGAGAGGCAGTGGATAGTGGAGCAGGGCTTGTAAGGCTGCAGCTGGCCAGCAAGGCAGCAGCAGGCAGACCTGGCAAGGCCACGGATTGTGGACTGGGCCGTCTCACATTTGCCCACAGATGAACCAGGAGGAACAACTGCAGAGCTGGACAGACTGCACAACCCAGGGCCCCAGCACAGGGAAATAAAGCCTCAAAATACCAATTGAAAACACCTGTGGGGGTTGAGGTGCTGGGAGAAACTCCCAGCCTCACAGAAGAGTTCATTGGAGAGACCCACAGGTTCCCAGGATATACACAAACCCACCCACATGGGAATCAGCACCAGAAGGCCCCAATTTGTTTGCGGCAAGCGGGGGAAGTGACTGAAATCTGGCAGAGTGGGCTAGCGCCATTGTTCCCTCTCAGACTCCTGCCCCATGTACAGCATCACTATACAGCATCGTGGGTTGGCCCGCCCTGGTGAACACCTAAGACCACCCCTCACTACATAACAGGTGCATCAAGACAAAAAAAATGGCCCAAACAAAAGAAAAGATCAAAGCTCCAGAAAAAATACAATGAAGTGACCAAGAGATAGCCAACCTATCAGATGGACAGTTCAAAACATTGGAAATCAGGATGCTCACAGAATTAGTTGAATTTCGTCACAAATTAGATGAAAAAAATGTAGGCTACGCTAAGTGAAATAAAGGAAAATGTACAGGGAACCAATAGTGATGGGAAGGAAACTGGGACTCAGATCAATGGAGTGGACCAGAAGGAAGAAAGAAACATTGAACCAGAACAGAATGGAGAAACAAGAATTCAGAAAAATGAGGAGAGGCTTAGGAACCTCCAGGACATCTTTAAACATTCCAACATCCAAACTATAGGGGTACCAGAAGGAGAAGAGGAAGAGCAACAAGTGGAAAACTTATTTGAACAAATAATAAAGGAGAACTTCACCAATCTAGCAAAGGAAAGAGACTTCCAGGAAGTCAAGAAAGCTCAGAGAGTCCCAAAGAAGTTGGACCCAAGGAGGAACACACCAAGGAACATCATAATTACACTACCCAAGATTAAAATGAAGGAGAGAATCCTAGAAGCAGCAAGAGAAAAGGAGAGAGTTACTTACAAAGGAGTTCCCATCAGACTGTCAGCTGATTTCTCCAAAGAGACCTTGCAGGCAAGAAGGGGCTGGAAAGAAGCATTCCAAGTCGTGAAAGGCAAGATCTACATCCAAGATTGCTCTATCCAGCAAAGCTTTCATTTAGAATGGAAGAACAGATAAAGCGCTTCTCAGATAAGGTCAAGTTAAAGGAGTTCATCATCACCAAGCCCTTATTTTATGAAATGTTAAAGGGACTTATCTAAGAAAAAGAAGATAAAAAACATGTACTGTAAAGTGACAGCAAACTCACAATTATTAATAATCAAACCTAAAACAAAAACCAAAACAAACTAAGAAAACAACTAGAACAGGAACAGAACCACAGAAACAGAGATCACATGGAGGGTTAGCAACAGGGCAGTGGCAGGAGCAGAGAGGGGGAAAAGGTACAGAGAATAACTAGCATAGATGGTAGGTAGAAAATGGATAGGGGGAGGTTAAGAATAGTATAGGAAATGTAGAAGCCAAAGAACTTATATTTACAACCCATTGGCATGAACTAAAGGGGGGGATGTCAGTGTCGGAGAGGGTGTGCAGGGTGGAGGGGGATAAAGGGGAAATGGGACAACTGTAATAGCATAATCAATAAAATATATTTAAAAAATAAAATAAAATATCCTCATTCTCCTCTCACATGTGATTGATAATTTGACTAAGTATGAACTTCTAGATTAGGAATAATAATCTGTCAGATTTTTTTGACACTGTCCAAAAAGCCATTGTCTTCTAGTTTTCAGTGTTGATATTGAGAAGTCTACTATTTTGATTGCCCATTCTTTGCAGATGATTTGTTTTCTTCCCTTCCTGGAATTTTAACATTTCTCTTTGTTGGTGATGTTCTGAAATTTCATAATATTGTTCTTTAGTATGTGTCTTTTTAAACCACCTGGGAGACACATGGTCAGTTATTTTTACTTGGAACCATGTATTTCATTTCTTGAAAAAAAATTTGTTTTGTATTTTCCTTCCATCTTTCAGCTCTTACTTTCTGGATTTCCTATCAATCAGATGATGGGTTCCCTGAGATGCTTCTTGAAGGTGTTTTGCAGCATAATCTGCATATCACACAGCTATCAGTTTCCCCAAGAAAGCCAGTTTATCTACATGGTATCAGGAGACTAAGGCTTGACAGCAGCCCACATCACTTCCCATCACATCTGCTTTTGTTTCATGACTTAAATGTGAAGACACCACCTTTTTAGCATGTGGTGATGTGACCGAGCTGACGGGGACCATTCATGTGGTATTGTTACAGAACACAACAAGGGGGGCCTGGGATGATATACTATTACTGAAAGAAGGCCCCGGGTCCGTTATGTCCGCCGCCAGAGGAAAGACGTCTCTCAATGCCAGAGATTCGTGAAAAGGAAAGGAAATGTTTATTTAATGCTATACAAACTTAAAGTAGTGACCTAATGTCTTCACCAAAAATCCTAAAGTCCCTTTAAAACACCCACAAACACACAGTCCTTCCTTCCTTCCTCCTTTGCCCAGTCCAGAGTACGGTATCTCAAGAAAGGAAATAGAAGTCCATGGCTTAGGTAGTCTTCTGGTTCTTCTCAGTTAGTACTCCTTCTCGACTGGGAGACCTCCCTGGGTTCCCGGCACCCTCGGCTGAGTCACCGGGATCTCTGCTAAAACCAGGTGGTGGTTCCCCCTTCTAAAGCTGTGGGGGCCCCACTCTGCCAGGCCACGTGGTTCTCTCCTCAGGGCTGTGGGAGTCTCCACTCTGCTAAAGACACGTGGTTCTCTCCCTCAGGGCTGCCACATGGTTCTCCCTCTCTCAGGGCTGCAGGAGTCTCCACTCCGCCAAGTCTGCGTGGTTCTCCTCCCAGGGTTGCGCATGGTTCACCTCCCTAAAGCAGCATGGTTCTCCTCCTCAATGGCCGCCAAATCTGGATTTTAAATCCCGAGGCCAATCTTCCTCTGCAGCCTCATTTCCGACTCCTCCCACACTCGGCTTCACATGCCAGAACTCGTATCCTTCCAGCTTTACTGGGCTGCCATCATGAGTCTGGGCAGGCGTGGCTCCATGTCCTGGAGCCAATCCTCTCTGAGCTCCCACGCAGGCGCTGTAATTCAGGGGACCCGCCCCCCCCCCCCCCCCGTTACATCTAGGTGGGGAAGTTACTTCTGGGTGGGGAAGTTACTTCTGTTCCCCTGTCTTAGAGCTGATCACAGCTACTTAACATATCTATGCAACCAGCCAAAGGCTATAGATATTTTAAATGACCAACCCAGAGGTTAGCTGCAAGGCTGTTGCTATGCAAAACAGCTCTCAATGGCCCTGCTCCATCTGTCCCTTCCCCCAACCCACACCCTGGGGTGGGGGATGGAGACATCTTAAAATCTCTTGGACACCTTAAGTTCTGGACCCCATTTCAAATGCCCATTTGGGGTCCCTCCTCTTGGCTGCACCCTGTAACAGTATCTTGGTGCATGACCCAACAATCAGTTTTGGAAGGAACAGGTCTTTATTTACAATATTACAACCTTGGGGGAGCTCAGTGCACTTATGCTCGGAGCCCTTCTTTTGCACAGAACCCAGCACTTCCCTTGTTCCTCAAAAGGCTATAAGCCAAAAGCAAACCTCACATTTTTATCTTAAGCTGGCTGCAAACAATTCTCCAGTCTCTCTGGAAGGCACCAAAGTTGCCATCCTCATGTGGCAGCTCTCTTCTTCAGGATCAGGATTTCGTTGTCATCGGCCTCCATGTAATAGTCCAGGAAAACAAGTACTGTGGTGCAACAGATCATGGTGAAGTTCAGGAAAGATGTAAGTCCTGAGATTCTAGGCAGAGTCTGGTTTTGCAAGGCAGGAGGTCAGTGTCTTGCAAGGGAGAGTCTTTGGAATCAGTTAGAGCAGGCCAGATCAAAGCAGCAACATGTCTCCTTCATTACTACATCAGGCCTCATGGCCATATCCTGACCACAAACTACATAGTTGCTTGCTTACTGCTCCCTTTCACATGACTGCTACAGCATTCCTCTTTCATGGCTCTTCTACCCCCTTGCAAGCCCCATGGCTGAATTCCCTCATGGTTGACCGCCCTGAGTTTAAATCCTGACCCAAAACTTCCTACATGGCTTCATCTCTGTCTCTTCCCACAATGAGCTACATTTGCCAGTTCTTCTGTATTGTTTACATTCTCTTGACTGCCATCCCCAGATAGGGCAAAAGTTCTTAGTGATCTGGGGAACCCTCCTCCCTGGCTACATCACAGGTCAGGATATGCCCTAAAAGTCACACCCACCTTGCCCCAGCCATTATAATAGCAGCACAGCTATTAACACAGCTATTAAACTAGCTACCAAGTTGTCATTGTAATATAAAGTATCTTAATCCTGTCATCCACTCATCCCCATCCCCCAACCAAGGTTTGTGGAGGTTTTCTCCTATTTTCCTGGGGGCACACCCCACCCTGTATCCTATTACAGCTATGTGTCAAGGGTGTTTGAGTTACATTGGGGAGAATTGTGATACGAGTATGTGGAGAAACTTCTGGGCTTAGGTAATATCAGAATATCTTCCTTATGTCTATGTGGGGGAGCTTTGTCCACAGAGCCTCCTGTCTGCCACGGATGAGAATAAGTCTACCAAGACATGATCTGCTTGGGGAGTAAAGGTGGCTGATCTCTCAAAGGAGAAGGACCAAGAACCTTTTCCTCAATGACTTTTATTGGGTTCACTTACACAGGAATTCAGGTAAAGCTAATTACTCATTGCTAGGAAGTAAGGATCAAATAACAAGAAACTCTGAGGGCCTATTTTGAGTCAGGGTCAAATAGCTAAAGAGCTATAAAAAACTTTAAGGAACAAACTTATTTCTTCCTTGGACCCTTATCATTTGATTGAGAACATTCTAAACAAAGCAGGTCTCATAGGATTTTACATATTCTTTCTTAGGCCTGATCACCCGGGGAACCTGCCCTTTCCAGCACAGGACTGCACCACCCTGTCATTGTTTCAGGCTTAGGTGGAGCAAGGGAACTAAGGCAGCCAAGAGATAAGGAGATTTTTCTCACAGGCAATGAGGACTCAGGCTTTGTCAAAGCCAAGGGGTGAGGGTCCATCACCCCCTTTTGCTGTAGCCCCCAAAGTCCTTCCTTGGGGGCCTCCCACATGATCGTGCCTATCTTAAGTTGTTCCCCCCCTTGGGGAATCTTACCCGTCATTGGCTAACCGACCAAGCATTGGGGGCCAAGCAGGGTGAAGTAAAAGGAGCAAAAGTGGTGCTCCTGCCAGGGAGATAAGCTTTTGTCTCCTTGGTGGCTTATGGTCCAAGGCCACTCCCTCAGTCTTAGCCTTGGTGGGGGGTTATAGCTTCTGATACCAGGCAGGGCGGTTCCCAACATGTATGTACATTTTTTATAGATTGAAATTCATTTTTACATAATTTATTTCATTTATATGGTTTAAAAATCTCAAAAGAGTTTATTTGGCTACCCTCATAGAGTAGTGAGCCTGGACCCAGACAAGCTGTGAGAAATGTGTCAGAATTTATCTGTCCTCAAGAAGATGATCTGCTCCCTACATTAAAATGATATTTTTTAAAAATATCAATGAGGGAGAGGCTTCTGGTCAAGATGGCAGCATAGGCAAGACATGGCTCACCTCTTCACATGACCAAATCAAAATTACAACTAAAATGTAGAACAACCATCACTCAGAACTGTCAGAAATCAAGTTGAATGGAAGTCTAACAACTATGGAATAAAAAACAAATACATTCATCAAGACTGGTAGGAGGGGCGCAAACATGAAACGGGCTGGTCTCTCACCCACGTGTGGTGAATAAAATTTGGGAGGGATACCTCACAAGCAAGGTGTCCCAGCACCACAGCAGGACCCCCAGCCCAGGGTTCCAGTACAAGGAAGATAAGTTCCCACAACTTCTGGCTGCATAAGCCAGTGAGTATTGAGTCAGTGGGAAAAAACTGCTGGAGACCCAAGTAGTTCTTCTTAAAGTACCCACACTAGACTCATAAACTCCTACTCAC
This sequence comes from Phyllostomus discolor, assembly GCF_004126475.2. Taxonomy (NCBI): domain Eukaryota; kingdom Metazoa; phylum Chordata; class Mammalia; order Chiroptera; family Phyllostomidae; genus Phyllostomus; species Phyllostomus discolor. Next base: position 46,657,454 of record NC_040913.2, on the reverse strand, counting down.
TCCTTTTGAGCTCTAGCATTGGGGTGGCAGCTTGAAGGGCACCACTGGCATACTAGGAGAGGCTGAAGTATCTGCTATAGGGGTGAGCAGAAGCCATCAACCATTTTCTGAGCCTACCCCCTGAAGACCACGTAACTGGAAGGCTGGTGTCATATTTGAGATTCCATCAACCTGGCTAACATTATTTGACCCACCTAGCAGATCCCCAGAGACTCTGCCCCACCCAATTTACAGGCCCACCCAAGCTGCTTTTCCATATGAATGACTGCTCATGGCCCATGCCTCATAAATTCCTAACTCCTATCAAACAAGCAACAGCTGGTCTCAGTGGGCTCCAGGCTGGGCACTAAGCAGCAGCCAGATTAGTTTCACAGTTTGGCTTTGTCTGGGAATCTCTAAACCCAGCACAAGTAGCAGTCATCTCAGATTGCTTTAGAACCCAGGTAGGGCAGTTGTAGGCAAAACACAGTTGGAGTGTCCTTGGCCTGTACCCTCTGGGAAACCCTGGGGCCAATGCACCCAATGACCCTATAGGCCATTTTGGAGCACTGTCACCCTGCCCCTACACAGCTAATCCTGCACAGAGGGTGGAGCTTGGTGGTAAGTGATCACAGCTAATCCTTACAGCTGGCTGGCCTGGGTTAAGCCCTCTCATTGGTCTGCCATCAACAACCCAGGCTCAAATACAAGAAGAGGGTATACTCAGCCCACACAAAGATGCACTCAAATACCCAGCTTGGGTGATAGGGAGGCTGTGCCACTGGACCCTATAGGACACCTACTACATTAGGCCACACTAGCAAGATACAGAGTCAAAGCAGCTCTATCTAATAAATAGAAACAAATGCAGTGAGGCTGTCAAAATGAGGAGACAAAGAAACAGGGCCCAAATGAAAGAACAGATTAAAACTCCAGAAAAAGAGCTAACCAAAATAGACATAAGCAATCTATCAGATACAGAGTTCAAAACACTGCTTATAAGGATGCTCAAGGAACATAGTGAGGACCTCAACAGCATAAAAAAGATCCAGTCAGAAATGAAGTATTGGCGGGACTTCCGGCAAGATGGAGGAATAGGTGGACGCACCGTACCTCCTCGTACAACCAAGATTAGAAAACCAATAATTTACAACAATAATTCACTATCAGAATAACACCCAGATCCGGCAGAGGATTTATCTGAATGGAAGTCGGGCAGCCAAGAAGTTGAAGTAGACGCGTTCATCCGGACTGGTAGGAGAAGACGAGCCAGGCGGGCGCGGGGCTGGCTCGGGTCGGTGGCGCGGAGGTTGGGGGAAGGTTTGGCGCGAAATCGGCGCAAAAGCCATCCGGCGAGCAAGAAGGCAGCGGTGATCCCTGAGTACGCAAGCTGCGGCTGGCAGACCCAGAGGGGCAGCGATTGTGGACCAGGGCAGAACTCGCAGCCCAGAAGCCCAGACAAGGGTCTGAGTCCAGGGGAACGGAACTACCGCCATTGTTTTCTCCCGTCCCGCTCCCGCCCCGCCCCCACATATAACATCACAATCTAGCGACTGGGGTGCCCAGCCCTGGTGTGCATCTAAGACTCCGCACCCCCACCGTAACAAGAGCGACCAGACTGGAAAAAAAAAGGAGAGACAGGGGGGGAAAAAAACCATGTTTTCAACAGAGCAGAACAGTCCCCCAGGACTCATCCTTTTGAGCGACCAAGAATTAGCCAGTCTATCAGATGCGCAGTTCAAAACACTGGTGATCAGAAAGCTCACGGAACTGGTTGATTTTGGACAAAATTTAGATGAAAGAATGCAGATTACCATAAAACAGATGCAGGAAGACACGCGGAGGAGAGCCAATAGTGAAAGGAAGGAATCTGAGTCTCAAAACAATACAGTGGACCAGAAGGAAGATAGAATCAACCAAGCAGGAAAGCATGATGAAATAAGAATTCAAAAAATTGAGGAAAAGATTAAGAGCATCCAAGACACCTTTAAACGTTCCAATATCCGAATTATAGGGGTACCAGAATCAGAAGGGGAAAAGCAACAGATTGAGCACGTATTTGAACAAATAATAAAGGAGAACTTCCCCAATCTGGCAAAGGGAACAGTCTTCCAAGAAATCCAAGAAGCTCAGAGAGCCCCAAAGAAGTTGGACCCAAGAAGAAACACACCAAGGCACATCATAATTGCATTAGCCAAGGTAAAAACGAAGGAGAGAATCCTAGAAGCAGCAAGAGGTAAGGGGACAGTAACCTACAAAGGAGTTCCCATCACACTGTCAGCTGATTTCTCCAAAGAGACCTTACAGGCAAGAAGGGGCTGGAAAGAAATATTCCAAGTTATGAAAGACAAGGACCTATATCCCAGATTGCTCTATCCAGCAAAGCTCTCATTTAGAATGGAAGGGCAGATAAAGTGCTTCTCAGATAAGGTCAAGTTAAAGGAGTTCAGCATCACCAAGCCCTTATTTTATGAAATGCTAAAGGGACTTATCTAAGAAAAGAAGAGAAAGAAAAGACATGTATAGTAAAAGGACAGCAAACTCACAAATATTAACAACCACACCTAAAGCAAAACCAAAAGAAACTAAGTAAACAATTAGAACAGGAACAGAACCACAGAAATGGAGGGCACATGGAGGGTTAGCAGCAGGGGGGTGGGAGGAGGAGAGAGGGGGAAAAGGTATAGAGAATAAGTAGCATAGAATGTAGGTTAAAAATAGATAGGGGGAGGGCAAGAATAGTACGGGAAATGTAGAAACTAAAGAACTCATAAGTATGACACATGGACATGAACTAAAGGGGGAAATGTGGGTGGGAGAGGGGGTACAGGGTGGAGGGGAGAGAAGGGGGGAAATGGGACAAATGTAATAGCATAATCAATAAAATATATTAAAAAAAAAGAAATGAAGTATTCACTAATTGAAATAAAAAACCATTTTCACAGGTCTGGCCAAGATGGAGGTGTAGGTACAGACCCTTCACTTCCTCACACAAACAAAAGGAGGATAACAACCAATCTGAAATCAATAAACAACCAAAAGTGCCAGAAAAATCACACTGTATGGAACTCAGACAACAAAGGAATTAAAGAAAAAAAATCAAACAAAAAAACCAGACCAGTAAGGTGGCAGACCTCGAGGGCCAACTCAGGAAAACCAGGGTGACGTGGTGGATCTTGGGGGCCGGGCTGGCTGCCTAGCTCTGCGGGCTGCACAGGAGGGACTGACTTAAGGGGATTCAGAGGTGGCTGTGGGCTATGGTGGTTGTGGTGGTAGGAGAAGCTCCCAGTCTCACATGAGAGTCCATTGAAAAGGGCACTAGAGACAAGGAGGTGAGCCACACTGTTCCCTCTCTGGCCCCTCCCTCACAGGCAGCACAGCAAGGACAGTTGCCCTGCCCAAGTGAATACCTAAGGCCCCCACCCCTTTACACCTTATCAGCTGCACCAAGACAAAGAAATATGGCCCAAGTGAAAGAACAGAATAAAGTCTCAGAAAGACAACGAAGCAAGGAGGAGCTCGCCAACTGATCTGATGGAGAATTTAAAGCCTTCATAATCAAAATGCTTACAGATCTGATTGAGCTTGGTTGAAAAATGAAAAAACAAATGAAGGATATCCAAAATAAAATAAAGCAGAATGTTCAGGAAACCAAAAGTGACAAGAAGGAAACCAGGATGCAAAGCAATGATTTGGAACAAAAGGGAAAAATAAACATCCATCCAGAACAAAATGAAGAAACAAGAATTTGAAGAAGTGAAGAGACTCTTACAAACCTCTGGGACAGCCTGAAACTTTCCAATATTTGAATTATAGGGGTGCCAGAAAGAGAAGAGGAAGTCAAGAAATTGAAAATTTATTTGAACAAATAATGAAGAAAAACTCCCCCAATCTGGCAAAGGAAATAGACTTCCAGGAAGTCCAGGAAGCCCAGAGACTCCCAAAGAAGTTGGACCCAAAAAGTAACACACACATATCATTAAGTTACCCAAGATTAAAGATATGGAGAGAATCCTAAAAGAAGCAAGAGGAAAGGGGAGAGTTACCTACAAAAGAGTTCCCATAACACTATCAGCTGATTTCTCAAAAGAAACCTTGCAGGCAAGGAGGGGCTGGAAAGAAGTATTCCAAGTCATGAAAGGCAAGGACCTACATCCAAGATTACTGTATCCAGCAAAGCTTTCATTTAGAATGGAAGGGCAGATACAGTGCTTCCCAGATGAGGTCAAATTAAAGGAGTTCATCATCACCAAGCCCTTATTATATGAAATGTTAAAGGTATTTATCTAAGAAAAAGAAGATAAAAAATATGAACAGTAAAATGTTAACAACAAACTCACAACTATCAACAAATGAACCTAAAAGAAAAGAAAAACAATGAAAACAAAAACTAGGCAAACAACCAGAACAGGAATGGAATCAGAGAAATAAGACATCACATGGAGGGATTTCAGTGGGGAGGGGGAAGGGAGGAATTGGGGAAAAAGGTACAGGGAAGAAGAAGCATGGTTAGTTGGCATAAGGTAGATGGGGAGAGATAAAAAGTGGTATGAGAAACAGAGGACTCAAAGAACTTATATGTACAGCCCATGGATGTGAACTAAGCAGGAGAATGCTGAAGGATTGGGGGTGCAGGGTGGAGGGGGGGATAGAGGGGAAAAATCGGGGAAACTGTAATAGCATAATCAATAAAAATATTTTTTAAAAACATAAAAAAGAACAATTTACAGGGAAACAACAGTAGAGTGGATGAAACTGAGATTCAAATCAATGATTTAGAACATAAGGAAGCAAAAAACTACCATTCAGAACAACAAGAAAAAATATCAAAAAAAATGAGCATAGTATATGCAACCTCTGGGATAGCTTTAAGAGGTCCAACATTCTCCTCATAGAAGTGCCAGAAGGAGAAGAGGAAGAACAAGAAATTTGGAAATCTATTTGAAAAAAATAATGAAAAAATCTTTCCTAATTTGGTGAAGAAAATAGATAGAAATGTCCAGGAAGCATAGAATCCCAATCAGGTTGGACCCAAAGAAGACCACATCAAGACACATTATCATTAAAATGTCAAGGGTTAAACATAAAGAGAGAATCTTACAAGTGAGGCAGGAGATAGTTAGGAAGGAAGAAACTCTGGAGGTGCCCCAGGGCTAAGATAAAGGACAGCAATACAGGACAGAGAACCTGTTTTAAGACTAGTTGTTCCCACTATCTGGAAAAGCACTCAATCATGGTGAATCATGAATGCACCTGCCCAGAAGATGCTACATGACCCCTATTTCATTATAACAGCATTATAACAAATTAACTTTGTGGGACCCCTTTCCCTGGTGGCCAATCAAGGAAAATCATGGGAGACCACATGTGCAGTAGCTTTAAAGTAATATAACTACTTCTCCATGTGCAATAAAAGCCTGCCAAAACTAGCCAGGAAATATCTACCCTACAAGAATAGAATCCCTCCAGCCCCTGAGGTCAATCAATCTCTACTCAGAGTTGGCCAGCTCCCATGTTCTGTGGAGTGTACTATCACTTAATAAGCCTGTGCTCTCTCTCTCTCTGCTATAAACTCTCTATGTGCTTGGCTCAATTCTTTATCTATGATCACCAAGAACCTGCTTACCTGTGCCCACCTGTGACACAAGCAGCAAGAGGAAAACAGAGGGTTACCTGTAAGGGAGTTCCCATAAGACTGTCAGCTGATTTCTCAAAAGAAACTTTGCGGGCAAGAAAGGACTGGCGAGAAGTATTCAAAGTGAAGAAAAGCAAGGATCTACAATCAAGATTACCTATCCAGCAAAGCTATCATTTAGAATGGAAGGAAAGATAAAGAGCTTCCCAGAGAAGGTAAAGCTAAAGGAGTTCATCATCACCAAGCCCTTATTATATGAAAGGTTAAAAAGATTTATTTAAGAAAAGGAAGAAGATCAAAACTATGAACATTATAATAACAACAAACTCACAACTATCAACAACTGAACCTAAAAACTAAAAGAAAAACAAAAAGAAACTAAGCAAACAACCAGAACAGGAAAAGAATTATAGGTATGGAAATCATTTGGAGGGTTATTAGCTGGAGTGGGAAGGGAGAGAATGGGGGAAAATGGTGCAGGGATCAAGAAGCATACTTAGTCAGAACAAAATAGACAGGGGGAAGTTAGGAATAGTATAGGAAATGGAGAAGCCAAAGAACTTACATGCACAAACCTATGGACATGAAGACTGTTGGGGAATGCTGGAGGAAACAGGGGTATTGGGTGGAGAGAGGCAAAGAGAAAACAGTTGGGAAAACTGTAAGAGCATAATCAATAAAATATACTCAAAATTAGAAAAAAATAAATCAGTTGTCTTTTTGCCTTGAGACTTTGTCTGTGTCATACTTCTTGGTTGTTCTGGACTGTCACAGTAGGCTGGGTATTGCTGTGCAAGGCAGCAAGGCCCAGAAGGAGGATGTGTGCTATTATATAACAACACAGTGCATTGTTATGCATGAAGCCCAAAGCTTGTGACGAGAAAAATTCCAAGATGTCCTAAATTAAATTATAGCATGCCACAGAGTGGAAGGAAGAGACAAGAGTCATTAATCAGTTAATAGCTGCAGGCCAAAAACCAACAAAAGACTGCTTACATTCCTGAATATATGTTAAAACTTTAAATTAACTTGCAGGTGGCTATTTCCTCAGTTGTCTAGAGAAAAGAGCCAGCTACCAGACACCAATGCATCTTTCTTAAGCATGAGCTCTTCAGACTATTGCCAACAAGCAATCCAAAAGAGCAAACACTTCTGTACAGACAATGTACCTATCCCAAAGCTAGACCTCTTTTTTTTATAGCCAATGTAAATTCTTTCAAAACAACTTATATCTTTCTTCCCCATACTCATGGTATAAAAGAGCCCTGTCAATCCCAGGATGGTGAGCATGTCTGTCTTCTCCTTGTAGCCCTGCTGCTGGTGGTTGAGGCTACATACCCCAGGACCTGGTTCTTTTTGTGGCTAGCATGTGGCTTAATAAACCCTTTCTTTTAGAAAAGCTTGTGGCCATGAAGTTTTTTAACACCTCTCACTTAGCCCATATGGGAGTTATCACACAGTGACATTTCCCTGCAGTGCCTTGTAAGAAAAGATTTTTCCCTATCCTTCCTATGTATAAGGATACATGTTTTAAATGTTTCTTTAAAACATTTCCCTTGTGTATAAATAACTTAAAAATTCTGAAAGTAGTGTTACAGAACAGACTGGAGGTGAGGGGTAGTGAATGATATACACTACCAAAAGGACCCCCCTTTCTTCCTCCGGGGGTTCCCCACCCTGTATTAGGTTCGCTTTGCCTGTGCCAGGGGAAAGACATCTCTCAAGGCCAGAGACTGGTGAAAAGGAAAGTAATTATTTATTTAAAAGTTATACAGACTTAGAGTAATGACTTAATATCTTCATTAAAATAATAAAGTTCTTTAGAATACCCCCCACACCCCACACACAGTCCTTCCTTCTCCCCTTTGCCCAGTCCGGGGTACTGTATCTCAGGAGAAGTAGAAGTCCATGATTCAGCCTTCCAGCACCATCAGCTGTGTAGCCGCCACGATCTCCAGTTAATCCAAAGCCATGTGGCACCTGCTCATGGACCACCAGCAAGTGTCCTTTCACCCCTTTTCTTCCAGGCAAAGTCTTTCCTACTGCCTAAGCCACATGACAAAAGGGAGCACCCCAGAGCCAAGTGGTCCTAACTCCCACCCAAGTCGAGTGGTCTCAACTCCTCCAAAGCCAAGTAGGGTTTAAATTCCCAAGCCAATCTTCCTCTGCAGCCCCATTTCCGACTCCTCCCACAATCAGTTACATCTTCTAGCATTCCTGTATTCTTTCAGCTTTATTGGGCTGCCATAGTAAGTCTGGGCAGGCATGGCCTGTGGTGTGGAGCCAATCATCTCCAAGCTCTCACACAGGCACTGTAACCAGAGGGAGTTGCCTCCCAGTTACATCCTGGGTTGAAGTCACTCCCATCTCCCTGGCTCAAAGCCTGGCCACAACTATTTAACATATCTATGAAATAGTTAAAGGCTACAGATATGTTAAATGACCATGCCAGAGGTTAGCTGCAGAGCTGTTGCTATGCAAAACAGCTCTCAATGGCCCTGCTCCATGTGTCCCATCCCCCAGCTCACACTGGCGGTGTTAAGGACATCATATATATATTTTTCTCTAATATTTCCTGAACACCCTGAGTTCTGGAGCCCATTACAAATCCCTATTTGGGATACCCCACCCCACCCCTTGGCTGCACCCTGTTACAGTAGCTATAGCCTTCCAGGTTATTGCAGAAGCTTAGCATAAGAAGAAGAAACCTTCAATCCCCCCTTCCCTCAGGATTTTTTTCTTCATTTATTTAATAGCAGCATAGACTTTAATCTAAATATAGTTCAATGTTCTGGGAGGCCCGCAGGAGTCTGAAATCAATAGTGCTATCATTAAGTTACCACTTTAAATCCTGCTTATCCTGACTGCATACAGTCCTTCCATATTTCCACTCCTTGAGCAAACCACAAGTTTCTTAATAGCCAACTTTTAATTAGCTCTATCACTCTTTTCCCCAATTATCTAATGACCTACAGTCCTACACTATCAGACATAAATCTTGCCTTTCATTTTCTGACTGTAGTCCAGTAATGCCCAAACTATCTGTGATAGAGGGCCGATTTTCTTTAAATTTCAAATCTGTTGTGGACTGGTAACCTTTATAACATACAATAAACATGATTACTAGAAATGTGAATTAGAAAATCTAAAGGAAAACACTCCTATGTCTCATCTCTACTCTCAATCTTTTACTTCACTTCTGACACTTCTGGTCACCGAATGAGTGTGGGTTTTCTACTTACCAAACAATTCTCTGACACCAGTTGTGTATCCTACAATTCATCTTCTGACACCCTCTACCTGGAGATAATGTGAGATCCCACAGTTGGGGGCTCAGTCCCACAAGACTGCCCACCACCCCCTTCAGATGCCAGTCCAAGTTGCCTGTGCCTCTGATCAATTGGCTATAAAATCAGAGGTTCCCACCACCTGCTCTAGTTTGATTAACTTCCTAGAGTAACTCAGAGACCTTAGGAAAACATTTTGAGGCAGGTTAGTAAGAAACTAGGAAAATTCCTCGGCATGGGAAATGAGGAAACTGAGAGAAATGGTTATATAAATGACCAGAAAGCCTAAGCAATAAGCAACCAGTCAATAAATCACAAGACCCTATCCTCCCTAACCAAAGATACCTAAGAGCAGATGATTTAAATCACCAGGCAGGGAGACAGATAACAAGAAATCCAATTACAGCCAGACTAATCTGAGATAAGGGTAAAACTAACCAGAAAATGACCCCAGACCACATTAAATGCTCATTTTAATACATCAGCATACTAAACAACATACCCAGAAATCTAATGAATATTCTGTTGAATTCCTCCCCTGGGAGGCCCTGGTCAGGTAGCTCAGTGAGTTTAAGCATTGTTCTGATACAACTAGGTTTGTGTGTTCGATCCCCAGCAAGGGTACATACAAGAATCAACCAATGAATGCATAAATAAGTGGAACAACAAATCAATGTTTCTCTCTCTCCCTTCCTCTCTCTCTCAAAAACTAAAATAAAATCAACCAATAAGCCAATAAAAAGTGTACCTTAAGAAAAAATCTTCCCCTAGATTCTTACCTATAGAAAATAGATAAAAACCTCAGGACAGCCCTGGCTGGTGTGGATCACTGGATTGACTGCCAGCCTGAGAAACAAAGGGTTGCTGGTTCGATTTCCAATCAGGGCACATACCTGGGTTGCAGGCCACGTTCCCAGTAGGGGGTACACGAGAGGCAACCACACATTGATGTTTCTCTCCCTCTCTTCCTTCCTCCCTTCCTCTCTCTCTAAAAATAAATAAATAAAATCTTTTAAAAAAGAAAAGCCCTCAGGACAAAGGATACCAGCTTGCTCTCTTCTTGGAACATGCTAGAGTCCCTTTCCTCAGGTGCCAGTGTAGGAGGGTGCAGCCAGAGGGTCCCCAAAAGAAGGATTTGTAATGGGGTCCAGAACTCAAGATGTCCAGATTTTAGGATGCTCTCACCCCTCCCCCACCCAGGTGTGGGTTGGGGGAAGGGACAAATGGAGCAGGGCCATTGAGAGCTGTTTCCCATAGCAACAGCCTTGAAGCTACCCTCTGGCGTGGTCATTTAACACATCTATAACCTTTACTGGTTGCATAGATATGTTAAATATCTATGGCATGCTCTGAGCCAGGGGGATGGAAGAAACTTCCCCCCAAGATGTAACTGGGAGGCAACTCCCCCTAGTTACAGTGCCTGTGTGAGAGCTTGGAGATGATTGGCTCCACAGCATGGGGCCACGCATGAGTCTGCGCAGACTCATGATGGAGCCCAGAAAAGCTGGAAGGATATTTAAACCCAGACTTGGCAGCCATTAGAGAGAGAACCATGTGGTTTGGGCTGAGTGGAGACTCCTGCAGCCATGTAAGGAGAGGGAAGCACATGGCTGCAGCCATGTAAGGAGAACCATGCCCTTTTGGCACAGGGGGAATCACCACGTGGCTTTAGCTGGAGATCCCTGCAAAACTGCCGATGGTGCTGGGAACCGAGGAAGTCCTGCCAGCTGAGCATGGGTTACTGGGAAGAACCAGGCGCTGTATGAGCCATGGACTTTTATTTCTTTTCCTGAGATATGGTACCCCGGACTGGGCAAAGGGGGGAAGGAAGGACTGTGTGTGTTTGTGGGTCTTTTAAGAGACTTTGGGATTTTGATGAAAACATTAAGTCATTACTCTTAAGTCTGTATAACTTGAATAAGTAGGTCTGTGCCTTTTCACCAATCTCTAACATGGAGAGCTATAATTCTCTGGTGAAGGGAAAGATGAACCTAGTACAGGGGGACCCCAGGGAAAATGGAGATCAATTCAGTAGCAGTGTGGGACCCTCTTCCCTGGTGGCCAATCGGGGAGGATCATGGGAGACCACGTGTGCAATAGCTTTAAAGTAATACAACTACTTGTACATGCGCAGTAAAGCCCACCAAAACTAGCCAGGAAGGATCCGTCCTATAAGAATAGAGTCCCTCTGCCCTGGCTGGCGTAGCTCAGTGGATTTGATAGGGGCTTAAGACTTGGGAAAATTTAGCTTAAGGTAAATAGTCATAAATCTAGCAAGTAATGTGTATGTTAAGTTTTTGTTTCAGTAACTACAGATAAGGCCTATCTTGGTGCCTAAGAGTAAGCAGATGACCTCTTGGAGACATCTGTACCAGGAAGAAGCAAGCGACTACCCTTCCCCCTTGGAGGCAACTGTTGAATTTCAAAGGCTTTCGCTGACACCTTGTTTGCCCTCCCCCAACCCCCTTATAAAAGATCTGGCTGGGAAAGAGAAAGCAAGATGGTTTGTTAGGGTATGAACCCGCCATCTTCTCGGATAGCCTGCCATCTGAATAAAGCACCTATAAAAGATTCAATCACTGTCATTGCTTATTGGATTTGGTACTGACAGGCAGCCCAAACGCCGGTGTCTTTTCCAGTTACAGATTGAGCGCAGGCTGCGAACCAAAGTGTCGCAGGTTCGATTCCCAGTCAGGGCACATGCCTGGGTTGCAGGCCATAACCCCCAGCAACCACACATTGATATTTCTCTCTGTCTCTCTTTCTCCCTCCCGTATCTCTCTAAAAATAAATAAATAAAATCTAAAAAAAAATTGTTAAAAAAAAAAAAGAATAGAGTCCCTCCAACCCATGAGGTCAATCTCTGCTCCCATGTTCTCTTCTATGAACTCTGGGTGTTTGGTTCAATTCTGTGTCCCAATCACTAAGAACTTGGTTACCTGTGCCCACCTGTGACACCAGTACTTTGCTTCTATCCTAATGTGTAAGGATCCTGACGAGACTTGCACCCAGAGAGCAATGGGCAGTGGTAGCTCCTCCCAGTCTTACTTCCTGATCCTGTCTCCAGGGGCCCTTTCTTTGCCTCATCGTCCCAAGCTTGAATAAACTTATTTTCACTTTTACCAGGACTTATGTCTTGAAATTTTTCCAGCACAAGTCAAGAACCTGGAGGTTGCCTGACACACGAAAGGTCCATGACCGATCTGGGATAGGGCCAGCTCTTGGCATGGAAGTGGTCTGGTACCATTTTACTTACTAGATTACTGGATTGTTATAAAAGATATGATTCTGTTAGCAGCCAAATGGAAGAGATACATAGGGCAAGGTGTGTGGGAAGAGGTGCTGAGTTTCCATGCCCTCTCTGGTGTGCCACCTAGTTTGTAGATGCATTCACTAACCTTTCAAATCCTCATCTTTTGGGTTTGTGTGTGTGTGTGTGTGTGTGTGTGTGTGTTGAGGCTTCATTAAATAGGCATGACTAACTGCATCATTGGCCGTTGGTGACTGAACTCAATCTTCAGCCCTTCTTCCCTCCCCAGAGGTTTAGGGTGGTAGGCTGAAAGTTTCAAGCTTCTAGTCCAGTGTTTTTTCCTCCTCCGCAACTAGCTCCTATCACAGGTAGCTTTCCAAAAGTCACTTTATTAACATAAACCTAGGTGTGGTCGAAAGGGACCTGTTATGCATTAAAATACACACATTTCACCTTTATCTCTAGAGATATTTCAGGAGCTGTGAACCAAAGATGGCCCTATTGCTCTTAACACTTAGGAAAGAAATTACAAAGATTTAAGGAACTGTGCTGGGAACTGTGGCTAAAGAGCAAAAAATATATTTCTTGTTATAAACCACAATGTTACAGAAAAAATACAAAAACATACAAAATACAGTTTTAAACTTATATTATTAAATTTCTAGGTTATTAGATTTTATTTTTATATACATTGTGTCAAATGCCTCAAAAAGTTTCTAAACACTTACTTACTCTTAATTCTGCCCCAGACTGTGGACCACGTGTTGAGTAACTATGCTCTAGTCAAATTCTGAACCTTAAAACCCAGTCACTTCACCTCATTTAAAAAACCTGCAAAACTCTTTGGCCTGACTTTCAAAACCTGTACAAGTGTCCCCAATGTACTTATCAAATTTTATTAAGGAATAATTTATATACAACTAACTACCTACATTTAAAGTGTGTATGAGAAACTAGGCCCTATAAAACTTAGATTTATCTTCAGAATATATCCAGGTGATGACCACATCTCACTGCCTCCAGAGCCAGCACTAGGGACAAGCTACTGTTGTCTTTCCCCTGAATTATCTGCGGGCTATTTGCCTTGGGTCCTGTCTTCATTTAGTAGGCAGAGTAAGCCTTTAAAAATCTAAGTTCCGATGGATCTAAGATGGCGTCAGAGTAGGAAGGAGCAGATTCAGCTTTCCTCTGCTCAGGGGAGAAAATCCTGACCGATCTATGGAGTAGAAAGGCAAGCAACCAACATATTTCAGCATTTTTGAAAACAGAGGACCAAGGATTGTGGCAGAACTGAAAGAACAAAGAACAGATCCTAAGGGGAGTGCTGCAACAAGGTAGGGTCCCAGGACAAGCGTGTGGGCCCAGGGCTGCAGCCCCAGGCCCGGGGTCGCTGCTGGGTTTACCATAGGGTTCTTGCGAGAGAGCCAGGTCAACTGCTCCCTCCCCAGCCGAGCAAGGTCTGAGTGGCTCTGGGAGGAATCCAGGTGCTGGCAAACACACGGGGGCGGTGAGCGCCTTTGGAGGCGGTGGTGGACACCAGAGGGGCCCAGTCGCGCAGCGGACCCAGACTCCCAGGGTCACCAGTCTGGCTGGAGCTTTGGTGCTGGGAGAAGCCAGGCCACTGTGGGGAGCGGTGGGCTTGAATGAGAGGAATTTCTCAAGAGGAAGGAGTGAATAGACACAGACACTGTTTGGGGAATTCTCCTAATGTGATCAGTAGCTTCAGGCTGTCTGCATCCCAGCGGTGCGGGTGCGCCTGCAGGAAGAGCATCCCCGCACCCCAGCCCACAGCAGTAACCCCGGGGAAAGACCTGATTCCCACACCCAGGGCCCAAAGCTGAGGAGCCAGTGCGAACTCCACTGGCCAAGGAAGAAAAGCCAAACAAATCATCCTTCAGCCTGCCTCAACCAGCAAGAGCAGAAAAACCGGTTTGGCCACTTTGAAATCAAGAGACTTTTTAATTTGATTCTATTTTTTTTAACAATTTTTAATTTTTTAAGTTTTATTGTTTTTATTCTCTTTTGATTTCTTTTTCCTCTCTTACCTGATTTCTTGTTTTATTCCTTCCTCCTTCCTGTCCTCCAATTTTATCTCTTCTTCCTTTCTTCATCTGCCTTTTCAATTTTTTACTTTTTTAAATTTTTTCCTAAATACCTACAAGTGAGACAAAATCCTGGATCTGTGAAAAGACCAAAGTTAAACCCAAAGAAGGGGCATCACAACAGCTGGGACAGTGAGATAAATGTCACTCTGCTATTACAGAGAACCGGCAAGTTATTGCATATTTGTATCATTATTATTTTTCCAGTGTTCCTACATCTTTTTTTAACAGTATTTTTATATCCCTCTTCTTTTTGTATAGCCTGCTTTGCTAGGCTGGATATATTGTATGACCTGACAGCTTTCCCCTGATATCTCTTTCTATACTGTATTACTAATCTACTGTCCCTTAACTCACCTGTGTCCCATCAGCACACTACTCGATGTTCTGTACTCCCTATTCTTGTTACCTAGATCTCATAGACTCTGTCATATGAATGTTGCCATAATATTATTGTAAATAACCGCTGTTCCATGCAATTGTAATTACTTCACAACACCCCCCCTCCCCCCAGATCTTAGCCCATTTCAAAGTTTCCTGAACTCTATTACTGTAGTGGTTAACTCTACTCTCTCATGCACTACACCTATTTACTATCCTTTACTCTCACCTTACCCCAGAATCTGACCGCCCACAACCTCCCTGCTTTATAGATCCAACTCACAATCCTTCCTCCCCCAACAAGAGTCTTATCTTCTTTCCATCCTTTCTAAAAATCAGCTAGGTGGGTGGAAGACCACGGTTAACACTGTACATAGTGAAAGGATCTCCTATATCTTCCCTGCATGCTACTACTGTAAATAGCATAGAATTCTCTGTTGCTGTCTTAAACCATTTTGCCTTCCCCCTCCAACTGATGAGAAAAAAGAATAGGTGGAGGAGGTGAACACCAGGATACCCACTGGAAGAGGAAACCCAACAACAAAGGAACCACTAACAGATAACAGCAGAAGAAGGTAAAGGAGGGAGTAGTAACCACACAAACCTCAATCCAGGACTTATCTGGAAATACAACTAAACAGTAGAGACAGTACCCAATACAAGCAACTGAACAAGATTTCTTTAAACCTTGTACACACAGAAGAACCAGCTTCAACACAACCTGCCCTCACCAGCACAACAAAATACAGAAGGTGGTGGACAGAGTGACCGACATTTAACCAGCTCGTGGGAAGGACCACCAAAGAAAGACTCAACAACAATCAAAGTCCAAAGGCAAACACAAAGCCAACTTAAACGACAGCCCAAGACCAGTGAGCTTGGGAGATCAAGGAAACAGCACCACTGAAACTCACTGCTATTCTACTAAAGAAGTTCACAACATAAACCCAGGGAGCCAGAACAGATCAATATAAGAAGCTGAGGCTAACAAGAAGAGTCTCACAAACAATGGGCAGACAAAGAAATAATCCCCAAATGAAAGGAAAGGAGGAAGCATCAAAAAGAATGCTAAATGAAATAGAGGCAATTCAACTATCAGATATTGAATTCAAAGCAGTGATTGTCAGGAAGCTCAATGAGCTCACAATGAGCTACGAGAAACTACAGGGAAGCTACAGTGAACTCAATGAAAACTACATCAGCATAAAAAAGGAAATAGAAACTCTCAACAAGGGCCAAGAGGAAATGAACAATACAATTTCTGAACTGAAGAACACAGTAGAAGGAATGAAAAGCAGGATCGATGAAGCAGAAGATCAGATCAGCGAGCTAGAGGACAAAAAGAAAACACCCAGAAAGAGCAAGAAAAGGAAAAGAGGCTCAGAAAAAATGAAGAGGGATTCAGAGAAATGCAAGACAATATGAAACGTAATAATATCCGTATAATAGGGATACCAGAAGGAGAAGAAGAAGAACAAGGGATAGAAAGCCTAGTTTTCTAGTTTTCCAACAAGTGATGATGGAAAACTTCCCTAATTTGATGAGACAAAAAGTCACACAAATCCAGGAAACACAGAGAGTCCCAATCAAGAGGAACCCAAAGAGGCCCACCTCAAGACACATCATAATTAAAATGGCAAAATTTCAAGACAAAGAGAGAATCTTAAAGGCAGCAAGCGAGAAACAGGTAGTAACATACAAGGGGGCCCCAATAAGGCTAACAGCTGACTTCTCAACGGAAACACTCCAAGCCAGAAGAGAATGGCAAGAAATAATCCAAGTAATGAGAACCAGAGGCCTGCAACCACGACTACTTTACCCAGCAAGGCTCTCAATTAAGATAGAAGGCCAAATAAGAAGCTTCTCAGACAAAAGAAGTCTAAAAGAATACACCTCCACTAAACCAGCTCTGCAAGACATGCTAAAGGGACTGCTTTAAGGAAAGAAAGGAAGAGAGAGTGAGAGAGGATCACACGTACATAAAAGGCAATGAATAAGTACCTATCAATAATAACCTTAAACGTCAATGGATTAAATGCTCCAATCAAAAGACATAGAATAGCTGATTGGATAAGAAAACATGACCCACACATATGCTGTCTACAAGAGGCCCACCTCAGGATAAAAGATCTGCACAGGCTGAAAGTGAAGGGTTGGAAACAAATTTTCCAAGCAAATGGGCAGGAAAAAAAAGCCGGGGTAGCAATACTCATATCTGACAAAATAGACTTCCAAAGAAGGACAATAAAGAGAGACCCAGAAGGTCATTTCATAATACTCAAGGGAAGAATTCACCAAGAAGACATAAATATTGTAAATATATATGCACCCAACATAGGAGAACCCAAATACATAAAGAAAATCTTAGAGGACTTCAAGAAAGATATGGACAGCAACACAATTATTGTGGGAGATTTTAACACCCCACTATCAAAAAGGGACAGATCTTCCAAACAAAATAACAACAAAGATATTGTGGCATTGAACAATACCCTAGACGAAATGGGCTTTACTGATATTTACAGAACCCTCCATCCCAAAGAAGCTAAATACACATTTTTTTCAAATGTACATGGAACATTTTCAAAGATTGACCACATGATAGGACACAAAACAAGCCTCAACAAGTTCAAAAAAATTGAAATCATACCAAGCAATTTTTCAGATCACAAGGGACTGAAACTAGAAACCAACCCCAAGGAAAAAAACCCACAACACTCAAATTCATGGAGACTAAACAGCATGCTATTAAACAATGAATGGGTCAAGAATGATATTAGGGAAGAAATCAAACGGTTTTTGGAAACAAATGAAAAGGAGCTCACAACAACCCAAAACTTATGGGACACAGCCAAGGCAGTCCTGAGAGGGAAGTTCATAGCGATACAGGCCCACCTAAAAAAGTTAGAAACATTTCAAACAAACAACCTAACCCTACGTCTATAAGAACACAAGGATCAACAACAAAGACAGCCCAGAGCAAGCAGAAGGAAGGAAATAACTAAGATCAGACCAGAATTAAATGACATAGAGATTAAAACACAATTCTAAAGATCAATGAATCCAAGAGTTGGTTCTTTGAAAAGATAAACAAAATTGACAAGCCTTTAAGCAGACTCATCAAGAAAAAAAGAGAGAAAACCCAAATAAACACAATCAGAAATGAAAGAGGAGAGATGACCACTGATACCACAGAAATACAAAGGATTGTAACAAATTACTACAAAGAGCTATATGCCAAGAAATTTGAAAACCTTTCAGCCTAGATGAAATGGACAAATTTCTAGAAAAATACAATCTTCCAAAACTCAATAAAATGGAAGCAGAAAGCCTGAACAAACCAATAACAGCAAAAGGAATTGAAGCAGTAATCCAAAAACTCCCAACACACAAAAGCCCTGGACCAGATGGTTTCACAGGAGAATTCTACAAAGCATTTAAGGAAGAACTAACACCTATCCTTCACAGACTATTTCAAAAAATCCAAAAAGATGGAAGACTCCCAAACTCTTTTTATGAGGCCAACATCATCTTAATTCCAAAACCGGATAAAGACACAACAAAGAAAGAAAACTACAGGCCAATATCGCTGATGAACATTGACGCTAAAATCCTTAACAAGATACTGGCAAACCGCATCCAACAGTACATTAAGAAGATCATACACCATGACCAAGTGGGATTCATTCCAGGGATGCAAGGATGGTACAATATTCGCAAATCAGTAAATGTAATATATCACATAAACAAAAGCAAAGACAAAAACCACATGATCATATCAATAGATGCAGAAAAAGCATTTGATAAGGTACAGCACCCATTTATGATAAAAACATTCAGTAAAGTGGGAATAGAGGGTGCATTCCTCAACATAATAAAGGCCATATATGAGAAACCTACAGCCAACATTATACTCAATGGGCAAAAATTAAAATCTTTGCCACTAAGAACAGGAACAAGACAAGGATGTCCACTTTTACCACTTCTATTCAATATAGTACTGGAAGTTCTAGCCACAGCAATCAGACAAGAAAAAGAAATAAAAGGAATCCAAATTGGAAAGGAGGAAACAAAACTGTCACTGTTCACAGATGACATGATAGTGTACATAGAAAATCCTATAGACTCCACCAAAAAACTGCTTGACCTAATAAATGAATTTGGCAAAACAGCGGGATACAAAGTCAATATCCAGAAATCAAAGGCATTTCTGTACTCCAACAATGAAACAGCAGAAGCAGAAATCAAGAAAAAAATCCCATTTGAAATAGCAAAAAGAAAAATAAAATACCTAGGAATAAACCTAACCAAAGAGGTAAAAGACCTGTATTCAGAAAACTACATAACACTGAGGAGAGAAATCAAGGAAGACACAAACAAATGGAAACATATACTGTGTTCATGGATTGGAAGAATTAATATCATCAAAATGTCCATACTACCAAAAGCAATTTACACATTCAATGCAATTCCCATTAAAGTACCAATGGCATATTTCACAGACATAGAACAAACACTTCAACAATTTATATGGAACCATAAACGACCCCGAATAGCTGCTGCAATTTTGAGAAAGAAGAGTAAAGTAGGAGGGATCACAATACCCGACACTAAACTATACTACAAGGCCACTGTAATCAAAACAGCCTGGTACTGGCATAAAAACAGGCACATGGACCAATGGAACAGAACAGAGAGCCCAGAAATAAACCCAAGCCTCTACGGTCAATTAATATTGGACAAAGGAAGCAGCAACATAAAATGGAATAAAAATAGCCTCTTCAACAAATGGTGTTGGGAGAACTGGACAGCTACGTGCAAAAAAATGAAACTCGAGCACCAACTTACACCATATACAAAAATAGATTCAAGGTGGATAAAAGACTTAAATATAAAGCATGACATCATTAAAGTCCTAGAAGAGAATGTAGGTAGGAAAATCTCAGATATTTCACACAGAAACTTTTTTACTGACTTGTCTCCTAGAGCAAGGGACATAAAGGAAAGAATAAACAAATGGGACCTCATCAAAATTAAAAGCTTTTGCACAGCTAAAGAAAACAGTATCAAAATAAAAAGAGAACCAACTGTATGGGAAAACATATTTGCCAATGATACCTCAGACAATGGTTTAATCTCCAAAATATATAAAGAACTTACACGACTCCACTCTAAGAAGACAAGTAACCCAATTAAAAAATTGGCAAAGGACTTGAACAGACACTTCTCCAAGGAGGACATACAGAAAATCCAAAGACACATGAAACGATGCTCAATATCGCTAGCCATCAGAGAGATGCAGATTAAAACCACAATGAGATACCACTTCACACCAGACAGAATGGCCATCATAAACAAAGCAACAAACAAGTGTTTGAGAGGCTGTGGAGAAAGGGGGTCCCTAGTGCACTGTTGGTGGGACTGCAGACTGGTACAACCACTATGGAAAGCAGTATGGAACTTCCTCAGAAAACTAAAATTGGATCTGCCTTTTGACCCAGCAATTCCACTGCTGGGACTGTATCCTAAGAATACTAAAACACCAGTTCAAGAGAACCTATGCATCCCAATGTTCATAGCAGCACAATTTACAATAGCTAGGTGCTGGAAGCAACCTAGATGCCCATCAGTAAATGAATGGATCAAAAAACTATGGTACATTTACACAATGGAATTCTATGCAGCAGAAAGAAAGAAGGAGCTCCTACCCTTTGCAATAGCATGGATGGAGCTGGAAAGCATTATGCTAAGTGAAACAAGCCAGGCAGTGAAAGAAAAATACCACATGATATCACCTTTAACAGGAATCTAAACAACAAAACAAAACAAAACAAAACAAAACTAGCAAAATATAACCAAAGACACTGAAATAGGGGATAGTTTGACAGTGACCAGAGGGGAGAGAAGAGGGAATTTCAGGGGGGAATGGGTAGGGTTTACAGGAACAAATTCGGAGGACACATTGACAAAAACTAGGGGTGGGGGGTAATGGGGGGGAAGGGCGGAGGGTTGGGTGGGTGGGCTGGAATGGGAGTTGGGGGGAGAAAACTGTACTTGAACAATGATTAAAATAAAAAAAAGTTAAAAAAAAATCTAAGTTCCATCCGGTTACTCTAGCACATCCTCCAACTTTGCATCTCATTGAGACTAGAATCCAAAAGTCTTGGTCTTACTTTGTCCTACAAGGCCCCATATGATTTGGTTCCTCCCTTCTGATTTTATTTCCAGAATCTTCCTTCTCACTCACTCAGATCCAGTTGTCCCTCAAACATCCCACACATGCTCTAGGCTTTCTGCTTGCTCTTCCTCAGATTTCCATGTTGCTTACACTTTCATTTCTTATGTTCTCAGCTTTTTTTCCTTTTTTTTTAATCAGAGAGAACTTTCCTCACTAACCATCTAAGATAGTAACCCCATCACTCTCTTATCCTGCTTGATATAATTATTTTGAACAAACTCAAAAAAAGTCGGGAGGTTTTCGCTAGAGATAAATGATAAAGATTCATTCAAGGGTCTTAAGGCTTATAAGCCAAAAACATAGTAGATGAAAATCCAGAAGTGGTCACCAAAAAGAAAAAAAGTTGAGTCCTTACAGTGGCAAACTATATAAATGATCCCTGAATATATAGTCTGAAGAAAGTACATTCTAGCAAAAAGAACATTCTTAAGAATAATCAGTTCTGCATTCCCTCTATTTTTCTTTCTCTCTCTCTGTATTGCTCTTAGAGAGAGGGAAAGCAAGAGAGGGAAACATCAATGTAAGAGAGAAGCATCAACTGGTTGCCTCTCAAATGTACCAGCTCCAGGTATCAAACCCGAAACCTAGACATGTGCCCTGACAGAGAATTAAACCTGGCAACTCTTTAGCCATGGGATGACGCTCAAACAACTGAGCCACACCAATGTGGGCAGTTCTGCATT
The DNA here is from genome assembly GCF_004126475.2 of Phyllostomus discolor. Classification (NCBI taxonomy): domain Eukaryota; kingdom Metazoa; phylum Chordata; class Mammalia; order Chiroptera; family Phyllostomidae; genus Phyllostomus; species Phyllostomus discolor. The sequence goes on along the minus strand of NC_040913.2, from coordinate 46,635,899 downwards.
CTTAGCCTTAGGATTGGTCCAGGACAGTTACCAGGCTGATGTCAGACAGTCTGGATGACGGATGTCAGGTGGCCTGGATGTGTGAGTCCTTTGGGAGAGGTGGGGTGTGGGGGGAGATCAGAGAGGTATCTGGAAGTCTGATGTACTTATATATCCAGGCATTGATTCAGGACTGAAAAGTTTAAGTTCCCAGGCTAGTTAAAATGAATAGAATTTTCTCATACCTCAATCTACTTTATTTTTAGGAGCTTGACTATAGTGACTCCATTTTATTTCTTCACTCCATTCCTCAAGTAGTACCTGCAGATTGTGTTATATATTTATGTGCTACTGACTATCCCTCTCCCTGCACCCATCAGAATATAAATTCCACAAAACAGGGACACAGGCTTTGTTTTAGTTTTAGTGTCTAGAATACTCTGGTGGGCACTTCATAGTGGGTAATTAATAAATATTTACTAAATAAAGTACAAACAGAACTGGGATCAGACAAAATTTACTTTGTCAAAAAAAAGAGGAAATGACAGGAAAGACCTAAAATTCATATTTCTGTAGAGCAGGTGTGTTTCAGCCCCGCCCATTGACAACTTTCTCAATGGAGTAAATGGCCTTACTCGCCCACTGCTGCCTGTCCCTAGGAGGCACAGATTTCAACCATTTGTCTGGAAAACAACCACTATGGTGATATTTAAGGATATTTACCTGTGTGCTTTTTGTAGTGTCAAATCTGGGAACTTTGGGTGAACACACACAGACTTTTTGTAGTGGCTTGTGGTTTGTAACAACCTCCCCGTCCACCTCAACTGCATGCAGATCACGCAAGGGTGAGCAACCTGCCTGTCGCTGGCCACGTGCAGTCCAGGATGGCTATGAATGCAGCTCAACCCAAAATCATAAATTTACTTAAAACATTATGAGATTTTTTTGTGTGGTTACACGTCACAATGTATTTAATGTGTGGCCCAAGACAACTCTTCCAGTGTGACTCAGAGACGCCAAAATGTTGGACATCCCTGAAGATCACCTTTCAGAACCACCACAGCACTAGGAGAGGATGGGTGTCTGCGAAAGACTGCTGGGCACGCTTAGGAGGTGCAGTAGCCAGGGACCACGCCCCTGGTCTTTTTCCTGAGGCTGCCAGACCTCTGCAGGCCACTGTGCAGGGCTGCTGTCCCGCCTCTGGATCCCGCGCCTGTGCCATCTTTGCCGCTGCAGAGAGGACAGGAGCACAGATCCAGAGACGGAGCACTCGGAGCCCCTCTGAAAAGGCATTTCCTGGCCTAAGGTGGCCGCCAAGACTTGATGGCAGTCCTCGTGGCAGCAGTTTGCTCTGGTCACTGCTTTTAAGAAGGCAAATGCTGCCCAGGAGACGCCTCCATCTTTGCAACCTCTCCTATAGTGCCTTTTCCTAGCAGAATATACTCGAACTGTCCAGATTTAAAAAAAACGAACAACAGCAATTTATCCGCATATCCCTTTTCTCCTCCCCCTCCTCAACCCTTTTTTCACAGGACTATGACAAAAAGTGGCTCAGGCGCTGGCAGCAATTGTACAGCCAAGTGACCGCTAGCTTTAACATGGAACAAAGAAAGTGAATTTCTAACAGAAGACCTCATTGAAAGCAGTTTAATAATGGCCCTGCCTTCGGCCTCTCCCTGTAAATCCACGGATGCAAGGTGTTAACCAGAGGGAGCGCCGCCACTTTGGCTGTGGCTTGGAGATGTATTGAAGCTCCAATATGTCCATTTTGGGAGCAGTTTAGGGAAAGAAAGAAAAACGGCCCGGAGAAAGCAACTATAAAGCACGTGTTTTTAGTATAGTCAAGCTTCCTTCATAAGCAGGAGGACTAAGCAGACATTTTTAAAAAAAAGTTTTATATTTTTAAAATATTCATTTGTAAAGAGAGGAGAAGGCAGGGAGAAAAAGAGGGAAAGAAACATCCGTGGGTTGCTTCTCACCAGCACCCCTACCCAGACAACCTCCCCCCGCCCCACAAGGCATATACCCTGATGGGGAATCAAACCTGGGACCTCTCACTTTGCAGGACAACCTGCTTGACTGAGCCATGCTGGCAAGGGCTGGACAGACATTTTTATAGTCTGGTGGAGAAGAGCCCAGATGTGGCATGTTGCTTAGCAACATAAAGTATTAATATAACCATTAAGGTGAAAACTTACAATAAAAGACAGGTAGTACAAAGCTCATTATTTAATGCCTGATGGCTAAATGGGGAGAGAGGTAGTTTTGCTTCTCCAAATATCTTTTCTTAGAAAGATACCAAACATTCCTTTCAGAATGAATGGCAATGGAGTTCTTGGTACATTCATTTCTGTCTGATTCTGCTGCTAACTTATGATGTGGGCATTCTGAGATGGCCAAGGTGGTTAGCATGAGCTCATTATGAATTTATTCTTTCTGAAGATATTAAGTACTCACTGTGCAAAGAAAGCACAGAACTGTATTTACAGGAAGCTCTTCATACATATATCTATTATCACCTTTTGTATCTTGTTTTGCCCTCTTTGTTCCTTCCCTTCCTTATCCCCAAAAAAGGCAAAGCAGGGAAGGTGATGCATGGCCAGGGTGGAACATGGGGAAGGTAACCAAACTGAGAGTTCATGCCCGAAATTTTGCCTAAGGTGGCCTCTGAAACTAGCAAAAATAAGAATATAAGAGGATTTGAGTCAATCATTACTATGCTAACTCTCAAGAAAAATTTAGCAAACTTTGCAACCACATCTCCAACACTTCCCAAGAGAATTAGACTAGGCAATGAGGTTATTATGATTTTATTACAATGTCTACAATTAATAACCATAACCCATTAGTTGTACCACTAAGTAAGGTAAGTGTGGGAATAAAAAAAATCTGGAAATGTTTTTAAAAAGTATGTAGGTAAAGTTTTCCTTTTTGTAAATCATACTCCCAGCTGCTATAGTATACGTATAGAAAAGGAGTATAGTACTTAAAGTGGTCCTGGTGATGTTTGTAGTTCACTGGAAGGTCACCAGATGGTGCCCAAGTTTGATTCCTACAAAACTACGGGTTGCAGTTTAAAAGGCAGTGAGACCCGGCCAGTGATGGTTTCAACACTTGGAGGTCTCTACTGGAAAGCTGCGTGGAGATGCAGGACTTATGACCTCCAGAACATAGGTGTGAATTGGAAGGTGGCTGGGAAAATGCCCATGTTGGATTTGAGTCTTGACCTTGTTTTCAGTTGTGATTTACTGCTCCTTACCTTGTGTCTCTCAACTAGTCCATCTCCAAGTGTTCTTACTGTGTAGGAGAACAATGGCAATCCTTGGAAAGGTATGATTAAAGCCTAATGCATATACTGGTATGAATGGGGAAATGTGTACAGCCACAGAAGAGAACAATAAGTGAAATAAGCCCTACCTAATCAAAGGAACTTTGTCACATGTTTACAAGTTATTGTCTTGGCCAAAAAGTCCATTTAGTGTTTTCCGTAAAAGAAAAGACACATTTTCACTTTCACCAATAACTTTATTATTTTGGATATTGCTATGTTGGCTATCTCCTGCATCATATAATGTTGATTGTTCTCAATTAATGTCTCAGTTTGATCGCTATGAACTTCAACTGGTCTACCTGATCACGGAGCATCATCCAGTGAGAAATCACCAGCATGAAACTCTGCAAACCACTTTTGACATGTTGGATTAGTCACACCTCCTTCTCCATACACTGCAGAAATCTTTTTTTGCATTTGCATTTTTACCTCTCTTGAAATAATAAAGCATAATACACAAAAAAATGATGTGTATTTTCTTCCATCTTCAATATTAAAATTTAAAGTCACTAATTTCGATGTGCTGGGAACCGCCCTGCCTGGTATCAGAAGCTGTAACCCTCCACTAAGGCTGAGGGAATAACCTTGGACCATAAGCCACTAAGGAGACAAAAGCTTATCTCCCTGGCAAGAGCACCACTTTTGCTCCTTTTACTTCACCCTGCTTGGCCCCCAATGCTTGGTCGATTAGCCAATGATGGGTAAGATTCTCCAAGGGGGGAACAACTTAAGACAGGCACGATCACGTGGGAGGCCCCCAAGGAAGGACTTTGGGGGCTACAGCAAAAGGGGGTGATGGACCCTCACCCCTTGGCTTTGACAAAGCCTGAGTCCTCATTGCCTGTGAGAAAAATCTCCTTATCTCTTGGCTGCCTTAGTTCCCTTGCTCCACCTAAGCCTGAAACAATGACAGGGTGGTGCAGTCCTGTGCTGGAAAGGGCGGGTTCCCCGGGTGATCAGGCCTAAGAAAGAATATGTAAAATCCTGTGAGACCTGCTTTGTTTAGAATGCTCTCAGTCGAATGATAAGGGTCCAAGGAAGAAGCAAGTTTGTTCCTCAAAGTTTTACGGCTCTTTGACCCTGACTCAAAATAGGCCTTCAGACTTCCTTGTTCTTTATTGTTTGATCCTTACTTCCTAGCAATGAGTAATGAGCTTTACCTGAATTCTTATGCAAACAAAACCAATAAAAAGCCTCTCCAGAGGGGAACAGGGCGCTCCCCACTAGAGAGAGTGGCCATTCCGTTCCTACTTCCCCACAGGACCTGGTTGTCTTTGTGTATGTTTTTCTTGTGTGTTGATGAGCCATCCTCAGCGTTCCGCAGTCACTGCCGGTTGGTGGTTGTGTTATCGATGTTTTTTTTAAAATGCACACTAATATGACAGCTGTCACAATACAATCTAACAAAGTGGTTTTGAATGAAGTTAAGACAACTAAGTGCTACTATTGAGGCAGGTGACAGCACAGGAAGAACTGAGACTGCACTGCTGTTACTGGCCAGCGTCTAGCATCCTCGTTGCCAGGAAATGCCTTTTAGCACTTAGGTAGAATGAATAGCAAACCAAAGCAGGGAGGAGGAGGAAGACATGTCTCACCCACTAACTCAGCAGTCCTGAGCCTGGTCCAAACATACTGCCAGGTGTTCCAACATCACAAGAAACACTATGTTAGTGAGGATGGAGGAAAGTCCTTGAAATTCTATGCAGCATTTCCACTATCTGGGAAAGAAAGCCTTGAAACTGGGGTTTCATCCCAAGGCCTGAATGTGGGAGAGGGTCCCCGGTGACAAAAGAAGAAGTCCATAAAACAACTTTGGTTAATTGTCTATCTCTGGTCACTGTAAGTTTTATGAGGGAGTCCCTAGTGCTTACAGAAAGAGCCCATAAATAATTTTGGGTAACTGCCTCAACTTTAATTGCCTCCTGTTATGTGTCTGTTTTACAACACGATGAACAAATGGGGTCTGGAGCAAAATAAGGATTTGGGCTAACAGAATCCCACACATGCCTAAGTTTGGGTTGTCCTGTCTCTCCTCACCCCTGGGAAAGCTGGCACCACCTTTAACCTGTCAATATGTAACTTCTTCACCCCTATCCCACCAAGTATATAAGTCCTCAGAACAAAGGACTTGCTCTCTTTGCTATTGGCTCTTTTAGCTCTCTGGTTGAGCCAGGAGATAGGAAGGAGGAAACTTCAGAGGTGTCCCGGGGCCAAGATGAAGGACAGCGATACAAAACAGAGACCCTGTTCTAAGACTGGTTGTTCCCACTTTCTGGAAAAGCACTCAATCATGGTGAATCATGAATGTACCTGTGTAGAAAATGCTACATTACCTTTGCTTCATTATAGTAGCATTATAATAAATTAACATTGTGGGACCCCCTTCCCTCGTGGCCAATCAAGAAAAATCATGGGAGACCACATGCACAGTAGCTTTAAAGTAATATAACTACTTGTACCTGGGCAATAAAAGCCTGCCAAAATTTAGCCAGGAAATATCTGCCCTATAAGGATAGAATCCCTCCAGCCCCTGAGATCAATCTCTGCTCGGAGTTGGCCAGTTAATAAATCTACTCTCTCTCCTTCTGCTATAAACCTCTCTGTGTGTTCAGTTCAATTCTTTGTCCACAATCACCAAGAACCTGCTTGCTTATCTGTGCCCACCTGTGACATGAGTGCCCAGCCTCTGGCCACCTGGGGGCTTGCCATCTGGGCTTTCATCCACACTTACTTTTGTTGTTCTGCTTTGCCCTAAACCTTTGCCTTCCACCCTCCCCTTCTGTAACAGAGTGTATCCAGGGCCCCCCAAAGAGAGATTTTTAATGGGATCCAGGACTCATGATGTTCAGGAAATATTAGAGAAAAATATATATATGATGTCCTTACCCCCCACAAGTCTGAACTGGGGGATGGGACACACGAAGCAGAGCTATTGAGAGTTGTTCTGTATAGCAACAATTTTGCAAATAACTTCAGACATGGTCATTTAACATATCTATAGCTTTTAACTGGTTTCATAGATGTGTTAAATAGCTGTGGCCATGCTTTGAGACAGGGAGTTGGGAGTGACATCCACCCAGGATGTAAATGGGAGGCAACTCCCCCTGGTTATAGCATCTACGTGACAGCTTGAAGATGATTGGCTCCATGCCATGGGGCCATGCCTGCATGAACTTACTATGGCAGCCCAGAAAAGGTGGAAACACACGGGAATGCTGGCAGGTATAGCCGATTGTGGGAGGAGTGGGACATGAGGATGCAGAGGAAGATTGGCACTGGGCTTTAAAACCAGGCACAGCTGCCATGCATGGGCAATCCACATGGCTTTGGGGCTCCCTTTGCCATGCAGCTTAGGAAGCCAGAAAGCAAGATGTAGCAGCGATGCAGAGCTCTCTCAGCAGTTCAGAAGAATGCAGGAGAGACACTGCAGGAAGGAAAGGGGTGATAGGACTCTTGCTGGTGGGCCATGAGAAGGTGCCATGTGGTTTTGGATTAAGAACTGGAGATCTTGGTGACACTGCTGATAGTGCTAGGAGGACCTGAGAGAGGCCTGCCAGCCGAGCACAGATTACTGGGAAGAACCAGGAACTCCTTGAGCCACGGACTTCTATTTCTTTCCCTGAGATATGGTACCCAAGACTGGGCAAAGGGGGAAGGAAGGACTGTGTGTTTGTGGGTGTTTTAAGGGACTTTGGGATTTTAATGAAGACATTAAGTCATTACTCTTAAGCCTGTATACCTTTTGAATAAATAATCCCTTTCTTTTTCAACAATCTCTGACATGGAGAGCTATAATTTCCTGGCAGCAGGCAAGGCGAACCTAGTACAGGGGGACCCCAGGAGAAGGGGGGACCCATTCAGTAACAGTATATCGTCCCCCACCATGGGTCCGTTCGGTAACAGCACCTTAGCTAGGCCCATTCTCTTCCCTGGAAATGGATAATTAATACACTCTGGTTGCACGGTAATGCATTTGCTGGTCTGTGATTCTTTACGTGAGTAAGAAGAACCAGGTCTCTTCCGTCAACATTATATTTAGGTAGGTCACAGCAGAGGTCCCTGGAAAACAGGGGAACCCCACCAAATCCTGCCAAATGGTGAGGGGTGGGGAAGGGTGCTCATGGAGCAGCAACCACAGCATTTAAGATACATTGCATGACAAAGACAGATTAAGAGCCTGTGCCTTCCTGAAGGGAGGAGCTGTAGAAGAAAGCTGCTGCCAAGGTCAAATTGTAGACATGACAATGAGAACATGCACTGCCACTGACAGAGTGACTTGTGACTTATCCAGGGAGAGCTTCAGGGCAGCGGGGGGGGGGGGGGGGGAAGGGGTGAGTTCATAGAGTGCCTGTGGGAGCTGTGGGGGCTGGATGCCAAACTCAGAACAGATACGTATTACACCTGTGTGGCTGGGAAACTTTTGCCTTGACTAAAGATGGCAGCCAAAAGAGGGTCAAAAACACTGGGGAGCTGACAAAAATGGCAGATAGTGACACACTGTAGGAAAATTTGGACATTCCCCCAAGCTTCCTGCACATGTGGAATTTCGGGAGGGCCATCTTTTAAAGAGGCAAGGAAATCTCTCTCTTGCACATGCACATGTGCTTGGTACAGAGAAGTCACTCTCTTGTTTTGGAGCTTGGTGCAAGCTCTCTCTCTGGGCTTTTGGCATTTTCGACATTCTGGTCCTCTAGCCCTGGTCTCTGCATGGATGAGAGTGCTGGTGAGACCAGGAGATGCTGGATCCACCAGGAGTTTAGACACTGCAGAGGATGGGAGCCCATTCCTGGAGGCAGGGTCCCACACAGGGATAGTGTCTCTCTGGGCTCCAGCACTATAACAGGTGTGGAATGAGGTTCAGAACTTAGGGTGCCCAGGAATATAAAAAAATAACCCAACAGCCATCACTTGAAGGATGGGGAAGTGGACAGACTGATTGACAGGTACTTTGCATGTCGATAACAGCTAACCAGCTTCATAGATATGTTAAGTAGCTGTGGCAGGTGCTCAGAGCCAGGGAGATGGGTGTGACTTTAACCTGCGATGTAGCTGAGAGGCAGTTCCCTGGTTGCTGTGCCTGCATGTAAGAGTAGGGAGGTTCCCCTACTTCACGGAGCTACACCTACCCAGACAAACAATGACCGCTGCTGAGAAAGGCAGAAGAAACCAGGGTACTACTGACAGATGTAGTGTGGGAGGAGTTGGAAATGGGGTTACAGAGGAGGCACCCAGATTTAAACTCAAGCGTGGGGCAGCCATGCTCTCTAGACCATGTGGCTTGGGAGTAAGAGACCCATGAGAGGTACTCTCCCCCACCTCCCCTCCCCAACCCCAACCCAGCCATATAGCTTAGAAAGGAGAAGAAAAGCATGATGTAGCAGCCATGAGAAGCTCTCCTGACCATGAGACTTGGGAAGGAGAAGCACTCTTGGCCATGTGGGGAGTAGTAGTGAGGAAAGAGACATGCTGTTTATGGTAAGAGATTAGACCACACACTGCTGCTATAATCATGTCTGCTCTAGCTGACTCTGGAGCTGCAAAGGACTACTTTGCAAGATGCTGCCTTGTAGACTTGGACTTGACATGGACTGTTAAGACTTGCCCCTTTCCCAAATTTCACCATGACTCAGAGTAACATGACACATGCTTCTCTGGACTATTATATGGAGGCTGATGGCAACATATTCCAGATCCTGCAGAGATAAGGGCATGGGAAATTTTGGGGTTTCTGGCTAGTAGCCTGGTGGGGAGCATGGGAAGTGCTGGGTGTCGTGGGAAAGGAGGGCTCCCAGCCGATGTGCTGAGCTCCCCAAGGTTGTGTTGTTACAGAACCTTGTGTGTTGGTGCAGCCAAGAGGGGAGCCCAAAATAGGGATTTGTAATGGGGTCCAGAACTCAGGGTGTCTGGGAAATATTAAAAATATGGGATGTCCTCACCCCCACAAGTCTGAACTGGGGGATGGGACACATGGAACAAGGCCACTGAGAGTTGTTCTGCATAGCAACACTTTTGCAAATAACCTCAGACATGGTCATTTAACATATCTATAACCTTTAACTGGTTGCATAGATATGTTAAATAGCTGTGGCCATGCTTTGAGCCAGGGGGATGTAAGTGACATCCACCCAAGATGTAACTGGGAGGCAACTCCCCCTGGTTACAGCATCTGTGTGAGAGCTTGGAGATGATTGGCTCCATGCCATGGGGCCATGCCTGCCTGGACTTACTATGGCAACCCAATAAAGCTGAAAGAATACAGGAATGCTAGAAGATGTAACTGATTGTGGGAGGAGTGGGACATGAGGATGCAGAGGAAGATTGGCATGGGAATTTAAACCCAGGTGTGGTAGCAATGCCAAGGGGGGATCATGCAACTTTGGCAGAGTGGGGACCCTGCGGCTTGGGTGAGAGTCAGGACCACTTGGCTTTGGGGTGCTCCCTTTTGCCACATGGCTTAGGAAGCAGGAGAGACACTGCCTGGAAGAAAAGTGGTGAAAGGATTCTTGCTGGTGGGCCATAAGAAGGTGCCACATGGTTTTGGATTCACTGGAGATCATGGCAGCAACACAGCTAATGGTGCAAGAAGCCTGAAGCATGGACTTCTACTTCTGTTCCTGAGATACGGTGTACCAGACTGGGCAGAGAGAGAAGGAAGGACTGTGTGTATCTGTGGGTATTCTGGAGGACTTTAGTATTTTAATGAAGACATTAAGTCATTACTCTTAAGTCTGTATAACTTTAAAATAAATAATTCCTTTCCTTTTCACCAATCTCTGGCATTGAGAAACGTCTTTCTCTGGTGGCTGGCAAGGTGAACACAGTAGGTGGGTGGGGACCCCTAGAGAAAAAGGGGGGTCCTTTTGGTAGTAGTATATCGTTACCCCCCCCTCCCCCGTCCACTGGGTCTGCTCTGTAACAGTTGGAATGTTGTAGATAAAGATCTGCCCCTTCTAGCATTAATTGCTGGATCTTACACCAAGGTGAATGGCCCTGGTCTGCTTGCCAACAGTTTCAATGAACCCTGCAACAGCATGGCACACAGTTCTGAGACTGCTACATGGAGACTGAGAGCAGTACACCCCAGATCCCGAAAGGGAGAGCTGCTGCAAGAAGATGGCGACTCTGAAACCCACAAGGGTGCATTCCAGAGGGAATGGAGATCTGTTTGCATGACTGGCTTAAGGACAGATAAAGAAATGGGGAACTTCTGGGCATGGTTTTAGCTTGTAGTGTTTTGGGGAGTAAGAGAAGTTCTGGGTTTTATGGGAGACAAGGACTCAGAATAGGAGTGTTTGCAGCCGCCCCCCCCAAGGTTGGAAGCCTGTCAATAAAAACTTGTTTTCTTTAACACAAATTTTTGGTTCATATATAAGGGCACTAAACAGCCAAAACCCAGTTTGTACAATTACACTAGTAAAGCCATCTTATGGGGAAAAAAATGAACCTTTTGGCCAACCCAATAAAAGCTCTGAAAATACTGAGATACCTTTTTATTTTCAAATACATATCTGAATCTCTTATCTAGTGCTGTGTTATGAACAACCCCCTACTTTAGTATTTTAAACTAACAATAAACATTTATTTTGAGGTTTCTGTAAGTCAAGAATTTGGGTACCATTCAGCTAGGTGGTTTTCGCTCGTGGCCTCCCTCTGTTCTGAGGTTGCTGTCAAAATGCCAGCTGAATCTGCAATCACCTGAATGTCTAACTGGGTGGGAGGATTGACTTTCAAGCTGCTCACTCACGTGACTGTTGGTAGAAAGCCTCAATTTCTCACTGGATGGACCTCATCATAGGGTTGTTTGAGTGTCTCCATAATATGGCAGTTGGTTTTCTCCAGAGTGAGAGAGCCAACAGAAGGCAGTATCTTTTATGAACAGAAGCCACAATACCTTTAATGGCCTAGCTTTGGAAGCTACACACCAATCACAATTTCTTCAATATCCTAATGGTTACATAGGTCAGCCCTACTCCATGTGGGAGACTGGCTAATGAAAGTGTGAATACCAGGAGGTGGGATCTCAGGAGACCCTCCTGGAGGCTGGTTACCATTCACCTTCTTTTCTTTTTTTTTTTTTTAAGATTTTATTTATTTTATTTTTTTAGAGAGGGAAGTGGGGGAGAAAGAGAGAGAGAGAGAAACATCAATGTGCGGTTGCTGGTGGCCATGGCCTGCAACCCAGGCATGTGACTAGGAATCAAACCTGCGATGGTTTGGTTCGCAGCCCGAGCTCAGTCCACTGAGCTATGCCAGCCAGGGCCCATTCACCTTATTTTCAAAATGCACATTTAAATGTCCTTTTAACTATACATTTTACCTTGGTTAATGTTTTTCTTCCTGTTTTATTTATTTATTTAAAGTTTTAAATTTAATTTTTGATTTCAGAGAGATGAGAAGGAAGGGAGAAAGAGACAGACAGAAACACTGATGTGAGTGAGAAACTTTAATTGGTTGGCTTCTGTATGTACCCTGACCAGGGACTGAACATGCAACCTAGGCACATGCCCTGCCTGGGAATCAAACAGGTGACTGTTCAGTTTGCAGGACGATGCCCAACCAACTGAGCCACACTAGACAGGGCTTTCTTCCTGTATTACAAATGTATATTTGAGTCACTTAAAAATATATAGCAGAAATTTATTTTCCTATGAGTACAAAGGCCTCTCCCTTCTGTAGATCAGAAAACAATTTCTGAAGAGGTCTGTGATGGGGTATATGACCTATCTTTAAAGGTGTCTGCTTTCTGGTTGGGAACGTCCTTGTTTCTTTCTGCAGGCAGGCTGTCTAGGAAATGGCAAGTTATAGTAAACAATGAAATTCAATAAAAGTCTTTTATGGAGTAACTGCTCACTTGGCTTCATAATTAGCAATCCCAAGACTTTTCTTGTATGACCTGAGACTAGCCATCCCTGAAAAGTCACTGAAATGACTTTTATATTATCTTTTCACAATGAGAGCTTCTAAGGCAGAGAGGTTTTAAGCAACTTCAGAATGGGAGAATGGCTAAGAACTCACAGGGACCTCAGATGACATTAAAAAGTTAAGAAGAGAAGGGTTGACAATCATTCAACAAAGGTCATTGATTTCAACACAAAATAGATGCTGTAACAATTGCAAGAGAGTGGCCCTTGGCTTCAGAAATATACCAGAGTGCAATGTCCTTTGCAATGGCCTTCAATGGGAAAGGGTCTGACAGGGTAATGCCATGTTAAGGGTTTCTCTTTGTGTCAAGAAAATAAAGCTTATAAAATAACCAGGGAATCTGGTTGTTTCTTTTGAGGATGAAGAATAAGGCTGAATGGAGGCTAAAAGCAAAGTGACTCAGTACTTAGGCTCCACAATTTCTATATTAGACCACTAACAAAGATCCTTCTGTGGGGAATGAGGGTAGGATTGGGGGTAAGCCAATTTCCACCAAAACTATCCATCTATTGACATCAGTAATGTCCAAACCTGTAATAATTTTTATGACTTTATTTGAGCAAAACTGATGACAATTGCCAGGAAGAAAAATCTCAACAGATTGAGAAATGCTCTGAAAAAATGGCAGTTTTACCACTTATCTTATACATCAGAATCAAAAGGGAAGATATAAGAGGGTTACATGAAATTCATTGGTGATGGGGTGGGGGAGTGGTGGGGAGTAAATGCAGATAACTGTTATTGAACAACAATAAAATAATTTTAAAATATCAGGAGAAAAGAAGAAATGCACTGGTGACAGGTTAGGGAGTTGGGAGAAAGCAAAACGGAAAAATCTGGTTGGATAAAAAGTAAGAAAATAGATACACACTTCTTTTATATAGGAGGGTATAGGACAGTTAACAATTAACACGATAATAATAACAATGAAGAACTTGGTGGTCTTACTGCTGGGGTGGGAGATTGTGCCCTAAGGGGCATAGAAAAAGGAATTACTCTGACATTCCAAAGGTATGTTATATAGATGCAAAAAGACAATAGGCTCAGTTAAGGTAAAGATTGACCTTTGTCAAGAAAGATACCAGCTTAGGACATGACTACTTTAGGTAGTCACTACATGATTACTTTAGGTATCTGAGTTTGTAAGGCCACCATGCAGGCCTCCCCTGGGCTTGTCAGGTTTAGTATGTGACCTCTTTTTCATTCACATATCTATGTACCCAGTTTACTGGATCATCCAGTACAGTTTATCATAGTTGTTAAGAGAATTTGGCTTTTGGAGTTAAAAAGACCTAAATTTAAAATCTCCTTTCAATTCTCATTGGCTGTAAGTAAGGAAATAATAATATTTACTTTTTATCTATCTATCATCTATCTATCTATCTTTTAGTGGTGGAATGGCACCAGAAAGTTATCAGCTACTGGACCTTGGTTCAGCAATCCCGGTACTTGAGTTCTGGCTAAGAAAGAATTCAGAGCCAAGTCCTGACTGGTGTGGCTTAGTTGGTTGGAACGTCATCCTGCAACCAAAAAATTGCACATTTGATTCCCAGTCAGGAAGACATACATAGGTTGTGGGTTTGATCCCCAGTCTGGGCACAAATGGGTGGCAACCAATCCACGGTTCTCTAACCTCCCTTTCTCTCTCTTTTCCTTTCTCTCTAAAAAAGCAATGAAATAGAATCACTTTGGGTCCTCTGTCTTGAGGGTATTTATCTGGAAGTCTTAGAGGAGGATCCCAATAGAACACAGGTGGCAAACACAAGGCTCACAGGCTGAATCCGGCCCTCAACCTTGTTTTTTCTGGACCAGCACCTTGTTTCTACCTGGCGACAGCGCCGAGCTCCTTGCCCCTGGTTAAGGAGTAGCTACATTTATACAGTCCTAAAATTACATTCGGCCCTTTGAAGGCAACCTCGAGGCTGATGTGGCCCCCAGTGAAAATGAGTTTGACACCCCTGTAATAGAATATTCATCAGCTTTCCAGGCGTGTCCTTTCAGGGTGCCATTTTCCACTAATTGTCTGGTTCAGCTGCTTTTCTGGGCCTGGAGCTGAAACACAACTGAGGCCTAAATGTATTTGATGCTGGTCTGAACCTCACTGTCTTGAGGGCTTAATGTTTAAGGGCTATTCTCTGCTCCCCTTTTTTGTTCTCCTTTTAAGGAGGTCTGACCCTCAAGACCAGCAACATGCCGGAGGAGGGGTCAGGGGAGGGTCCGAACTGCATGACCACCATATGAAAGGTCAGGGGGTCTAAACCACATGACCAGTGATATGCCAGGGGAGAAAAAGTCACCCTGGGGTCAAAGTCCCAGCCCAGATTTTTCTCTTGCTAGGCATGTAGAGCTTTCCACCCTGGTGACCTTCTGTACCCAGGTTATCATCCTTGTTCTGCTCATGCCTAATTGTGCATCACATATCTATCTGTCTAAAATATAACATGACATTATGCAGTATTTTTCTATATAAAAAAAATTGGATAAACTTGCCCTGAGTGAGTAGCTAAGTTAGTGTAGGGTAAGTGGAGGCAGTCTGGCTTCCTCACCCAGGTGTCTCAGTAACTAAGGGGAGTAGTGTTCCCGTAGCCATGGAGGCGCCTGATAACCAGTGTCCTCATAGCCTTGAGACTGGGTCCGATAAACTGTTCCCATAACATGAAGTGGGCTCTCATGCACAGAATTATGTCATGTTATGTAATTTCTGGCATCTTGCTGGCTTTGTTCCCCTCTAGTACTTACTCAGGCAGGGATTCCCTGCTGGGGGGCAATGATGATGAGACACATGCAAGGGGACAGGTGCCATGATGGGTGCCATGCTGGGGAGCAGGGGCCATGACATGAGCTTGCAGTGTGCATGGCTCGCCCAACCACAGATAAAGGCATGCCAGCCATCCCAACGGCTCCGTAAATATTTTTCCATCTGCATGAATACTGTGAACCTGCCTGGCCTTGAAGGGTGGCAACACAGTTGGTTAGAGCATGGTCCTGATACTCCAAGGTTGTGGGTTTGATCGCTGGCCAGGGCACATATAGGAAGCAACAAATGAATGCATAAATAAGGAGAACAACAAATTGATCTTTCTCTCTTCTTCTGTCTCTAAAATCAATATAAAAGTTTTTTAAAATTGGATAAACTCTGGGGAAAATTAAGATAATGAGAATTTGTGATTCTCCAAATTTAGAGCATCCACATGCTGGCATTTTAGAATCCCCAGAACCATGGCCAGGTTCCCACCTGTTCACAAAAAGCAGTCTGTCAGTTGACAAGTCCTGCCTACACAGAGGGCTGCTAAGCAAGTATCAACTCCTTTACTTAAAAAACGTGCATAGGAATCATCAAGGAAGCCTTCAGTGCAAAAGAAAAAGACCAATATGAACAATGAGAAAACAGACATAATTCAGAGGCAGGAGAGAACAATAACAACAAACAACAACAAAACTTCTAATTAGAATCCTCACAAAAGTAAAACAACTATAGAACTAGATGCCATGAAACAAAAACCAAAGAACAAAGCTTTCAAAGGAAGAAACTGTCAATTAAAATATACTCATTGAGTCCTGACTGGTGTGGCTCAGTTGATTAGGTGCTGTCCCACAAAGCAAAAGGTTGCTGTCTCGATTCCTGATCAGGGCACATTCCTAGGTTGTGGGTTCAGCCCCTGTGAGAGGCAACAGATTGATGTTTCTCTCCCTCTCTATCCCTTCCCCTCTCTCTAAATAAATATTTTTTTAAAAAATAAAACATCTTCATTGGAGGAAAATAAATTAATTGGAAAATGGAAATCTTTTGGAACAAAAATTTTAAAAGGAAAAGTAGGAAATTGAAAGAAAAGATGAGATAGTTCAAGAATCAATCTAGAAACCAACCCCTGGCTAATAGTAGTTAAGAAGAGAAAGAACAGAGTAAATAGAGAAAAAAGTTATAAAATAAATATAACAAATAATCTTCAAACCAAATGCACTATTGAGTGTCAAACCTAATGTACATATAAAAAAAAAAAAAACCCATACTAGGATACATTAGATATCCCACTGTGATAGATCAGATGTGAAACACCTGATATGTCTTACTTAGTATGGGTCACATTTAGTGAAATGTCAGAACAATAAAAATAAAAAAAAATAAAAATTCCAAGAAAGAAAATATTAATACTAGTCCTATGTACCAGGTATTCTTCTAGGCATTATTCCTCTATTAAGTCTTTTAATCTTTACAACAGCCCTATGAGTAGGTATTATTATTATTCCTAGTTCACAGACAAGAAAACTGAGATCACACAGCCAGCAAATAGTATTATAATAGAGCCAGGGTTAAAACTCAGACAGTCTGGTTCTAGAGCCTGCACTCTTTTTTATTTTTTAATTGATTTGAGAGAGTTTGAGGAAGGGAGAGAGATAGAAACATGGATTTGTTTTTCCACTTATTTATGCATTCATTGGTTAATTCTCATATGTTCCCTGACCTGGGATCAAACCTGCAACCATGGAGTATCAGGATGATGCTCAAACCAACTGAGCTACCCAGCCAGGGCCTAGAGTCTCCACTCTTAACCATTACACATACTGCGTCTCAACAGTTCACTGACAAGAAAAGAGATGCCGCCTTCTCCAGTGAATTTGGGTGCTAAAACATGGCTGAATGCCTTAATACTTCTCAAAAAAATTCCTTCAACCTGGAATTCTATCCCCAGTCAAATTATCAACGAAGTATGAGGGAGACTAAAAACATTTCCAGACATTTCAGTCCGAGAACACTTATTTCCTATATATCCTTTCTTAGGAAGTTATTTGAGAATGTTAACTCTAAGAATCAGGGACAAACCCAAAGAAAAAGTAGTAAGAGGAGTTCTAGGATGACAGATGTATAATACAGTTTTGAGAAAGCTAGCTAAAGGTTCCAGATGAGAAACAGAAATTCCATGGAATTATTTACCATATTGAGAATTTAAAAACACTTGAGGGTATGGTAAACATACAGAAGGGGAACCAAAGGCAATTTTAAACTCCAGGAAAACAAAAAAATGTAGAAGAATGTCATGGTCTAGATAAAAAGAAATAAAAAATAAGGAGGTAGGGAAGGTGTAGGGCTTTTGCTTTTCATTGTAACTCCTCTGTCCTAGTTGAACTTTTAACCATATACCTAGTGCTCTGATGTCAATATTTATATTTACATCTAGGTATAATCTTTTAAAGGGTTAAGTGTTCATAGTTGAGTGGGTTGAAATAGGAGGAGCTGATTCTTTCACACAGGAGTTGATTCTACCACAAGATCCTGAATCAAAATGGAATTATAGCAGGGAGACTTTGAGCACATTTAAATCCAGAGAAGAAATTTTAAATAGTAAAGATCTAACCTTAAATAAGTAGAAATTAACCTGTTTAAAGGCAGAAAAAGTTCACTACATGAATACTTGAACCAAAGTTGGGTAGAAGGATTAAAGGGGCTCCTCATGAATTTTCAGGCCAGATTTGCAAACTGTTTACACACTAGTTCCTGAAGTATCAGAGGAATCTGGATGGAAGTCAAGTGTTGATGCACCATGACTGTGTCCATTTGATGCTAATAAAGACCCTGGTCCCTTCCTCAGCACAGTGCTTTCTAAAATGGGTGCCATCACAGAGAGCTGTGCCCAAGGAAGTTCAGTGTGGCACTGTTTATAAGTAAAGCAGACTGATACAAAGACCAAGCCTAGGAACACCCTGAATGTATATTAGTGGTGGAACATTTAAATACATTATGTTATATCCATATTATAAATCCTCCGAGGCTATTAAAGGAGGTCAAGCTGTATGAACTAATATGAAAAGATATCTGCCACATATTAAGTAAAAGAGGTAACTTGCAGAAGAGTATACATACTGAACCTAATTGTGTTAATCGTATGTGTACACACACACTGCACAATGTACTAATATAATGAAAAATACTAGTTAGTAACATGTATGAGGCCTCTCACTTTTGTCATCAGCTCTTTTGGGGAAGTAAGAATCAGAAGCAACAGAGTAAAGTTAAAAGGCCAGGGAGGGAAAAAATGTCCAGAGCGGAGTTGTGAGTGAACAGAAAGAATTGGCAGAGACTGATAGTGATGCACAGTGAGGATAGTGAGGTTAGAGAGGATAAGGAAATAGAAAAGGATCCCCAGGACCAATGTCCTGAGGGAGGCCAGTGCTGGGGGACTCAGTCCTACTTGTTCACCTTTCACTGGGAGTTTGTTTAAATCCAGAGGCATCATCATCAACACCCGCAACTCAGAGGTTGCCGTTACTGTGTTGTCCTGCACAGAGAGCACTTCCAGGAGGGGGTGATGAGTCATGACAATGACAGTCACAGTTCCCATGTATTGAGCATCTAGTCATAATAAATACCACTTAGTTGATACCAATGCCTACCATTTGTTAAGCCCTACTAAGTGCTACAAATGTTAGCTCATTTTATCCTCAGACAATGCAAGTATCACTATTATGCAGACAGACGCAGAGGTAGGTAACTGGCCTTCGGTCACACAGCTGTAGTAAGAAGCAGAGCTCAGAATCAGACAGACACCAAATGTTAACCTCTATGAAAAGGTTTAATTACTTACCCTGTGGATGCTTTTTTCTTCCTCTTATACTTCTTAAAATTTATGTTTTTATTTTTTATTGATTATGCTATTACAGTTGTTCCAGTTTTTTTCCTTTGGCCCCCCTCCACACAGCACCCCCACTCCCTCCAGCAATCCTCACTCCTTTGTTCCTGTCCATGGGTCATGCACTGAGGTTCTTTGGCTTCTCTATTTCCTATACTTGCTGTTAACACCCCGTCTATGCTGTAACTTCCAATTTGTATTTCTTAATCCTCTCACCTTTTCCCTCATTCCCCTATACCCCACTTCCCACTGTCCACCATCCCAGTGTTCTCCCTATCTGTGATTCTATTTCTGTTCTGCTTGTTTGCTTAGTTTGCTTTTTAGATTCAATTTTTGACAGTTGTGAATTTATTACCATTTTTGTTTATAGTTTTGATCTTCTTTCTCTTAAATAAATCCCTTTAACATTTCGTGTAATAATGGCTTGGTGACAATGAACTCCCTTAGCCTTGTCTGGGAAGTACTTTATCAGCTCTTCCCTTCTAAGTGATAGCTTTGCTGGGGACACTGATAAGTTATAGGTCCTTGCTTTTCATCACTTTGAATACTTCTTGCCAATCTCTTACAGCTGGCAAATGTTCTTTTGAAAAATCAGCTGACAGTCTTATGGGAACTCCTTTGTAGGTAACTGTCTTCTCTTGCTGCTTTTAAGATTCTCTTTATCTTTAACCTTTGGCATTTTAATTATGATGTGTCTCGGTATGGTCATCTTTACATCCATCTTGTTTGGGACTCTGTGCTTCCCGGGCTTATATATATCTATTTCCTTCACCAAATTAGGGAAGTTTTCTTTGGTTATTTTTTCAAATAGGTTTCCAGTTTCTTGCTCTTTCTCTTCTCTTTCTGGCACCTCTATGATGCGATATGTTGGACCATTTGAAATTGTCCCAGAGGCCCCTTGCACTGTCCTTGATTTTTTTTTTCCTGTAGTGATTGGATGTCTTTTTCTTGTGTTCCAAATCATTGATTTAATTCTTGGCTTCATTCACTCTGCTATTGATTCCCTGTAAATTGTTTTTTATTTCAGTTAGTATATCCTTTCTTTCTGCCTGGGTCTTTTTTATACTGTTGAAGCATCCACTAAGTGTTGGGAACCGCCCTGACTGGTATCAGAAGCTGAAACCCCCGCCTAGGCTAAGGCTAAGGGAACGCCCTTGGAACCGTAAGCCAGCAAGGAGACAAGGGCTTGTCTCCCTGGCAGGAATGCTGCTTCTGCTGCTGAACCCCAAAAAGCTTGGTCGGTTAGCCAAAGACGGGTAAGATTCCCCACGGGGGGAACGACCTAAGGCAGGCACGATCACTTTGGGAGGCCCCCCAAAAGGACTTTGGGGGCTGCAGCAAAAGAGGGTGACGGACCCTCGCTCCTCGGTTTTGACATAGCCTGAGTTCTCATCATCTGGGAGAAAATCTCCTTATTGCCTTAGTTCCCGTGCTAAGCCTGAAACAATGACAGGGTGGTGCAGCTCTGTGCTGAAAAAGGGCAGATTCCCTGGGTGATCAGGCCTAAGAAAGAACATGTAAATTGCTGTGAAACCTTCTTTGTTTAGAATGTTCTCAGTTGAATGAGAGGGGTCCAAGGAGGAAGTTTGTTCCTCAAAGTCTTATAGCTCTTTGACCCCCCCACTCAATAGACCAGCAGAATTCCTTGTTTTCTATAGTTCCTTACTTCCCCCTGATAAATACTGTACTTTACCTGAATTATTATGCAAAATGAGCCCAATAAAAGCATGTATGGACGGTAAATCGAGGCCCTCCCCACTAGGGGGGGTGGCCATTTCTGTCCCTACTTCCCCACAGAAACTAGTCTTGTCTCTGTGCATGTGTGTTTGTTTCTCATGTGTTTTTCGGCGAGCCATCCACAGCGTTCCGTGGTCACTGCTGGCCGGTGACCCATGCGCAACAACTAAGTCCCTTGAGCACCTTTATATCAGTGTTTTGAACTCTGCGTCTGACAGATTGCTTATCTCCCTTTTATTTAGTTCTTTGGAGTTTTATTGTTTTTTCATTTGTGCTATATTTCTTTGTCTCATTTTGGCAGCCTCTCTGTGTTTGTTTCTATGTATTAGGTAGAGCTGCTTTGATTCTGTGACTTAGTAGTGTGGCCTAATGTAGTAGGTGTTCTGTAGGGTCCAGTGACACAGCCTCCCCTCTCTCCCAAGCTGCATACTTGAGGTACTCCCTCCTCTTGTAGATGAGTCTTGATTGCTGTCAGCAGGTCAAGGGGATGACGGATTTACCCAGTCCAGACAGCTGGTAGGGCTGGCTGTGACACCCTAACCAGCAACCACCTCCCTCTGTGGCTTGTGGAGGTAGTTGGGTGGTTCTTCAACATGGCCTGTAACTGTCTACTGGGTGAACAGGCTCTGGAGTCTCCGGGGTGGTGCAGGCCAAGGTCAGTCCCTACCTGTGTTCTGTCTGGGTCCTTTATGGCGTGAGCTATAAAGTGGTCTGCAGATGACTGCTGCTAGTGTTGGGCCTGGGGCCACTCAGCGAGAGGTATGGGGGGCTGGGCTCAGCCATTGAGTGTTTGAGTGGATTTAGGAAGGTCTGAAGCCTGCACCTAGCCCAGCCCTTCATATAGAAAAGCCACTGTTACTAGCTGGGTGAGCCCATAAGTTGGATGGGGTAGCCTCTTAAGTAATTATCGGGGAAGAAGGGAGCTTACCATGTAAGCCAGGTTGATGGAGATTCAGATATGGTGCCACCACACTGTGGCTCTGTGTGGGGGAGGGCTCAGAAGAGGCACAATGACCACCATCAGCAGTTCTGTCTGGAAGGAAGCTCTTCTTCAGCTCTTACCCTGATGCCAGACACTTCAGTCCCTCCCTGTATGCCACTGGTGCCCTTTCAGGTGCTGGAGCCTAGAGGGAGTCTGAGTAAGCCTGAGTATACGGTATGAGGCCCTTTAAGAGGAGAGACCTGAGAATCCTGCAGTTTCTGCCACCAATCCAACCCCCACTAGTTCCCCCTCCCCCCCACTACACACGCTGGGTTTTACAGCCAGATATTATGGTGACTTACATTCCTGGCACTGAAACCCTGGGCTAGGTAGTTGGGTGTGGGGCTGGGATCCCTTGCTCCTGAGATATCCTTCCATTCTATATCCACCTCACATGGATTTGGGACCAGCTGGTTCCGTGTCTCTACCCCTCTGTCTCTCTTACCCATGTGGATGAATTTGGTTTCTTTCATTCTTTAGTTGTGGGACTTCCATACAGCTCAACATTCTGATGGTTCTGAGTGATACCTGTACTGTAATTTATCTGCAATTTTGTTGTGGTTTTCCAAGGAGGTGAGATGTATTTACATATGCCTCCATCTTGACTGGATTCTTACACTTTTCTACAAGGAACATCGTTTTTTTAAAAAAATGATTTTAGAGAGAAAGGAAGAGAGAAACATCAATTTGTTGTTCCACTTATTCTTTTTAAAAGATTTTTATTTATTTATTGTTTAGAGAGGGGAAGGGAAGGAGAAAGAGAGGGAGAAACATCAATGTGTGGTTGCCCCTTACATGCCCCCCCCAGCTGGGGACCTGGCCCACAACCCAGGCATGTGCCCTGATTGGGAATCAAACAGGTGACCCTTTGGTTCGCGGGCCCACACTCAATCCACTGAGCACTAGCCAGGGCGATTTGTCATCCAACTTATTTATGCATTCATTGGTTGATTCTTTTTTGAAAAGATTTAAAAAATATATGTTGATTTTAGAGAAAGAGGAATGGAGAGAAACATTGATGGCCACCTCCCATACACACCTCAGCTGGGGATTGAATCTGCAATTTAGGTATGTACTCTGGCCGGGAATCAAACCTCTAACCTTCTGGTGTATAATATATGGTGCTCTAATCAACTAAGTCACCTGGCAAGGGCCACTGGTTGATTCTTGTATGTGCCCTGTCTTAGAGCTGAACCCACAAACTGGTGTATAGGGAGGATGTTCTAGCCAACTGAGCTACCTGGCCAGGTGGACATGCATTTTTGATTGGCAGGGGTGGAGAATCAAATTAAAATTAAACAACTTTTATCTCCATAAATTCCTATCAGGAGAGCTTCTGGGTAGGAAGTTTGTCCATGCAGCTGAGCAGAGATGGCCTGTTGCCAGGGGAGGGGCCAGGATCCTATGGCAGGGGGAGGGGTAGGAGGGTACACTGGGGCAGAGAAGTAGAAGTTGGGACAGACAGGAAAGAAAAAAGGCTCTGAGGACCCAGATACAAACACAGGGACCATGGAAGGTAGAAGAAAGAGAAGGGGCTTTTTCCAGGCCTTTGAGTGCACCTGATGTCAGATTGTGGCCAGTGGCTGCTCACTGACACCTAACTCAGACCCTCTGGTCCAGGATTCCTACTACCTGCCTGGCTAGATTCCTTCTGTTCAGGAACTGAAGGGTAGGCACCTGGGAGGGACTCATCTCCCTTTGGAAAGCCTGTTTCCTACAAGAATGGGAAGATTTAACCTACAAGAGCTGCTGGGCACACAGCAAAATTACATTTTAAAACATTTTAGCCTTCCCAAGACTCCCGTATCCAGTAGACACAGCAGGCTTCAATTCCTCAAACTGAATTAAGGGAGACAAAAGTTTATTCTTCTCAGAAACCCATTCAGAGCACTTTGGGGCTGAAGTGCCTGCTACTCCTGTGCAGTTTTGGCATGTTGGCATGAAGCAAGGCAGTGATCCTAGGGGACCATTTCAGAACAGGGAGAAGGGGGATGTTTTCACTCTATTTCCACCATGCCCAGGCCTCTTGCATCTCTAAGTAAAAATATTGCCATCATCATCCATCCTGAGGCCCATCATTTTATCTGATGGTTTCATTTCATTGCCAAACTGTTCCAATGTCACTCTTCTGGGAACCTTACCCAGTTCCCAGAACTGTCACATCCATGTCACTGACTCCAGATCTCTAGTCCCACATCTTGAATTTTGTGTACTGACTGCAGTTAAGACTCATTGAGTCCAAATGGAAATTCAGTGCTTTTCTATATTAATCCATAAATAAATAAAAACCCACTGCCATTTCCCTTTTGATCTTTCTTCTTCACCCCCGTATGTTACTATTTCTTCAAAACATCTTTGTTCTAACACTCTTCTTGTCCATCTTAGTTCTCAACTTTGCTCTTTATCACTTTATTCAGTTAACAAGTATTTATTATTTAAATTAAATTATGTTTCTTGTGTGCACCATTCTAGATAAAGGGTAAAACACTAATTCCAAATTCCAACTTGATAGGAGATGGTCACAATTTAGTGGGCCTTCATACATGGAAGCATGGTGTCTCCCCTCTTCATACATGGAAGCATGGTGTCTCCCCTCTTCATCTGCTCCGTCTTGCACTCCTGCTGACCATCCAGACCAGGTAGTCTGACCTTCCAGAGCAGTTCCAATCACACTGCAAATTCTTCCCAAAGGCCTGTGAGTTCTAATAGCACCACTACTTAGTAATTCTCACATCTGTCTATAACCTGTTACTCCAGCATCATTGCTTGAAGGAAATCTAAAATATCAGCAAGAGCTCTCACTAGTTCCCTTGAGCACGTTTGCTAGCAGAGTGACACCACTGAGGAGGAGGACAGGGCTATAAAACCATGGAGATTTGAGAGACAACATAGAGGGCATGCTAACCACCAGATCTGGAGGTTTTGTAAGTTCAGTATTTGCATTGAATCAGTCTCCAAATGCAGTGTCCTGGAAAGCATGGGCTTAGTCCCTTATTGGTAACCCATTTTTTTTTTCAGGAATTTAAAGCTTTATATTTTTAAAAAATATATATTATTGATTATGCTATTACAGTTGCCCCATTTTCCCCCCTTCACTCCCCTCCACCCTGTACACACTCTCCCACCCATATCCCCCCTTTAGTCATGCCCATGTGTCATAACTTCTTTAGCTTCTACATTTCCCATACTATTCTTACCCTCCCCCTATTTTCAACCTACATTCTATGCTACTTATTCTCTGTACCTTTTCCCCCTCTCTCCTCCTCCCACTCCCCTGTTGCTAACCCTCCATGTGATCTCTATTTCTGTGGTTCAGTTCCTGTTCTAGTTGTTTGCTTAGTTTGTTTTTTGTTTTAGGTGTGGTCGTTAATAATTGTGAGCTTGCTGTCATTTTACTGTACATGTTTTTTCATTATCTTCTTTTCTTAGACAAGTCCCTTTAACATTTCATAAAATAAGGGCTTGGTGATGATGAACTCCTCTAACTTGCCCTTATCTGAGAAGCACTTTATCTGCCCTTCCATTCTAAATGAAAGCTTTGCTGGATAGAGCAATCTGGGATGTAGGTCCTTGCCTTTCATGACTTGGAATACTTCTTTCCAGCCCCTTCTTGCCTGTAAGGTCTCTTTGGAGAAATCAGCTGACAGTCTGATGGGAACTCCTTTGTAGGTCACTGTCCCCTTGTCTTTTGCTGCTTCTAGGATTCTCTCCTTCATTTTTACCTTGGCTAATGTAATTATGATTTGCCTTGGTGTGTTTCTTCTTGGGTCCAACTTCTTTGGGGCTCTCTGAGCTTCCTGGATTTCTTGGAAGTCTATTTCCTTTGCCAGAGTGGGGACGTTCTCCTTTATGATTTGTTCAACTATGTGCTCAATCTGTTGCTTTTCCCCTTCCCCTTCTGGTACCCCTATAATTCGGATGTTGGAACGTTTAAAGATGTCCTGGAGGTTCCTAAGCTTCTCCTCATTTTTTTTGAATTCTTATTTCTTCATTCTTTCCTGCTTGGTTGTTTTTTTCTTCCTTCTGGTCCACAATATTGTTTTGAGTCCCAGTTTCCTTCCCTTCACTGTTGGTTCTCCGTGCATCTTCCTTCATCTCTTTTATGGTAACCTGCATTTTTTCATCTAATTTGTGCCCAAAATCAACCAATTCTGTGAGCTTCCTGATCACCAGTGTTTTGAACTGTGCATCTGATAGATTGGCTATTTGTTGGTCGCTCAAAAGGATGAGTCCTGGGGGACTGATCTGTTCTTCTGTTGGAGACATCTCTCTCTCTTTATCTCTCTTTTTTTTTTCCCTCCTGGGTCTGGTTGCTCTTGTTACGGTGAGAGGCGGAGCCTTAGGTGTTCCCCTGGGCTGGGCACCCCAGTCGCTAAATTGTGACGTTGTATGTGGGGGTGGGTGCAGGGGGGCGGGAGGGAACAATGGCGGTAGCTCTGTTGTCCTGGGATCTCAGTCCCTTCTCTGGGATCCTGGGTTGCGCACTCTGCACTGGGTCCGCCAGCCACTGCTTGCGAACTCATGGCCCACCGCTGAGGCCTGGAAGGCTTACGTGCTCCTGGTTGCCTTGTGCGCCCAGTTCTCCGCGATCTCCGCACGCTGCGATCCGCTCCCGCCCTTCCTCTCAGCCCCTCCTACCGGTCTGGATGAACGGGTCTACTTCAACTTCTTGGCTGTCCGACTTCCATTCAGATAAATTCTCTGTCAGTTCCGAGTGTTATTCTTGCTCTAAATTGTTGTTGTTCTAATCTTGGTTGTGCATGGAGGTACGGTGTATCCACCTATGCCTCCATCTTGCCGGAAGTCCCAATAAACCTCTGATAAATTATAAAACTGTGGAAGGAGTTTTCAAGAAATGGGTTTATAAACTCCACCATTCCATTTTTATCCCTTTTATTGGGGTCCATGGAGGCAGACTGCTTTTCACTTAAGCCAATCTGTTTCTGTCTTTTTCAACTCAAAGGGTACACACCATTGAAATAATTAGCACTTGCATATTGCTTTACAGATTTAAAGAACTGTTTTACTCTTACAATAAATAACGTAAGGTAGGCACTTCGGTAGTACCCTTCATAAGGAAGAAATGAAATGCAGAGAAATATAAGGCTGTACCAGACAGTTACAATCTGAGCCAGTGTTCCTGCCTCAGAATCTGTGCTCTCTCTACTCAAACTCCCTTCATCTGTACAGGAAGTTTTAAGTGATTTGTCTTTTTGTGAGTGGGTGTGGTTCACCTTTCCTGTACATGAGAAACTGAAGTTAGTGCAGTTAGGAGTTATCAACAATCATTAATTTTAATATTTCCAGTCTGATTTCTTTAGGTCCTTTTAATTTCATTCAAACTCTGAAATGAAGTCTGAGCTAAACAGTCATTTTGTGAGATCCCAGACTTCCCTTTATGTAAGTAGTCAAGCCTCAAGGCAATTACTAATTTCTTAGCACAGCATGGCACATCTTTCCCTCCCTCCTTTCGTTCTTCCTCCCCCACCTAGAGGAATGAGCTGTTTTTTTTTTTTTTCCCCCATCTATTATTATCTCTCTGTAGCTAAGTGAGGGGACAGTGCCAGGTGCCAGGAAAACTAAATGAAGTGCCTACAGGTCTCACTGATAGAGCTTCTAAATTTCCTTTGTCAGGTGCTTGAAAAAGATGCTTAGAAAGATAGCCTGCAGGCTGACCCCACTGCTTGTTCTTAGCTGTATAATGCTATTTTTCACTATCTCCAGCTCCTGAGGTCAGAGTGTTTTCAGTCTGCATACTAGAATTGCGATTTACACCATTTCAGATTAACTTGGCAAGTCCGTCTTCATGAGCTGTGGCATTACCACCCTCTCCAAACCCAAAAGTAGATTCTGTGTAGGTGTAGTCTCTACTTTGATAAATAACAGAGCTGTGCACTCATTTCAGCTGAGGATAGAAGGCAGCAAACAGTGGTTTTCAAAACAAATGTATTCATCATAAAAAAAAGGACCTGCAACCAGTTCTCAGATCAAGCTGGATTAAGGTACGAGAAACCGACTATTGCACCATCACAAAAATGTGCCCAGGCTCTGTTACCCAAGGTGAGTATCTCACCAGTTCAGTTCAATGTCTTCTTCTGTCACAAATGCTAATTAAGGCAAAAACCCAGTAAGAACTAAGCGTCACCTGCTCTTTTACTTTTCACCACTGTGTAAAGCATGTAGGGCTTAAGGTATGATTTTGAAAGTGCCTGTCTTCCAAGGAGTGACCAGAAAGAAGCATTTTCTCCATCTATTCTTCATGTACCTGTCTTAAATATAGAAGTCAGACATTGAAGGACAAGGAAATTGGAGTAGACCTACTAAGAGAAAGAACCAAGGGACCTAAAATCCCAAACAGGCCTGGTATATTCAAGGGTGAAAAGTAACTACTCTCAGTTTACGTTGGGACACTCACCCTAAGGAGGGACCTAATCAGGAAAACAGACAAGGTGGTGGGGAAACAGGGCTGGTTCTGCAGAGTAGACAGAACTGGCTTGCCTGCTCTGATGGCCCTGGGAAAGATCTGGTCTTGGGGCACCTGAACCCACAGGGTTCTAAACCAGTTATCAAGGGCTCTAGGGCCAGTTTGTGTTTTATCACAAACTAGGGTTGCTATTTGGTTTGATAAAAACAACTGCCATTAGCCCATACTGGATTCCCAGGTCCTAAGATTTTCATCCCTGTTAATGGCTTTGGCCATTTCCTATGAAATAGCTAGAAATGGAAGATGCGAAATGCAAGTTACCTTTATCATTCAGTGATAGTAACTCCAGAAAGAGATTCAATAATGAACATTTATTAGACATATACTACGGGGCAGTATATGTCAAGTATATGGGGTAAAGTTGTCACTTTGAGCCACTTGACAACTCTTCTCACTGTACCCTCCCAGTTCCCACTGGGGATAGATAGGTATTCACACCTTTGGGCTTCAGATGAGTGCAGGGAGGCTTCACAAGGTGTCCAGGTCATAGTGTTGGTTCATTCCATAGGGTATGACATGTAAAAGGAAGATACCACTGTGCTTTTTCAGGAAAACCTGAAAGTTTCCTACAGGCTGTCCATGGCCAAGAAAACACGACCACCCTTGACACGTTTTCTGATTGAAAATTTTGATGAGTGAAAATTGTTTCCAGACCTGGTTGATCAGAAATAACTGTGGAGCTTGAATAAAACAGATAGGGCCCCTCTCACGGGATACATTCAGTCCTGTGAGGTAGTGCCTAGCAGTTTGCACTTTACCACTGCACCCATATGGCTTTGATAAGCAGACAGCTGAGTACCAGAGGCTGGAGAAGGGCTGTGGCTGGGAGTGAGGGTTCACTACTGGCCTAGCTCTGTACCAACAGGCAGTGTGATGTGACCAGTTTACCTGTTCTGCACCTTTGTTTCTGTGTCTGTAGAAGAGGAATAGAAATCACTAGTAAGTTCTCAGAGATGCTGAAAGTGCTTTATCAGTGCACACTAGCAATGTGTAAGTCGATACATCACCTCTACCTTCTTCAAACTGGGAACCAAACACTTTTAAATTGTTGCAATAATATGTGTAAAATGGTAAGATTACTTGTTGCTTTTACTGCGGTTTAGGCTATTTCTTCTCATTGTGCACTCCATAGATGAGCCCTTTACATGCTGAGCTTGTAAAGCATGTTACTTTTTTCTTTTATTGGGGAGTGTTCTCCATTCTTTTCTCTCTACATGGCAATCTCTGGGACTTTAAAACTGGAGGGCCTTTTCCTCCTAGTTGTCACCATTACCTTGGAATTAATTGGTGAACCTTTTCTCCAGTACTTACTATCTCTTTAGTTGTGGGTCTCTAGGCACAGATTCTAAATTAGAGAGGAATATAGTGGAACAATGACCTGCTGGTTAACAAAATGTGATTTCAGAATACTTACATTCCTGTGTATATTCCTGAGTAACTGGCTCAGTTGGAGGGTATTGTGGTCACTTTCTGGAGTGCTTGCTAGACAGAAACCCTTCTATGGGAGCCACTCTTGCCCTCTACAGCTAGTCACCACCAGAGGAGGCCTCTGTGACCATACACACTTTTCTTCACCAATCAGATGAAGGGTGGACACCTACCTAATATGGGCAGCAACCAGATTCTTCTGGTAAATCCAGAGCTGGAATCCAGAATCTGAGCCAGCCAGCTGTGGGAAGCTGAGCTGAAAAGTGATATAAAATTGATGCCAGAGCTGGCACTGTGTCAAGGCAAAGCAAAGTACATGCTGAATTCATGGGGGAACATGAAGCTGTGGAGCCAGGGAAGCCAACCTGCAGAGGACACTGCCAAACAGGTGCAGAGAAGCAGGCCAACGACAAAGACCAGGTGGCCTCTGAGAGAGGCAGGGAAAAAGGGCCAGTCCCTGAGAGGGGAGTTCCTGCCTTTGAACCAACTCACATGGATTTCTGCTTCTTACAAGTGAGAACCTTGAGTACGACAGAGCTGAGCAATGAATGTATGACAAGTATTTCTGGAGTGCATGCAAGAGTGTATAGAAGCAAGTGGGCCTGCAGCAGGGCAGGTGATATCATGAAGTCACATTGTGAATGGTCTTTTTCCAGAAAACACGCACGTGCACACACACACACACACACACACACACACCCATCTAGTGCCTGCCATCCTGTTCACAGTGGGTTGTAGGTAGATGTGCAACTCAGCATGTACTGTGGTTGGGCCTGTGCCATATATACAAGTTCTGAGTGAGAATAATGAAGCAACCCCTTTCCAGTCTTGGGATGGGCAAGACTGGAAGTCAAGACTGGCCAGGCCCATGGTTTAGAATTACAGAATCTTAAAACCAGAAGGACATTAAAGATCATCTTCACCAACCTATCAGTAAGTACTGATACCCTTTTCTGATGACCAGCCCCTCTCCAGCCACTACCCTTAAACCACACCAGGTTCTCCACTCCAGATTACTGGTGATAGCAACTGATTAAAAAGTCTGGCAAAAATAAGTATTAGAGATAGTGGGGAACGTGAAACTGCAGTTCTACTTTCCTGGCTTCTTCCCTTGTTCTTTTCTGGCACACATGATGCTCTAGTCTTGATCGACAAACTCTTTCTTGTGTGTGAGGAAATGAACCAATTGGGCCCAAGTGAAAGATGTTTTAAAAAATGTTACTTAAAGTAACTGTTTCCTTTCCTGTTCTTTCCCAACTGACTACTTGGCCTCCATTTGCAACTGCATGCTACCCGAAACATCCACATGCAGTGTTTTCATTTCAATATACTAAGCTTGCAGGCTAAGGTTTGTAGACTTTCAGATGAATATTTGTGTAGGTGGTTAATTAACAAAATGTGATTTCAGAGCTCTTTGACATTATTAAGGTTTCACTTGCCAATGCTGTTGGAATGTGATTAAAAGTTTCATTTTTTTTTTTTTAGTTTTTAAAATATTTTATTTATTTATTTTCAGTGAGAAGGGATAGGAGAAAGAGAGGGAGAGAAACATCAGTCGGTTGCCTGTCGCATGCCCCCAACAGGGAACCTGGCCCGCAACTCAGGTATGTGCCCTGACTAGGAATCGAACTGATGGCCTTTCCATTCACAGGCTGGTGCTCAAACAACTGAACCACACCAGTTAGGCAAGCGTTTCATTTTCTAAGAGGATATAAAGCATGGTGAGTACTAAGGACCCAGTACCTCCACAAGTTGCAGCTGAACAGGTCCATTTACCAGAGTTCACTGCAAGGCTGGCCTACTTGCTCTCCTCTCAGATCCTGGGCTCCATGTAGAGATAAGGCTCCTCACCCAAAAGCAGGAGACCTGAGGCAGTGACTGTTGTTGGGCTAGACACACTAGCAAAAGCTTCAGCTCAAGGTGACTTTAGTTCTAGCTTTAGCTTTTTCATAGTTCCACTGTGACAGGGTTAAGAACTTACCTTGGTTTTCTCTGCTTCAAAAACAGTAGAAAAAAACCCAGCAGATCTCATACCTTCCACCTACCTACTACAGTAGGAAATAGTTACTCAAAATTGCTTTCTCAAACATTTACCAAATCAAAGAAGTGATATTCACTTCCCAAATTTGTTGTGGGATATGCCTGTCTCCCCGTGGACATAACTCAAGGCCTCCAACTCTGTATACACCAGGCACTTTCTTCCCTTTTGGAGATGGAATTTACCCATGAATCCTAGAATTTCTCAAGGCAGCAGAGCAGGCCTTTAACACTGTAAACAAGCTCTGATGGGCTTCTCGCCTCATTTCCTGACAGGAACAATCTGCAGGCTCTCAGAAGTGCAGTGCAGGATGAGGACAGGGTCTAACTCGGCACCCATGGCTTCCCTACCCCAGTACCTTGGGTGGCACCCAGGATGCAGCAGGGTGAAATTCAATAAATGTCTGATGAAGTGCAGTCTATCCCCTTAGCCTACATTTTCTCCAGGGAAAGGGCCTTCCCTGATGGCAGGCAGGACTTAATGTATTTCCTAACCCTCACACTGAATGGTGTAGAAATGGAGCATTCTGTATCGTTGGACTAAAAAGTATGTTGCAAATGGGGGGAATAATTGAATTGTTTGCATCATTTTGAACTTGTGTGTACAACTGAAGGAAGTTAGCCCTGCCTAGCTCCTCACCCATTTCATCTGCGCCCATGGTAAAATTACCTGACCTTCAAATTCTTTCATCAGACTGAGACTGTCCAGCCACAGAGAAGGTGTGTAGGGACTCTCACCCCCAACATCAAGTGAAGTAAGGCCGCTCCTTAATGCCCTTGCACTTGTTCTTTCTGTATTTCCTGCCTCGACTCTTCAGACCCCTTCAAAACCCAATTTAGATACCAACTCCTCTAAGGATTTTCCTGATTCCCCAAAGATGTAATTAATCATTTCATTCTCTGTGCTAGCTCCACATTTTATATATTTTGTATATGTTAAAGCTAATACCAATAAAGTATTTTTTATGTATCATGGAGTGTTCTAAATGCTTTACATATGTTCACTTATTTAATTTTCACCATAATTCTATGAGACAAATACTCTTAATATTTCTACTTTATAGATGAGGAAACTAAGGCACAGATGGTAAACATCTTGCTCTAAGTCATAGGCTTTGAATCCAGGTAGCTCATAAAACATGCTGACATGTATTTCTATTGCTAAACTTAATACATTATGCTGCAATCTATTTATTTCACAGTCCTCTTCAATACTGTAAGTTTCTAAAAGCAAAGACCGTTTTATCTGTTCAGCTCTTATTCTCATACTTGGCAGTCTCAAGCTAATAGACGTCCTATGTGCTCACTAAGCCATAACACAGATCTTCCCCTGTGGTTAGCCAAGTCAACAACTCTCTCATGAGTGTGGGACTGACTTTCATTGGGTGGTCTAGGATCTAAGTAAATCAAGTCTATTGACCATCTGCAATCATTTCTGGGAAATAGCTCATCTGAATCTAGAGCAGGAAAAAAAAAGGAATATCATTCCACTAGTAAGAGACTCTAGAACCTGAACAAGAACTGGAAACCAAATCTCTAAAGTCAAAACTCAGATAGAATTCACAGTCCACTCTCTTTTTTGATTCAGGAATGATAACTCTTGAGATTCTGTTCCCCATTAGTGAGGAGAAGTCAAATGTGACAGAGATATGTAAATTATATCTTAGTAATTATTAAAACAAAACCCAAAGATGAAAGACTCTGGGCAAATAAATCACAGCTGTGGGCAATCAGCAAGTAGCACCCATGATTTTTACATACATAAGGGTGACTAAGACCCTGCATTCCAGAGTGATGTTCTAGGATCTGAATCAGCTCTGACCCTGACTACTGTATGACTATGGTTCTTTAACCTCTTAGTACCTGAACATCTATAAAACAAGGGTAAGAAGAGAACCTATGTTGTAAGGTTGCTGTGAGGATTAAATGAGTTGTGAGTGCAATGCTTAGCACAGTGACTGCACATAATAAAGGCCTAATAAACAAAAGCTATTATTCTTCTTGCTGACTTAGTCAAGTAGGAAAAGAACTGGTAGCATATAAGGCACATTACCACAAACACCCATCACCTTTAACCCTGTTGCTTGGCATACAGTGGGCATTTCCATGGATTTTTCACTGAATGAATGAATGGCCAAAGTGGTTCACAGGCTTTTTGTTCAAGGAGAGAAACTAGAGTGGCAATCAGAAGTAAGGCTTAAATGTCATGAGGACTAGCCCAGTAAAGTCTTTAATTCAGTTTTCTATTAATGAAATTGATGCATTATAGGCATACATTGTATGTATTCATAATCATGATTCTTAGGCATTGTGTAAGTCCTTTTGTGTCTTATAAATTATCAATGGTTAAATTATATTAGAGGACGTTTTAAAATTAAGTATATATTACTGCATTCAAATGCTTTAAAAATTGGAAATCCATGTAGAGTCTAAATGGCAACGATGAATTAACTGGAATATTTTGACTGAGTGTAATGCTTAGTTCACACTTCAGGACCCTCACGGCATTGTTACCTTTCTACACTCTATTTCCCACTAGACTATTATGCGTTCATATCCCACAGTGCCTGGAATATATTCATGGTTAATAAATACTTGCCAAATAAACAGCCACTGTGTTCCATGAACATACCAGATTAAAATTTTTAGTACACCAAAACATGTTCTTCTGGTGTACTTACATTTCCACTAAATAATAAAAAACAAAACTAAACTATCTTCTTAAGACCTTACAAATACAAATTTCCACATTTAAAAATATGGTACACTTTAAGAAAATAATTATTTAAAAACCTAAAATTTAAGCCTAAATGACTTCTAAGAATCTACTTTAAACTGTAAGCTAAACCATCTAAAAAGTCCTTTATTTAGATGATTTCTAACAAAATCAGATAAAAATTGTTAATTTTCGTCCTGGCTGGTGTAGCTCGGTGGACTGAGTGAGGCCTTTGAGCCAGGTCTCCAGTAGGGGGCACATGAGAGGCAAACACACATTGATGTTTCTCTCCCTCTCTTTCTCCTTCCCTTCACCTCTGTCTAAAAATAAATAAATAAAATCTTTAAAAAAACTGTTAATTTTCTTAAACTATTAAAGGCTCACACTGCTCATCTGTCAGAAGTTACATCATATAATTGTGTTATGGACAGTGGTACCTGCTCAAAGTAATGTGAGTATGTGAAAAGTCAGGTTCAAAAGTGATCTCTGATACCTCTTACACTTCATGCAAATGAAACTATACTCAGGAACCTGCTCTGGACATATGTCAGAAAGAAAACTCAATCAAAAAGAGAAGCAGCTTATCATCTCCTGGACTCTTACAAAAATGACAGGGAAGATGGCTAATGTATTGATATGAAAGGGGTGTCTGCAGCACGTGAAGTCTTAATCCAAGGCAGCTCCCCTTCAGCTCAATGCCCCACTGCCTGTCATATTCCACTGGGCTCCTTAACTCTGATGGAGGTCTAAAAGAGTCCACTCTAAAGTCACACAGCACATACCCTACCCCAGGTACTTGAAGTATAACAGAAATTCAAATTTTAGTAAAAGGATCTTCACTTTAAAGGGGGGAGGTGAGAAGGGCTGTTTAGATGTCTGAATTCAGGCACAGATACCAGAGATAAACTCTCCTCCTCACAACTCTCTGCAATTGGCACCATCTTCCTGGTCTGGAGGTATGATTGGGGGCATAGGGGGAGGGCAAGTTTTTAGAAAGTAAGTACACTCTTTTACTCACTTTGCCCTAAGGGTGGTATTCCTCCAAAGAGGGAGCAGTATTCATGAGGGTATGTATGGTGGGCAGGAAATGGTTCTATAAAATGGACATTATTTCTCAGCACTATTTCTGAGGATTCGATGAGATATTTTAGAGCATTTAACACACTGTCCAGCGCGTAAGGACCTGAAAAGTGTTTACTCTTATTTCACTGATGTATACCAACATTGATCAAAATATGCTTCAAAGAAAATTTGTTCATAGACCCATAAGAACTGCAATACTGCTGAAACCCACAAGAGCTACTTATAATACAACAGAGAAAATTCTGTTCTCTTTTTTAAGATGTATCACTTTAGAAGTTACTGTGGCAACAAGTAATTTAAAATCTTTCCAATGCCCAGAAAACATATCTTATTACATTTTGACAGTTAAAACATACCCTAAATTCCTGTACTGGCTGAGTTTTAACAATCTCATCTATTATATAAGGCCTTTCTGTGTATCAGCCTTCCTCTCAATCTCACAGTGGTTTAGGGTTTAGGATTTTTACTTCTTCATTTCTGCTGTCAAAAGCATGTTATCTGAGTAAGAGAGTCCTGAAATAAAAGAATATGGAAACCCAGCCCTGGTTGGTGTGACTCAGTGGATTGAGTCCTGGCCTGTGAACCACTAGGTTACTGGTTCGATTCTGAGTCAGGGCACATTCCTGGACTGCAGGCCAGGTCCCCAGTAGAAGGTGTGTGAGAGGTGACTAATTGATGTATCTCTTGCACATCAACGTTTCTCTCCCCTTCTCCCTGCCTTCCCGCTTTTCTAAAAATAAAAATTAAAAAATCCTTATGAAAAGAAAAAATATGGAAACCCAGGTAAAAGGGCGTCTCTTCCATGGCCAATATTTTAGTAATGATTAAGAAAGCAATTCCAAAAAACTAATCAGGAATGACACCAGTCTACCACACAAATTAGCTATCCTATTGAAAGGTAACAAGTGTTTAAGAGACTCAAATTAAGTGTTTAAAAGACTCAAGCAGATACTGTCAGGTATGATGAGCTAAAGGTAACTAAAATAAGCTGGAAAAAAAAATAGGTCTGCAGAAATATCAAAGCATGACTTCAAATGACACACAACTCTGATCTGGAAATGCTATCAGCAGTCACCAAGTTCCCCCTAGCAGGCACTGTCACCACAAAAACAAAAGGCAGGGGTAGAAGACAGGTGTGTTTCAGGGCAGTTCCAAACAAGACAAGGTTCTGGGAAAGTCCTATGCTACAAACCAAGCACACGACAGGCATCAAGGATCCTCAGTCCTTGATTTATCATACCATTATCCGCTTGCTTCCTGACACCAAGTCTCAAATAATTAAGAATTAGAAGGCAACTGGGAAATGATTTGCTTCCCACATCAGAACAAAGTAGGGTAAGACAACTGGAGGCAGGGCAGGAAAACAGGGACCATATTCCTTAATCCAGATTTATTTTACAGTGAGAATGCAAGGATAAAAATTTTCTTAGTGCAGTGGCACTCAACCTCAGAATTCTGGTGTTCTGATGTTTAAAAAAATCAAATAATTCAGAAAAATATTTATCTCAATGGATAGTTATTTCCTTGATTTGCTTTAATTACATAACATCTTATCCCCACATGAATAATCTGATTTAATACAAGTTAAGTCTATAAATAAATTTGTTATTTCTCTTCAAAAAACAAGTAACTTTTCAAGAGTTATTGCTTAAAAAATTTACCTAGAGAAATTATAGTATCAGTCATTTTACCCCTGTAACAGATGGTGCTCAAGTGCTCAAGTATCAATGCAGTATGTTTAACACATCACCCTTGAGTTCTGTTAGCATGCTGGCTTAGAGTCTTCTTAATCACTCTTTTCTTCTCCTTGATAGTGTCTGTATTCTGGTTTCAGCTCCCATGTGTTTTTGTGGATCCCTTTTACATTTTGAATACCAATTTCTTTTAAGATTTCCTTCAGGTAGCCCTAAAAAAACAACCCAAACAAACAAACAAAAAACCCCAAAGAGATGAGATTGTGAAGGCTGGAAACAAAATTTAACATAAAATGATATACCATATCACATTTTATAAGTAATAAAAATTATGATGCTGTAAACACAACAAGGTTTCTCTATAAAGAGGTTCAATAAACTGCCTTTCAATTCTACACATGCAATATATGATAACTGCATTCAATATATGATCATCTACATTAAAGAGGTTGGAAGTCCTGAATGACAATGACCCGAGAGTTAAAAAAAGCCTAGAAAATTATTGGTGCCCAATGCTTACTAAGATGATACTGTATACCAAGTGTAACCCGCCTCTGAGTTCAGTGGCCTAAGTTCAGAGACAATGATTCTTGAACCAGTCATTTCAGAAGCAGTAGCACATAAAACATGACAAATATTTTTGGAACAATAATATTCTATGAGGCAAGCACATGACAGGTATCCAGAATTCTCAGTTGTAAGCTGAATTTTCAAATTTGCTCTCAGATCACTTATTTTTTCCTGTATAATAAGGAAAGTCATTTTTGTCTTTACTATTGTTATCTTGGCCAAGCTTATCAAGACTGAGTGAGGATAAGAAGTGATAGTTAGCCCTGCTAAAACCCTGGGGGCAGCAGCTTTGTCTTGTGCGGCCCCTCCTAAGGAAGGAACGAGGCAAGCAGATAGCTATTGTAGAGCAGAACTCTGCATTGTGGTACTTCAGGTCCCTGAAAATTCAACAGATATTAATACCAAACGATTACTAGGTTTATGGAAATGATGGCTATGATAAATGCAATACCAAATCTTACCTCTGCTTGCCAAAAGCATCCACTATAAACTAACCGGTATAAATTATAGTACTTTACCTCCTTCTTGGAGCAGACAGAAAAGTTAATCATTTAAAAGTGATTGTTTTTCCCCTTGCTGTAGAATAAACCAATCCAAAAATGATGTTTGTGTGTATGCTTCAAGGAACCAGTTACAGTATTATAGTGACTTATCTCTTTGATGAAATATGTAATACTACATTTACTGAAATAAGGCACTGATTATAAAAATGACCGATAAGCTCTTACCTAGATAGTGTTTAAGGCAGTGCCCTTCTTGAGTGCGGTGCTAGACTACCTGCATCAGAACCTCATGGGATGCTTGTTAAATAAGACCCATTTTAGGCCTAGTGAATCACTCTTTGGGGCCAGGCCTGGGTATCTGCATTTCCAAAAGACCCCAAGAAACTCTGATTTAACTAAAGTTCCACAGCATCTGCTTTAGGGATTCTCCCAGCTCTAATATTCTAGGATTTTTGAGTCTCTGAAGTGTTCTCTGAGTCTTATCATTGCTGGACATTATGCATTAACCAATGTAACCTAATACCACCTTACATTGGTATAATATTCTACAGTTTATAAAGTCCTCTTACTTAAGGGTAGGTTGTCATCTAGAAACAACAGCTGATTAGTTCCTCAACTACGTGCACACGAGTTCCTTCTGTGGCCCTGCTTGGGCTCAGTTCTACCAGGTCAGCAGCCTTCCCATTTCAGTGGCCAGCTCCCAGCAGGTGGCAGCAATGAATCAAATGACGACTGGGTTTCCCCAGGAGGAGGCTTGCTGGTCTCCCAGACCTGCAGCTGGCTTTACCAAGACCCTTGTGCGTGAGTAAGCAAAAAGGCTTGAGACATCCAGGTCATGTGCATGTGTGCCATCCATCTGTCACTTAAAATTACATTTAGAATACAGGATACCTCATAAACTACTTTCTAATTAAATGGAACTCATAAATGGAAAATGATGGGTTGGCCACAAATTATCTTCAGTTTAGATGCCAAGAATGACATCTTTGTCAAAATTCAAAAATGATTTCTTGTGAGACTAGCTAAGACCCTGTGCATAATCATGCAACTGTGGACGCTTTGCAATGGGTCAAAAATGAAAACAGCAATCACCATGAGTACTGTGGTTGCCTGATAGAAGCTCTCTTGGTTTCAAGTCTAGTGTGCTCACTTATAATTTAAATATAGAACATGAAAAGCCTAAAAAGGGTTAAACACAAAATATTAAGAAAGTCTTAAGTGTAAAAATTCAGTTGCTTTCATGTGTAGTCCATCTTTATTTTGCTAAAGTAGTATATCAAAAGGTTACAAAACATTAGTTTTTAAACAAAAACATCACTTTTTTCCTTTTTGCAGTAAGAATGGAATGACATATTCAAAGACTATCAATTTACTACATTAGGTAACAAGATGGGATTAGGGTCACATTATCTAGCTATGGTACAGATTTTTTTTTTTGGTAGGGGGTTAGGGGGAGAGGAAGGCAACTCTCTACATTTCCAAATGTAGTTTTTATATACAGTTTTATAATGTTTCCAACTGCAACCTAAGACCATTTTACTCTAACCAAATGAGTTAACTTGGCAACAATCATTAGCAGAGAAAGTAGTAGTAATGATACGGAAAAACAGGGTCAGAAAATCCCTGAAGGAAAGACACAAGTAGCCAATAGTGAGATCATATCATTCCTCTGTTTAAAATTTTTCAATGACTTCCCCTTAGGCCTATAGGTTAAATTCCAAACTCTTTGCAGGAATCCATTCAGGTCTGCTTTTTTTTAACCTTTGGCTTCATCTTCTAATACTTCCCTTTATATCTACTTGCCATTTCTGTGTCTGTAGGCTTCTAGTTTTTTGCATATGCTGTTCCCTTTTCTTGTAATGCTCACCCCCTCCCCACAAATCTAAAACCCCTCATTCTTTAAGATTTGGCACAAATGTCACTTTCTCAGGGAAACTTTCCCTAACAGTCCCAGCTCTCAATAAGGTTTTCATGATATATTATAACCCTTTATTTACATGTTCATCTCTCCCATCAAACCATGTTCCTATTATAGTGCCTGCTTGCACATTACAGAGGCTTAGCTCACTTATGCTGAATGGACAGGGTGTGCTTAAGAGTAAACAAAGGATCTAAGAGAATTGAAAGGGGTGATTGAGGGGACATCACTCACAAGGTATAGGGATAAACTAAGGTAATTCTAGTTCTTTTCTTTCTTTTTTAAAAAAGGATTTTATTTGCTTATTTTTTGTAGAGGGGAGAAGGGAGGGAGGAATCCACATGAGAGAAACATTGACCTCTTGTACACGCCCTGACCAGGGACTGAATTTACAATCCAGGCATGCACTCTGATCAGGAATTGAACCAGCAACCTTTTGCCACACTGGTCAGGGCTCTAGTTCTTTTCATTTTTAGAATTCAGGCTCTAATTAACTTATAGGGTAATGACTCAGTTGGAGAAATAAAAGTTGATTCATTAAATTGTTTACCTGAATTTGAATAACATTTATTACTAAAATCTGTATCACAGTGCTAAAATATTGTTAGAGACAAAGCCAATGGAGGGGGAAATTTTTAAGGTTCTAATAGAGTTGAAGAGTAACTTTCCTTTTTAAAAACTCATGTATTCACACAAATATTTATTTTGGCACCCACTATGTACCAGGTAGAGTGGTACGACTCAATTTTTATCCTCACAGAGTTCACAGTTTAAGATAAGGATATGTGGGGCAGGCAGGAGACTTAAGGCATACAACAGGCAATCATGAAATAACACAGAAGCAGAGTAATAAGAATACATACACAGGATATTATGGGAGCACTGAGAAAGAGCACCTAACCTAGCCTGAGTCAAGATATTAGGTTGTTAGAAGGTATATATTTGATCACTTGAATTGAATGGTAATTCCATGCAGATACCAAGAAAAACTGGTTCTCCTCCTCTTACTTATTCTAAACACTGACTTTTTAATGTGATCTTTTGCCTACCTGTATTTTAAACAAAGGAGTCTAGAACTGGGTAGATCACCTTTATGTCACACAAAATAAGAGAGATTTCCAATTGCTGACTCTGTGCAGTGCTGCAGAACAAGATCTGAATAAACTGGCTGAGGTCCAGCAGTTCTTCATATCAAAGGGATGTGTAGGAGAGTATTTGCAGTAAGTTTTCATGTGGAGAAAAAAGGGGTAGAATATTACAGCTTCCTTGGAAGGAAAAGGCAAAGCATATACTAAACCAAAGAAGTAAAGTGATAGGATATGGTTTGCATTTGTGAGTAAAGACACAATTGTGGCAGCTAAAAGGCCAGAAATCCATAGATGAAATTCCTAACCTCTCTCCAAGATCAAGACAAACCTATGTAGTCATAGGCACCACAGCCCACTATTTTAGTGTCTTTTTCTCCCTCCTTCCCTTCCTCAAACCCCCAATATTTCTACTTTCTGCCAACCAAATGGAGGATTTATCTGCCTTTCATTTCATCAGGAATTTCAGTCTTAAGCATTATGAAAATAATTCCAAGAAGTCGATCAAAAAGATTATCTTTGATAGAAAGCTGATCATCAAGTAAAACTACTTAAAGTAATAAGCCAATAATACAACTCTTCTAGACTTCTAATCACAAAATGTTCTCAAGAAGACTGGAGTGAATATGCAATATGCAAAGCTACACCAAAGACTACAGCATTGGTTAATGCAGTCACCAAAGGGAAATCACTCTACATGTATGCTTCTTATAAAGTGATCCAAGGGCATTCTCAGTTCTGTAATAATGTCAAGGTATCACTTCACATTTATGCGATTTTTGTGTGTCTGTGACTCCTTTAAGCAAGGTCAATGGAGAACTTACTGATAAATATGTTAGTGGCTCCAAGGCACAAAATTCTTTCATTAAAAAAATAAACAGAGACTTCAGGCAAGATGGACGCATAGGTGGGCGCACCATACCTCCTCGCACAACCAAGATTAGAACAACAACAATTTAGAGCAAGAATAACACCCAGAACTGACAGAGAATTTATCTGAATGGAAGTCGGACAGTCAAGAAGTTGAAGTAGACCCGTTCATCCAGACCGGTAGGAGGGCCTGAGAGGAAGAGCGGGCGCGGGTCGCAGCGTGCAGAGACTGGGGAGAACTGGGCGCATAAGGCAACTGGGAGCGCGTAAGCCTTCCGGGGGTGAGGCGTCATTGTGGACCAGGGCAGAGTGCGCAACCCAGGATCCCAGAGAAGGGACTGAGATCCCAGGACAACAGAGCTACCGCCATTGTTCCCTCCCACCCCCCGCACCCACCCCCACATACAACGTCACAATCTAGCGACTGGGGTGCCCAGCCCAGGGGAACACCTAAGGCTCCGCCTCTCACCGTAACAAGAGCAACCAGACCCAGGAGGAAAAAAAAAAAAGAGATAAAGAGAGAGAGATGTCTCCAACAGAAGAACAGATCAGTCCCCCAGGACTCATCCTTTTGAGCGACCAACAAATAGCCAATCTATCAGATGCACAGTTCAAAACACTGGTGATCAGGAAGCTCACAGAATTGGTTGATTTTGGGCACAAATTAGATGAAAAAATGCAGGTTACCATAAAAGAGATGAAGGAAGATGCACGGAGAACCAACAGTGAAGGGAAGGAAACTGGGACTCAAAACAATAGCGTGGACCAGAAGGAAGAAAAAAACAACCAAGCAGGAAAGAATGAAGAAATAAGAATTCAAAAAAAAATGAGGAGAAGCTTAGGAACCTCCAGGACATCTTTAAACGTTCCAACATCCGAATTATAGGGGTACCAGAAGGGGAAGGGGAAAAGCAACAGATTGAGCACATAGTTGAACAAATCATAAAGGAGAACGTCCCCACTCTGGCAAAGGAAATAGACTTCTAAGAAATCCAGGAAGCTCAGAGAGCCCCAAAGAAGTTGGACCCAAGAA
Organism: Phyllostomus discolor; assembly: GCF_004126475.2. NCBI lineage: Eukaryota > Metazoa > Chordata > Mammalia > Chiroptera > Phyllostomidae > Phyllostomus > Phyllostomus discolor. The sequence continues at coordinate 46,592,901 of NC_040913.2, read as the reverse complement.
GAAACACACCAAGGCAAATCATAATTACATTAGCCAAGGTAAAAATGAAGGAGAGAATCCTAGAAGCAGCAAAAGACAAGGGGACAGTAACCTACAAAGGAGTTCCCATCAGACTGTCAGCTGATTTCTCCAAAGAGACCTTACAGGCAAGAAGGGGCTGGAAAGAAGTATTCCAAGTCATGAAAGGCAAGGACCTACATCCCAGATTGCTCTATCCAGCAAAGCTTTCATTTAGAATGGAAGGGCAGATAAAGTGCTTCTCAGATAAGGGCAAGTTAAAGGAGTTCATCATCACCAAGCCCTTATTTTATGAAATGTTAAAGGGACTTGTCTAAGAAAAGAAGATAATGAAAAAACATGTATAGTAAAAGGACAGCAAACTCACAATTATTAACAACCACACCTAAAGCAAAACCAAAAGAAACTAAGCAACTAGAACAGAAACGGAACCACAGAAATGGAGATCACATGGAGGGTTAGCAACAGGGGAGTGGGAGGAGGAGAGAGGGGGAAAAGGTACAGAGAATAAGTAGCATAGAATGTAGGTTGAAAATAGATAGGGGGAGGGTAAGAATAGTATGGGAAATGTAGAAGCTAAAGAAGTTATGACACATGGGCATGACTAAAGGGGGGATATGGGTGGGAGAGTGTGTACAGGGTGGAGGGGAGTGAAGGGGGGAAAATGGGACAACTGTAATAGCATAATCAATAAAATATATTAAAAAAAGAAAGTAGAAAATAGAAAATGGAAGTTCTTCCAGCTTTGTTAATGGCTGTGAGCTATAATAGTTATTAGACTTTTTGATAACCTGCTTCTAGATTCTTTGTCAGAATTAATCATAAAAATTAAAATATTAAAACAAAATTATGTCATAGAAAACTGAAGCCCAATATAGAGAGAAAAGTATAATAAAAGAATCTATTAACTTTAGTCAAGAAAAATAAAAATAAAAAACAAAACAAAACAAAAAACAAAAAAAACCCAAAACCCACAAATTCAGTACCCAATGGCTGTTACTGGTCTGAAAAATTGTGGTGGCTGCACAGAAGCTGGAATGGAAGGATAGCCTTCCTCCTTCTGACACCGGATTCATTTCACATGAGTGTGACAATAAATTAATATTAAAAAATGAAGCCAAAAACTTTTATTGTGAGTGCTTACAGTAGGAAGAAGTGAGCAATAGACCTTGTGTGGGTGGTTTCCCTACAAACTAATGATATAAAATATATCATTATTACTTGATTACTTCATACCTTTTAATGTTTATAAAATTGAAGGTCTAAAAGACTAGACATTTAACAAATTCTGTGCAGCCAGGAAATGGCAAATCCTAATCTAGAACATGGTTCTCTTGTCTCCCAAACCCATGCTCTTTGCACTTTCTACAACATACCTCCTGATCTTGGAATGTTAAATCTGTAACAATGGAGATAAAAGGAATTTACAATGTTTTTTTTTCTTTAAATATACTGTAAATTTTGAATCAGTTGCATATTCCCATGTAACAAAGGGATATGCATTACATTTTACTTTAAAATTACTGCTTTAAAACAATGACCATTTAATATTTAGTGATACTTTGGATCTGCAATTTAGGTTGAGTTCAGCTGTTCAATTGCTCTGGTCTAAGCTGGGCCAGCAACAAGCCAGGAGGGAGCTCCGTATATAGGTATTTGCAGGTTTGTTTCTGGAAAACAGGGGTGGGCTGGGCAGCTGGGCCATATTCCTTGTTATCCAGGTGCTAAGGCTGGGCTGGTTCACAACTCCCCTTGGAATGGGTTCAAGAAAGAAGAGAAAACATCAATGCGCTCTCTACACTCAGCTGAGAACTGCACAATGCCACTGACTCTGAATTCTCTCAGTGAAAATTCTCTCTGACAGGTGAAATTTTAGAAACCAGTAAAATTTCATCTTACTTTTTTCATATTAGGAGAGATGTTAAACATCTCTCCTAATGTTCATATGTTCAAGAGCCCATTTCATGAACTGTCTTTTCCCTATTTCTGTATTTTATTTTTAGTCATTTGAACATTGGTTTATAGGTTTGTATCTGTATATAATATTTATAATAATAGATTACTTGAAATATTTAATGTTTAAAATAATTTCTAAATTGCTTTGTTTTAATACTTATATTAAAGTATTTATTGGTTCAATTTAAGTTTACTTTTTAGATGGGAAGAATGGATCCAACTTTACTTTTTCACAGTATGATTTCCAGGTTCTAGTGCAATTTACTTAATAATTTATATTTTATTCACTAATTAGTATGCCACTTATATATTTTACATTTTAATTAGCTTTAGAAACTTTATTACTATCTACTCTTGCATTCCATTGCTTTTTCAGTTTATTCATTAACCAGTACAAGAACATTAATTAAAAGTTGGTTTAATATTTAAAAAAAAAATAAATAAACAAACTACAGCCCTGGCTGGCGTAGCTCAGTGGATTGAGCATGGACCTGCGAATCAGAGAGTCACTGGTTCGGTTTCCAGTCTAGGGCACATGCCTAGGTTGCAGGCCAGGTCCCCAGGTGGGGGCAGGGCACATGAGAGGCAACCACACATTAATGTTTCTATCTCTTACTTTCTCCTTCCCTTCCTCTCTCTAAAATAAATAAAATCTTAAAAAAAAGACTCAACTTAAAAAAGAAAAACAAAATAAAACTACACATTAGGCATAAGTTGTGAAGCAAGGTGACTGCTTTACATACAGAAAACTGTGAAGAGGAAAGGAAAGGTGATGCTGGAAACATCTATGGAACATGGGCCACCTTGGCATTTTCTCCTTTTGGTTTCACCTCTGCTTTTCTACTAGATCCTGGCCCCATCTTCCTCTCAGGGCCCCACTGGCTGTATTCCTCTCATTGTAAAACTCTTAAGAAGCAGAGAGATGATGGGTAATGAAATGGTCAAAGCACATACCCCACCCCCAAACCCCTGGCCTACCTTATGGCTTAATCCGAGTTCTGAGAAAAAAATTCATTACTGCATTAATATTTGTAAATCATTTTCATCTATCTGGATTTGGCAAAAGATTGACATGTTTACACAAGTCAGTTAAAGTTTCCTTCCTTTGGGACAAAACCTTTAATTTTAACCTCTTGCTTAATGACACTTTCTAAACTATACTATTTATATGCTGAATGTAATATAACCTTAGAATATGGCTGGTTATTCCAAGGCTGGGATATGATGGCTTTGAACTAGGAAAAAAGTGTTTGTGTGTCTATATACATATTTAATGTTGAAACTGTTAATAAGGAAAATACAATCAGAGATATCCAAAGTTTAATAGATAAAGACAAAAAAATAAAATTCCATTTGGAATTTAAATATGATTTCTTGCATTTAGAACCATGGCATTTAGAACCTTATATTACTGCATTTGGTGTGAGGTATAGTTTGAAATATACAAAATATAAGAAGATACCAATTTTCATAGTTATTACTTGTTTACTTGAAAATGTTGCTAGAAACTAAATGGCATACAGAAAGACTCTCTAGGTATATATTTTACCAAGAGAGAATTTTCAATAAATTACCTAGCATTCCCAATGATGAAACATTATTTACTTTATGATACTTGGAACAGAGAGTAAAAGTTTTTGCTGGCTAAGGATTAAAGAAGGATTGATGACAATCTGCCAGTTCCTCAGGTTAAAAAGTTACCAAAATGATCCAGCAATTTTACTCCCAAGAGAAATAAAAACATATCTTTACACATAAACCTGTACATGAATGGTCATAGCAGCTTTATTCATAACAGTCAGAAAGTGAAAACAGGTCAAATGCCCATCCATGAGTGAATGGATAAACAAAATGTTGTATAACTTGTTTGAATATAGTAAGTTATATTGGTATATAATGGTATACTATTTGGCAATAAAAAGGAACAAAATGCTGACACATGCCACAAAATGGATAAAACATGAAAATATGCCTAAATGAAAGAAGTCAGTCATTAAGAGATCATGTACTTTATGATTCCATTTATACGAAATGTCCAGGGTAGGCAAATCTATAGAGACAGAAAGCAGATCAGAGGTTGCCTAGGTTCCAGCATAAGGGGAAAGATGATGATGATGATGATGGTGATGATTTCCAGTATAGAAGTCTTTTTTTCCCCCACATTTATCATGCTATGAATTCATAGGGAATGGGTTTCAACAGCTCAGGCTCCTTTCCGGTTGTTCTCACAAAGTGTGCTTCTCTGGGTGGAGCAGGCTGACGCTTCAGTTGAACTCAGGTACCTTTTTCTCTTTGGCTTCCTTCTTTTTCTGATCATTTTCCTTCACACATTTCAAGAAGCTATCTCGACTCTTTGAGTGCTTAATATGTTCAATTCGTACATCAATTCTCTTGGCAAGAATCTTGCCCTTAACTTGTTTGTCTACAACAATGCCCACTGTATGCTGGGTGACTTTATAGACTCTTTCAGTTTTGCCATGGTAACGTTTGTGGGGTATTCCTCTCTGAACCGTGCCAATTCCCTTGATATCTACAATATCACCTTTCTTGTAGATTTGCATGTATGTAGCCAAAGAAGCAACTCCATGTTTTCTAAAAGGCCTAGAGGGTACTTCTCCTCTTTCCCTTTGTGTTAGTCATTTTGGCGAATTACTGGAAGACGGCGGTTCCGCAGGAATGATTGTTAATAGGTACAGAGTTGCCCTCTGAAGTGAAGAAAGTGTTCTAAAATTGACTGTGGTTGATAGATACACAACTTTGTGAATATACTAAAACCCACCCAACCATAACTTAAAAAAAACAAAACAAAACAGTGTTACTTGTATTGAAAATAAAGGTTTTCAATTTGTGGGGTGGAAGGAGACCTCTTGAGGTCTCACAACATATCAAGAAAACACTATCTTTTTAATTATTAAATTATCATGAGTAAAGTAACATGTCAAACAGTGGCTAGTTCTGTGTATATTAGCTCATATGTACTGGAAAAATGATGGAATTAGAATATCTGTCTTGGGACATTCTACGAGGAAAGACTGGCTTATAAAGTTGCAATAGAGAACTGAAGAAAGCCAGCCTACAGGCTTACCTTCTGGTATCTCAGTTCCCCTTACCAGGCAGAGAAACAGGAAGGCTTCAAATACTTATCTAAATCCATAATGTTTCCTCTAATGCAGAGACCAATGCAAAGAAAAGGATTTCTTTCCTGAGACAACTTCCACAAGAACTGTAAGTCTAAAAACAAGTCCTAGCTTGTTCAGGGAGTAAATAAAAAATTCAGGAGAAAGCAACTAACAAGCTTAGAAACTTACTTTACCTCCCTTTAAATCAAATGGGACTGGAAAGGTAGAGAAGATTTTATGGGTAATGGCAATTTTCAGATTAAAGATAAATATTAATGCCTATTGCTTAAGTGAAAATTCTGTGTAATTTATATATATAAATCAATGTCAAAAAAATTTTTTTACTGGGTGCCTTTGTTAGATATTGCTTTTATCAACGTAATATCTCAAGTAAAATCTGGACTCAACTGGTTACGCTGGTAAATTTACCCCAACTTTTAACTCACTCAAAAATATGTAAAAAACCCTGGCTGGTGTGGCTGAGTGGATTGAGTGCCAGCCTGCGAATCAACGGGTCACCAGCTCAATTTCCAATCAAGGCACATGCCTGGGTTGCAGGCCAGGTACCCAGTAGGGGGCACGCATGAAGCAACCACACATTGATGTTTCTCTCCCTCTCTTTCTCCTTCCCTTCCCCTCTCTCTAAAAATAAATAAAATCTTAAAAAAAAAAAAACGGAAAAAAGAAATATAGGGTCCCCTTTTCTCCACAACCTCTCCAACACTTTTGTTTGTTGCTTTGTTTATGATGGCCATTCTGACTGGTGTGAAGTGGCATCTCAGTCTGGTTTTAATTTGCATCTCTCTGATAGCTAGAGATACTGAGCATCTTTTCATGTGTCTCTGGATCCTCTGTATGCCCTCCTTGGAGAAATGTCTGTTCAAGTCCTTTGCCCATTTTTTAACTGGGTTGCTTGTCTTCTTAGAGTAGAGTAGTGTAAGTTCTTTATATATTTTGAAGATGAAACCCTTGTCTGAGGTATCATTGGCAAATATGTTTTCCCCTACAGTTGGTTCTCTTTTTCTGAGAGTAAAAGAAAACTGTACTTGAACAACAATTAAAAAAAAAAGAGAAATATAACAAAAAGATTTAAAAGAGGATGAAACAAACTATATATTAAAAGACAAAACGGCCCTGGCTGGTGTGGCTCAGTAGATTGGGTACCAGTCTGTGAACCAAAGGGTCGTCAGTTCGATTCACAGTCAGGGCACATGCCTGGGTTGTGGGTCAGGTCTGCAGTTGGGGGCACACAAGAGGCAATCACACAGTGGTGATTTTTCTCTCCCTCCTTTCCCCTCTTTCTAAAAATAAATAAACAAATAAAATCTTTTTTTTTTAAAGATTTTATTTATTTATTTTTAGAGAGGGAAGGGAGGGAGATAGATAGAGAGAGAAACATCAATGTGTGGTTGCTGGGGGTCATGGCCTGCAACCCAGGAATGTACCCTGGCTGGGAATTGAACCTGGGACACTTTGGTTCCCAGCCCGCGCTCAATCAACTGAGCTATGCCAGCCAGGGCAACAAATAAAATCTTTAAGAAAATAAGAGAGAAAATGTTACTATCCCATTATAAAATTGGTAGTAGATCTATTGAATGTTTCCTATGAACATTCTATTCATAGGAAAAATATTACAATTCATAAATATTTAAATTTCATCCATTTATATTCAAACATAGTTAATAATTTATTTTAGCATGACATCTCATATTCTAAAACTTTTAACTAAAGCTCCACATTTCATAAGCTGGCAAATAATTATTTTATTTTATTTATTTATTTTTTAAGCATATCTGCTTTTTAAAAAAGATTTTATTTATTTATTTTTAGAGAGGGAATGGCGGGGGGGGGGGAGAGAGAGAGAGAGAGAGAGAGAGAGAGAGAGAGAGAAACATTAATGTGTGGTTGCTGGGGGTCATGGCCTGCAACCCAGGCATGCACCCTGACTGGGAATCGAACCTGCGACACTTTGGTTCACAGCCCGTGCTCAATCCACTGAGCTATGCCAGCCAGGGTGGCAAATAATTATTTTAAGAAAATAGGAGTCTTGGACTTTCAGTCAAGATGGTGGCATAGGCAGACCTGGCTGACCTCTTTGCACAACCACATCAAAATTACAACTAACATGTAGAACAACCATCACTCAGGAACTCCAGAAATTGAGCTGAATAGAAACCTGATAACTATGAAACTGAGATGACTGGAACTCTGACAACTACAGAATTAAAGAAACCACATCCACCCAGACTGGTAGGAGGGGCGCAGCCACGGAACAGGCTGGTCCCACACCTACATGGATAAAAGTTTGGGAATGAGAACTCGGGAGTGAGCAGGCTCAGACCCATACCAAGCCCCCCAGCCCAGAATCCCAGTGTCAGGAAGACAAGTCCCCACAACTTCTGTCTGTAAAAACCAGAGGGGACGGAGTCAGTGGAAAAAACTCCTGGAGCCCTAAGCAGTTCCTCTTAAAGAACCCACAAGGACTTACTCAGACTCACTCCCTTTGAGCTTTGGAACCAGGGTAGCAGCATGAAAGGCTCCAGTGGTATGCAGGGAGAAACTGAAGTGCTGGCATCAAGGTGAGCAGAGGCCGTTGTCCCATTGCTAAACTCTCCCCCAGCAGAGCTGGTAATCTCATGCCATATCAGAGACACCATCAACATGGCTAATACTGTGTAACCTGACTTGGAGATCACCAGAGGCTCTGACCCTCCCAATTTACAGGCACATCCAAGCTGCTTTTTCATAAGAATAGTTGGTCTTAGCTCCTAAAACCTATCAAATAGGAAACAGATGGCTTCAGTGCACCCTAGAGGCAGCCAGATTAGATTCACAGTTTGACATTGCCAATCTCCAAGCCTAAGACGAGTAGCAGCCATCTCAGATTGCTTACAGCTCACGTAGGGTGGCCCTGGGCAAAAGGGTATGGCTGACATTGGTCTGAAACTGGGAAATCCAAGGTCAGTGCATCCAGTGGATAGCTATAGACCATGTCTGAGTATTACCACCCTGCCCCTGCACAGCTGATCCTCCACAGGGAGTGGAGGTTGGTGACCAGTGGTCACAGCCTGTCCCTGTAGCTGACTGGCCTGGGTAAATCCCTCCCATTGACCTGCCAACGGCACACAAAGGGCACATCTCAAGTACCCAGCTTGGGTGATAGGGGAGGCTATGCCACTGGACTCTACAAGGTACTTGCTACAATAGGCCTTGCTACCAAGACATGGAGTCATAGCAGCTCTACCTAGTACATAGAAACAAACAGTGGGAAGCTGCCAAAATGAACAAAGAAATATGGCCCAAATGAAAAGAACACATCAAAACTCCAGAAAAAGAGCTAAACAAAAGGGAGGTAAGCAATCTATCAGCTGCAGAGTCCAAAACATTGGTATAAGAATGCTTAAGGAACACTGTGAGGTCATCAACAGCATAAAAAAGATCCAGTCAGAAATGAAGGACACAGTATGAAATAAAGAACACTTTATAGGGAAACAACAGTAGAGTGGATGAAGCTGAGAATCCAATCAACTATACGGAACATAATAAGGAAGCAAAAACTACCAATCAGAACAATCAGAAGAAGAAAGAATCCAGAGAAACCCTGTGGATAATGTGAGCAGCCTCTGGGACAGCTTTAAGAGGTCCAACACTCACCTCATAGGGGTATAAGAAAGAGAAGAGAAAGAGCAGGAAATTGGAAATCTATTTGAAAAACTGATGAAAGAAAATTTCCCTAATCTGGTGAAGGAAATAGACATGCAAGACCAGGAAGCACAGAGTCCCAAACAAGATGGATGCAAAAAGGCCCATGCCAAGACGCATCGTAATTAAAATGCTAAAGGTCAAAGATAGAGGGTCTTGTCGACTCTCAGCCAAGATGGTCAATTTGTCTCCTCACACAACCATAAGAAGGATAACAAATGATCTGAAGACAAAAAACAACCAAAATTGTCAGAAAATTGAATTGTATGGAAGTCTGACAACCAAGGATTTAAAGAAGCAACATTCATCCAGACAGGTAGGAGGGGCAGAGAGGATGCAGCATGGCACAGAGAGGTGCTGGTGGCAGTCAGGCACCTGCAGCGGTGGTCCACAGAATGGGCAGTTCCACACTAAGAATGGGCAGTCCCACACTAATGCACGGCTGACAAAAACTGGGAGTGACAACTGCGGAGTGAGCAATCCTGGCCCCAAGTCAGACCCACAGCCCACTGTCCCAGTGACAGGAAAATAAAGCCTCATAACCTCTGGCTGTAACCCAGTAGGGGTTAACATGGTAGAAGAAACCACTGGTTTCTCAGAAGAGTTTGTGTAAAGGGCCCACAGGGTCCTAGAACGTCTTATGCCCTCTGGGAATCAGCATGAGGGCAGCATCTAGAAGGTCACCAGATGCTATGGGAAGTGGAGGAAGTGACTGGAAACAGGGTGGGTGACAAGCAAGAGGCACTGTGCCCTCTCTGACCTTTTCCTCACCCCAGTGGTAAAGTGGGCTGCCCCGCCCTGGCGAATACCTAAGGCTCCACCCCTTACAACATAACAAGTGCATGGGAATCAAAGCAGCTTTAACTGATACACAGAAACTCAGGGAGGCTGCCAAAATGAAAAAAAAAAACAAAACAGGTAGATAAAGCCCAAATGAAGGAATGGATTAAAATTGTAGAAAGAGAACTAAGCAACACAGAGACAGACAATCTATCAGATCAGATGCAGAGTTTAAGGTACTGGTGATCAGGATGCTCAAAGAAATGTTGAGTATGGTGGCAAAATAAAGGAAGAAGTGAAGGTTATGCAAAGTGAAATAAAGAAAAACATACAAGGAACCAATGATGAAGGGAAGGAAATTGAGATTCAAATCAATGACATGGAACAAAAGGAAAGAATAAACAGTCAACCGGGACAGAAGAAATGAGAATTCAAAACAATGAGAAAAGGCTTAAGAACCTCTGGGACAACTTTAAGCATACTAACATCTGAATCAGGGATGCCAAAAGGAGAAGATGATGACCAAGAATTGAAAACTTATTTGAAATAATGAGCTAAAACTTCCCTAATTTGGTGAAGGAAATAGATATATAAAGTCTAGGAAGCTCAAAGCATCCCAAACAAGTTGGACACAAAGATGGCCACACTAAGACACATCATAATTAAAATGCCAAAGGTTAAAGACAAAGAGAGAATCTAAAAGCAGCATGACAAAAAAAAAAAAAAAAAGAGCTACCTACAAAGGAGTTCCCATAAGACTATCAGTTGATTTCTCAAAAGAAACCTTGCAAGCAAGAAGGAACTGGCAAGAAGTATTCAAAGAGATGAAAAGCAAGGACCTACATCCAAGATCACTCTATCCAGCAAAGCTATCATTTCGAGTTCAAAGGCAGATAAAGCACTTCCAAGAACAGGTAAAGCTAAAGGAGTTCATCATCACCAACCCTTATTGTATGAAATGTTGAAGGAACTTATCTAAGAAAAAGATAAAAACTATGAACAGTCAAGAGACAACAAACTCGCCCTGGCTGGCCATAGCTCAGTGGATTGAGCGCGGGCTGGGAACCAAAGTGTCCCAGGTTTGATTCCCAGCCAGGGCACATTCCTGGGTTGCAGGCCATAACCCCCAGCGACCGCACATTGATGTTTCTCTCTCTCTCTCTATCTCCCTCCATTCCCTCTCTAAAAATAAATAAATAAAATCTTAAAAAAAAAAAAAAAGAGACGACAAACTCACAACTATCAACAACAGAATCTAAAAACAAAACAAAACAACAAAAACTGGACAAGCAACTAGAACAGGAGCAGAATCATAGAGATAAAGATCACACAGAGGGTTGTTAGCAGTAGGTGGAGGGATGAAGATGGTGGAAAAGGTACAAGGAATAAGAAGCATAGTTGGTGGGTACAGAATAGACAGAGGGGTGCTGGCAATAGTATGGGAAATGGAAAAGCCAAAGAACTCATATGTAAGACTCATGGACACAAAGAGGAGGTATGCTGGAGGGAATGGGGGTACTAGGCAAAGGGGGGCCAAGACGGATAAAATGTGACAACTGTAATAGCATAATCAATCAAACATACTTGAGAGAAAAAATATTAAATGCAGCAGTTAGTTACCTACAGGTGAGGTCCCATAAGACTGGCAGCTCACTTCTCAAAAGAAGCTCTGTAGGCTAGAAGGGATTGGCAAGAAATATTCAAAGCCATGAAACACAGGGCCCTACAGCCAAGACTGCTCCACCCAGCAAAACTATCATTTAGAATTGAAGGGCAGAATAAAGAGCTTCCCAGACAAGAAAAAACTAAAGGAGTTCATTTCACCATTATTATGTGAAATGTTAAAGGGACTTATTTAAGAAAAAGTCAAAACTATGAACAATAAAATGGCAATAAATACATATCTATCAACAACCGAATCTAAAAACCAAAATAAGCAAACAAGAACAAAGAGAATTATGGATATGGAGAGTGTTTTGATGGTTGACGGATGGGAGGGGTTGTGGGGGAATGGGTGAAGAGGTGAGGGGATTAAGAAGTACAGAGAGGTAGTCACACAATGGCCACGGAGATGTAAAGTACAGTATAGGAAACGAAGTAGTCAAAAACTTATAAGCATGACCCATGGACATGAACAACCGTGTGTGAATTGCCTGAGATAGTGGGGCATGTTGGGTGGAAGGGCAAAAGGGGAAGTAGTGGAACAACTATAATAACATAATCAATACAAAATAATTTAAAAATAAAAACTTCCAGCCCAGACTGGTGTGGCTCAGCAGGTTGGGTGTTATACCACAGGCCAAAATGTTGTTGGTTCAATTCCTGGTCAGGCCACATGCCTAGGTTGTGGCCCCTGTCCCCAGTGGAGGTCTGCGAGAAGCAACCAATTGATGTTTCTTTCCCATTCTTCTAAAAATAAATAAACTCTTAAAAAAACAAAAACTTTCAGTTATAGGGACAATGAAGAGAACTGACAGAAGATATGTGAACAGAAAACAAATGATAAAAATTTAGGGGAAAAAAGAGAAAACAGCATTTATTAACTACTAAGTTTCGAATGAGTTTCAAACACTTAAAAATATCTATTTTTACTGTGGATTAGGAGCTAAATGAACTGAGATAAAGCTTAAATTCCATTCTCTATGTACCCAGTTTAGATTAATGATGATGACTCAATAACAGAGAAATTAGAAAGCAGCTGCCTGAGAGATTAGTTTTAAATTTTTTATTAGAAAGAGATTCCCAGTGTTAGAAAAATATTTTCCTTGCTTGTCACACACATTTATATATCTGAATGTAGAAGAGGCAATGTGGTAAGAGATATTCCTAGACTGAAGTCAGGACAACTGGGTTCAAACTACTAGGCAACTCTTTGTTTGCTAGCTTTTTAAATTAGAAAGGTTACCACTGCCTTTAAGATCCTGAGTCAAGCTCTGGCTGGGGTGGCTCAGTGGACTAAGCACTAGCCTACAGACTGAAAATTTCCTGGTTTGATTCCCCATCAGGGCACATGCCTGGGTTGCAGGCCAGGTCCTCTGCTTGGGGCATGCAAGAGGCTACTGATTGATGTTTCTCTCTTCCCTCCTTTCTCCCTTTCTAAAAATAAAAATAAATAAAATCTAAAAAAAAAAAAATCCTGAGACGTGTGTGTGTGTGTGAGAGTGAGAGAGAGAGAGAGAGAGAGAGAGAGAGAGAGAGAGCGAGCGCACGAGAGCGAGAGCGCGCGGATATAGGAATATGGGGTATATGGCCTGAGCAATTTGTGGAACAATGGTGTCACTTTAAGTGGAGAAACCTGGGGGAAGCTTTGGAGGGGTGTAGAAATCAAGAGTTGTGTTTTGAACACACTAAACTTGAAATTACAAAAAAATGATTAACATCGATTAGGTGTTAACTCTGTACCAGGCAGTGGGCCCTTGTGTTGGGAACTGCCCTGCCTGGTTTCAGAAGCTGTAACCCCCCTATGGCTAAGGCTGAGTAAGCGACCTTTGGACCATAAGCCACTAAGGAGACAAGGCTTATCTCCCTAGAAGGAGCGCTGCTTCTGCTCCTTTTCCTTTACCCTGCCTGGCCCCTAATGCTTGGTCGGTTAGCCAATGACGGTAAGATTCCTCAAGGGAGGAATGACCAAAGACAGGCACGATCACAGGGAGGCCCCAGGGAAGGACTTGGGGGACTACAGCAAAAAGGGGTGATGGACCCTCATCCCTTGGCTTTGGCATAGCCTGAGTCCTCATTCTGTTTGCAAGAAGTCTTGTCATCTCTTGGATGCCTTACTTCCGCTGCCTGACTTAAGCCTGAAACAGTGATAGGAGGGCAGTGCAGCCCTGTGCTGGAAAGGGTGGGTTCCCTGGGTGATCAGGTCTGAGAAAGAATATATAAATTCCCATGAAACCTGCTTTGCTAAGAATGCTCTCAATTAAACGATAAGGGTCCAACAGGAAATGAGTTTGTTTCCCAAAGTTTTGTAGCCCTTTAGCTAACAGACTCTGACTCAGAATAAGCCCTTGTAGTTCTTTGTATACTATCTATTGTTTGATCCTTACTGCCTGACAATGATTAATGAGCTTTACCTATATTCTTGTGCAAATTCAAGGCAAGGGTTGGGGCCCTTTCTCCTTGAGAGAGTAGCCGTGCCGTCCCTTTTCCTCCACAGGACTTGGTAGTCCATGTGAATTTGTCTCGTATCTCATCCATAACGCTGCAGATACTGTGGGCCGGTGTCTGTGTCACCCTGGCTGGCAGAGTACTCCTAGTGCATCATGTTGTTTAAGGAATGGACATACCACCCTGCCACATCAATAAGATCTTCCCTGGGGTTTTTATTAGAATTACCAGGGCAGATAGTTTCTTTTTGCTTAGAGGCTGCTAGCTATGAGGTGCTTTAGGGGATCATTTTGTCTACCACATGGGAAGATCCTGTCTTTAAAAATAAAAACAATGGACAAGAAACATAGAACGATGAAGAGAGATGTGGAGAGATGGAAAGAGAAAGTTCTAACTAAATAATATTAGTATCTGGATCTGGTCATGTTTAAAGCTAGATGCATTCCCAAACTTCTTAGCTACTGAAGCCAATAAATTCTACTTTTGTTTAAGCTAGTTCAAGTTTAGTTTGCAACTAAGAGTCCCAGCTAATTCACATATCTAGAATAGCATACACTTATAAATAGAATTTTATTTTTTTGACAGGAGAAATTCTTAATATTCAAATATTAAGAATCTAGTTATTTTATCTTTAAAAAACCCCTATCTTTCTGATTTGTTTAAATTACTTCTACTTAAGCCCTGGATGGTGTAGCTCAATGGACTGAGTACGGATCTGCAAACCAAAGGGTTGCTGGTTCAGTTCCCAATCTAGGGGATATGCCTGGGTTGCAGGCCAGGTTCTCATTAGGGGGCACTCGATAGGCAGCCACACATTTATGTTTCTCTCCCTCTCTTTCTCCCTCCCTTCCCTGCTATCTAAAATAAACAAATAAAATCTAAAAAAATCTAATAAAAAATGAAATTACTTCTACTTAAGCCTTTACTCTGGCCTGTCTGAAGACAAACTATGAAGATTACTTTAACGTTACCTTACTGATGCACTACTTTACTAAAAGCCTACTTTGTATAAATAAGCAACAGCTCGTTAAGCTGGGGAACTTGACATATTGGCATTAAGCTGCCTCAAAATCAAAGCCATAGAAATCTTTGCCTAGTTTTTCCTGTTGATTTGAACTTACTTTAATAAGAGCATGCAAATTGTTCAATAGCATTTTGAATTTGAAAAAGAGATCCACTCAATTGACATGACTTATGATTTAAAGGGGATTATCAATAATTAAAGGTACATTTCCCTAAATCTTGACCTGAAATTCAATGAATGTAGCACAAGGAAATTAATTGGTTCTGTTATCATCAGAGCTGATGTTGGATGACGCTTTTAATAGAAACACTGGTAAATGGGTTCTGTGCTAGAAAAGAGTGTGTTAGTGCTCAAAGGGTCTTGACAGTTTAATGTTTCAAAGGGAACAACTGGATAAACTTTCTATTGGTTTGTATTTTGAAGGAAATGCTATATATGCCTCTATTTTAAAGATATAATAAAATATAAAGAAAGACTAGACACATTCAAAGTGACAGATCAAATACTGCCAGGGAACAAAAATAACAGAATCCCTCTGATACTTCACTTTCAAAGAGGGGAGGAGAGAGTCAAAATTTAAACTGTAAATGGTTACTGACCATGTTTCTGACTTTACATCAGTTACAGATCTTGACCTTTTATTTATTTATTAAATTTTATTTATGTATTTTTAGAGAGAGGGAAGGGAGGGCAAAAGTGGGGGAGAGAAGTATTGATGTGTAAGTTGCCTCTCACACGCCCTCCACAGGCAAAACCCAGGCATGTGCCCTGACTGGGAATGAAAACCTTTTTGAGGGTCTTGGGCACTCAATGAGAATCTGATATAAACATGGATCTGCTCCCCAGAAAAATCCATACATTTTTTAACATACTAATACACATATCACTATATCCCCTAAAGTCCATTAATTAAAGAAAGCTTTATTATAAGAAATTCACTGAGTACCACCACATAAAAATTGTAAGAACCAAAACTGAGAGAATTACTGGTTATCCCTTTTCTTTGATGCAAAATGAATAAAACTTTTAAAACGTGTCATTCCATATTAAGGCAAAGAAATTCTTTTCCTTCTGAATGTTCTCTTTAAATGTCTATTTCACACACATATTTGTGTGTTATTCTATGAGAATATATTGTTTGAGCTCAGAGTTTTTGGACTGACCTTTTCATATTTATATAAAGCACCCAGATAAACTTCATTAAAACCATAAGAAACACAGCTTAGCTAATGAATTATTCTATTTCAATTTTTTTTTCTAGCTTGGAATGCCATTTCTAAGGCTTTCATGCCAAAGGGAGTGAAGTCATTAAGATGAATTGATAATACTGTAGCATGAACATTTTCCTATTGTCTTTTAAAAAAAACTAGATCTTTTGGAACTTAAATTAATTATTTAATGAAAAAGTAGAAGGCTGAAGTACAACAGCAGAGAAATCTCTGCAGAAGTGGGAAACTAAAGTTTCACAAATCATTTTCTATAGCTTTGAAAAAATCTTAAAAAAAAAGCACCAAACCCTTTAATAAGTAGTAATTTGATTATGTTAACATTTTTAAAAACTGGTTATCTTGTTACATATTCTGAAGCAAATAAATAGGACAGTTAGAATAATATATTCCTTGATTATGCTGGCAAAGTGGACAAATTATAAAAGGACAGAAAATAAAAGGTTTTCCTAAAAATCTTGTAAATAAACACTGTTATAATTCAATTTGATACTTGGCTTGCATAACAGTATAAGAAAGATAAACAGAAGGAAATGTCAAAGACTAGAGAAAGGATTTGGATTCCTTACCTGTTACCAGTGTTTAAATGGACTAGAAATACAAATGATTAGGCAAGTAGGCACAAAAGTCTGGAGAAGTAATAAAAATGATTATTTATAGAAAAAGCAAGATTTTTAAAACACCCATTTTAAAAATTGTTCTTTAAAAATGGAGAACAGGCCAACCTAACAACAATCTCAACAAGCATCATGAGGCAATACTGCTAGTTTAAAAGGATCTAATATTAGTATTAGTGGATTCTGATTTTTAAAAAATTCTTTAGAGCCCTGGTTAGTGGACAGAGCGCTGGCCTGGGGAGCAAAAGGCTGTCATTTCAATTTCCAATCAGGGCATATGCCTGGGTTGCAGGCCAGGTCCCCAGTACCAGGAGCATGAGAGGCAACCACATATTGATGCTTCCCTCCCTCTCTATCAAAAAACAAATACATAAAATCTTAAAAAATAAAATAGAAAATTCTTTAGAGAACAGTCCACAGAAGTAAACTCTCTCACTGTGACAGACCAGTATGATTCTTACTGAACTATGACTCTTTTAAGGCACATTTTCAATTAACAAAAGGAGTTGAGCTTTTTTTTTGGAGGAAGCTAGGAGAACAAAAGAAATACTAGAAATGATATAAAAAAAAGATTTCAGGCTTCATGTTAAGGATTAGTAAAAAAAAAAAAGGGATAAATTCACCTTTTCTTCATACGGAACGATTAATATTAAATATATTTGAAGATACAAAATAATGATGCTGATGTTATAAAAAAAACTGCATTAAGACATCTTTATTGAGTGTTGAAATAAAACCTGACATTAGCATAGGTGCATGTGGACTTACTTACATATGACATACTTCTCTTCAGTAATACACTGTTAATGTAGAAGGACAGTTACAGGGTCAATGTGAGCATATACATACCACAGGCTGTTTTGTGATGTCCACCAAGTCCTTAAGGTTATAATACTGATGTTTCTCAAAAGCCGAAAATAGCATGTCTAAAACATACTGCTTATCAGCTCGAGCTCGTTTTCCATCTTCTTTCTTTTTCCTTTCATATTCAATCTATGTGCAAAAAGCAAAAGAAATAAAAGCATCAATTCAACATGCTCACTCTGAAACACGTTCATTTTTTTATCAGCCATCCAAATAACTACTAGATGTTAAGCTGCAAGATAGCAGGTTAAAGAGCAGTGGTTCAGAACCTGAGGTCCTCATTGCTCCCACAGTTTATCAGATCTTTAAGCCTCTAAGAAGTATTAGATTTGTATTAATGCTAATCCTTAAACCATTTTCATTATTTCCTAAATTTAGCTTTATGACTTCCCTGAATTGTTTCTTCTCCAATTTAAATGAGGTGAGCAATGGCACTAAGGGAATGTATCAACTTAGTTTTAGTGTTACCATCCAGGGACTTGTTCATTTGTAAAAAACTATCTTTTTATTGAAAACATGCAAACTTTCAGTTGATTAAGCTTTTAATTTTATTAGAAACATTTCATTTTGATATGGCACCAGGAACTTGTTAGAAGAAATATATATTGTGACAGCACAGATGGAAGTGGAGAGCATTATGTTAAGTGAAATAAGCCAGGCAGCAAAGACAAATACCATATGATCTCACCTATAAGTGGGACCTAATGAACAAAACAAACAAATGGGCAAAACAGAACCAGAAGCATGAAAACAAGGAACAAACTGACAGGGACCAGGGAGGAGGGGGGTGGGGTATAAGGGAGGAAAGGGGAAGGGCCTAGTTAAAGAACTAGTTAGTATAAATGACCCAAGGACATGGACAACGGGGTGGGGACTGACTGTGGGAACTGGAGGGCAGGTAGGGGAGGGCAACAGGGTAAAATTGGGACAACTGTAACAGAACAACAATGAAAAATAAAAATTACAAAATGTTAAAAAATAAATTGCAGCAGCCCACCTGGTAAAATAAAGCATCAGAAGGTGACAGCTACCAGGGAACAATCTCTATAACTATAATCTAGGGGCTGCCTTTAAAAGTAATGAAATGCATTTCGACTTCCGGCAAGATGGAGGAATAGGCGGACGCACCGTATCTCCTTGTACAACCAAGATTAGAAAACCAATAATTTACAACAATAATTTACTATCAGAATAACACCCAGATCCGGCAGAGGATTTATCTGAATGGAAGTCGGGCAGCCAAGAAGCTGAAGTGGACGTGTTCATCTGGACTGGTAGGAAAAGACGAGACGGGCGGGCGCGGGGCTGGCTCGGGTTGGCAGCGCGTGGAGGTCTGGGGAAGGTTTGGCGCGAATTCGGCGCAAAAGCCATCCGGCACGCAAGAAGGCAGCGGTGATCCCTGAGTACGCAAGCTGCGGCTGGCAGACCCAGAGGGGTAGCGATTGTGGACCAGGGCAGAACTCGCGGCCCAGAAGCCCAGACAAGGGTCTGAGTCCAGGGGAACGGAACTACCGCCATTGTTTTCTCCCCGCCCCGCTCCTGCTCCCGCCCCACCCCCACATATAACGTCACAATCTAGCGACTGGGGTGCCCAGCCCCGGTGAGCACCTAAGGCTCCGCCCCCCACCGTAACAAGAGGAACCAGACCGGAAAAAAAAAAAAAAAAAAGGAGAGATAGGGGAAAAAAAACCCATGTTTTCAACAGAGCAGATCAGTTCCCCAGGACTCATTCTTTTGAGCGACCAAGAATTAGCCAATCTATCAGATGCGCAGTTCAAAACGCTGGTGATCAGAAAGCTCACGGAACTGGTTGATTTTGGACGAAATTTAGATGAAAGAATGCAGATTACCATAAAACAGATGCAGGAAGACACGCGGAGGAGAGCCAATAGTGAAAGGAAGGAATATGAGTCTCAAAACAATACAGTAGACCAGAAGGAAGATAGAATCAACCAAGCAGGAAAGCATGATGAAATAAGAATTCAAAAAATTGAGGAAAAGATTAAGAGCATCCAAGACACCTTTAAACGTTCCAATATCCGAATTATAGGGGTACCAGAATCAGAAGGGGAAAAGCAACAGATTGAGCACGTATTTGAACAAATAATAAAGGAGAACTTCCCCAATCTGGCAAAGGGAACAGTCTTCCAAGAAATCCAAGAAGCTCAGAGAGCCCCAAAGAAGTTGGACCCAAGAAGAAACACACCAAGGCACATCATAATTGCATTAGCCAAGGTAAAAATGAAGGAGAGAATCCTAGAAGCAGCAAGAGGTAAGGGGACAGTCACCTACAAAGGAGTTCCCATCAGACTGTCAGCTGATTTCTCCAAAGAGACCTTACAGGCAAGAAGGGACTGGAAAGAAATATTCCAAGTCATGAAAGACAAGGACCTACATCCCAGATTGCTCTATCCAGCAAAGCTCTCATTCAGAATGGAAGGGCAGATAAAGTGCTTCTCAGATAAGGTCAAGTTAAAGGAGTTCATCGTCACCAAGCCCTTATTTTATGAAATGCTAAAGGGACTTATCTAAGAAAAGAAGAGAAAGAAAAGACATGTATAGTAAAAGGACAGCAAACTCACAAATATTAACAACCACACCTAAAGCAAAACCAAAAGAAACTAAGTAAACAATTAGAACAGGAACAGAACCACAGAAATGGAGGGCACATGGAGGGTTAGCAGCAGGGGGGTGGGAGGAGGAGAGAGGGGGAAAAGGTATAGAGAATAAGTAGCATAGAATGTAGGTTGAAAATAGATAGGGGGAGGGCAAGAATAGTACGGGAAATGTAGAAACTAAAGAACTCATAAGTATGACACATGGACATGAACTAAAGGGGGAAATGTGGGTGGGAGGGGGGTACAGGGTGGAGGGGAGAGAAGGGGGGAAATGGGACAAATGTAATAGCATAATCAATAAAATATATTTAAAAAAAATAAAAAAATAAAAGTAATGAAATGCATTTCAAAACTTACAATATATTATTGCATAAATTCCAGCTTCATATAGTTAAACTCACTCTATTTATTTATAACAATTGTTATATAAAAAATAAAACTTTCTACTGATGCTAAGATTAAAAATTTATATATTTCAAAATTTTATTTATTAACTTTTTTTCACCTGAGGATATGTTTATTGATTTTAGACAGAGTAGAAATGGGGTGTGGGGGGGGGAGAGAAACACAGTTGCCTCCCATATGCATACTGACCAGGGATTGAACCTGCAACTTTTTGGTGTACAGGAGATGTTCCTCCAATCAACCAAGTAACTCAGCCAGGGCTATCTTCTTGTTACTCAGAACTTTCAAATTACTGGCAAGAGGTAACTTTGACAACAAAAAATATCTGCCTTTTAATTAAACAAAATCAGAAACTAGACAAGGAAAAGGTCTAACAAACATCTTTATTTTTTTTTGATATGTAGACCTTGGGAGTAAAATTCAAAATCTATTAATCTCAGGGGGTAGTAGGATGAGACTGATGGTGTTTAAATGTACAAACTTGCAATAAGTAGCAAATAAGCCACAGAGATCTAGATACAGTGTAATATATATAGATAATACTGTACTATAATTATGTAATATGTATCAAAAACACATCATATTCCTTAAATTTGCAGTGTTATATGTCAAATTTATTCAATTAAAAATTAATCCATTTATTTATGTATTTATTTACCTTACTTGAGAACATTTTTTTCTTTTTCTTTTTTTTCTAAAATATTTTATTTACTTATTTTTAGAGAAGGGAAGGGAGGGAGAAAGAGGAGAGAAACATCAATGTGTGGTTGCCTCTCATGTGCCCCCTACTAAGGGCCTAGCTTATAACCCAGGCATGTGCCCTGACTGGGAATTGAACCAGCAACCCTTTGGTTTGCAGTCCGGCATTCAATCCACTGAGCCACACTAGCCAGGGCCGAGAACATTTTTTCACTGGTTTGAGAGAGAGAGGAAAAACGAGAGAGAATTATCAATGTAAGAGAGAACCACTGATTGGTTGCCTCCTGTCCCCACCCAGACGAGGGATGGAACCAGCAACCTAAGGGTATGTCCTGACTAGGAATTAAACTTGTAATCTTTTGGTTACTGGATAGCGCCCCAACCAACTGAGCCACACCTTAAAGGGCTCCATTCATCTCTTTAAAATATTAAACAAGGACTCTGGGCTTTGAATTGCACTAAGACACAGGGCAAATAAGACAACCTCTTGCTAACTGTATCCTGTTTTTAGGGCTCATGTATTAAAATGTTCACAGAGGACCTTGAGCATTATAAATGTGGTAATAGATCACAGAACTACCTAGGACAAGATCATGACACTGGAAAAAATGCACATGCATGACACAGATTGTATTGTTGGGAAAGAATGAAATCCAGCCAGTCTCAACAGTTTCTGGGTGGGAAGAGCATGAAAGAAAACAACTATGAGCAGCTAAAACAATTTATTACTAGAAGAGCCGGAAGCAAAACTAGAGAGGGGAGATATCAGAGAAACCCATGACCAAGGAGATTGACCAAGTCTTCCCAGTGTGGGGAAGATAGAGAAACAGATGAAAAAATGCATTTAAGGACAGGGCAGAAGTACGGTCTATCCCAATTCAGCAAGAAAGAGGGCTGCAAGAGGGCAAAGACTAAATGGGATGGATTCAAGGTCCATTCAAGAAAGACTTTTCTTCTCTAGGATTAAAGGATAGAACTGTGATGGAGAAAGAAAGCATGACAGGCAGGACAAAACCCATAAATTCAAGCAGAGGGGTCTTTGGATTAAAAAAAGAAATGATATCATGGAATGCCTTAAGAGATTAATATTTTAAGTCTTGCTTTACTGACTAAAATATATCTATTTTCCCTGGTTACAAATGTACTTAGTTTACATCCTGAAATCCCCTTCCACCACTGCACTGCCCTTGAACAGGTTTGTTTTGTATTGTGATGGACAGTCTAGAAAGGGGGCCTGCTAAAAAAGTATGAACAAATGTGGACCAGGGAATAAAGCTGTTATAACCCTTTATTCTGGTCAAGTGTGGAATAAGAAAAACAACTTGGGATCTAGAAAAGAGGGAGAAAGAATCAGACTAAGGAGGGGTGGGAAAAGCCTATTTCTTCCCCACAGGTTTCAATGAGACATGGGGTTTCATTTAGCCAAAGGCCACTGGTTTTCAAGAAAAACAACACAGAGGAAGTGGGGACCTAGCAAAAGACCAATGTTAGCTTTGGTATTCTCTGAATGTAGGCACTTTTGCAAGATATTCTGTCTGCCCTCCCTTCCCAGCTTTAATTTATGCTGAAAGAAGACAGACAAAGTTAAATTCAGGAAACAGGAAAAAGAAATGATGGTATATTCAGCTTCCACCCTAAGAAGTCACTCTTCTACATAAAATGACTAGAGAAGGTAGGAAGATTAATATAGAAAAGTATAAAAAAAAATCCCTGCTGATAAGGCAAGATGGCCCACTTCAGAAAGGGCTCATACTCTAGATGACAGCAGAGAGAACAAAGATAAGAATCTAAAATAAGTTAGAAAGGCCCTAGAGGTTGTGGCTTTTTTGGTTGGGTGTTGTCCTGCAAACTGAAAGGTTGCAGGTTCCATTCTATTCAGGGTACATGTCTGTAGGGTCCTGCTGGTCAGGGGATGCACAAAAGGCAACCAATTGATGTTTTTTTCTCTTATATTGATGTTTCTCTCCCTCTCTTTCTTCCTCCCTTCCCCTCTCTCTAAAGTCAATAAGCATGTGCTTGGGTGAAGATAAAAAAAAATGTTAAAATAAGTTAAGAAAAAACATAAAAATCAAAACTGAAAGGATAAGATTAAGGGTCAGATCAAGTTGTGATTAGCAAAGTTTATGAGTAGTGAGAAAAGTATCAAATTCTTTTTCTTTGATTCTTTTTCTTTTTTTAATCTTGGTTTACATACTTCGGTCTCAAAAATACTGCCTGAATACTGCCTTGGTGCTTTCCTACTTTAAATTAGAAAAAACAGCTCAATATCTGGAGGCAATGCAACCTAACTTTACTTTGACCAGTGAACATAAAACACTTAAAAGTATAACCTGAAAACCCAGACACAGAAAATAATAACAGCAATGACAAAAATGGAAGTATTCCTCACTAGAGAAATTTAAGTACTAGAAATTTAACCTTACACTTATTTAACAACAAAATGTAAAGTGGAGCATCTCTTTAATCCATTCAGGGCCCACGCCATGTGATAACCTATAAAAAACTTTTAAAACAAAATATTTGGCCCTGACCAGTGTGGCTCAGTTGGTTGGGTGCCATCTCACAAAATGAAAGGTCACTGGTTTGATTCCCAAGGTCAGGGCACACGCCTGGATTGCAAATAGGTCTTGGTAAGGGTGCATGTGAGGGGTAATGGATCCATCAATGTTTTGCTCTCACATAAATGTTTCTCTTCTTCTCTCCCTCCTGTCCTCTCTTTCTAAAAGATAAATAAATAAAATCTTAAAAAAACCCATAAAAAACCAACATTTAGCTATAGCATTATTTAAATCTTTTTTGATAATTTCCAAGACAGGCTCATAATCCAAATTCTGCTCTGTGGCATCAGGTACTTCTAATATAAATATGTAATTACAGAAAGGATTTTAATGATCTCTGTGGTCATTAAATTACTAATAATTTTATACTTGGGACAAAACTGATGTTCCTGAGGTAATTTTTCACTTTAAAACGAAATGGTATAGAAATGATAATCTTAATATTGTACTTATACTTTGTACAACAAATAAAATTAATTCTATACATAAAATGCAAGTGATATGAATTAGTCTATTTAGAAGACTACAGTGTTGGGATAATGTTATTTCTTCTTTTTTTTTAGCTCTTTTCCCTTTGGGCATTTTGTTTTGCACTGGTGCACTGGCACGCTGGCATTAAAGAAAATGATATGCAGCCCTGCCTGGTGTGGCTCAGTGGATAGAGTGTTGGCCTGCAGAGCTAAAGGTTGCCAGTTTGATTCCTGGTCAGGGCACATGTGTGGGTGGCAGGCCAGGTCCCCAGTTGGGGCCATGTGAGAGGCAGCAGATCAATATATTTCTTGTGCATTGGTCCTTATCTCCCTCTTTCTCCTTCCTCCCTCTCTAAAAATAAATAAAACATTAAAAAAAAGAAAATGATACTCAAAGCAGTCAGAAGTCTAACTTGTTAGTGGCCACCACCAGATATTAATTAGTAGGATAGTTATTGGACTAGAAATAGCATTTACATTATGTGAATTTTCATTACTGAACTTATATATATCCTCAATGACCTAGCTGTATGGAAATGTCAATTCAGAAATTTAAATGTTGTCTCCAGTTACAAATTTTTACAATCCAAAAAATCCATCATATGCAATTTTATTTTAACAATAGAAGATAAATTATTTAAGACTAAAATGCAACCAAATAATTAAAATCCATTGTAGATGTGGTACAGAGATGTTCAAATGCCATTACTGAAACCTTAATCATTAAAATTATAAGTGCCACTGCCAATTAAAATATTGTAACACAGATGTCTGCAAATTGTAGATTGTTCTTTGCAGAAATACTTTGATTGCTCTGCCAAGGCCGACTTTGTGGAGGCTTTTAACTTTTGAAGTAAGCAGGACAACCGTGATTATCATGATTTGCATTTTAAATCCTGATGAAAGATCCCTGTCCCCAATGCTTCTATTTCTACTTAGTGTGTCAAAATCAATTCTTTAGAGTCAGTCAATCCTTGGTGTGCAAATTCAAGTGGACGAAAGCATGTAGTATGTTGATACTATATAGTACAATAGGCAAATATTGCTGAAAGGCCTCTATGACACAGTCCTGCAGACATCTATCTTAATCAGTAAAATTCTAAATTTATACATATAATTAAAAAACAGTAATAAACTTCCTACCACCCCTTCCTCCTTCAATAACTTTAGTTCTGAAAACTAAAGGAACTACAGTATACATAGAAAACAAATTTTCTCTCTAGTTCCTGGGGGGCTTATCTGAAAATTTTATGTGATAATTCTATTTCTTTCAATAATAATTTTCTAGTTAAGTTTTTCTAGTTTTCTATCACTTTCTCACCAACAGCTCTTGTGGGGGGAATGGAGGGCAAGGTGGAGGGGAAGGAGAGAAAACTATAAAAATTGCTCTTTGGATCATTGGCTGCATGCTAGAATTATCCAGGGGACTTGAAAATTTTGAGACAGCTGGCTTCCATATCATATCAATTGAATCAATCTTCAGAGGTATTTTTCTTTTTTAAAAAGCTTTTTAGGTGATTCTAGCTAGGGTATAGCCTGTACTAAGGACCGCTACCTAGACAACAGAGGACATGAATCCTTATGAGAAAAAGTCATTAAGACAGTGGACTATTTATGAGAATGCTGTGAAATTTACACAGGCTAGATGAGATGATAATGCCCACAAAGTTAACCAATACACACAAACTAAAGCACCCGTACTTGCAATCAGAGATGGAGGAAGTTGGATGGAATATTTCTCCATATTTTGATTTTGATTACATATTTTGTAATTTTGATTACATATGTTAGCTAAAAATTTAAAGCATAAACTGTATGTATATATACTTGTAAATTGTAAAAATGTACTGTTAATATGCATACATATTACAAAGTATGTACAAACAAAAAAGTTTAAAGGGATAAAATAAAAAGAACACAGCATTTTAAGTTTTAATTTGTCAAAATTACAAAACACTTTTGTTTTGCTCTCAAAATATAGTGATCTGTCATGTTTTGGGTGCTTAGTTTTTAAATGAGTTGCAAACTAATAGCTTTACACCAACAACATCTAATCTAATTAAGGTACAGCCTACACACACACACATACACACACACACCCCAAGGGTCACTATGGTTACTTGCAACAAGCAGGCGATATTTAAAACATTGCCATGCCAGCTGGTTTCCAGCTGGGGTTCTGCCAATGGGAGAAGAAAAGCAGGAGGAAGGGATATTTTTCTTTATCTGTGTTTAGGGAGCACCTCCAAAAGCAACAACTTCCTAACCTCTGGTAACCTAATACTTTTTCAACTACAGCCTTTCCATTTTGTATTCCAATACCATTGATAACCAATTCCCTGTATTAAATCCCTTTCTGCTTGAAATATCTAGAGTTGTTTTTGTTTCTATGATAGATATTAACTGAATCATCACTGAAGACAGGACAAGTTTTATTTGTTTGTTTATTTACTTATTTACAAAAAGATTTTATTTATTTATTTTTAGGGAGGAGAAGGGAGGGAGAAAGAGAGGGAGAGAAACATCCATGTGTGGCACCCCCTCATGCATCCCTTACTGGGGACCTGGTCCACAACCCAAGCACGTGCCTCAACTGGGAATTGAACTGGTGACCCTTTTGTTCGCAGGCCAGCACTCAATTCACTGAGCCATACCAGCCAGGGTAGAACAAGCCATATTTAAAATGACATCAATAACTTCCTTTTTGGAAGGGCCAAGTTCTTGTCAGATTGGATTACATCATCTTCTTTACCCCATAAAGTGCCTCATAAAGAGCTCATTTTAGAAGTAAAAGAAATGTCAATTTTTCTACTTTCTTGTTCACATATATGTGCTTTATTAGTATTACCTTTGATCTACAATTTCTTTGCAGGTATCCTTTAAAGCCATCTGCCCATTTTTTCAGATTGAGTTTAGTTAATAAAAGATATATAATCTGTAAATTCCTGAATTTAGCAGCAAACCTATAAAGCTGAAAGCACCACTGTCAACCTCTCTGTGTTGTACAATTTCTACCCTTCTGCTGAAAAATGACTGACTAGCACAGGGACTGCATAAGGGTGCCAGGGTCAGTTCACATAGTAAATATTTCTAAAGCTCAACTTCTTTCCTTTATTAGGTAAAAAAACAAAATAAATACAAGTTCGAATATTTCCCACCCCATCACTTAATAGGTCCTCTCATACATCCTTCCTTAGGAAACAGGTATTTCCCAGTTTATCTTCCCTACTTCACAGAATGGGGGAAGGGGAATTTAACATTACAATGTTTGCAAAGTATAGGATTAAACAATTTCCTAAAGATTCCCAACATTAATATATTAAATGCAGTGTCAATTTTTAAAAGGGAAGGATATAATCAGAATCTACAAATTCCTTTAACTCAGAACCCTTTTCACACAACTTTTTTTTCAAAGAGTTTTACAAAATTAGTGTTTCAAAAAACTTACTTTGGAAAATATTGACCTATGACCTACATGAAGTGGTTCAAGGCTCACACACTTAATAAAGATTTAAGGAAGAGGGAAGGCAGCTAAAGGAGAAACCTGACCGTTTATATCCTAGTAAGGGGAGAGATTTCATGGCCAAGCTTTCAAGGAAGAAGTAAGAAGAAATTAGGGTTGGCCCTGCTGGGGTAGCTCAGTTGATTGGAGCACTGTCCCAATACACTGAGGTTGCAGGTTCAATCCTAGGTCAGAGCACATACAAGAAAGAACCAACCAATAAACGCATAAATGGAACAACAAATTGATGTTTGTCTCCCCAACTCCTTCTCTCTCTAAAATCAATAAAAAAAGAGATAAGGCTAATTGTATAACTCTTTTTGACCCAATGACTATTTTCTGAATGGCAAGTACGTAGGTATTATGTCCTAGATAGTTTGTGAACTAAAGAGATAAATATAAATGCAATTTTTTGAATAGCACCAGGTACAAAGCAGGAATTCAAATATCTGGAGATGATTTTACACACACACACACACACACACACACACACACATTTTTCTATGTGGGTGAAAAGTTTCTGGAGGTAAATGCAAGGTGGTTTCTTTCTGATAAAATGGAGAGATACAGTTTTACAAATACATAATATTTCCCACTTCCTCTTTTATTTTTTGCACTCATTTCCCCCTCATTCTTATCCTGAAAATGTACTTAAAAATCAGCAACTGTTAGAAGAAAATACTGGGATTCATGTTTATACAGTTCTGCCTGGCAAAACTTTGAAAACATTTCAACATTATATTGAATTTAAATTTTTAAAATCTAATTATTTTGATTATACAACCTCTAAGTCATCTTGTTCCATTATGTTGATATTTCACAATCTTTTAAAAATCAATGTTCCTGAGGATCCAGGGTGGCAGAAAAATAGGTGGAAGCTACATTAAACTCCTCCCAGGACCAAAATGGAATTACAACTAAATCACAGAAAAATCATCCTGAATAAACCAACTGAAGAACACCTGGAGAGGACCCTTATACTAAGGACTTACCAAAGAAACTACATCACCAAATAGAGACTGGGAGGCAGTGCAGAGGTGTGAGGGGGCTGGCTGGGCTCCCATGGGCGGCAGATGAAGTTCTGGAGGGATATATCAGTGGCTATGGGGGATTCGCTCTGAAGAGTGTAGGGTCTAAACAGTAAGCTGGGCTTTCCAGCCTAGGGCACCAGAACAAGGAAAGGTGCCTACATAACATCCAGATGTGAAAAGCATGAGGGAATCTGTCTGGCAGGGAGAGATAGCTAGAGACATAGCTGTCTCTAGCTATGTCCCTCTTAAAGGGCCAATCCACAAAATTTCATTCGCAGCCACTTACTCCAGACTCTGGTGGAGGGAGGGCAGAGAGGTCTAGAGCCACAAGAGGAGAGTCTGGGGTTGGTGGCTCTGAGGAGAGAGCTGAAGGGTCAGCCACCATGATCCCTTGGTGCTGATAAAACCTGGCCTGGGAACAGAGCAAGCACCAAGGCCCAGCAGAGAAAGACAAGTTGTAGATTGCTTATAGTGCCAAACAGGTTGCCAAGGGCCAGTCACAGGCAACATGTGACACAGGGCTGTACCAGTCATTGCAGATCTACATAACATGTAGAAGCAGCCAAAAGGAAAAGACAAAAAAAAAAAAAAGAACCAAAATGAAAGAACAGGAGAATTCTCTAGAGAAGAGCTAAATAAAATAGGGGCAAGCAATTTATCAGATACAGGGTTCATGTGATAATTATAAGAATGCTCAACAGCATGAAAAATGAATAGAATCCAGAAAAAAGGACCAGTGAGAAATAAACAATGCAGTATCTGAAATAAATAATACACTGACAGGAATAAACAGTAGGGTAGATGAAGCAGAGGCTCAAATCAGCAATTTGGAAGACAAGTTAGAAAAATAACTCTCAATCAGAGCAGCAAAAAGAAAAAAAGAATAAAAAAATGAGGATAGTTAAAGTGACTTTGAGGACAACATGAAGTGTAACAACATCCACATCATGGGGATACCAGAAGGAAATGAGATCGAGTGAGGGATTAAGAATGTCTTTGAAGAAATAATGACGGAAAGCTTCCCTAACCTGGTTAAGGAAAAAGACACGAGTCTAGGAAGTGCAGAGTCCCAAACAAGATGGATCCAAAGAGTCCCACACCAAGATTCATCATAATTAAAACAGCAAAGCTTAAAGACAAAGAATCTTAAAAGCTGCAAGAGAAAAGCCATTAGTTACCTACAAGGGAGCTCCCATAAGACTGTCAACAGTTTTCTCAACAGAAATGTTTCAAGCCAGAAGGGATTGGGCATGAAATATTCAAGGTGATGAAAAGTACGAACACACAACTAAGGCTATTTACCCAGCAAGGCTATGATTTAAAATTGAAGGAGAAATAAAGATCTTCCCAGACAAGAAAAAGTAAAGGAGTTTGTTAGCAACAAAACAGCATTGCAACAAATGTTAAAGGGTGTACCTTAAGAGGAAGATGAGCCCTGATGGTGTGGCTCAATGGACTGCGCACAGACCTGTTCACAGGTCCAATTCCTAGTCAGGGCACATGCCTGGGTTGTGGGCCAGGTTGCCCAGTTGGGGGCGTGCTGGAGGCATATGAGAGGCAACCAATCTATGTATCTCTCACACATCCCTCACTTTGACACTTCCCTCACTTTATCCCTCCCTTCCCCTCTCTCTCAGAAGTAAATAAATATAAAAAAGAAGAAAAAGAAAGATAAAACCCTACAAAGGTAGTTAAAAAATAAAATGGCAATAACTATTTATCTATTAATGATTATTTTAAATGTAAACAGCTTAAATGTTCCAATCAAAAGATGTAGGGTTGCTGACTGGATAAGAAAACAAGATCATAGCCCTGGCTGGCATAGCTCAGAGGATTGAGCGTGGGCTGGGAACCAAAGTGTCTCAGGTTCGATTCCCAGTCAGGGTACATTCCTGGGTTGCAGGCCATAACCCCCAGCAACCGCACATTGACATTTCTCTCTCTCTCTCTCTCTCCCCCTCCCTCCCTCCCTTCCCTCTCTAAAAATAAATAAATAAAATCTTTAAAAAAAAAAAAAGAAAACAAGATCATAAACAAGATCCATCTATATATGCAGTCTTCAAGAGACCCATCTCAGAATGATAGATATGTGCAGACGAAAGTAAAGATATGGAAAATCTGAAAAAATAGACTCTAAAACCAAGGCTATAGTAAGATACAAAGGGCACTATATAATGATGAAGGGAACAATCCAACAAGAGAATGTAACTCTAACAAACATTTATGTATCCAAAACAGGAGCACCTAAGTATGTAAAGTAGATCTTAATGGACATAAAGGAAGAAGCTGACAGAAACACAGTCATAGTAGGGGATTTTAACACACCACTTACTTCAACTGATAGATCTTCCAGAGAGAAGATCAACAAGGAGATAGAAACCTGAAATGACATGCTAGATCAAATGGATTAAGTGGTATCTTCATAGTATTCCACCCCAAAGCAGAATACACATTCTTTTCAAGTGCACATAGAATGTTTCCTAGTATAGACTACTACTTAGGACATGAAACAAATTTCAATAAATTTAAGAAGATGGAAATCTCATCAAGCATCTTCTCTGACCATAATGCTATGAAACTAGAAATCAATCACAAGAAGAAAACTGAACAACACACAAAGACACTGAAGCTAAATAACACATTACTAAACAATGAATGGTTTAACAATGAAATCAAGGAATAAATCAAAAGAATCCTGGAAACAAATGAAAATGAAAATACAACTCAAAACCTGTGGGACACAGGGAAAACAGGCTTCAGAGGGAAATTCATAGCATTACAGGAGTATCTCAAGACACAAGGAAAAGCTCAAATAAACAATCTAACTTTACAATTAAAAGACTAGAAAATGAAAAACAATCAAAGTTCAAAGTGAGTAGATGGAAATAATAAAGATCAGAGCATTAAATAAATGAAATAGAGTCTTAAAAAAAGGTACAAAAGATCAATGAATCCAAGAGCTGGTTCTTTGAAAACATAAACAGATGGACAAACCTTTAACTAGAATCCTCAAGAAAAAAAGAGAGGGGACCCAAATAAATAAAATCAGAAATGAAAGAGGAGAAGTAACAACTGACACCAAAGAAATACAAAGGACCGTAAGAAAATATTACAAATAATTATATGCCAACAAACTGGACAATCTGGATGAAATGCATAAATGCCTAGAAACATATAATCTTCCAAAACTAAATCAGGAAGAATTAGAGAATGTGAATAGATAGATTATACCTAGTGAAATTGAAGCAGTAATCAAAAAACTTCCAAAGAACAAAATTCCTGGACTGGATGGCTTCCAAGATGAATTTTACTCAAAAAGAGCTAA
The DNA here is from genome assembly GCF_004126475.2 of Phyllostomus discolor. Taxonomy (NCBI): domain Eukaryota; kingdom Metazoa; phylum Chordata; class Mammalia; order Chiroptera; family Phyllostomidae; genus Phyllostomus; species Phyllostomus discolor. Next base: position 46,560,880 of record NC_040913.2, on the reverse strand, counting down.
CACCTTTCCTTCTCAAACTATTCCAAAAAAGTTCAAGAGGAAGGACGACTCCCAAGCTCATTTTACAAGATCACCATTATCCTAATTCCAAAACTATATAAAGACATATAAAGATAATTTTATCTTTAAAGACATTTAAAGATAATTTTCTTTCTCCAAAGAAAGAAAATTATAGGCCAACATCCCTGATGAACATAGATGCTAAAATCCTCAACAAAATATCAAGCAATACATCAAAAAGATCATATACCGTGATTAACTGGGATTTATTCTGTGGATGCAAGGTTGGTACAATACCTGTAAATCAATAAACATACAATACACAAACAAAATGATGGATGAAAACCACACGATCATATCAATAGATGCAGAAAAGCATTTGATAAAATCAAGCAACGATTAATGATAAAAATGCTCAGCAAAGTGAGAATACAGAGAACATACTTCAAGGCAATAAAGGCCATATATGGCAAACCCACAGCCAACATTATACTCAATAGGCAAAAACTACAAGCAGTCCCTTAAAATCAGGAACAAAACAGGGATATTTGCTTTTACCACTCTTATTCAACCACAATCAGACAAGAAGAAGAAACAAAAGACATCCAACTGGAAAAGAAGAAGTAAAACTATCTTTATTTGCAGATGACATGATACTGTACATAGACAACCCCAAAGACTCCACCAAGAAACTACTAGAAGTGATCAAAGCAGCAGGATACAAAATTAATATCCAGAAATCAGTTGCATTTTTATATGCCAACAATGAACTAACAGAGAAATCAAGAAAACAATTCCATTCACAATTGCTTCAAAAAGAATTTTAAAAAAATGTTGGAATAAACCTAACCAAGGATGTAAAAGACCTGTACACAGAAAATTATAAGACACTAAAGAAAAAAAAAATGAAGATGATACAAATAAGTGGAAGCATATACCATGTTCTTGGATAAGAAGAATTAACGTCATTAAAATGTCCATACTACCCAAAGCAATCTACAGATTCAGTGCAATTCTTATCAAGATACCAATGACATATTTTACAGAACTAGAAAAAAATATTTTGAAAATATATATGGAACCACAAAGATCCCAAATAACAACAGTGATCTTGAGAAAGAAGAACACATTTCAAGGAATCATGCTATACCCAATATCAAGCTATGCTATAAGGCACTAGTAATCAAAACAGCATGGTACTGGCATAAAAAGATACATATAGCTCAATGGAACAGAATAGAGAGCCCATAAATAAACCCATGATGACATTATAGTCAATTAATATTGGACAGAGGAGGCAAAAGTGAGCTGAAGATAATTTATTTAATAAATGGTATTGAGAAACTTGTGGGAAAATTAAATGAGACCACCTTCTCACACCACACATAAGAATAAATTCAAAATGGATTAAAGACTTAAATGTTAAAACTGAAACCATAAAAATCCTAGAAGAAAACATAGGCAGTAAAATCTTGGACATATCTCCTAGCAATATGGTTTTCTGATGTATCTCCTAAGGCAACAGAAACAAAGAAAAAAAACAAACAAACAGGACTATAAAACTAAAAAGGTTTTTCACAGCAAAAGGAACCAACAAAAAGATGAAAAGACAAGCCACTGGATGGAAAAACATACTCGCTGATAACATCTGATAAGGGGTTAATACCTACAATTTATAAAGAATTTATAAAACTCAACAACAAAAAAACCCAAACAATCCAACTAAAAAATGGGCAAAGGACCAAAACAGACACTTCTCCAAAGAGGACCGGGTTCAACATCACTAATCATCAGAGAAACGCAAATTAAAACCACAATGAGATATCACCTCACACCTGTCAGAATGGCTATCATCAATATATCAACAAACAACAAGTGCTAGTGAGGATTTTTTTGGAAAACCCTTCTTTAATGCTGGTGGGAATGCAGGCTGGTGCAGCCATGGTGGAAAGCAGTATAGAGTTACCTCAAAAAATTAAAAATGAAATGGGAAAAAAAAAAAGAACTGCTGTATGACCCAGTGATTGCACTTCTGGGAATTTATCAGAAGAAACCCGAAACATTAATTTGAAAGAAATTTTGCACTCCCTTGTTCACTGCAGCATTATTTACAATCATTAGGATTTAGAAGCAGCTCAAGAGTCCATCAGTAGGTGAGTGGATAAAACAGCAATGGTACATTTACATAATGGATACTACTCACTGTAAAAAAGAAAATTTTTCTCTTTGCGATAGGATGGATGGATCTGGAGAACATTATGTTAAGTGACATAGCCAGTCAGAAAAAGATAAATACCGTATGATTTCATGAATATGTGCAATCTAATGAACAGACTAAACTAACAAGCAAAACAGAAAGAGACCCTATTATAGATAGAAAGCAGGCTGACAGCTCTGGGCAGGGCAGTTGGAGGGTATGGAGGGATTGAACAAAAAATAAAAATTACTCAAGAACATGGACAACAGTGTGGTAATTGTGGGCGTAAGGGGTTGGTGGAGGTGGAAGAGGGTATGGGGAGATAAATGGTAAAGGAAAAAATACAATAAAAATGAACTATAAAAAAATAAAACAACATGAAAAACATTAATGCTCCTTTTTGTTAATAGTAACAAAAGTTTTATAATCTTCCTATAGGTGGTATTATACTATAATACTGAGCATACTTTTAAAAGCTATGTGTGTATCTCCACCCATTCTCACATACTCTGATGGAAAAATACTTTACTAAACATTCAAATAATGCATTGTAGCAGTTTATAGTCAATCTTTGTTTTTAATGTAAATAAAATATGAATAAAAATTACTGTAAGACTCGTTACTATAATTACACTAACATAATGACTGCTTCACACTATGACAAGCTTAACAAAGTGACCTGAAAGGTCACTTAATGTTAAGGAGTCTTTAAAGTGGATGTTTCAGCTTTGTATCCTAACAAGGGGTTCAGAATACAACATATTCACATTTTATTAGTTAAAAAAAATGTGAAAGCATCCTAAAATATGACATTTGGACCCTATCTTCTATATTGACAGGTAAGAGTATAGTGCCAACGTAACTAAGAATACGAACTAGAGAAAGGTCAGCGATTTGATACTAGCAAAGTGCCAACTTTGATTGACCTAAGAGAGAGACAGGCCTAATTTCTTTTGCCTCAGAAATGATGGTCTGTAGCAGTATAACAAGAGTGACTCTTTTAGTGAATTAAGGAGAAATGATTCTAGTATAGAAATGTGGACTTACTACTTCGAAAAAATTAAGAGATTATACCCTGCTGGGGTCTGAAAAGGCACAACCAGAGAATGAAAAGTAGTAATAGCACTTTGAAGACAGGAATTTATCTATTTGGTTCACTAGAAGTAGGTACCCTCAGGCATGAGGAGGCATTTAAAAAACATCTGTTGTTGCCTTGTAGCTCAGTGGATTGAGCGCGGGCTGGGAACCAAAGTGTCCCAGGTTCGATTCCCAGTCAGGGTACATGCCTGGGTTGCAGGCCATAACCCCCAGCAACCGCACATTGATGTTTCTCTCTCTCTCTCTCTTTCCCCCTCCCTTCCCTCTCTAAAAATAAATAAATAAAATCTTAAAACAACAACAACAACAACAAAAAAACCACATCTGTTGTTAAGAGAAGACAAATCTTAGATAATTGTGGCAGAATACTGTCATAGCTGGTACTAACACTTCCATAGTTTTTCCTGCTTTTCCCATCCCAACAGAAAAGTGTTATTCACTGCTTCAAACAATATACTCACCGTGATAATTCAAAACAATTTTATAAAGAAGAAAATTAGGATAGAAACACTTACTCCTATTAACCAAAAATAATGACTGTTTAAGTATTTAACTAATCTTCATTTTTGAACATTTGTTTCCAACTTTGCCCTATTTTAAAAAAATTAAGATAAACATTACTGTATATATATATCTTTGGGCACTTATCTTTCTTACCAAACTTTTTTTCAGAAAGGTTACCTCTTTATAGCTTGTGTAAAGTGAGGTCTTTCTTCTCCTCACTGTGATAAAAACCTATTCAGGAGTGGAAACTGTATATAGAAGCCTGGCCCACAAGTGGGAAAAAAGTGGAAATGGTCGGGGGCTACAGAAGCAGCACACTAATGAACAAAAACAATTAAAACCTATAGTACTTTACTTCAGCATTTCCACTTAGCTTCAGAAAACTGCATGTATCCCCATATGAGCAGCAAAGATAAGAATAAAAGAGGACAAAAAAAGTGGACTTTTATCTACTTGTCTCAGTCAACAGACAACAGAAAAATACATTTCTTGGATAATCTGACAATTATGTCTCCACTTATCTGGCCTGTTCTCTTCTTTAGTTTATATTTCTCCTAAAGTATAAGTAGAGGTTGTAAAATTAAAGCCTGACTAGATGCAACTGAACATTGACTTGCTTCACTTAATTTACATAGTGTAGCAAGTTTTAAAATTTGAATGTCTTTAGAAGGGGCATGTGCACTCCAGTTCATCACAGTCCCTATGATTTTACCTTCTTAAATTATAGCATTATGCTCACTAAGGACGCCTGTGTGGTCCTGCAGGCATAACCCTTGCAGAGTTATTTCATATAAAATAACTATGAAATTCAAATATCATAAAGTAGTGGTTCAAAAAAAAAACAGTGGTTTAAGCCAGTGTTAAAGAGCTTATTTCTTCCTAAACTCAGTACCAAGAGGATCTTAAGTAATAAAGCAGGACACCACATATCAACTGTTAATTAACTGCTACTTAACTTAGGCTTCATTTTATCTTCAGAAAGTCATCACATTTTTCCTCACATTACAGGTACTTTAAGACCCAAAACCTTTGCCCTGTTAGCACTGCTAATAATCTACAGCAGCATAGCATGTTGGTTAACTAAGATTAAGGCTCCTACATCTGGCTGCCTGGGTTCAGCACTTGGACCAATTAATTACTAGCTGCGTGACCTCAAGTACGCTAACCTTTCTGTGTCTTAGTTACTTCATCTGTAAAATTACAATAATATCAATACTTACTTCATAGGGTAGGTATGAAGATTAAATGTCACTATTTATGAGACACTCAGAACAGTGCCTGGCACAAAGTATACATAATATGCCTACAATATATGTGTGTATTGTATATTAGAGAATATAATATATATAGTATATATGATATGTTTCAATAAAAAAGGTTTAAATAACACAGGGAAGTATTCACTTTGCATGGTAGTGTGAAACCATAAAAATACCTGTGAAAGCTGCAATTATGCAAAGCAGTCTTAATAATCAATGGGAAAAATTACAATTGTTTCACAATCTTTATATCTTTTCTCAAAACATAAAAATCTGTTATGAAAGTCGGGAGAAAAATTTTAAAGTAAAACTATTATTTATTAAGAACACCATAATTTAAAACATTAGAAACACTGAAAAATGAAGTGTTTTATTTCTTTGAAAAACATCAAAAGTAGTTTGAACAGTGTAATGTAGGATATATGTCAAACTCATTTTCACCAGGGGCCATATTAGCCTCACGGTTGCCTTCAAAGGGCCGAATGTAATTTTAGGACTGTATAAATGTAACTACTCCTTAACAGTTAAGTGAGAGCTCGGCACTGCCACTGGGCAGAAACAAGGTGCCCAGCTAGATTCAGCCTGAGGGCCTTGTGTTTGCCACCTGTGATATAGAGTGAATATCTATTCTTTGCTTGGCAAATTGTCATATTTCTTATTATGTCTGGATAACTCAAGCCCCTGATAGATAGATCTATCATACAGAAAAGAAGAAAGATATAATGAAGAAAGACAGACTTACATTGTATTGATGATTGGCAACAGGTCTGTAATTGGTTGTCACAAGTTTGTCCAGTTGTTGTGATAGCCTTACAGGTTTAGAAGATTCTTCTATTTGCAATCTGAAAAACAGAAGACACTATTAACAAATTCACTTGTTTAACAGAGTGAAACCTGAACAGTTATTCCTATAATTCTTCTCATTCAAGAACTAATACTTTATAAAAAGTAACCTCAGAAGATGTACCAACCTTAATAAAATACTTCAAAAACACCCTGAATACATTATAATGTAGAAATCAGACTGTAAGCTAAACATACACTCTCATTATAATTCTGTAACCTACTTCTTTTTAAAAATTATTTTATTATTATTTTTTAAAAATACTTTTGATTTTTATTGTTCAACTATAGTTTTCTGCCTTTTCCCCTCCCAATTCCCTACCACCAGAGGCATCCCCACCTTCCCCTCCCCTGTTTTCACCCCCCTTGTTTTTGTCCATGTGTCCTTTATAGTTGTTCCTATAAATCCTTCACCCTCCCCCCACCCCACATTATCCCCTCCCCTCTGGTTACTGTCAGTTTGTTCTTAATTTCAAGGTACTTCTAACCCTATACTGTATAGTCAAGGAAGCTAATCCTCTTTAAATTTTTGAAAAAAATCTGCAAGTAAAAATGAATTATCTTAAATCATAGGGCTTAAAACTAACCAAGTTATTAATGCAAAACTGCTATTCACTTGGTAAGAGATAAGGGTAAGTAAAAAGATAATCTATTGCCAACAGGGTCTAGTGGTGGCTCTATTAGGCAATGCAGATATATAACATTTCTATCATCAAAGTAACTTCTATTGGACATCATTGGTCTATTACAGGACTCCATCTATATTAAAATATAATTTAAATACCATTTTTTAAAATCCTCACCCAAGAACATTTTTCATTGCTTTTAGAGAGAGGAAGGGAGAGAGGAAGGGAGAGAGACATTGATCTGAGAACAGAAACATTGTGGTTGCCTTCCATATACACCTAGATTGGGGACTGTACATGCTTGGACTGATGATGGAACCCACAACCTTTCATCTAAGGGACAATACTTCAACTAACTGAGTCACACCAGCCAGGGCCAAAATTCTACCTTAGAAAAAAAAGACCCCAAAATAAACATAAGATGCTATGTACAGCATATTACAAAATATGGCACTTTACAATAAGGATATATTCAAGTAGCAATCTTATGTAATTTTGCTTTGGATTAAATGCTACCATATTTAATGACTCACACTTTACCATTTACTTCTTATTTTAAAAATTAGAGTAATTCATTTGGTATATCAGCATAGTAAATCTAAAAAACATTTTAAGGGTGAAAAAAGTTCTTGAAGGTGACTATTTAAAAAAAAACAAATACATCATTGTACCTGTGGACTTCTCATCAGCAAGATATGAGAATACAAGAATATATTTAAAGCACTATAAGAAAAAATATTACCAAACATATCTAGCTAAACTTTAATTGAAGAGTAAGAGTGAAATGAAAGTATTTTTGGACAAAAAAGCAGTTTATCATTGATAGATCCTCAAAGACAAAACTACTCAAGAATTTGTCACAGTAAGAAGTAAAATGAAAGCTCTGGCTGCATAGTCGAGTTGGTAAGGGCATTGTCCTGATATGCCAAGGTTACAAGTTCAAGTTCCAGGTGAGGACACATACAAGAAGCAACCAATGAATGCATAAATAAGTGGAACAATAAATCGATGTCTGTCTCTCTCTCCCTTCTGTCCTCTCTTTAAAAATTAACTCTATAGTCAATTAATATTCAACAAAGGGGGCAGCAACATAAAATGGAATAACAATAGTCTCTTCAACAAATGGTGTTGGGAGAACTGGACAGCTACATGCAAAAAAATGAAACGTGTGCAGCAACTTACACCATACACAAAAATAAATTCAAGGTGGATAAAAGATTTAAATATAAACTGTGACACCATTAAAGTCCTAGAGGAGAACACAGGCAGGAAAATCGCAGATATTTCACGCAGCAACATTTTTACTGATATGTCCCCTGGAGCAAGGGACATAAAGGAAAGAATAAACAAATGGGATCTCATCAAAATAAAAAGCTTCTGCATGGCCAAAGAAAACAGTATTAAAATAAAAAGAGAACCAATAGTATGGGAAAACACATTTGCCAATGATACCTCAGGCAAGGATTTCATCTCCAAAATATATAAAGAACTTACAAGACTGCACTCTAAGAAGAAAAGCAACCCAATTGAAAAATGGGCAAAGGACTTGAACAGACACTTCTTCAAGGAAGACATACAGAGGATCCAGAGACACACAAAAAGATGCTCAGTATCGCTAGCTATCAGAGAGATGCAAATTAAAACCACACTGAGATACCACTTCACACCAGTCAGAATGGCTATCATAAACAAAGCAACAAACAACAAATGTTGGAGAGGTTGTGGAGAAAAAGGGACCCTAGCGCACTGTTGGTGGGATTGCAGACTGGTACAACCACTATGGAAAACAGTATGAAACTTCCTCAGAAAACTAAAAATGGATCTGCCTTTTGACCCAGCAATTCTACTGCTAGGATTATATCCTAAGAACCCTGAAACACCGATTCAAAAGTACTTGTGCACCCCAGTGTTCATAGCAGCACAATTTACAATAGCCAAATGCTGGAAGCAACCTAGGTGCCCAGCAGCAAATGAATGGATCAAAAAACTATGGTACCTTTACACAATGGAATTCTATGCAGCAGAAAGAAAGAAGGAGCTCCTACTCTTTGCTACAGCATGGATGCAACTGTAAAGCATTATGCTAAGTGAAATAAGCCAGGCAGTGAAAGACAAATACCATATGATCTCACTTTTAACAGGAACCTAAACAACAAAACAAACAAACAAGCAAAACATAACCAAAGACACTGAAATAGAGAACAGGTTGACAGTGACTAGAGAGGAGAGGGGAGGGAATTTCAGGGGAAAAGGGGAAGGGTTTACAGCAACAAGTATAAAAGAAACATGGGCAAAAACTAGGGGGTAATGGAAATGGGAGAGAGGTAGGGAAGGCTGGGGGTTGGGCTGGGATGGGAGTAAAAGACAGAAAACTGTACTTGAACAATAATTAAAATTAAAATTTAAAAAGGTAATTATAAATAAAATCAGCTTAAAAAAAAAAAAAAGGAAAATCAACCCAAAAGGAACTAATGGGATGCAATGGTCACAGCAAAGAAATTGAGAACCATGTTAGAAAATTGCCTACTCAATAAACACCAAAAAAGGTTTTTGCTTTTTTTTTATAGAGTGAAACATGAAAGGTATGAAGGAAGAGATTAAAATTGATGCATTTTAAGACTTCTGTATGTTTTCTAAATTTCACGCAATAAGCATCTATTATATTTATAATCTGAAGAGGGAGTATACTTTCTTAACGAAAAAAGTTTCTTAGGTTAATTTGAAAGCATAAACATGTTGGTTATTTAAAAGCAATGCATGTTCATTAGCTTCCAGTCAGGATGGAAGCTTAGGTGGATAGCCTATTCTTCCAGACAGGTAGGAGAGGCAGAGACAGGGAGTAAGGCAGAGAGGACTCAGTGTGGAGCTAGGGTGGAGGGGCGGAGAGGCAGCAACCTACTGTCAAGTATGGTGGATAAAAAACAGGGACACACATTGTGAGCAAGTGAGCCCAGCCCTAGGCCAGACTGCAAAGCCTCAGAAAAAGGGCTGCAGTGCTGGGAAAAAGAAAGCCTCATAACTTCTGGTGGTAAACCCAGTAGGGGTTGGGGTGGCAAAAGAAACTGTCAGTGCATATGCAAACCCACCCATTCTGAGAACAACAACCAGGACAGCAGCTGGAGAGGTGCCAGTTGTATGTGCAAAGTGAGTGAAGTGACTGGAAACGAGGTGAGGGCCAGGCAAGCACCCAGAAGTCAGCCAGCAACAGCATTATCCCTTTGACCCTACTCCCACCCCCAGAGCCACAGTTGCCCTGCCCTGGTAAATACTCAAGGCTCTGCCTGATCCAACTCAACAGGTGTCCTAAAATGGAATTGAAGCAGTTCTACCTAGGCCCAAATGAAGGAACAGAACAGAACCTCAGAAAAAGAACTAAGCAATGTGGAAATAGCCAACCTATCAGATGCAGAGTTAAAAACACCAGTGGTCATTGTGCTCCAAGATCTCACTGATAGATACAGAAAAAGCATAAGAGGAGAAATGAAGGCTCTAGTAATGGAAATAGAGAAATATCCACAGGAAACCAACAGTGAAGGGAAGGACGCGGTGATTCAAATCAATGATTTGGAACACAAAGAAGAATTAAATATTCAACCAGAACAAAACGAAGAAACAAGAATTCTAAAAACGAGGAGAATTTAAGATGACTCTGGGACATCTCCAAAAGTGCCAACATCTGAATCATAGAGATGCCAGAAGGAGAAGAAGAAGACCAAGAAATTGAAAACTTATTTGAAAAAATAATGAAAGAAAACTTCCTTAATTTGGCAAAGGAAATTGACATACAAGTCCAGGAAGCACGGGGAGTCCCAAAGAAGTTGGACCCAAAGAGGTCCGTATCAAGACCCATCATAATTAAAATGTCAAGGATCAGGCTAAACTGAGAATCTTAAAAGCAGAAAGAGAAAGGCAGAGTCACCTACAAAGGAGTTCCCATAAGACTGTCAGCTGATTTCTCAAAAGAAACTTTGCAGGCAAGAAGGAACTGGCAAGAAATATTCAAATGATGAAAAGCAAGGGCCCACAACCAAGATTACTTTACCCAGTAAAGCTATCACTTAGAACTGAAGGAGAGATAAAGTGCTTCCCAGAGAGGGTAAAGCTAAAGGAGTTCACCATCCCCAAGCCCTTATATGAAATGTTAAAGTGACTTGTTTAAGAAAAAGATCAAAACTATGAACATTAAAATGACAGCACACAACTATCAACAACTGAACCTGAAAAACAAAAACAAACTAGGACAGAAATAGAATCATAGATATGGTGATCATTTGAAGGGTTATCAGCTGGGAGGGGGAAGGGGAAAATAGGGGTAAAGGTACAGGGATTTAGAAGCATAACTGGGTAGCTACAGAGAAGGCAGGAGAATGTGAATAACAGTATAGGCAATGGAGAAGCCAAAGAACTTAAAGGCAAAACCCATGGACATAAAACTAAGTGGTGGGGGGATTGTAGGAGGGAAGGGGGGACCAGCCAGAGGGGGGCAAAGGGGGAAAAACTGGGACAACTGTTAATAGCATATCAATAAAATATACTTAAAAAAAAAGGAGTGCATGTTCAAGGATCCAAGATAAAGGTGGAGGAGAGGCAATTTGGGCACTGATCTGTACAGAGGGAAGAGGATGGGAAAACAGAAGATGACTATCCATAAGCCAAGGAGAGAGGCCTAGAAGAGGTCCTTTCCTTATGGCCCTCAGAAGGAACCAATCCTGCAGACACCTTAATCTTGGACTTTAAGTCTCCAGAACTGCGAGAAAACAAACTTCTGCTGCCTAAGCCAAAATAAATAAAAATAGGAACTAAAAATAATGTTCCTTAAAATTCCTTCAAAAGCAAAACTTGAAGTTTTAATAACATTATCTAATTCCTTGGATAAAGTTTATTAGCTACTTGCTTCTGCCTATTTTTAGGCATATTAAATGACTCAGAAGATACTAGATATCTCCTAAATGCTTTTTAAATTGAAAGCTACAAATATTGTAGGTTTTTTTTCCTACAAACCCAAATTCAGTATACTAATTTCTATACTGAAATATAAATATTTTAATTCTTCCAATTATTTATAAAGTATAATAAAGTACTCTAGAAATGGCTATAGAAACTTACTGTATGTATAATCATAATTCAAATGTTAATTTGCTTTTCATGTGGCAAATATACTTTCTATGAACCATGAAGAAAGCACTATCTAGAGGTCTAGAAGAGAGACGTCTACCCAAAGATGGGCTTGGACTTACAATCCTTCAATGGCCTCTTAATTGTTCTTAGATGAAACAACCTTCTTCACATGATTTCATGTACCTCTAGGATCTAGTCCCTGCTTATCTCCCACATCTGGACTAGGCCACAACAGTGCCATGACCAGATTTCAGAAGGAGATGCCTGCTGACAATCACCCAACAAGTGTTTACTAGGTGCCTATCTCTGCCAGGTCATGGGTTAGAGGTTGGGAATGACCCAGTAAATAGACTTGTGCCCTGGCCAGTGTGGCTAAATTAGTTGGAATGTCATACAGTAAACCAAAAGGTCATGGGTTTGGTTCCTGGTTGGGGCACACACCTAGGTTGTGGGTTTGGTCCCATGGGGGCATGAACTAGAGGCAACTGATCTATTTTTTCTTCTCACATCCATGTTTCTCTCCTTCCCTTCCCTTGTCTCTAAAAATCAATTGACATGTCCTCAGGTGAGGATAAGAAAAAGACAAGACTTTTGTTAGTGGAAGACCAACAATGAACAAATGCTTATCTATAACTAATAATTGCAGTACTGAAAAGAGACAGGGGAGTGGCTATTATGGCAACTGACTACATGCTGCTATGACGTAAATATTAATTCCACAGTGTGCACTTAAGGGTAAGCTGGAACAGAACTGCTCATACTTGTGAGAGGTTGGGCAAGAAGACTGGGTGAAAATGACTCCTCCAAGCTGATAGGATGTCTCTAAGTGATTAAGAGATAACCATTTAGAGGGAATAAAGTGAAGACATACAGGAATGTTTACAAAGTATTAGAATTAATCATGTGTAACTTTTTACAAAAAAAAACCACTTAAAAATAATATAGCTAAGTGGCAGCCTTTTCCTGAACACCGCTGTGTTCTAACCTTAGCCCTATCCTCTAATGCAACCAGTTCTCAGGGGTTTGGCCTTTCTAAATGGTAATCTATCTGTTATGCTGCCACTAAAACATTCTCCCTGTCTTGATCACCTCACTCCACAATTTAATCTTAATGAGATATTCAAACAGAAAAGCATATGTGAGGTCCTTTCATTCACATTAAATGATTGTTCCCATTACTTTGCAATTTGAAAATTCCTCAGGGTTTCAGTTTGTTTAGGTAAGTGTGCCTTTTCATAAATGGTAGCTTATTCTTGTCATACTCTTACACTTGAATTTATTTCCAGCCACTGGGTTGTGACAGCAGGTTCATGTGGCATACTTTCCTTTCAATTCTAACATAACAGTTGTAAAGCTGCCATCATCCAGAGTGTCATACCATTTTTATACTCAAACAATTTATTAATCTTTTAAGTATATAAAGAAATACACTGAATTAATATTTTAAAAATAAAAACTCACATAAAAATTTAACCTTATTATTCATTTAAATTTTATTTTAATTAAAAGAGGATATCTTATGATTCAAAACTCAAAAGGTTACTCTATAGACTGAAAATATAACATTTTTTTCTTTTTTTTTTAAAGATTTTATTTATTTATTTTTAGGGAGGGAAGGGAGAGAGAGAGAGAGAGAGAGAGAGAGAGAAGAGAAGAGAAGAGAAGAGAAGAGGAGAGAAGAGGAGAGGAGAGAAACATCAATGTGCGGTTGCTGGGGGTTATGGCCTGCAACCCAGGAATGTACCCTAACTGGGAATCGAACCTGGGACACTTTGGTTCCCAGCCCATGCTCAATCCACTGAGCTATGCCAGCCAAGGCTAAAATATAACATTTTTAAAGAACTAAACCTTAAGGCACTTTAATTAGCCTTGAATAGTTAAAAATAATTTAGCAGGGTTCTTTGCTTAAGAAATTCATTTAATATTATTTTATGAAGTGTCAGAAAAACCTGAGACTCCACTTCACCACTGAACAATACACTAAATTAAACATCATTGACCTCAACATGCCTTCAAAATGAAAATAAAACTTATCTGGGTTTGTACCAAATAATATGATTTGGACATATTTGGTTGAACAGCAAACTGCATGTTGGACTGTATGGGTATAGGCTGTACAGGCCGTGCTGGGAGTAAGCCAAAAGCTTTACTATCCTGACCTATGAAAAAGAATGCTTCTTAAATTTTTCAGGAAAATTTAAAATGTAGTGTTACTTTCAAGAAAGAATAATAGAAAAATAATATCTGTAATTATTTAGATATTAATACCTTTAATATCTAAATGTTTTACCTTTGTTTTATAAACTATTAAAAAAATACTTCATGCTGATTACCACCACTACTCCAGGGCAATTTATAATATACTTCCACATTCTTAGAGGGCTAGGACTCACTGAATTACTAGTATTTTGAGAATTATTATTTAAGAATCAGCTGTGTTTTTTTAATTTCACTTATTTATTTTTTGAGAGAGGGGAGGGAGAGAGGGAAAGAGACATCAATGTGTGGTTGCCTCTCACGCCCCCAACTGAGGACCTGGCCTGCAACCCAGGCATGTGCCCTGACTGGGAATCAAACCTACAACCCTTTGGTTTGCAGGTTGGAACTCAATCCACTAAGCCACACCAGCCAGGGCTCACAATCATGTTTATAAAAAAAAAAAAACTTAACTTGGAATTCTTCATTATACTTTAAAATTTATATACTCAACCACATCAAAATTACAACTAAAATATAGAACCATTACTCAGAACTGTCAGAAACTGAGTTGAATGGAAGTTTCTGACAACTATGAAATTAAAGAAACCACATTCATTCTAGACTGGTAGGAAAGGCACAGATGTAGAATGGGCTGGTCCCTCACACACATGAGGTGGATAAAAACTGGGGAGGACTATCTCAGGAGTGAGGAGTCACAACCCTATACCAGCCCCCAGCCCACGGTTCCAAAACCAGGAATATAAGTCTCACAACTTCTGGCTGAAAAAACTAGCAATGATTGAGTTGTGGAAAAAACTGCTGGAGCCCCAAGTAGTTCCTCTGAAAGAACCTCCACAAAGACTCACTCCCTCTGAGCTCCAGCACCAGGGTAGCAGCTTGGAAGGCACTAGTGGTAGATAGGGAGAAACTAAAGGTGAGCAGAGGCCATTGTCTCTTTTCTAAACGCTCCCCCGCAGAGTCAGCAAGCTGGTGCCATATCTGAAACTATCAACCTGGCTAACGTGTCTGCCCAGCCTTGGAGATCCCCAAAGACTCTGCCCCACGAAACCCAAGCAGCTTTTCCATATGAATTGCTGGTCTATGCTCATGCTGCACAACTTCCTAAATCCTCTCAAACAAGCAACAACTGGTCTCAGTGAGCCCCAGGCCCAGCACTACCTACAACCAGCCTAGATTCACAGCTTGGCTTTGCCTGGGAATCTCCAAGCCTAGCACAAGTAACAGATCACAGATTGATTTATAGCTCAGTCACGGTAGCCCCAGACAGAACAAAGGTGGGGGCTGCCCTTGGCCTGCACCACTTGGGAAACCCCAGGGCTAGCTCACCCAGTGGACAGCTATAGACCACTGTGGAGCACCGCCACCCTGCCCTGAATAGCTGAAAATCCATAGAGGGAGGAGGTTGGTAGTAAGTGCTCCCAGCAGTCCTTGCAGCTGAATGGCCTGGATAAATCTCTCCTACTGATCTGCCAACAGCAACCAAGGCTCAACTACAAGAGGAGGGTGTACTCAGCCCACATGAAGGGTATACCTCAAGTACTCTGCTTGGATGACAGAGGAGGCTGTGCCACTGGATTCTACAGGACACCTACTACATTAGGCCACACTACCAAGACAGAAAGTCACAGCAGCTCTACCTAATACAAAGAAAAAAGACAGAAAGGCTGTCAAAACAAAGAGACAAAAAAAAACACAGAGCAAATGAAGAAAAAAAAAAAAAAAGATCCAAATTCCAGAAAAGGAGCAAACTGAAATGGACTTCAGCACTATATCAGATGCAGAGAAAAAACACTGGTTATAAGGATGCTCAAGGAACTTAGTGAGGACTTCAGCAGCATAAAAAAGATGGAGTCAGAAATGGAAGATATAATAATTGAAACAACAGTACAGTGGATAAAGCTGAGAATCAAATCAATGATCTGTAACATGAGGAAGCAAAAAACAACCAATTAGGACAAGAAGAAAAAAAATTTTTAAAAATGAGGATAGTATAAGCAGGCTCTGAGACAACGTCAAGTGTTCCAACATCCACACTACAGGGGTACCATAAAGGTGCCAGAAGGAAAGGAGATAAGGAATTGAAAAACGATTTGAAAAAAGTAATGAAAGAAAACTTCCCTAAATTGGTGAAGGAAATAGACATGCACGTCCAGGAAGCACAGAGAGTCCCAAAGAAGATGAATGCAAAGAGGCCCACAACAAGACACATCATAATTAAAGTGTGGATGGTTAAAGATAAAGAGAGAATCTTAAAAGCAGCAAGAGAAAAGCAGTTAGTAACCTAGAGGGGAGTTCCCATAAGTCTGTCAGCTGATTTCTCAAAGGAATCATTGCAGGCTGGAAGGGATTGGCAAGAAATATTCAAAGTCATGAAAGATAGGGACCTACAGCCAAGACTGCTCTACCCAGCAAATGGATCATTTAGAATCAAAGGGCAGATAGAGAGCTTCCCAGATCAGAAAAAAATGAAGTGCATACTCATCAAACCACTATTATATGAAGTGTTAAGGGGACTTATTTAAGAAAAAGACCAAAAACAGGGAATAAAATGGCACAAAATACAAATATATCAACAATTGAACCTAAAAAACAAACTAAGGAAACAAGAAGAACAGAGAAAGAATCATGGATACAGAGGCATTTTGATGATTGCCAGATAGGAGGGCAGTGTGGGAGAATAGTGAAGAGGTGGAATATTAAGAAATACAAATAACTTTTAGCCAAGATGGAGTCGTAGGTAGAAACACTTTGCTTCCTTGCACAACAAAAAGAAGGACAACAACAAACTTAAAAACAAAAAATAACCAGAACTGTCAGAAAATTGGACTGTATGGAAGTCCAAAAACCAAGAGTTAAAGAACAAACTTCCATCCTGACCTGTAGGAGGGGTGGAGATGGGCAGCCAGGGTGAAGAGGACTTGCAGCAAGGTGGTGGCTGGTGGAATGGGCAAGGCAGTAGCTGGTGGAACGGGTGGTCCCACATTTTCCCACGGATAAACTGGGAGGAACAACTGGGAAGTGAGCCAGACCATGCAACCCAGGGTTCTAGCACAGGGAAAGAGCCTGAAAACCTCTGACTGAAAAAATCCATGGAGGTTGAGGGAGCTGGAGGAACTCCCAACCTCACAAGAGAATTTATTGGAGAGACCCACAGGACCCTAGAAGGTACACAAAACTACCCACCCAGGAATAGGCACCAGAAACTCCCAATTTGCTTGTGGGTAGTGGGAGAAGTGACTGAAAGCCAGCCGAGAGCTGAGCAAGCGGCACGGTTCCTTCTCCCACCCCTCCTTCCTATATAGTGCCACAACACAGCAACATGGGTTGCCTCGCCCTGGCAAATACCTAAGGCTCTGCCCCTTACTATGTAACAGGCATGCTGTGACAAAAAAACAAAACAAAACAAAACAAAACAAAACAAAAACCCCAAAACCAACCAACCAAACACAAAAAACAACACAGGCCTAAATGAAAGAACAGATCAAAAATCAAAAATAGAACTAAGTGACAAAGAGATAGTCAACCTATCAGATGCGGAGTTCAAAACACAGCTAATCAGGGTCCTCACAGAAATGGTTGAATACAGTCACAAAATAGAGGAAAAAGTAAAGGTTCTGAAAAGTGAAATATGGGAACCAACAGAAAAGGGAAGAAATCTGGTATTAGAACCAATGGTTCGGAGCGGAAGGAAGAAATAAACATTCAACCAGACAGAATTAAGAAACAAGAATACAAAAAAAAAAAATGAGGAGAGGCTTAGGAACCTCCGGGACAACTTTAAATGCTCTGATATTCAAAATATAGGGATACCAGAAGTAGAAGAGGAAGAGCAAGAAATGGAAAACTTATTTGAAAACATAATGAAGGAGAACTTACCTAATCTGGCAGAGGAAATACACACCCAGGAAGTCCAGGAAGTTCAGAGAGTCCCAAAGAAGTTGGACCCAAGGAAGCACACACCAAAGCACATCATAATTACATTACCCAAAATTAAGGATAAGGAGAGAATCTTAAAAGCAGCAAGAGGAAAGGGGACAGTTACCTACAAAAGAGTTCCCATAAGACTACTAGCTGATTTCTCAAAAGGAACCTTACAGGCAAGAAGGGGCTGGAAAGAAGTATTTGAAGTCATGAAAGGCAAGGACCTACATCCAAGATTACTCTATCCAGCAAAAGCTATCATTTAGAATGGAAGGGCAGATAAAATGCTTCCCAGATAAGGTCAAGTTAAAGGAGTCCATCATCACCAAGCCTCCTTAATATGAAATGTTTAAGGGACTTATCTAAGAAATAGAAGAAGATCAAAACTATAAACAGTAAAATGACAACAAACCCCTAACTATCAACAACTGAACCTAAAAACCAAAAACAAAAACTAAGGAAACAACTAGAACAGGAAAAGATTCAACAGAAATAGAGGTCTTGGTCCTGGCTGATGTGGCTCCATGGATTGAGCACAAGCCTGAAAATCAAAGGGTTGGTGGTTCGATTCCCAGTCAGTGCATATGCCTGGGTTGCGAGCCAGGTCACATAGGGGGCACACTAAAGGCAACCACACATTGATATTTCTTTCCCCAACCCACCCTTTGCTTCTGTCTAGCAATAAATAAATAACCCCCCCACCCCAAAAAAAGATCACATGTAAGGTATCAGCAGTGAGGAATGGGGAAAGAATGGGGGAAAAGGTACAGGAAATAAGAAGCATAAATGGTAGATACAAAATAGGCAGGGAGAGGTTATAGTATGGGAAATGGAGAAGCCAAAGAACTTATATGTATGACCCAAGGACATGAACTAAGTTTAAGGAATGCTGGTGGGGGTGGGGTACAGGGCAGAGGGGAATAAAGGGATGAAAAAAAAATGGGAAAAACGTATAGCATAATCAATAAAATATATTTAAAAAATGAAGTACAAATAGGTAATTACAGAACAGTTATGGGGATATAAGTATAGGAGTAAGCCAAACAACCCTACACACATGACCCAGGGACTATGAATCAACGATGGGGAGGCTGCCTGTGGGCATGGGGCAGTGCTTTGTGGAGGAGTGCCAAAGGGGGGAAAGTCAGCACAACTATAATAGCATAATCAATAACATAATACAAAAAGATTTATATACTATACTGGGAATTTTAATTACTTAGTATATTTTGGAAATATAAAATTCATGTAAAAAAAAGAGTAATATGAATATCCCCCAAATATTTTAAAAGATGAACATCGTCAAAATCTAACAAAATGGCAAAAAGAAAGCCAAATTCTACTGCTCTAAGCTGTGACAGATTGGGGAAAAATTTATTAGCCAACAGATCTCTTTTTATCTCATTAGTATGTGCAGTACTTCTCAAGTCAAAGTAATTAAAGTAAATATTTGTTAAGGAATGAACAAATGACACCTTTATTGGACAATCAGATTACAAAGAAAAAGACCAAATGCTATATTAACAAATAACACAATAATATCTGATTTTACATATGGAGACTATTTTCATGCCTAAGGAGAAAACCCTAAGTAATACTGCCTTGCTAATCTCACTATTAACTACAGAATTAAATAACTACAAAAACACTGAGCAATAAATGTCTCCATGAGCAACTGCCAATGTAGGAGTTACTTTGTAATGTTACATAATCTTATTTAGAATTTATCTATCCTTTGTGCTATAGCTACACGTGATTACAATTTAAGCTATTCTTTCTTTTTTTTTTATTATATTTTAAAATATATTTTATTATTGTTACTATAGTGTCCCATTCCCCCCTTTATTTCCCTCTGCCCTGCACACCCCCTCCCACCCACATTTCCCCCCTTTAGTCATGCCCATGGACCATACATATAAGTTCTTGGTTTCTACATTTCCTATACTATTCTAACTTCCCCCTGTCTATTTTCTACCTACCATTTTATGCCACTTATTCTCTGTACCATTCCCCACCCCACTCCCCTGCTGATAACCCTATATACGATCTCCATTTCTGTGATTTTGTTCCTGTTCTAGTTGTTTGCTTAGTTTTTGTTTTTGGTATGGTCGTTAATAACTGTGAATTTGCTGTCATTTTGCTGTTCATATTTTTTATCTTCTTTTTCTTAGATAAATCCCTTTAACATTTCATATAATAAAGACTTGGTGATGGTGAACTCTTTTAACTTGACCTTATTTGGGAAGCACTTTATCTGTTCTTCCATTCTAAATGAAATCCTTGGTGGATAGAGTAATCCTGGATGTAGGTCCTTGCCTTTCATGACTTGGAATACTTCTTTCCAGCCCCAACTTGCCTGCAAGGTTTCTTCTGACAAATCAGCTGACATTCTTATGGGAACTTCTTTGTAGGTAACTGTCCTCATTTTCTCTTGCTGCTTTTAAGATTCTCTCCTTATCTTTAATCTTGGGTAATGTAATTATGATGTGCCTTTGGTGTGTTCCTCCTCAGGTCCAACTTCTTTGGGACTCTGAGCTTCCTGGACTTCCTGGAAGTCTATTTCCTTTGCCAGATTGGAGAAGTTCTCCTTCATTATTTTTTCAAATAAGTTTTCAATTTGTTGCTCTTCCCCTTTCTCCTTCTAGTATCTCTATGATTTGGAATGTTGAAACGTTTAAAGTTATCCCGGAGGTTCCTAAGCCTCTTCTCATTTCTTTGAATTCTTGTTTTTCATTCAGTTCTGGTTGAATGCTTCTTTGTTCCTTCTGGTCTACACCATTGATGTGAGTTCTGGTTTCCTCCCTGTCACTGTCCATTCCCTGTACATTTTCCTTTATTTCACTTAGTACAGTCTTCATTTTTTTCATCTAATTTTCGATTAATTCAACCAATTCTGTGAGCATTCTGATTACCAGTGTTTTGAACTGTGCATCTGATAGGTTGGCTATCTCTTGGTTGTTTAGTTGTATTCTTTCTGGGAGCACTGATCTGTTCTTTCATTTTGGTCCTTTTATTTTTTTTTTTGGTCTTGGCACGCATGTTATATAGTAAGGGGCGGAGCATTAGGTGTTCACCAGGGCCGGGCAACCCATGTTGGTGTGTCGTAACACTGTATATGGGGGAGGGGTCGAGAGAAACCAATGGTGCTGCTCGGCTCTCTAATGGTTTTCAGTCACTTGCCCGGCTACTCACAAGCAAAGTAGGCCCTTCTGGTGCTCATTCCTGGGTGAGTGGGCATGTGTATGTCCTAGGACCCTGTGGGTCTCTCCAATGAACTCTCCTGTGAGGCTGGGAGTTTCTCCAGCTGTTGTCTCAATCACCACCAGTGTTTTCAATCAGAGGTTTGAGGCTTTATTTCTCTGAGCTGGAGCCCTCGTTTGTGCAGTCTGTCTTGATACCCAGTTCTTCCTCCTGGTATGTCTGCATGTGAATGTGGGACAACCTGCTCCACAATCCGCTGGGTCCTCCAGCCACTGCCTTGCTGCAAGTCCTTTCTGCCCAGTTGTCCATCTCCACCCCTTCTACTGGTCGGGATAATGTCTCTTCTTTAACTCTTTGGTTGTCGGACTTCCATACAGTTTGATTATCTGTCAGTTCTGGTTGTTTTTTGTTTTAAAATGGTAGTTGTCCTTCTTTTGTTTGTGCGAGGAGGCACAGTGTCTCTACCTATGCCTCCATCTTGGCTGGAAGCAATTTAACCTATTCTTAAAATGATGTTTCACAAGAGAATGTGTATTGTCTTAAGAGTTTGATTTCATTTTTGAAAGGAAGAGAGTAAAACAGTTAAGGAAGTAAACAATGTCTCCTAAGGGGGAAACGGTGCTGACATTTGGAGGGTGTAAGAGAAAAGTTTCATGGCAAAGAGAAGCACGAAAAGGAGAAGGCACTGGCGCTGCTTGTGACAGACTGCAAATATACTGGCCCAAAGTCATATAACAGACAAGGAAACTTTGGGCCCTGGCCAGTGTGATTCATTTGGTTGGGCATTATCCCACAAATTGAAAGGTCATGGGTTAGATTCCAGGTTGGAGCACATGCCTGGTTGCTGAAGGCAGCCAATTGATGTTTTCCTTTCACATTGACATTTCTCGCCCTCTCTTTCTCCATCCTTTCCCTTCTCTCTGTGATTTTTCTTTGAATATTTTATAGAACTACGAATTTCGTATGATTTATCCTGATAGCAACCTCTGAATGAAAGACTTAATAATGAACTGAGTTCTTCTATGTGAGAATCATACAATTCAAATCATTAATTAAGTTCCACTGTAATGGTGACTTGTCCATGACCATACAGTTGGTCATAGACAGAGAGGAAAAAAAAAAAAATCAAGATTCCTTGTCCAGTGCTGTTCACCAATAAAGTCTGCCTGGTAAGTATCCAAACATGCAATATGAAAAACAGAGACATTTATTAAAGTAGATACAAGGTACAAGAAACACATATATAGGACAATGATGCCTTATTCCCCTCCAAAGTAGGCACCTTGGGACCTCACACAGTTCTCCCAATTGCCATCAGGTGCCCCATTGTATTTTCTTGAATCTCGATGGTCTGAAATCTCTTCTCTTTCAAAGCTGACTTCATTTTTGGGAAAAGGTATGTTTCAGGGTGCCAAATCTGGGCTGTAGGGGGACTGAGTAACCTGAGTCATTTGATGTTTCACAAAAAAAGTCTGCATGAGACAGACTTGATGCATGATGCATCACTGTTGTGATGAAGCTACCAATCACTAGTTGCCCATAGCTACGGCCTTCTGAATCATCTAAATAGTTTCCACAGAGTCATGTTCAAGCTTAACACAAAATTTGATGCAGATTCATCCTCTACTTGCTCAGTTATTTTGTATGTGACAGCCACACAGTACACTCAACATCATCTACTGCCCCCACTGACTAGTACAGTGAAGTCATTGTTCACACAAGCACATTCCAGTCCACTCCTTGGCTGACAGATTACATCAATATCCTGCAAACCATTGTCATTATATTAACAGTGGCTGGACTTTTTCTGGACAGACTGAGAGCATTTCTGATCTGAAATAGTTATATTGGCTACTTTCTCTAAAAAGATTTAAACAAAATCTAGATAGTGCAATTAGGTAGAAGACTACCACAATTAAGAGTTCCTTTAAGTACCACTTTTCTATTTTTCTTTTTAGCTTTGTAATTTTTATGATAAACAGTAAAATAAGTATTATAGCAAAGGCATGAAGCAGATATAGAAATTAAAGTATATAAACATAATTATTTTGAATTTGTTAGGCTCACTAGCATTTAAAACCACTAATAACACATTAGAAATAAAAATACAGATAAGTAATGCTTTTTCCCCTTCTAAATTTGTCCAAAAAATTCAAGAAGAAAACTCTAGTTAGGTCTTCCACTACGCCAAAATGATGAACTCTAATGTATGACTTGTAAGACAAACCAATGCAAAAGCCATTTCTTTTTTATGAGGGACTGAAATGCATTGATATTGATAAATTAATTTAAGATTGTGATTTGGTTTTAAGAGTTTAAAGTCTCACACAGATTTTACATTTATGAGTAATATTTCAAATTAAAAAAAAAGAAATCCCTAGCCCTGGGTGGTGTGGCTCAGTGGATTGAGTGCCGGCCTGTGAAGCAAAATTGGCCGGTTCAATTCCAAGTCAGGGCACATGCCTGGGTTGTAGACCAGGTCCCTAGATGGGGGTGCGTGAAAAGGCAACCACGCACTGATGTTTCTCTCCCTTTCTTTCTTCCTCCCTTCCTCTCTCTCTAAAAATGAATAATAAAATCTTTAGAAATAAAAGATATCTATAAATTACTGTCAATATAATAAAATTAACTCAGTTTTGTAACAGAAATACTGATGGCTACATGTTTATCATTCTGATAAAGTGCTGAGAATAATTATTACACTACGATCTTTACAATTTTGTCAGCTCATGCTGCCAGCCCTCCTCAACATTCAGCTGTAACTACTTTTTTGTAAGCTCCTCAAACTGCTTATCTACTGACTTACTGATAAACAGCCTTCTTTTTTAATGTGGAATATTTATGTAATACATACATGAAGTTACCTGGCCAAGATGCAAATTTTCTCTTACACAGAGCCTATGGACAGATTTATTAAAAACTGAGTATATGATTTTATGAATTCAATACTATTATTTTCTTGCTATTAGTAGAGGAAAGAAAGCATTACAGAAGTGTTTCAGTTTTATTTTCTAAAGTGCATAAAATATTACCTGGTTCAATTCAAACTTAGGTTTTTAATACTGGTCTTAGTACAAAAAGAATAAATAAGCAAAAAGGAAAACAGAGTTTCTAAACAAGATTGGGGAAAAATAGTTCTGAGGTTACCAGAAGATAGTCTGCCCAGAGCGCCAGGGAGTCTCCCTCACTGGCCAAGATGGTGGCAGGGGTGGTTCTTAGAGGCAGAAAGTAGGAAGATAATTGGATAGTAAAAAAGAGCTACCCCTCCTTATTTTAGTGCCAGATTGTGGGAGAGACCAGAGGGCAGGCACATGCACCACAGGGGTCAAATGGCATAGGGAGAGGTGCTGGACCAAAGTGGCCTGTTAGTCTAGCCTGGGAATGAAGGGATTGGTTGGGAGACCCACCTGAGGTATAAAAGTTTGGGAAATTGATTGGTTGTTTTGAGGAAAGCACCTAGCCTGCCCACACCCAAGCTAATTCACTGCCAGGGAACAAAGAGCCTTATGCTTGCTTGTGACCTGGATGTGAAAGGTGCACTTTCCTGGCCTCCAGGGGGGAGTCTGTCTCTCTCCCTAACCTGGTGATGCACTAGGCCTTCAGTCATGTGCTCTCTCACCTGGGAGCACCAGACCCTGGCAAACTGCATGGCCATGACTTTGTGGGTTCCACACACAGGTTCCAGGGGACATCCTGAAATGGACAGCAGCCAAAACCAAGCTAATCTATGTGGATGGGGACTATGACCATTTAGCAGCCACCTGTAGGCTCCAGAGGACTGCACTTTCAATTGGAGCAGGATCTCTTAACATTGGCTTTTGTCTTGATCTTGCTGAGAAGGTGGGCTTTGAAACAGGAGTCTGTCATTCTCCCAGGTTAAAACCTCTTTCCTTATGTACCAGCATCTGTTTCACAAGTTTGGCTTTTGTGGCAGCAGGCAGCTGAATCTCCACTTTGTTTCTGTTTGGTTGCACTGACGCTTTATAGATTTAGATGCTGTACTATTATAACAGGGTACAGCCAAGAGGAGGAACCCCAAATAGGGATTTTGAATGGGGTCCAGAAATCAGGGTGTCCAGGAAATATTAGGATGTCCTCACCCCACCCCAGGTGTGGGTTGGGGGAAGGGACAAATGGAGCAGGGCCATTGAGGGCTGTTTTGTACAGCAACAGCTTTGCAGCTAACCTCTGGTGTGGTAATTTAACATATCTATAACCTTTGACTGGTTACATAGATACGTTAAATAGCTGTGGCCATGCTCTGAGCCAGGGAATGGAAGTAAATTTCCCCACCAAGACGTAACTGGGGGCAGGTCCCCCGAATACAGCGCCTGCGTGGGAGCTTGGAGAAGATGGCTCCATGACATTGGGGCCACACCTGCCCAGACTCATGATGGCAGCCCAGTAAAGCTGGAAGGATATGAGAGTGCTGGCAAGTGTAGTCAATTGTAGGAGGAGCTGGAAATGGGGCTGCAGAGGAGGACTGGTTCAGGGATTTAAACCCAGACGCGGTAGCCATTGTGAGAGAGAACCACGCAGCTTTGGCAGAGTTGAGACTCCCGCAGCCCTGTGAGAGAGAACCATGCAGCTTTAGCAGAGAACTGCCTACTCGGCTTGGCAGAGTGGGGACTCCAGTGGTCCTAAGAGAGAGGACCACGCCTGGCTGGAGCAGAGATCCTGGCAACACAGCTGAGGGTGCCAGGAACCGAGGGAGACCTACTAGCCAAGACAGATTACTGGGAGGAACTGGGGGCTGCCTGAGCCAAGGACTTCTATTTCCTTTCCTGAGATACCGTACCCCAGACTGGGCAAAGGGGGAAGGAAGGACTGTGTATGTTTGTGGGTGTTTTAAGGGACTTTAAGACTTTGATGAAGACATTAGGTCACTACTTTAAGTTCGTATAGAATTAAATAAACATTTCCTTTCCTTTTCACGAATCTCTGGCATTGAGAGATGTCTTTCCTATAGGCAGCGGACATAACAGACCTGGGGGTTCCTTTCCATAATAGTATATCATTCCAGGCTCCCCTTGTTGTTCTGTAACACTATTTCATTTGCATTGCTAGCTCTACTTAAAAGCAGCTTCACCTTTTATTCACTTACTGAATAGCCTATAAATCTTACAAAATGTTAGAGATATCAGGCTATTCTTCACGTACCTCTGGTTAGTCATAGAATGCATACTATTACGGGCCCAAAAGAAATGTATAAAAATGTATTCTGCATCATCAACATGCATGAATGGTACGAAGTGTTATACAAGCTACTTATAGCCATGATGTATATTCGAGAAATGATGGACAAAATCTATTCCATTTTCCTAAGCTGCTGATATGATTTGGAGCTGGGTCATTTATCTTTATAAATGTTACTATTGTAGACAAACCTTGTCATCTTTGACAAGGGTGAATATCAACAGGAAGATGATGAGACATAAGAAAGCACAAATTCCTATATTATTTTTCCCAGTTGTGGTAATGGTTTTATACCAAGCTCCTTCCCTCAGTTCCTGCTAGTGTTGTTAGCTGAAAGCAAAGGCTAAGTCTGTGTCCATGGAACAGTACAAAGTAACATCCCCAAATGGTAATTGACCCTACAACCTTTCCTTTAGCACAATCCATTTAACAACTGAGTTAAGCAGGAACAAATGAGAAATTATGTATGATGTATATGTACATGTATACACTTGAATAAACACATACTATCTAAAATATGCCCATGGTCAATATCGAGAGTCAAGAAAAAAATAAGGGTTTGAACTTGCTGTATTGTCATGCAGATCAAAATGAAAATATGAATAAAGGAAAGTGAGTTTTATGTTTAATTCACAGGAAGGGGTTAAAATATGGAGCATATTTGATAAAAGCAATATAGTTGTCATGTAGACTTGTAGTCTAAAGAGAGCCTTTACATGTTTATAACAGCCGGTACAGAAATAAACCTTTTTTAAAAGGATTTTATTTATTTATTTTTAGAGAGAGGGGAAGGGAGGGAAAAAGAGAGAGAAACATTGATGTGTGAAAGAAACACCGACTGGTTACTTCTTGTATGCGCCTAGTTCGGGGACTGAATCTGCAGCCTAGGCATGTGCCCTGACCAGGAATCAAGTGGGTGACCTTTTGCTTTGTGGTTCAATGTGCAACCAACTGAGCCACACCGATCGGGGACAGAAATAATCTTTACAATATTTAAGACTAGATCAGCCCTGGCCAAGGAGTTCACTTGGTTATCCCATTGTTGGATATGCCAAGGCTGCAGGTTTGATCCCCAGTCAGAGCACATACAAGAATCAAACAATGAATACATAAGT
Source organism: Phyllostomus discolor (assembly GCF_004126475.2). Lineage (NCBI taxonomy): Eukaryota > Metazoa > Chordata > Mammalia > Chiroptera > Phyllostomidae > Phyllostomus > Phyllostomus discolor. Next base: position 46,533,582 of record NC_040913.2, on the reverse strand, counting down.
GAGCAGAACAACAAATCAATGTTTCTTTCTCTCTCTCTAAAAATTAGTTTAAAAATTAAAAAGACTAGATCATATTCTTGAGGCTGAATTCTATCACCACGAAAAGGCTATCTTCTCCAAATAATATATGTTAGAGAATGTGCACTTTCTTTAAGTTTTACTATGTGAAATCTCAAGAAAATAAATTTAAAAAAATGAAAAAAGATTCATATTACTGTTAGTTTAAGTAATGACTAAAGAAATTTTTTTTTTACCCTAACCCAAGGATATTTTTTTCCCCATTACTTTTAGAGAGAGCAGAAGGGAGAGAGAGAAGCATCAATGCAAGTAAGAAGCAAGGACTGCTTGCTTCCCCTACAGGTCCAGACTGGGGATCACACCTGCCCAGACAGGGGCCTCGCCTGCATCCACACATGGATTAGGAACAAACTTGCAATCCGAGTATATGCACTGATCCGGACTCAAACTCTCAACCTTTTGGTAACAGCTAAGGCTCCAACCAACTAAGCCACATGACTAAAGGAATTTAAAGCGAGTGTGTAGGAGGGGAAATGAATGTGGTAATACAGGTCAAGGAGGCTGACCTAACAAAAATTACACAATACAAGACTAGAAAAATTACTCTGATGAGAAGCACTTTTGCAATTTTCCTATTTATTATTAAGTCAAAGGTTTATAATCAGAATTATTTTAAAAAGTTTAAAGCTAAGCAGCTAAGCTTATTAAGCACCTGAACTGCTAACTTCCTCATCAATTTCTCTAACTCCTAAATATATTTAGGTTACAGATTAAGTAAATTTACAGTGACAGAAACAATGTTTCCCTAGCCAGCCACTGTGATATATACTGTAAGTGTGTGTCATTTTTCCAAATTAAAATTTCTATGATCCTATGACTATCTGGAGGGTGCCAACAGAATACAACAAGGGGATTAAAAACTTCTATTCAACAAATTCAAAAATACCATTCTGTACATTTCACTGACCTCTGAGTAGAAATCAGAATTATTAGCTGCATATCAATATCAAACTGTAGGAAACTACTTAGGTGTACATTAAGACACTGTTGCTATGGTGATTAAGCAAATACAGCAAATGGCTACTTCATTAATGACTCCATAAAACTATAAGTGCTGAATAGATGGGAATAATTTGGTAGTATATGGCCACCAATGTGCACCAAGATTTAGAAAGAATTTCTGAAAAGATAAGGGGTAAATTTTAAGAAGTTGTTTCAGCAACTTTCAAAGATTTAAGAGATTCTGGTGCTGACTAGAATTCAATCAAACCAAGGGGAAAAACTCAGAGGGAGTGGTTAGGTTCAAAGGAAAAGTGTTCTGTTTAGGACCAGCTGCTATGATACTGATATTGATATTAAGGAATGAAAGTCATTTAGACTGCCATTTAGAACAGCAACAAGAGAAAAAAGGACTCTCTACTGATTCAATCGTTCAGACTTTCCACTGGGAATGGGCTTTCGGGCCATATGGTCTTAATTTCTTTCCATCAGGAGGATGAAGAGAGAGGGATGAGAAAAATTTTTGCACATTTCGAATGGGCAGAATTTGAACTTTATATTCAGAAATGAAAATACAAGTTGGATATAAACTTCTCTGATACAGTGACAAAAAATTAATGCTAGAATTAGAGGAAAAAGGAGGAGGGAGAGAAGAAAGGAGAGAGAGGGAGGAAGGTGGGGGATAGGGAGGGTAGGTGAAGAGTAAGTGGTAAAAAGATTGTTAATTCAGACTATAAAAAGCTCATGTATGCCAAACTAAACTATTAGGAATCAGTTGCTAAAACAGGGAAACTACAGAAAGAGTTCACTTTAAAATAAAGATTGATTCAGCAACAATAAGGAGAATGAGCCAGGGTAGGGAAGAGAATAGTGTCAGGGAGAGCAATAAAATAAGAGATGAAGAAAAGCTACACAGTACCAGCTGGAGGGCAGAATGGTGAGTACTGTACATACGACAATGAACTCAAAAGCGTTCTGGAAACCTAATATAAGCCAGACCTAGTGTCAGAAAATGTGAGAAAAACCAAAATGAAAAAGCGACAAGCTGGCGGAGTGGGCAAGAAATACAAAGAGCTGGAACTTCTGAGGATTCCTTACCATTCCTGGGATTTGTCACCTTCTTTTCTAACCCTCACCACTCTTTTTGCAAGGCACACCCCTCCCTGGGCCATCACGTCCCCAGCAAAGCCATTTCTTACTCCCTCTGTGGTTGCTCCATTTCCATCTCTCCTGCATCTCTCACTAGAGGACTACAGTATTCCAACAGCCACCTAAAGTCACATGTTAAAGAAGGAAAAAAACGATCCAATATATTACTCAGTTACATTCCACTTAATACATTCAGAGTGTCTACTATCTGTCAGGTACTGTGTTAACAACTGATTTACACTCATTTTAAAGTCCACTAACAAAAACTATAATGGAAATCTCAAATGAGAGCAAATGAAGGCAAGACTATTAGGCAGGAAACCTAACTCAAGCAAATGTTTCATGATACTGTTTTCTTAAAGCAGTATTGGAATATAATTGATATACAACAAACTGCAGATAATTAAAGTGTATAATTTGTTAAGTCTTCTCGTATGTATATACCTGTGAAACCCTGTGATATCTGTTTTAGAAACAGAGCCCAGCCTTATAACCTAGGTTTCTCTGCTGAATTTTGTTTTCTCTGTGGAGAAATCAATAAACCCAAGCTGAGTATATGTGTGTATATATATATATATATATATATATATATATATATTTAAGTTATTCTCTATCTCTGACCAATCTCAGGAATTTGAGGTCATAGAGGTTTTATTTTACATTTTTCACATAATGATAACTATAAATATGTCACAGGTGGGCACAGATAACCAGGTTCTTGGTGATCACAGACTGATAACTGAATTGAACACACAAAGTTTATAGCAGAGAGCGAGCAGGTTTATTAAGCGATAATACACTCCACAGAACATGGGAGTGGGAGAACTCCAAGCAGAGACTGACCTCAGGGGCTGGAGGGAGTCTATTCTTACAGGGCAGATATTTCCTGGCTAGTTTTGGTGGGCTTTTATTGCACATGTACACACAGTTGTATTGCTTTAAAGCTATTGAGCATGAGGTCTCCCAAGGTTTTTCTTGATTGGCCACTGGCGAAGGGGGTCCTAGAATATTATTTTATTATAGTGCTATTATAATGAAGCAGGGGTCACGTAGGATCCTCTGCACAGGTGTATTCATGATTCACCATGATTCAGCACTTTCCCAGAAAGCAGGAACAACCAGTCTTAGAACAGGGTCTCTGTCAAGTATTGCTTGCTGTCCTTTACGTTAGCCCTAGGGCACTACAGCCAGAGTTTCCTCCTTCCTATTTCCTGCCTCAAAAACATGCTCATATTAAACTCTTCTAATATTCATATGCTAATGAAATATTTTAAATGTCTACATATGTTTTCAGACAATATAATAATATGCTAAAAAGAAAAAGAAAAACAACTGAACAATAATAGACCAGAGTGAAAATATACAAAAGGAGCTTTCCTATGTTCCAGCTCTATAATACTTTCTTAAAGAAAAAACTTTGCAATAGCAATGAAAATATAAATACACAAAGCAACCCTTACCAAAAAAGGTTCAACCCTATATGAAGAAAACTGCACATTGTTATGAAAAAGTATAAAGGAAAGCTTGAGAAAATGGAGAGAACTGTGTATGTGAATGAGAAGATTAAATATGTTAGGAAGCTAATTAAGTTTTCCCAAAATATTTCATAGAAAAATATTTTTACTGGAGTATTCTGAATTTAAAAAATTGTTCTAGCCCTGGCTGGTGTGGCTCAGTGGACCAAGTGCGGGCCTGAGAATCAAAGGGTTGATGGTTTGATTCCCAGACAGGGCACATGCCTGGGTTGCTTGCGGGCCATGTCTCCAGTAGGGGGTGTGAGAAGCAACCTCGCATTGATGTTTCTCTGCCTTTCTCCCTCCTTTCCACTCTCTCTAAAAATGAGTAAATAAATATCTTATAAAAACAAAAAAAGATAACACAAAGTTTATTTTTTGAAAAAATAAAAGTAAAATAAAATTAAAAAATTGTTCTAAAATTGAGATGAGAGTCTAATCAGGTAAAAAGAATTAAAAGAAAATGTAAAGAACAATAATAATGGGAATCATAATATTCTAGGAATTAAGATGTTATTAAGCCACAATAATTAAAATGGTGCATTTCTGGTATAAAACAAGAAAGATGAAGTAGAAGAGACTACTTAGAAACAGACCGTATGATGTGTAAGAATGAAATTTATGATAAAGTGGTATCACAAACTTCTGAATAAGGGGAGATTCAAATAATGTGCTTACAAGACATAGAGTTCCACCTTTTAGAATATGCTAATTGGGAAAGATGTGAAAAAGAAAGGCAGGGTTAAGAGGCATGTGAGTCAATAGTAACTAATAGTATACTTTCAGAGCCATGGTCACAACATGGCGTACATTCTCACATTTATTTTTGATTATGTAATGCAGTCACCTAATAGGATACATGATTAAAAATGTCACCCCCAGACATCTGGATCCTTTCCCTGGAGACAACCAGTGACACAATTTATCAAAATGTGCTCTGAGGACCACTTATATTGGAATCATTGGGTTGTCTGTTAATTGCATATTTCTAGTCCCAACTCCAGACCCACTGAGTCAAAAACTCTAGGGGCTTGGCCCTGGAGTCAACATTAAAAAAAAAAAAATCCTCACCCGAGAACATGTTTATTGATTTTTCAGAAAAAAAAGGAAGGGGGGAAGGGAGGGAGGGAAAGAAGGGGAGAGGGAGAGAGATGGCAGGTCAGTGAGGGTGAAGAGAGAGATGGTGAGTCGATGTAGGGAGAAGAGAGCGAGATAAAGAGAGAAACATCAATCACTTGCCTCCCATATGCATCCCAAATGACAGGGGACTCAAGACTTGGAAGATTTTAGCTTAAGGTAAATAGCCATAAATCTAGCAAGTAATGCGTATGTTAAGCTTTTTGTTTCAGAAACTACAGATAAGGCCCATCTGGCACCAGAGAAAAAGCGGCTGACCCCCTGGGGTGCTGGTTAGAGATTACCGCCTGGAGACACCCTTATCGGGAAGAACCAGGCGACTACCCCTCCCACTTGGAGATAGCTAATTGCCCAGGATAGAAGTGATGCAGCTGCAAACTTCAAGGACTCTCATTGACTCCTGTTTGTCTTCCCCAACCCCCCTTATAAAAGATCCGGCCAGTAAAGAAAGGGGAAGATGGTTTGTTAGGGTATGAACCTGCCATCTTCTCAGATCGCTGGCCATCTGAATAAAGCACCCATAAAAGATTTAATCACTGTCATTGCTTATTGGATTTGATAGTGACAGGCAGCCTGAACGCCGGTGTCTTTTCCAGTTACACAACTAGGGATCAAACCTGCATCCTAGGTATGTGCCCTGACCAGGAATTGAATCTACAACCTTTTGGTGTATAGGATGATGCTCCCCAGTCAACTGAGCCACCCAGCAGGGCTGGAATCAACATTTTTAATAAAGTTCCCAGGTGATTTGAATACACACATAAAAAGTTGAGAATGACTCTGGGTAACATACAAGCCCCATAAACACAGAAACCCTGTCTTTCTTATTCATTGCAACACAATGCCAGATAAAGAATGTATTCTATAATATATGTTGAAGATTTAATGAATAATGTACATTGCACTTAACTGCAGAATATCTTGTCAACACTCAACTGATTTTGAAACTGCATGCTTCATTCATGACAGAAATCTGAATAAAGAGTAGAGAAACAAGCTTTGGAAATTAATAGCTTAATACAGTTTATTTAGTTGCATGACTCAGTTTGACAGCAAAGCACTTGGAAAGATGTCAGAGAAGTTAACGAGCAATTTAACTATTATTATATATCTAAGTATCAAATAGATGATACAAGTGTATCATATTAACAAGAACCAAGTGACCCAAAGGAAAAGTTCCAAAATGAGATATTCTACATATTTTCTATTTTGTGATATACTGATATCTGCTATAACCAGAACCAGGAAATCAGGAAAAAAAAAGGCCAAACACACAAACAAACAAACAAACAAACAAACCACACAAAACATTTCAGCAACCAAGATGGAAGTCACAAGGCCAAGCATGACATTTCTGGGTACTTGACTCATAGGTGAGACCATCTGACCTTCACTCAGTCTATTCAATCTTCTTTCATACATTCTAATAGAATTTTAAAACTGATTTCCTAGTTCACAGGAAATTAAAAACACTAAATCAGAACAAAGAGAGAGCTGCAACAGACAGTAACATAATCAACATGACAAAAGGATGGCCGCTAAGAGGCGAGTAAGAACTAAATAAAACAATGAAAAGAACTTACACAGGGTAAGTCTGTGGCCATCTTGTGAAAGGGTAAACAGCTCTACTCTTCTTGATAGCATCTGAAGGCCTCTACCACATAATTTACAAATACGTGTTCACAAGAAAACTAAGTTAAAGAGAAGGCTAAAATCACGTTCCCAATAAATTTTTATACCTGAGGTATGTATATAGGCACAATATGTAATATACTTCAGAAAGATTTTCATTCATTAATGCTAATTACAATTTTTTTCTTTGTCCATTTGTTAATTGGATTGTTTGTCTTCGAGGTGTGGAGCTGTGAGTTCTTTATATATTTTGGAGATCAAATCCTTGCCTGAGGTTCATTGGCAAATATATTTACCCATACAGTTAGTTCCCGCTTCACTTTGCTGATGTTTTCTATACATGTGCAGAAGCTTTCTGATTTCATGTAGTCCCATTTGTTGATTGTTTACTTTTATATCCCTTGCTCTAGGAAATATATCACTGAACATACTGCTGCACGGGATGTCTGACATTTTACTGCCTATGTTTTCCTCTAGGCAGATGAAATTATGGTGTTGTGGGTTATGTTTAAGTCTCAATTTTTTAAAGTTACAAACTTTTAAAAAGAATTTAATAGCAGCTCTTTGGAAAACTATCAGAAATGATTCATCCCTCTAGAGTTCCTGGAATGAAAAAGAGACTAATGTACTAAACCAGTAGAGGTAATTTTCAAAACAAAATGTCCTTGAAAAAATTAATTTCAGTTATTTTTCTGTTGACATGGTTGGCAATGGTTATTCTTATTTTTTTATGTTTGAAGGACTATATAGCATATATACTATCACTTAGTCACCATTCAGAATGCACATGGGGATTATTTCTGGACAACTCAGGGTGCTGTATTACATGAATTATTTTCATCTTGAAGGATAATTTTTTTCATGAAAAAGGAATATCTAAAGTTTCTGTAACAGAAAATAGTGCTAACAGAAAACTCAGAATGTTGCATATCAACTGAAATGCACTAAAAATAACAAAAATATAAGTTTAAACCCCCAGTAATGTAATGACCTACAATAAGACATCATATGGTATTCAATGTAATTATGTAATAAGCACTGAAATTTTTGTGAATAGCATTTTACCATTACCACCCCCCACCCAAAACTGGTGTGTGTACCAGACATTACTGGTAAACAACAAATTTGTAAATAAATTTTAAATATTTCACATTCATGTCAGTTTCATAAAGTACATCATTTTGGACTATGTGGCGAAGACTTAAAAGCTAGAAAATCAAGCATAGTGAAGCAGATTCAGTATTTTTCTTCTAGAAACTCCTCAGAATGCTGCATATCAAAGAACAAATCATCAACGGTAGCTTAAGGGCAGGGAAAATTTCAACTTTTTGTTCCTGAGTGTCTGGTACATAATAGGTGTTCAATGCTTACTGAATGAATGGGTTTACATAAATCTGTGAGGTTTGGCTGTGAATGATTGGTATTATGATGTAAAATATTGCCTCTGAGGGGGGAAACTCTGCTGACCCTATAGCATTAACTTTAGTTTCAACAGGTAATAAATAGCATCTTTAATTCCTTGTCTGAGCTATAATACATGCAATATGTGTTATACCAAAGACATGCCATTTTGAAATGATTTCTTTGAGATTTTAAACCCAATTTTGGAATGTTTCAAAATTAAATATAAGCTAACTTTATGAAAATTCAACAAATAAAAATTATTATGGTTTACAGGCTGGTGCTCCATCCACTAAGCCACACCAGCCAGGGCAAATAAAAATTATTATGAAAAACATTCACTCATGCAACAAATATTTATTGAGTATTCTCATATAGCAGGCACTATGCTAGGTGAGAGAAAGGTCAGTAAGTCATAATTATTAATTAATTAATAAATCTAGTGCCACACAGTAATAAGCACTAAGAATACAATAAAACTGTGTAATAGCTTAGCAAAGTAACTAGGTAGTGGTGAGAAGGCTACACTATTTCACCTAGGAGTGATCAGGAAAGGTCTCTCTGAGGAGGTGACATATGACCTGAGACTGCGTGATGGAAGGATGACTCTTTTAGATCTTGCGCTAAGGTTAAAGAGCCCTGAGATGGAACTGTTCTTGTTCTACCTGTTGGGCAAAAAGCAGCCATTTTGGTTGCTACCCATGATGGAGGGAGGAACGTGTGGAAGGAGAGGAAAAAGCTTCAGTATCAAATTACTTAAAGTTTGGGAGGCCAGACCATGCAGTGTCTTTAAATTCTAAGCAGGGAGTGGCTAATGACTCTGACTACTATGGGAACAGTGGTCTATGGAGGAAGCAAGGAGCAATTGGTTAGGAGGCTCCTGGAGTAGTAAAGGGAAGACCAACTTCACTGGCAGATCCCCTATGCAGTCACATTGAGCCTGCACTTAGGAGGGCCTTGCACTTGATTTAATGCAATGCTGTCACCACTTTGAAATTCTTAAATAAAGGGCTCTGTATTTTCATTCTGTAATAGGTACTGCAAATCATGTAGTCGATCCTAAATATGGATGAATGAAGAAGGCAGCTTAGACTATTGTTGTAGCAGAGAGAGATCAAAAGTAGCAGGTTAGACTGTATAGTGCACAGGTAGCAAACACAAGGCCCACAGGCCGAATCCAACCCTCCACCTTGTTTTATCTGGCCTGGCACCTCGTTTCTACCCACTGGCAGTGCTGAGCTCCTTGCCCCTAGTTAAGAAGTAGTTACATTTATACAGTCCTAAAATTACATTCCGCCCTTTGAAGGCAACCATGAGGCTGATGTGGCCCCCGGTGAACATGAGTTTGACACTCCTGGTATAGTGGTACAACTGACAGAATCCAAAGATGGACTGGATGTGTCTTGTCAAGAAAACAGTGATTGATGACAGTCCCAGCCAAGATGGAGGTATATGTAGAAACGCTTTGCTTCCTCACAACTAAAAGAAGAATAACAACCAATTTAAAAACAATAAACAATCAGAGCTGCCAGAATATCCATCTGCATGGAATGCCAACAAACAAGGTATCAGAGAAACATTCATCCAGGCTGGTAGTAAGGGTAGAGACGGGTAGACGGGAAGCCAAGCACAAGTAGGGGGCCTGCAGCAAGGTGGAGGACCATGCAGGTGAGGAGGGGCTGGCTAACTTGGAAACTAAAGATTCAAAACCCTTAGCTGTAAATACTGTGGGGGTGGAGAAAGTGGGAGGTGGGAGAAACTCCCAATCTCACAGGAGAGTTAGCTGGAAAGTAGGGCTAGAGCAGAGAGGATGATTGGCACTGTTCCCTCTCTGACCGTTCCCACACAGACAGTGCCACAAGGCAGCAAAGAGGGCTGCCCCACCCTGGTGAACACCGAAGGCCCCACCCCCTAACAACTTAACAGGTGCACTATGACAAAGAAATATGGCCCAAATGAAAGAACAGATCAAAACTCCAGAAAAAGAGCTAAGCAATGAGGAGACGGACAACCTATCTGATGCAGACTGGTAATCAGGATGCTCACAGAACTGACTGAGCTCAGTCACAAAATGAAGGAAGGAATGAGGGCTATAAAAAGTGAAATAAAGCAAAATATAGGAAACTAACAGTGAAGGGAAGGAAACCAGGACTCAAATCAACGATTTGGAACAAAAAGAAGAAATAAACATTCAACCAGAACACAATGAAGAAACAAGAATTTAAAATAATGAGGAAAGGATGAGAAACCTCTGGGACAACTTTTAGCTCTCTAACATCAGAATCATATGGGTGCCAGAAGGAGAAGAACAAGAGCAAGAAATTGAAAACTTACTTGGAAAAATAATGAAGGAAAACTTCCCCAATTTGGTGAAGGAAATAGACTTTCATGAAGTCAAGGAAGCCCAGAGAGTCCCAAAGAAACTGAACCCAAGAAGGCACACACCAAGGCACATTATCATTAAGTTACCCAAGATTAAAGATATGGAGAGAATATTAAAAGCAGCAAAAGGAAAAGAGACAGTTGCCTACAAAGGAGTTTCCATAAGACTATAAGCTGATTTTTCAAAAGAAACCATACAGGCAATAAGGGGCTGGAAAGAAGTACTCCAAGTCATAAAAGGCAAGGACCTATATCCAAGATTATTCTATCCAGCAAAGATATCATTTAGATTGGAAGGGCTGATAAAGTGCTTCCCAGATAAGGTCAAGTTAAAGGAGTTCATCATCACCAAGTCCTTATTATATGAAATATTAAAGGGACTTATCTAAGAAATAGGAGATAAAAAACTATAAACAATAAAAAGACAACAAACTCGTAACTATCAACAACTGAACCTACAAAACAAAAACTAAGAAAACAACTAGAACAGGAAGAGATTCAGAGAAATGGAGAAACAATGCAGGGTTATCAATGAGAAGGGGGAGGAGGACAATAGAGGGGAAGGCACAGGGAATAAGCATAATTCATAGGCATAAAATAGGGGGAAGTTAAGAACAGTATGGGAAATAGAGAAACCAAAGAACTTACATGTACAACCCTTGAACATGAACTAAGGGAGTGGAAGGCTGGAGGGTGGGGGGGTGCAGGGCAGAGAGGGGTTAAAGGGAAAAAAAAACTGGGACAACTGTAATAGCATAATCAATAAAATATGCTTAAAAACAACAAAATACATATACACATACATACATACATACATACATACAGGAATTATAGATAACTCCAAGGTTTTTACCTGAGTGAGTATTAATGAAAGAAACTGGGGGATGGAGGGTGGGTAACAACCAAGAATTCAATTTCAGGCATTTGAGGTTTCAAGCATTGGGTAGAAAGCTGTGAGACATTCCAATGTAAGTGTCAAAGGGAATGTTTGTGTGTTTATGTCAGAATATGAAGGTCAGCAGAAGAATCTGAGCTGGAAAAACAAATTCTCGGGCTACTATGTAATATATATATGTGTATATATATAAATTTATATATTTTATAAATATTAAATATATTTATAAATATTTAAATGTATTTATATAAATTTATATACATTTTAGAAATGTTAAATATATTTATATATTTGTATATATATAATATACATATATATATAAATTTAAAGTGAATGGGATCACTTAGCAAGACAATGTAGGGAGAAAGAATTCAAGAGATAAGCAGGAGCTACAAAGGGGAGTGGAAAATGAAACAGGGTCATAGTAACCAACAGAGGAGAAGAGAACCCTGAAGGAGATCTAGGAACTTCCCTCAGAGCGAAATGTGCACTCAATCAGTAACTTCTTGGATCATCCATCTGTCTGCTTGGTGTAACACTTAAATATCTACAATTAGTCTTTTGTTTACTCTACCTACCAGGTTGATTTAGTACATTTCCTCTAACACTCCTAGTGATTTATCTCAGATTATGCTGTGCCATTCCTCCTAGAATTCCTTCCTTCCCCTCTGTATCTATTGAACGTCTATGACTCTTTTCTCTAAATTTACCAAATCAGCATTTTCTGAAACCAGGTAATCATTGCTTGTGCCAACCTCTGATATGACATATAACAATATAATATCTTAAATTATCATTTAATATCCATGTATGATCATTTCTCAAAATAGATAAGCTCTAGTTACTTTTTAATGTTACACTACTTAGAATACATTAGATGCTCAAAAAATATCTGTTGAACAAATGAGTAATAAATGACACTTTGAAGCTATGAAATATGGGGAAGCAACAGAAGTAAATAAATCAGCTTAGCAAGCAACAGCTTAGAAAAAAAATTACTCATTGTGATCAAAATCCTGAGCAGCCTGTAAAACAAAAGGCATAAAACCCATGTCTCATACACTTCATGCCTTCCTTTCTTCATTGAACAAATATTTATTATGCACCTTTTAGGTGTTAGGCCCTCTTTTAGTCATTAGGGAAACACCGGTGAATAAAGTAGATAAGAAGTCTTGCCTTCAGGGTGATGCCATTGGGAATACCATTCATTGGCATACTTTGTATTGTATAAACTCACCAAGTCCACATCTTTCTCCCCTGCTTTTCCCACGTCTATTATTTTTCATTTTGAAAAGTTTCTAACATTATTATTATTACTATTAATTCTATCCTTCCAGTTTTCCTCAAATACGTAACACATTATAGAAAAGGGTTTTAGGCATTCTGAGGGCTTCAAAGTCACACAAGAAAAAAACCAGTATAGTAAATGATAACTGTAATATACTAAGGGTATGTTAAAAAGAAGTAGACCTTCAAAATAGCACAAGTACTACTAGTTCCTCAAAACTACCCAAAGCATTACAGATTTCACATAAACACAAAAATAAACAATAAACTTGATAGGCATGTTAAATCAGTTAAATAGTATACCTCTCTCCTGCAGATATATATGGAGCCCTGACATTATGTTACTGTATCAAAGTTCACTTTAAGTGTAGCATCTGATATTTGATACAAAATTCTAAACTGAAGCAATGAAGCTGTTATATATCTTATATATAAATCCTGTGTTATCCTGTTTATAATGTAACAAAACCATGGTTTTATTTGGTAATATTAGTTTAGGTTGTGGGGTATTAGGGCAAGGGTTATCCAGTAGAAGAGAGGAAAGAGAACAAGTTCCCCTCACTTTTCCTGCTGATAAACCAGGCAACCCCTGAAACTCTTTAAGGCCTGAAGAAGCAGCCTGTCCATCTACTGCATTGAAATCAATCAGGACTAGGTTAAAGTTCTAGCTTTGCCATTTACAAACTGTGAGCTTGGGCAAATCACTTAACTTCTTTATGACTAAAATTTCTCACTTGTGGAAATGGAAATAAGATTGTTAAAACAGAAACTAAAATGCAAATCTAATTAATATGAAGCCATTTAAGAGTGTGTGGCCCATCCTGCACACTCACCTGTCCTACCTGAAAATCAGCACCTCCCAAAAAAATCAGTTCCCCTAAACAGTCTTAAAATATTCATAAACTGATGGAATCTCTTTCACAGTTCAGGTTTTCTTTATAATACAACACATGGCAACTGCATTAGTCTCAAGCAAGAGGGGTAGTAATGTAAGACGTCTGTGAGTCAGGTCTTCTTGTACTCGGACAAAATTAGTTCCTTCTAGTAGTAAGTTAGAGATTTGATTATCATTATTCCTATTGATTTAATATACTAAATGGGACCCTCGTTCCCCAATAAAGGAACATGTGGTATCTTTCCGTAGTCTTCAAGTGCTTTAGGGAATCACAAATCAAGGGTTAAAAATTCCACGACTCCACTCTAAGAAGACAAGTAACCCAATTAAAAAATGGGCAAAGGACTTGAACAGACACTTCTCCAAGGAGGACATACAGAAAATCCAAAGACACATGAAGCGATGCTCAATATCGCTAGCCATCAGAGAGATGCAGATTAAAACCACAATGATACCACTTCACACCAGTCAGAATGGCCATCATAAACAAAGCAACAAACAACAAGTGTTGGAGAGGATGTGGAGAAAGGGGGTCCCTAGTGCACTGTTGGTGGGACTGCAGACTGGTACAACCATTATGGAAAGCAGTTTGGAACTTCCTCAGAAAACTAAAAATGGATCTGCCTTTTGACCCGGCAATTCCATTGCTGGGACTCTATCCTAAGAACACTAAAACACCAATACAAAAGAACTTTTGCACCCCGATGTTCACAGCAGCACAATTTACAATAGCTAGGTGCTGGAAGCAACCTAGATGCCCATCAGTAAATGAATGGATCAAAAAACTATGGTACATTTACACAATGGAATTCTATGCAGCAGAAAGAAAGAAGGAGCTCATACCCTTTGCAACAGCATCGATGGAGCTGGAAAGCATTATGCTAAGTGAAACAAGCCAGTGAAACAAGCCAGGCAGTGAAAGACAAATACCACATGATATCACCTTTAACAGGAATCTAAACAACAAAACAAAACAAAACAAAAAACTAGCAAAATATAACCAAAGACACTGAAATAGGGGATAGTCTGACAGTGGCCAGAGGGGAGAGAAGAGGGAATTTCAGGGGGGAATGGGTAGGGTTTACAGGAACAAATTTGGAGGACACATGGACAAAAACTAGGGGTGGGGGGTAATGGGGGGAAGGGGGGAGGGTTGGGTGGAGGGGCTGGAACGGGAGTAGGGGGGAGAAAACTGTACTTGAACAATGATTGAAATAAAAAAAAAAAAAAAGGCTGACCTTAAGGAAAAAAAAAAAAGATTTCAAATAAAAAAAGAACCTAACTTTAAAAAAAAAAAAAATTCCAGTGCCTGCAAGGACCAGGCAAGCTACTTAAATTTTAAGTTACTCAGTAAGAAAATAGGACATGTAGGCCTGCAGCAAACTGGAGAATGCAGCAATCTCCCAACTTTGCCCATTTTGTGGTGCACAATGGTGCCACATTGAAGGGGCATATTCACATTACAGACAACAGAGATTTGTATAATTATTGTGACAATTTTCTGGAAGATAGTAGTACTGCTTTCTTTAACAAAATCTGTAAATTACCATGATTTTCTGATAGATAAAAATAAAAACCCTTCAGGAAGGATAATTTTTTAAAAATGTGTACAAGAGTACCAGATGGACTAGTAATGATGGTCCCGATTCTGCCTGAGGGAATCTGGCCACTTCTATGGGTCACATTCAGTAGCAATCCTCCCAATAGATCTCCAACAAGTGCAGCTAGGCCAGACCTACCCACTTGGCCCAGGAAGCAGAGATGGTTGTCCTGGTGACAAATCCTCCCACAAACAAAAAGGACTACTCGATTTTGTGTTTGGGGCCAATCTACAAATTGTATAATTTCAATGATTTCCCCCCACCAAAAAAAATCTTCCTACGCAAATACCTTGAACAGATAATCTAATGACTGTTATTTCACATTTAGTAATAAAAGGCTTAAAATCAAATGCCCAATTTGACTTATGCCCATTCATTCTTAAAATGTATTCAGAAGTGATAGAATTAAAAGGATCAGAAAAAGGATAAAAAGTAGATGCATACAGAGAGATATTACTAAGGGAAGGAGTAAAAACAGGAGATGTCCGGATAATAAAGGAAAATTTCCCATACTTCACAGTTTTGCCTCAGGCTAGCTTTGTTGATTTTCAACTGTGAGTGAACAAAGAGAAATTGTGTACTGAAATATTTTTATTCTGTGGAGCTGTGAGACTTTGTAGAAATACCACCATATGTCAATATTGCTTCTCAGGACTTATAATTTGAATCTTAAGCACAGCTAAATGTATTTTAAACAGAGATTAATTCAGAACATAATCATTCATAAAAGTATAACTGTAAATCCTAAACTTTAAAATGCTGATTTTTGATTTGCATTTTAAGGATTCATTGCACATAAAGCTGCCAGAAGAAAGATAAATGAGATCTAATCCTTATAGACAAAAACAAAAGTAATGAGAGTTAAATAAAGAACAAAATGTAATTAATTACAGACTATTAGAAAAAGGATAGCAGGAGCTTTGTGTACATGATGTATCCTGTGTGGAGGAAAATGGCTGGGGAGATTCCACACATGAGGTGAATCTGACAGGATGAACTAGAGTTTGGCAGGCAGAAAAGCATGAAAAGAATGCTGCAGACAGTGAGACATGACAGCACGTGATGCATGTGTGGAGGGGTGAACCTGCCTGGTGTTGACACAGTACACACTGAGTGGGAGTGGCAGCAGAATAAGGAACCAAAATCCTGAGGAATACCACAAGAGTGGCCAGAAGAGGTGGGGAATTCCAAAGATGAGCTTAGGGACAACCAGATACCAAAAACATTCCTTTCCCCCTCCTACCTTAAAGTGAAACTATCAAAGGACTTGAAACAAGGCAATTATTTAAAATCTTTGTTTGTTGTTTAATTATGCCAATGTTTTAATTCTTTATATATAAACTCAATAACCTCTTATAATCATTTGGAATTCATTTTTCATCAGAATAGTAAATCTCAGGGCCAGTCTATAGCTCAAGGTCTGTGGGGGCAGCTGCTATGGTTTTTTACAGGAAAGATGGCAATCTTTCCCAGCCAATCTCCCTAAGAAGTCTTCCTGCATTCTCTGTGGAGACCTGCTTGTTTTTTACAAAACACTGAGTAAAACACCTTGCCATGCTTTTTATGGTAGTTTTATCTCACTGGTATTCTTGCACTGTTACCACAGCTGTCTATTTATAATATTATATTGCATTTTTTAAAAATTTTATTTAAATTGTTGTTGCAGTACAATTTTCTATCTTTTACTCCCATCCCAACCCACCCACCCACCCCTCCCCTTCTCCCTCCCATTTCCACCTATAATACTGTATTGTATTTTAATGAAAACATCCAGCTTCTTTCACATAATCCTTCATGTAAAAAGGCGCAGTTCAAAGGAAAAGGATATGAAAACAAGGGCACACTTATGGCAGAGAAGGCTTGCTTCCTTCTTGGGTTAGCTCCTCAGAATGACTGCCTGTTCCCAGGCGTTCACAAAATTTTTGATTAAAAAACACATTTTCCCTGACTGGTGTGGCTCTCAGTGGATTGCATGCTGGCCTGTGAACCAAAAAACACACTTCGCATAACATGATATTCTAAAGATCCACCCATGTCATAAATGACAGCATTTCATCTTTCACAGCTGAATCGTATTCCACTGTATATATGTACTACATCTTATATATTTTTATTAACTATTGTCATCCCAATAAATTTAAATTAAAAAAAGATGTATAGCCCCACAATTTAAAGATCACACATCTGGGTACCTCAGGAGAGCCATCAAAATTTCACTGCAGGAGAGGATAAGACTGTTTACAAGGACAACTTTGGAAAATTTCACGGTTAATATCCTTTACACTTTCCAGAAAGATTCTGAACATTCAGAAGATTTATAAACTAAAAACCCTCCCAGCTCTGAATCTGGAAAGTATCTACGTGGCCTAATCTACCACTTTAGGATTTCTGTTTTGAAGATAGGATTATTGTCGTGGACTCTATAACAAAATCTCCAGATTCTTTCTCTCAGATCTATTTACCTTTCTGTT
Organism: Phyllostomus discolor; assembly: GCF_004126475.2. Classification (NCBI taxonomy): domain Eukaryota; kingdom Metazoa; phylum Chordata; class Mammalia; order Chiroptera; family Phyllostomidae; genus Phyllostomus; species Phyllostomus discolor. Next base: position 46,516,201 of record NC_040913.2, on the reverse strand, counting down.
CTAGTTCTAATGTAAACTTTATTAAATTAGGTTATTTACCTCAGGGCAGGGATTCAGAAAGAATCCTTATATACAAGTCTCTTCTGTCATGAGAACTAGATGGAGTGGGGAATATCTCCAGGAGAGTTTTAGGACAGGAAATCTTAGTTAATTGTCATAAGTATACTTAGTATTTATTTATTTCTACTCTGTGTCAGATAGCTCATGTATTATTATATTTTATTTAATCTTTATCATAACACTGAGATAAATGAAGTACAGAGAATCATATACTGTGCCTAACATCACATAACTGGTAAAAAGGGAAGCCAGTCTTTGAACCCAGGCAGTTTGACTCCAAAGGCTGATTGATCTCTTATTAACTGGTCACTTAACTCCTGCTGCCCCATATGAATAAAGAGGCTGATAATCCTGAGAGCTGCATGTAGCCATCCTGCTATCAGGAGATAAGCCAGACTGAAGATAGTCAAGCTGGAGAAAGACAGACCCAAGAAAAGTAGAAACAGAGCAACAGCACTGATGATATTGAGAAGTTCTAGTTAAAAACATGGCTTCAGCCCAGAATACCAATGGATCTGATTCATGTGAGTCAACGAATTCCTTTTATTTTTACACCATTTGCTTTGGGTTTTCTGATACCTGCAAATGAAAGCATCCTCAAAAAAGAATACTGACCATTAATTTCGATATTCTCCAAAAACTGTGCAATAAAAGCTATTTCAAATATGATCACTAGAAAGCCAAAATGTAATACTCTATTTCACTAGTCATAAAGTTACAGATAAAACTCCAAATTACTATGACCTCAACCCTTATTGAGGATTAATAAAAAAATGTTTTTCTATAAAACTATTGCTCATTTATTACTCATTTTGCAAAGATAACACAAAAATTGATATAAAAAATTGCATTAAGAGTTCCGGCCGAGGTAGAGATGTACAACTAAAAGAAGGAAACAACCAATTTAAAAACAAAAAACAACCAGAAATGACAGAAAATCAAACTGTATGGAAGTCCAACAACCTAGGAGTTAAAGAAGAAACATTCATCCACACTGGTGTGCTGAAGAAAGGAAATATGGCCCAAATGAAAGAACAGGCCAAAACTCCAGAAAAAGAGCTAAGTGATAAGGAGATAGCCAACCTATTAGATGCAGAGTTCAAAATGCTGGTAATCAGGGTCCTCACAGAAATGAGTGAGTATGGCCACAAAATGAAGGAAGACAGTAAGGCTATACAAAGTAAAATAAAGTATACAGGGAACCAACAGTGAGAGGAAGGAAACCAGGACTCAAATCAACGATTTGGAACAGGAGGAAGAAATAAATGTTCAACTGGAACAGAATGAAGAAACAGGCAACTCAAAAAAAAAAAAAGGAGAGGCTCAGGAACCTCTGGAACAATTTTAAATGTTCCAAAATCCGAATCATAGGGGTGCCCAAAGGAGAAGATGAAAACGAAGAAATTGAAACTTATCTGAAAAAGTAATGAAAGGAAACTTCCCCAATCTGGTGAAGGAAATAGACTCATAAGCCCAGGAAGCTCAGAGACTCCCAAACAAGTTGGACCCAAAGAAGGGCACACCAAGACACATCATAATTAAATTACCCAAGATTAAAGATAAGTAGAGAATCTTAAAAGCAGCAAGAGGAGAGAGTTGCTTACAAAGGACTTCCCATAAGACTATCAGCTAATTTCTCAAAAGAAAGCCTGCAGGCAAGAAGGTGCACGAAGGAAGTATTCCAAGTCATGAAAGGCAAGGACCTACATCCAAGATTACTCAACCCAGCAAAGATATCATTTAGAATGGAAGGGCAGATAAAGTGCTTCCAAGACAAGGGTATCAAGAAGGGGGAGAATAAGGGACTTCTAAGGGTACCAGGGAGAGGGAGATAAATGGAAGAAAAAAGAATGGGACAATTGTAATAGCATAATCAATAAAATATAGTTAAAAATTTACATGAAAATGTTAATACAGTACCATCATATTTCCAATTTTGTGACTACTGGGAAGCACACAACAATTTATGTTTAGCAATAGCAGTTGGTTCCAGTCTAGAATTTCTAGTATACATTTCCTGCCCAAACTTCTATTATATGTCCCTTAGTTTTAGTTGTCGTTTTAAAAGGTTAGCATTTTAGTGTATCCAGGCTATCCACAATAAGGGTGACCTTACATCCTACTTTATCTGGAACTACTTATATTGTTGTCTTAATACAGTACGTTCTCTGAGTAGTTCTCATCTTCATTCTCAAAGTCCAATTTTAACAATAAATTATAAACTCATAATATTTATAATTCATCTGTATGTTTTTTAAATATACTTTTATTGATTATGCTATTAAAGTTGTCCCAATTTTCCCCCTTTGTCCCCCTCCACCCGATACCTCCATTGCTGCAGCAATACACCCCCAGTTAATGTCTGTGGGTTATGGATATAAGTTCTTTGGCTACTCCATTTCCTATACTGTTCTTAACATCCTCCTATCTATTCAGAACCTATAAATTTGTACTTCTTAATCACTACACCCTTTCCCTCATTCTCCCCTTCCCCCTCCCAATAACCCTCCAAATGATCTCTACATCCATGATTGTTTCTGTTCTTTTTTTTATTTTAATCATTGTTCAAATACAGTTTTCTGCTTTTTACTCCCAATCCAGTCCCCCCTCCCACCCCTCCCCACTTCCCTCCCATTACCACCGTTTCTGTTCTTCTTGTTTGCTGTATTTTTTAGATTCAATTGTTGATGGTTTTGAATTTATTGCCATTTTAATGTTCATGGTTTTGATCTTTTTCTTATGTAAGTCCCTTTAACATTTCATATAATAATGGTTTTGTGATGATGAACTCCTTTAGCTTTACCTTGTCTGGGAAGGACTTTGTCTGTCCTTTAATTCTAAATGATAGCTTTGGAAGATAGAGAAATCTGAAGCGTAGATACTAGGTTTTCATCATTTTGGATACTTCTTGCCAGTGCCTTCTAGCCTGCAAAGTTTCTTTTGAGAAATCAACTGACGGTCCTATTGGAACTCCTTTTCAGGTAACTATCTGCTAATGTCTTACTGCTTTTAAGATTCTCTCTTTATCTTTAACCTTTGGCATTTTAATTATGCTGTGTCTTGGTGTTGTCCTCTTTGAGTCTATCTTGGTTGGGACTCTCTATGCTTCCTGGACTTGTATGTCTATTTCCTTCACCAGATTAGGGAAGGTTTCTTTCATTATTTTCTCAAATAAGTTTTTAATTTCTTGCTCTTTCTCTTCTACTCCAGCATCCCTATGATTCAAATGTTGGTATGTTTGAAGTTGTTCCATAGGCTTCTTGCCTGTTCTCATTTTTTTTGAATATTTTTTTTTCCTTCTTGCTGTTCTGATTGAATGTTTTTTTTTTCCTTCAGTTCCAAATCATTGATTTGATTCTTGGCTTCATCCACTCCATTGTTGTTTCCATGTAAATTTTTCTTCATTTCACTTAGTGTAACATTCATTTATGCCTGGCTCTTTTTTTATGTTGTTAAAGTAACCGATGAGTTCCCTGAGCATCCTTATAACCTGTGTTTTCAACTCTGCATCTGACAGATTATCTCCACTTTGTTTAGTTCTTTTCTGGAGCTTTGTTCTGTTCTTTCATTTGGACCATATTTCCTTGTCTCCTTGTTTTGATAGCCTCCCTGTTTGTTTCTATGTGTCAGGTAGAGCTGCTTTGAAACCCTGTCTTAGTAGCGTAGCCTATTGTCGAAAAGCACACCCGTAAATTGGATGGGGAAGAGCCTTAGGTAATTGCCAGGGCAAGGCAGCCCATGTGAACCAGGTTGATGGAGTCTCAGATATGGTGTCTTTGTTCTGTGGCTCTGTGTTGGGGAGGGTCAGAAAAAAGACTATGGCTATTGCCTTATGTCTGGAGTTTTGTTCAGGAGGAAGCTATCTCCCAGCACTTATCCTGATGCCAGACACTTCAGTTTTTCCCTATATGCCACTGGTGCCTCTAAAATTCTTGCCCTAGTGATAGAGCCTAGCACAAGTGAGTCTGCTTAAGTCCTAAGTTTGTTTTGGGCCCCATAAGAGGAAATGCCTCAGCATCCCACAGTTTCTTCCTTTGCCCAATTACCACTGGTTTTCACAGCCACAAGTACTTATGTTCTGGACAATAGAACCCTGGTGTGGGGCTGGGATCCTTCACTCCAGAGGTATGCCTCCCAATTTTTATCTACCAACATGTACATGTGGGACTGCCTGCTGCACGTCTCTGTCTCTCCTACCTGACTGAATTAATGTGATTTCTTTAATTCCTTCGTTGCCGGACTTCCACAGAGTTCTATTTTCTGGTAATTCTGGGTGATAGTTGTTTTGTATTTTAGTTGTAATTTTTGCTATGGTTGTGTGAGGGGCAAGCTGTATTTACCTATGCCACAATCTTGATTGGAAGTCCTCATCTTGTATCTTTTTAACAAGAAGGATATAGTTATAACATACTAATAGATAAGAAAAATCACTTACAAAAATTATTCTTCATGAAATGTATATATGAAGGGTCAAAATGACAGTACTAAATATATTCAAATAGTAGTTTAAATGTGGCAAGAAGAAATGCTGTAGTGTTTTTATTGCATTAAACAAAATTTTATTTGCAGGAATTTCTTTGGGCACAGATCTAGTTCACTCACTTGAATGACACAAACCAAAAATTATGTAAAGATATACTGAATAAAGGGGCCTTTTCCTCTTCCCTTACAATAAGACATTCTAAGACATCTTTTAGTATAATATGGGACATTAGGAAACTAGGCAGGTGCAGCACGGTAACCTCCCCCCAGGAAAGAATGTGCATCACAACATGCTTTCCAGTATACGATGTCTCAGCGTAGAGAAGAACCTTATTTTTTTCTTTTCCTCCCCTCCACAGCCAATGTCCCATTCCCAAAGAGAAAGGCCTGTCTTAGGATTTTGAAGAAAACCCACAATCACTGAAAGAATTAAAAACTTCTGAATATAGGAGCTCATTCTTTGAAAAGACAAGCAAAATCAACAGGCCTTTAAGCAGACTCAACAAGAAAAAAGAGAGGACCCAAATAAACACAATTAGAAACAAAAGAGGAGAAATTATAACTGATACCACAGAAATGCAAAGGACTGTAGGATATTACTATGAAGAACTATATGCTAAGACACTTGAAAACCTAGGTGAAATGGACACATTTCTAGAAAAACATAATCTCCCCAAACGCAGTGAAGAAGCAGAAAGCCTGAAGACACCATAACACCTGATGAAATTGAAGCAGTAATCAAAAAGCCTCCAACACACAAAAGCCCTGGACCAGACAGTTTCACAGGAGAATTTTAAAAAACATTTAAGGAAGAGCTAATCCCTATCCTTTACAGACTTTTCAAAAAAAAAAAAAAAAAAAAAAATCTAAGAAGAGGGAAGACTCCCAAACTCTTTTCATGAAGCCAGTATCACCCTAATCCTAAAACCAGATCAAGATACAACAAAGAAAGAAAACTACAGGCCAATGTTACTGACAAACATAGACGCTAAAATCCTCAACAAAATATTGGCAAACAGCATCCAACAATACATTAAAAAGATCATACACCATGACCAAGTGGGATTCATCCCAGGATGCAAGAATGGCACAATATTCACAAATCAATAAATGTAATACACCACATAAACAAAAGACAAAAAATCACATGATCATATCAATAGATGCAGAAAAAGCATTTGATAAGGTAGAGTACCCATTTATGATAAGAAGAATCTGCAAACTGGTAATAGAGGGAGCATTCCTCGACATAATAAAGGCCATATACAAGAGACCTACAGCCAACATCATACTCAATGGACAAAAACTTAAGAGCTCTCCCACTAAGATCAGGAATAAGACAAGAATGCCCGCCTTCACCAATCCTATTCAGGAAGTCCTAGCCACAGCACTCAGACAAGAAAAAGAAATAAAAGGCATCCAAATTGGAAAGGAGGAAGCAAAACTATCACTGTTTGCGGATGACATGATAGTGTACATAGAAAATCTACAGACTCCACCAAAAAACTGCTTGACCTAATAAATGAATTTGGCAAAACAGCTGGATACAAAGTAAAATATCATAAACAGAAATCAGGAAAAAAAATCCCATTTGATATAGCAACAAGAAAAATAAAGTACCCAGGAATAAACCTAACCAAGGTCGTACAAGACCTGTACTCAGAAAACTATACAACACTGAAGAAAGAAATTGAGGAACACACAAGCAAATGGAAGCATGTGCTATGCTCATGGATAAAAAGAATTAACATCATCAAAATGGCCATACTTCCCAAAGTGATTTATAGATTCAATGCAATCCCATTAAAGTACCTATGACATATTTCAAAGATACTGAACAAACATTTCAGAAATTTACATGGAACCACAAACGACCCCAGACAGCTGCAGCAATTTTAAGAAAGAAGAACAAAGCAGGAGGGATCACAATACCTGATATCAAACTGTATTACAAGGCCGCTGTAATCAAAACAGCCTGGTACTAGCATAAAAACAGGCACATAGACCAATGAAACAGGACAGAGAGCCCAGAAATTAACCCAGTTCTCTACAGTCAATTAATATTTCACAAAGGGGAAAAAGCATAAAATGGAGTAAAAATAACCTCTTCATCAAATGGTGTTGGGAGAACTGGACAGCTACATGAAAAAAAAAATGGAACTCGATCACCAACTTACACCATACTTAAAAATAAATTCTATGTGGATAAAAGACTTAAATATAAGTTGTGATACCATAAAAGTCCTAGAGGAGAACATAGGCAGGAAAATCTCAGATATTTCACGGAGCAACATTTTCACGGATGTGTCCTCTAAAGCAAGGGACATAAAGGAAAGAATAAACAAATGGAACCTCATCAAATTAAAAAGCTTCTGCATGGATAAAGAAAACAGCATTAAAATGAAAAAAAAAACCCAACTACATGAGAAAACATAGTTGCCAGAGATATCTCAGACAAGGGTTTGAGCTCCAAAATATATAAAGAACTCACATGACTCCACTCCAGGAAGACGAAAAACCCAATTAAAAAATGGGCAAAAGACTTAAACAAACACTTCTCAGAAGAGGACATACAGAGGACCCAGAGACATATGAAAAGATGTTCAGCATCACTAGCCATCAGAGAGCTACAAATTGAAACCACAATGAGATACCACCTCACACCAGTCAGAATGGCCATCATAAGCAAATCAACAAACAAGGGTTCGAGAGGATGTGGAGGAAAGGGAACCCTAGTACACTGTTGGTGGGAATGCAAACTGGTGCAACCACTGTGGAAAATAGTATGGAACTTCCTCAGAAAACTAAAATGGATCTGCCTTTTGACCCAACAATTCCACTGCTGGATTATACCCTAAGAGTCCCGAAACACCAATCCAAGAAAACCTTTGCACCCCAATGTTCATAGCAGCACAATTTATAATAGTCAAGTGCTGGAAGCAACCTAAGTGCCCATCAGCAAATGAGTGTATCAAAAAACTGGTACATTTACACAACGGAATTCAATGCAGTAGAGAGAAAGAAGGAGCTTATCCCCTTTGTAACAGCATGGATGGAACTGGTAAAGCATTATGCTAAGTGAAATAAGCCAGGCAGTGAGGGATAAATACCATATGATCTCATCTTTATCTGGAACATAATCAACAAAAGAAAAAAGCAAGCAAAATATAACCAGAGACACTGAAATTAAGAACAATCTAATAACAGTCAGAGGGGAGGGGGGAGAGAACAGTGGGGAGAAGAGTTTTCAGGAATTACTATAAAGGACACATGGACAAAAAATCAAGGGGGTGGGTGGAAGCAAGGGAGGGAGGTGGGCTTGGCTGGGGTTGAGGGGAGGGGTGGGGAGAAAATGCAGACAACTGCAATTGAATAACAATAAAGTAATTAAAAAAGTAAATAAAAGTGAAAAAAAAAACCCTATCAACAAATGAATCAAATAAACAAACTAAGGAAACAAGAAGAACAGAGAAAGAATTATGGATATGGAGAGAGTTTTGATGGTTGCCAGATGGGGGATGTTTGGGGAATGGGCGAAGAGGTAAGGGGATTAAGTACAAATAGGTAGTTACAGAATAGCCATGGGGATATACAGGAAATGGAGTAGGCAAAGAACTTATAAATATTACCCATAGACATGAATAATGGTGTGAGGATGGCCTGAGAGGCACTTGGGGGGTGTTTGGTGGAGGAGGGCACGGGGGAAAAATTGGGACAACTGTAATAGCATAATCAATAAAATTAAAAAATAAAGTCCTGTTAAAGTAACACTACTCATTTTTAAAGAGCATTATTTATAAACATAAAATATACTGTGCAATATACTCATTCATGTTACTAAACATATAATTCAGGTGCTATTTTCTAAAATATAATACAGCGAAAACTCACTGAGTCATAAAACAATTTACAACTTGAGGAAAGAAAGGTCTTCCTTGGTAAAGGCTTTTTCTTCTAGTCCTGTGTAAATGGAAGACTATTTTTTATATTTTGAATAATTTTCAATAATATAATTGAAGAATAAGTATATTCTTAATTGTTGATGAAGTATTCTGTATTTGTTTTATAATCATTTCTCCCTTCTCAGAGCAATGTATGTGTATGAACTGAAAAATGTGTATATGAACTGAAAAATCAATTCCAGGTTTCAAATGCAGTTCTGAGTAAGACAATTAAAAAAGCTGAGTGTTGTTGATTTTTATGTTTCCATACCTAGAGTTTTGGCATTCCTTTCTATTTCAATATATTTCAACCCAACAAATAGTTCTGGATATATTATATCTGTAATACACTTTGCTAACTGTAAAGAATATAAAAAGAGGGAGGGAGAGTACAAAGAAAAAAAGGAAGAAAAATAAAACTCACAGCCCTTACTTTTTAAGTTCATAATCTTGTACAAAATGCAACTATGTACACCTAAATGGTAGAAAACACAGACTTTTACAGAAATCATTAAAAAAGAATAAATAAGTATGTGAAATGTAGAAAAGGAGGATGGCAGATCCTAACTAGAGTGAGGAGTGGAAGCTACACGAAGGCTTCCCTGAGTTGAGTAAACGGAAACTGGATTGGTTTTAAAGGCTCAAAAGAACCTTGGCAAAAGGGAGATAAGGCATTGTAGGTAGAGCATGGAGTACGTTACAAAGGCATAAAAATTCTTAGCACGTTTGGAATAACAGTTTCTAGTGTGATACAGCTATCTGGTGTCTATGTAAAGGGGAATACCTAAAATGAAGCCAGAAAGTGAGACAAGAGCCAGATTATAAAAAAATTTGAATGTCATTAGGTGTAGGCAGTCAGGAGGAGGTCCCTGAAAAACTGAGCATATGTGTGAAATATCTAGGTATAGGATATCTCACACACTGAACCGCCAATTCTGTTCTCAAAACTTATATTTGATGTCACACACATCTGGAAATCTGCCACCATGTTCATTCATTAGTATCTTTCTTCCTTAAGAGTTTATTTATTTATTTTTAGAGAGAGGGGATGGGAGGGAGTAAGAGAACTATCAGTGTGAGAGAGAGACATTGATCAGTTGCCTTTCATATGCTCCCTGACTAGGGAACAAAACCTGCAACCCAGGCATGTGCCCTGACCAGGAACGCAACCAGCGACCTTCAGCTATGCAGCTAGCTGAGTCACACCAGTCAAGGCATGCTACGTTTCTATCCCCCCCTGTCCCCCTCACTCTACTGTCAGTAAATCGATTTTTTTTAAAAGATAATCTTGCGTGAGAGTGTGTATCTTCAGGTTCAAAGACTTAATTAACTATCTGGAGGAAGAATTTGCCCACTGGTACTCTACTTGCAATTTAAGTCATTTGATTTTGATTTTTTTTAAAAGGAAAGATCAATTATTTTATCATTTTAAAAAAAAGATTTTATTTTTAGAGAGGGGAAGGAAAGAGAAAGAGAGAGAGCGAAACATCAGTGCGTGGCTGACTCTCGCACACCCTGCACTAACGACCTGGTCTGCATCCCAGGCACAAGCCCTGACTGGGAATCGAACCAACAGCATTTGGTTCACAAAGAACCAAAGAGCAGAGAAATGGCATGATCTGACAGATTTTTAAAGAAACTGCTCTGGCTACTGCACTGACAACAGACTACAAATAATACAGCAAGGGTGGAAGCAGGACCTGTATTATTAGGAGGCTATTGCAGTGATCCAGGTGAGAAATAATGACATGTGGGTGATGAGACATGGTAAGACTGTAGATGTGTGATATTTTAAAGGTACAGTTAATCAGATTTTTCTGATACATAGGATATGGGATGTAAGAAAGGAATCAAAAATGTGTTCAAGGTTTGGACTGACAAAGTGGAGGACAGATATGGCATTAACTCAGTGAGAAAGCTGGTGGAGCAGGTTTTGGGGGAAGGACTAGGAGTCCAGTTTTTGAAATGAACCAAGCTTTTGGGTATTTAAGTTTGCAGTTCAAAGAAAAGATATGAGCTGGAGCTTCTGTTCTGCCTTAAACAAATACTGTATTCCAGGCTTGCAGAACAATACACAAGTTTCTAATGTGTTCCCCCCAAGTCTTTGTGCCTGAATGTTTCTTTGTTTAACTAGAGTGCTCTTACTTCTTTTTTTCACTTGGTTGAAAACTCTCAGTCTTCAAGATTTATGTTAGTTGTCATCTGTTTCATGAAACTCGGATGGTTATCATCTATTTTACGAAACTCAGATGATTACTATCTTCTGAATCGCCCTGTTTCTGTAAGTCACTTAAGTAACTTAAATATATAATGGCTGGTCTTTTACATACTAAAGGCTAAACAATTTTAATTTCTTTTTTGTTAAGAAAAAAGGCAGCCATTTCATAAGCATGGTGACTTGCCGGCTCATCATCAGAAATCTTTAGAAACCTTTCAAGAAAATTAAGACAAGAGGAAAAAGTCTTGGCAAGCAGTTCAGTAACGAGATTTTGCATTTTCCAATTTCAGTAGTTATTTGAAGACAAATCTTCAAAAAGACTTGTATAACATAATAAACTCCACAGGATAAACACAAAGAGAGAAAAATTTGCCTAAGTCCCAAAGTTATTTTCTATTATAAATTTTTTTTTCATTTTAATTGTCATACTTTTACTTGCCCTAGGGAGGTATTTAAATGAGTGGAATTACTGGACAAGAAAATCAGTCTCTTTGTTTCATTCCCAAGAGATAAACTCTAATCTAATTGAGAAAAGGAAAAATATTAAAAAGATGATGTGCAATTTAAAGAAGATCCAGCTCAACCAGCCTCTTTTACAAGTGAGAACACTGGAATCCAGAGAGGCCACCACAACTGTTGGAATAGGTGCCCTCAACTACCAGTTGTGTGTAGCTAAAATCTGATCAAATATAAGCTCCAGGAGGTCAGATATTTTTGTTTGTTTTGTTTCACCTAGTAAGTGCTGAAACAAACAAATTTATAATTCTGAACTACATGGGATTGAAATATAGTCAATATAAACTATAATACATTTATTTAGGGTTTAAAAATTGCTTGACTCTTTGAAAGTCATAAAATTTAGAGTATCAAGAATTTGCAATCATCTTAAAAAAAAGATTTTTATTTATTTATTTTTAGAGAGAGGGGAAGGAAGAAAGAGAGGGAGAGAAACATTGATGTGTGAGATGTACATCGATCGGTTGCCCCCCACTGAGGACTTGGCCCGCAATCCCCACTGGGAGTCAAACTGGCAACCTTCTAGCTCACAGGCCGGCACTCAATCCATTGAGCCACACCAGCCAAGACTGCAATCATCATTGTTATATATTAATTACAAAACATTAGCCTTGTACAAAAGTGGGAAAGGGTGGACCCTGAAGCAAAATCTCAAACAAAGTATTATGTTTATAAAAAAATTTCCTGCAAATCAAGAGAAAAGGATAATATTCTAGTAATATATTTGCTTTATACAGTATAATATTTTAGACATTCATTATGGGAAGATTATAACCTTTGAAAATAAAATAATACAAAGTTATTATTATTATTATTATTACATATCTTTAAAGAATCAAGGTTTATAAGGATGCCCTGGCTGGGTGGCTCAGTTGGTTAGAGCATCATCCCATACACCATGGGTTCCATTCCTGGTCAGGGTGAGCACAGGAGGCAACTGATCGATGTTTTCCTTTTTCTCTTTAAAATCAAATAATATATCCTTGAGTGAGAACTTAAAATAAAAATCAGGGATTTATTAGGACAACTAGAAAAAGAAGTTTAAAATGTTTGATTCCAGGTTATATTAACACAGTAGCCTAAAAAAACCCCTAATGAACAGCCCAGGTTCTAAAGGGTCCCTTGCCAAAGAAACTCTTACTTGGGCTTTTTAAAAATTGAAGTATAACTAACATGTCACATTATATTTTTAGGTGTACGACATGATTTATTTGATAATCATATATACTGCAAAATGTTCACCACAGTAAGTGTAATTAAGTTAGTCACCATACATAGTTACAAACAATTGTTTTCTTATGAGGAGAATTTTTAAGATCTTCTCTCAGCAACTTTCAAGTATACAACAGAGTATTATTATAACTGCAGTCAACCTGCTACACATTACATCCCTATGACTTATTTAAATGTTTTACAACTGGAAGTTCATTCTTACTTGGTTTTAAGACCCAACAGCCTTTGAAGCAAACACTTTCAACAATAACCACACTTGCAGTCAACAGGCAGTCTAACATATATATGTCAATTCCCAAAAGGAAACATCAGGTATTATTTTAAAGTTAAAAATCACCAACCTTTTTAACCTCATGTAGTTTTCACTTGCAGCCGGACGGCATTCTGCTCTTTGTACCACTATTCCTTCCAATGAAAGCTTATCTTGAATGGAAAGAAAAGAATTCACAAATGTATTCAGAGTTAACATTTATCATTTTCAAGATTGTATGCTAACACATTAACCACAGTAATAATAATCACAATAAAATTTAATTAACAATAAAAATCAAGGGGAAAAAGGAATATATATAGTATGTTTTTCTCAATTATAGTTTACATTCAATATTATTCTGTATTAGTTTCAGATGTACAGAACAGGGGTTAGACAATCATGTACTTTATAGACTGGTCCCCTTGATAGTTCAAATACCCAACTGGCCCCATAGATATGTTGATATTATTGACTATACTCCCTATGCTGTAATTTACATCTCTGTGACTAAGGCCAACTTATATTTCTTAATCCCTTCACATTTTTCACCCAATCCCTTGATCCCCTTTCCCTCTGTCAACCGTCAGTCTGTTCTCTGTATCTATGAGTCTGTTTCTATGTTATTTTCTTTTTTCAAAAGAACTATTTCTAAGTTTAGAGTAGAATTATTGATCAGAGTAAAGGAAAACCTTATTCTTGGCTAGCAAAAAAACTGGGCTCCTGTCTGGTTTGTTTACTGGGTTGCTGCAGCCCCTTGCCAATAATAGTTTTTATACACTTAGCTCTTTCTAAAGAGGTTGGCTTAAAATGGCACAAAATCAAATGGAAAAATATTGAATACACATACATGCATGAGTATACATACATATATCTGTAAATAAAATTCTACAACACACTGTGACTAGAACAGCTAGCCTAGAAAATATTGTGAAACTGGGCAGGACCATTGTCTAGGTTACTCTGTGACCAGTTCTGCTTGCCGGTTGCTCTGACTTCTCTTTCCAACAGAATTATTAATTTGGGTATGTCCAAACTACAGCTTTAACTGCTATGAATAACTGTCCAAAAAGAAGGACAATTTTCCCTACCATTAGTAATAATTTTCAGAGTTCCAGCCAAGATAGAGGCACAGGTAGATATGCTTCACCTCCTCGCACAACCAAAAGAAGGGAATGACCAAGTTAAAAAACAAAAAACAACCAGAGCTGCCAGAAAATTGAGCTGTATGGAAGTCTGACAACCAAGGAGTTAGACAAGAAACATTCATCCAGACTGGGGCACTGAGACAAAGAAATATGGCCCATGTGAAAGAACAGAACAAAACTCCAGAAAAACAACTAATAATGAGGAGATAGCTAACCTATCAGATGCACAGTTGAAAACATTGGTAATCTGGATGCTCACAGAAATGCTGAGTATGGCTGCAAAATAAAAGAAGTGAAGGCTATGCACAGTGAAATAAAGCAAAATATACAGGGAAACAACAGTGAAGGGAAGAAAACCGGGACACAAATCAACGATACAGAACAAAAGGAAGAAATAAACATTCAATTGGAACACAATGAAGAAACAAGAATTCAAAAAAATAAAGAGAGGCTCAGGCTCAAGAACCTCTGAAACAGCTTTAAACGTGCCAATGTCCAAATCATAGGGGTGCCAAAAGGAGAAGAAATTGAAAACTTATTTGAAAAAATAGTGAAAGATAATTTCCCCAATCTGGTGAAAGAATAGACAACAAGTCCTGGAAGCTTTATTAGTTTTCCAGACTATAGCTTTATAGTCTGGAAATGGATGACTACAGTTAGAAATAGCTATGGCTCAGTCATATTTCTGTAAGAATTCACCCAGGTTTTGAGAGGACAGTCACGAATTCCTTTGGCTCATCAGCAATACATTTGTTTCATCTTCCTAGGGCAAATGACTTCATGCATTCTTTCAACATTAACTAAATGCCTACTATATCAAGGGCACCATCTAAGCATTGTGGAATCAAAGATGATTAAGATACAGTTCTGTCTTTCAAGAAGCATGCAGTTTACTGGAGGAAAGAGATAAACTGACTGAATTGTAGAGTACACATATAACAACACCTCATGATTTATACTAGAAAATCTTTCATAGCATAAGCTTTCTTAATTTTGTCTTCACAATCTAGGGGACTCACTATTGTAGCTCCTGAGTAGTAAATATGAACACACTATGTAATTCAATGGTTCAAGGATCCATCTGGGCAACACATACAACAACTCTCAAGAACTGTCGGATGATAGCAAGAGTAATAAGGAGAAGCATGCCTACCTTATACCAAAACATGCCAGGAAGAAAATAATAAGCCCCTAATTATTTTATATTAAATTTAAACATCTAAAAATAATTTCTTCTCTTAATGAATTGAATAAGATAAAAATTAGAATTAGAGTTTTCTTAAAACAAAAACAAATCTTATATTCAAGTTTGCTTCTCACTGAAGTTAAAAGTTCTATTAAGAAAACTGTCTTACTAGCAAGATTTGGAGAAATTTCAATGTATTGTATAAAGTATCATTAATCCATGAGAAAAAATCACTATTAAAATATATATTAATCCTTTTTTAAAAAACAAAATACCACTAAAACACTGTCCCTGAAAAAATTTAACTTATACAATAGATCCATGTGTTTACTAATGTTGAATAGTAAAAGAGGTACCTTTTAATAGCACCTGTGAGTGTTCCTTACTTATTTAGTAGTATCTACTCCATGTGAACAGGCTAATTTAACTTTCAATTAATGGTTTCTGCTGTCAACATTCTCCATATAACACCTGAATGGATGAGTCCAAAGTCCCTGGCCCATTTCAACATGAGCACCGCTCTCATCATTTTTCTTCAATCGTGGTTACTCACACAAAGCAATAAAATTCACTTTCCAGATGATAGTTTTCTGACCATTATTTCCTATTTTCAAACCTAAGAATAGCTTTTTAAAACCTAAAATAGTGTTTAAATGCTTCTCACGTGAAAGAAAAAGTCTTCCCACCAACTGACTGCTCTTAATGTCACATCTCTGTTCACTTGTCCTTCTTCTCCCTTCTCCTCTTAAACAAATTTTATTTTATTTTATTTTTTTTTAAAGATTTTATTTATTTATTTTTAGAGAGGAAAGGGAGGGAGATAGAGAGAGAGAGAAACATCAATGTGCGGTTGCTGGGGGTTATGGCCTGCAACCCAGGCATGTACCCTGGCTGGGAACCGAACCTGTGACACTTTGGTTCGCAGCCCGCGCTCAATCCACTGAGGTATACCAGCCAGGGCTATTTAAACAAATTTTAAAAAGCCAATTTATTTATGGTACAGTTCACTAAGCAAGATTTAAAGTCTTCACACACCTTGTAAAGCTTCACAGGAACATGTTTTCATATTCTTCCCATTAAACCATGCCTCTTTTCTTCCTCAAGACATTGTTTAAGATTTTAGGGGGAGACTTCCGGCAAGATGGAGGAATAGGTGGACACACCGTACCTCCTCGCACAACCAAGATTAGAACAACAATAATTTACAGTCAGAATAACACCCAGATCCGGCAAAGGATTTATTTGAATGGAAGTCGGGCAGCCAAGAAGTTGAAGTAGACGCGTTCATCTGAACTGGTAGGATAAGACGAGCAGGGCGGGCGCGGGGCTGGCTCGGGTTGGCAGCGCGCGGAGGTCGGGGGAAGGTTTGGTGCGAACCCGGCGCAAAAGCCATCCGACACGCAAGAAGGCAGCGGTGATCCCTGAGTACGCAAGCTGCGGCTGGCAGACCCAGAGGGGTAGTGATTGTGGACCAGGGCAGAACTTGCGGCCCGGAAGCCCAGACAAGGGTCTGAGTCCAGGAGAACGGAACTACCGCCATTGTTTTCTCCCCGCCCCACTCCCGCCCCGCCCCCACATATAATGTCACAATCTAGCGACTGGGGTGCCCAGCCCCGTGAGCATCTAAGGCTCCGCCCCCCACCGTAAAAAGAGCAACCAGACCGAAAAAAAAAAAAAAAAAAAAGGAGAGACAGGGGAAAAAAAAAATATGTTTTCAACAGAGCAGATCAGTCCCCCAGGACTCATCCTTTTGAGCGACCAAGAATTAGCCAATCTATCAGATGCGCAGTTCAAAACACTGGTGATCAGAAAGCTCATGGAACTGGTTGATTTTGGACGAAATCTAGATGAAAGAATGCAGATTACCATAAAACAGATGCAGGAAGACACGCAGAGGAGAGCCAATAGTGAAAGGAAGGAATCTGAGTCTCAAAACAATACAGTGGACCAGAAGGAAGATAGAATCAACCAAGCAGGAAAGCATGATGAAATAAGAATTCAAAAAATTGAGGAAAAGATTAAGAGCATCCAAGACATCTTTAAACGTTCCAATATCCGAATTATAGGGGTACCAGAATCGGAAGGGGAAAAGCAACAGATTGAGCACGTATTTGAACAAATAATAAAGGAGAACTTCCCCAAACTGGCAAAGGGAACAATCTTCCAAGAAATCCAAGAAGCTCAGAGAGCCCCAAAGAAGTTGGACCCAAGAAGAAACACACCAAGGCAAATCATAATTACATTAGCCAAGGTGAAAACGAAGGAGAGAATCCTAGAAGCAGCAAGAGATAAGGGGACAGTAACCTACAAAGGAGTTCCCATCAGACTGTCAGCTGATTTCTCCAAAGAGACCTTACAGGCAAGAAGGGGCTGGAAAGAAATATTCCAAGTCATGAAAGACAAGGACCTATATCCCAGATTGCTCTATCCAGCAAAGCTCTCATTTAGAATGGAAGAGAAGATAAAGTGCTTCTCAGATAAGGTCAAGTTAAAGGAGTTCAGCATCACCAAGCCCTTATTTTATGAAATGCTAAAGGGACTTATCTAAGAAAAGAAGAGAAAGAAAAGACATGTATAGTAAAAGGACAGCAAACTCACAAATACTAACAACCACACCTAAAGCAAAACCAAAAGAAACTAAGTAAACAATTAGAACAGGAACAGAACCACAGAAATGGAGGACACATGGAGGGTTAGCAGCCCGGGGGTGGGAGGAGGAGAGAGGGGGAAAAGGTATAGAGAATAAGTAGCATAGAAGGTAGGTTGAAAATAGATAGGGGGAGGGCAAGAATAGTACAGGAAATGTAGAAACTAAAGAACTCATAAGTATGACACATGGACATGAACTAAAGGGGGAAATGTGGGTGGGAGGGGGGTACAGGGTGGAGGGGAGAGAAGGGGGGAAATGGGACAACTGTAATAGTATAATCAATAAAATATATTAAAAAAAAGATTTTAGGGGGAAGGTACTAAATATTACATTTTATTATTTAAAATATTTGTACACCACCACTAATTATTGATTATATTCATTAATACAAGAACCCTTACTTGAGACTACTTTGTTGGCCCATTTTGAGAGACCGTAAATACTTGAAATGATTTTTTTTTGGCTCATACATGTATCAGATATTTACTGAGTGACTTTTATGCAGAAGATAATGCAAAAACACATCAGAAATATGAAAGATAAATGAAACATGGCTGCTGCCCTCAAGAAGTCAGAATCCAATACAGCCAATTACTAACAAGCATATATTTTTAAAAAGTACTGAGGGTCACCAAAGAGCTTTTATTTATGTGGGTTTTATCTATCAATATTTACTATATTAGACACTAAAACTGAGAAACATTTAGAAAATCAGAGTGAAAAAGGCAAAAAGGCTTGGTGTTATTGTGAAAATAGTTCTGATTTTACAGATGCCTTGAAAAAGTTTCAGAGACTTCTGTACCCAGCAGTTTTCAGATCAATACATTGAGGTCTGCTGGTCTAACAGGGTGATCAGATAGGCATACAAACCATTCTGATACACCAAAAGCACTTCTGCTAGACCACTTAACACACCTCCAAATTACCAAGACTCTCAACTCCCCTTTTTTAAATATAACAGGTGCCCACAGCTTACTACACAGTAGTGGCTAATAGGTTAAAATCTCCAGTATTCATGCACACACTTCTGCTCCAACTATGCTAGAACCTTGTTTATGCTAGGTTTACTCTGATAGTAATTATACAATTTGATTATAGACTACACAATCCTATTACTTATGAGTATTGGGGAGGGAAATGCTTCTATGAAAGCTAGATTTAATGTTTTGGTAAATTGTTAAAAAACTATTGTCAAATTATGTAGTGCTTGTATGTTAAATTATGCAGAGACAACAGAAGACTAGCAGAGAAACATCAAAGGATTTTGAATTCATATTGTTTCAGAGTGCCAAAGTTCTTTCTCCATTTTAAAGAAACCAAAATTGAAAATCTAACTAAATTGTGGGTTTAATCTTCACAAGAAAGAGAAAGCAGATGCTTAATCAGACTCCTATACTAAAAGCAATGACCTAAAAGAATACTGGTAACTAAATGTACATTTACAATATTTGTAAGTTTTAAGATATAGTGTTTAAGACAGTAGAAATGCATATTAATATCATTTTATGATACCCTACCTTTGAATTTAACTGATCAAGTACTGGTCCTTCCATATATGGGCTGTGGGATTCTACTGTACAAAGTAGAATGTGTTGGGGAAGCAGAGGGGTGAAGGGATAGATCAAAAAAGAAAAAAAAGAAAGAACCCACAGACAAGGACAACAGTGTAGTGATTGCTGAGGGGAGTGGAAGAGGGTATGGCGGGGGATAAATGGGGATGGAAGGAGACTTGACTTGGGGTGGTGAACACACAATACAGGGTACAGATGATGTGTTGTGGAATTGTGTGTCTGAACTTGTATTACTTTCCGTTAACCAGTGTCACCCCAATATATTTTTTAAAAAGGAAAGAAAAGTAAAATTTGTTAAGGGTTATAAGGGCTTTAAGACAGAGACATACACAATTCACACACACACACACACACACAGATTATGTCCAGCTGGGGATCAAGAAGAGCTGTGATAGGTAAAACAATGTTTGTGCTGGACCTTGAAAAATGGGTTGGATTTAGACTGGGAAGTAAGTCAGAAGTGTAGTGAAGGTGGTGGAAACAGTGTGTACAATGGCTTTCATCTCTTTCTCTCTCACTCAGAATTTTAAACTAAGGGACCCACACCAGAAACTGCTGGAGGGACATGGTCATGACAGCACTCTAAAGAGACGCCACATAAGTTCATTCTACTAAGTCTTTGAAATGCCTCAATTCCTACCTTTTCCTAGGCTTGGCCATTTGTCCTCATCTTCTTTGGATGCTGGGATATATTCTAAATCCTTTCTAAAGGATTTGGAAGTCCTAAAGTCTTCCCCAATACCCTCCCACCTTTTTATTTATTTATTTATTTGGCTACACTGGTTAATAACTGGTTTCTGCTAATTGTAACCAAAAGAATTGTAATGAGTATGAGCACATGTTTTTGGTGATGGTTATTTTATTTATCTATAAAAATTTGAAGGAAGACTCTTAAAAGTTAAATATGCAGATCACATCCTATAAAAAGTATTGAAGGCTTCTATGCCCAGGCTGGTGTGGCTCAGTGGATTGAGTGCCGGCGTACAAACCAAAAGGGTGTCGGTTGGATTCCCAGTCTAGGGCACATGCCTGAGTTGCAGGCCAGGTCCCCAGTTGGGGGAGTGCAAGAGGCAACCACACATTGATGTTTCTTTCCCTCTCTTGCTCTCTCCCTTCCCCCTCTCTAAAAATAAATAAAATCTTTTTTAAAAAAGTATGTTAAAAAAAAAGAATTGAAGGCTTCCAGTTCTGATGCTGTCATAAATAGCAGTGTTATTTTGGAGATGTTACATTCCATCTCTGGGCCTCAGCAATGAAGTTCCTGGCATCTCTGAGATCTCTTAAAAAAAAAGAAAGAAAAAAAAAAAGAAAAACAACTCACAACTGGCCTTCCTCTCTAATTGGGAAAGTTTGACTATTTAGTGTTTACTTTGCTTGCTCTAATACTTTCTAAAAGACCTACATACACTTAAATTCTCTTTGAGTAGAAAATTAGAAACTGTTTCTTAGAATGACAAAATATTGAGAAGCTGTCCAACACCTGATAATACACAAACTTCTGCTCTAAGAGAAGCTTCCTATTGTACATCTCAATTTGAGATATACTCTATATTGAAGAATTCAAGAGAAGTAGTGACTTAAACTTTTTACAAGTTAAGGGCATTCCTAGTTTGAACAAGTTAAAGTAATAAGCAAGCAGGAAGGGTGCTTAGTAGCATTGGCATGTAAGCAATTTGAGCAGGTATGTTAGGAAGACAGTTGGCATTAGGAAGTACACAGGCATGCATTTCCACAGGACCACTTTGGATCCAGTTCAATGTGGAGGGCTTTAAGAGCACTTGCAACTCACATTGAAACACAGAAGAGTGAGCTAGAACCAAGGTTTTGGACTGATCCTCAAGACTTTTGAAGCTACTTTCCTGATTCACACTTACATCACACTTGTCTACCTTGTCTGGAAAAGTCGTGAAGAGACAGAATTTCCACAGAGCAGGTGTATTTAAAAGGTAAATCATTTTCAATATGCCTACTAGTCTCCATTGCCTCATTTAAAATCTTTTCCTCACAGATTTTGCCTGTGGTTCACAGGGTATGGCCTATTAACATAAACTACTTGGCATCTTAACAAACCAGTTAGAGAAACTTGCAATCCTTCTATTTTAAGAATGCAATCTTTATTCAAATTTGTAAATTGATGCTCTGATCTCTATTTAGTCTTCGGGATTTTTTTTTTAAATCAAGTTAATGTAGATCTTCTTTTTTTAAGGAAATATATATATATTTTTAAAGATTTTATTTATTTATTTTTAGAGAGGGAAAGGAGGGGGAAAGAGAGAGAGAGAGAGAAACATCAATGTGCGGTTGCTGGGGGTCGTGGCCTGCAACCTAGGCATATGCCCTAGCTGGGAATCGAACCTGTGACACTTTGGTTCGCAGCCCGAGCTCAATCCACTGAGCTACGCCAGCCAGGGCAAGAAATATATTTTTTAAGAATTTATTTATTTATTTTAGAGAAATGGGGAAGGGAGGGAGAAAGAGAGGGAGTGAAACACCAATGTATGGTTGCCTCTAGCACACCCCATACTGGGGATATGGCCTGCAACCCAGGCACGTGCCCTGACTGGGAATCAAACCGGTGATGCTTTGGTTCACAGGCCTGCGCTCAATCCACTGAGCTATACCAGCCAGGGCCAGTCTTCGGGAATTTTAGGAATAAACGATCATGCTCAGATTTCAGTAAACTTACAGAGTTAGCATTTGATTAGCTACCTCACAAATAACAAATAAGCAGTCATATAAATATTCCCAAAAGTTATGTTAACATAATATGTTTTCTTACAATAATATTCAAATTACAACTATGCCTAATGCCCTGGGAATCCCCAATTTTAAATAGAATATTGAAACCATAATTTGAGAACTAGATTTAAGATTTAGAAAACATTTCAACTTCCTCACTCATGGTACCACTCTTCAACTTTTCCCCTACAGAATGGGGAAAAGAAGGATGTATATTCCTATATAAGGGATGTTGTGATGCTGATCAAAGGGTACCTATGAATTAGAGTGGTCAGCTAAGAAAGAAAATCAAAGAAGGAGGCCATACATATGTGAGTTTGTTCTGTGAGTCTACAGAAACCATAACAGAATTTTGATCAAAGAAACAGTGACTGGACATTTTAAAAACAACATTTGTATGTTCTAATACTTTTTGCTTGTTACATCACATGTATACTTAATATAAAAACCTCTTAACAGATGTGGACATGATGTTGTGATGTTATAAAGAGACAATCTCTAATCTCAAAGTTGCTCTAAAGAATAATAAAATAGAGCTTTATTTAAAAAAATGAATGCTACTCCTGGTAGCCTTGAGGAAAGGAGGCTGCAATGGCAGAGGAGGTCGCCAAAGCTCGGGCTGCTCCACCTGTTGGAGACATGATCTCCAGGAAGATCATTTACAAGGAAATACCAGCCAAGGTCATTTTTGAGGATGACCAGTGTCTTGCCTTTCATGACATTTCCCCTCGAGCACCAACACATTTTCTGGTGATACCCAAGACGCATGTATCCCAGATTTCTGTAGCAGAGGATGATGACAAGAGTCTTCTTGGTTATTTAATGATTGTTGGCAAGAAAGGTGCTGTTGATCTGGGCCTGAAGAAGGGTTATCAAATGGTAGTGAATGAAGGCTCAGATGAGGGACAGTCTGTTTATCATGTTCACCTCCATGTTCCTGGAGTCGGCTGGTGAATTGGCCTCCTGGTTAAGCATGTTTTAAGGATAATTTTCCTTACTCTAGGCAATGATCAGTTTTGCAAGTTAAACAGTACACTTTATTTTTGCCTGTGTATAAAGAGATTGAGGAAATAATTTCTAAAAGATGTTGCATGTTTTGGGAAAAAATGAATGCTGTAATGTAATAATAAATGCAAAGGGGTGGGAAAATCATAGTACTGTAATAGTTTTAGTTATACCTTCATCAAAGGGTGTAATCCAGCTTTGACTGCTTCATTTGCAGTTAGAAAGAATTTAAAATGACAACAGCAAAAGTGATTAAACAGAGAGAAAAACAAATCCCTATAGGAAAGATTAAGTCTCCTGGAGAAAAAACTTCCACTATAGTGCTATATTTTAGTTAAACAGTGCCACACACTATGCTAACTGTGGTGAGGGGAACAAAGGAAGTAAAATACAGACACCCGTGCTTAGGAAAGATTACAATACTGTTGAGGGATACAATATTATTAATGAAATGCATATAGATGATCAACAGCATATTTTTAAATCAACTGAATATGATCCAAGTTTTATTAATTTCATCCTATTCTCTTCACCATGTTTAATTAGTGACAGCAATGATATCACATACTAGTTTAGTTGTTTTTAATTTTCAAGATACTTTCATAGTAAGTGATCCTCACAACTACAAGGGAGAAATTATGTCCCCATCATTAAGAACTCCTTTCAGGTAAGTTCCCTTTCCTTAGCTCATCAATGTCTTTAATAAAGTAGTTCTTCAATTCTGATCATTACAATCACCTGCAAAGGTTAAAAAAAATACTAATCTTACTCCCAGAGATTATACTTGAACCTCCTTGTGAGGACAAGAGGTAGTGGTATTTTTATAGCCTCCTTAGATCATTCTAATATGCAGCAGCCAGAGTTAAGGACTGCTGCCTTAATCTTTTTCTCTCTCTCTCACCCCTTCCCACTTTTCCTCACCCTGTTAGTTTTATTTCCTGGGGTAATCTCACAGGCTCAAATATTTCATCAAATTTAAGATACTGTCAACTGTAATAGTCACTATTACTTTATGTGTCACTAAGAAAGACAAAATACTGCCATGAAACTTTTACAAGCCAATAATTTTAACACATATCCTGAATGTCTTAACATTTCAGAAATGTTAAATGTCAAAAAATGTGCAATATAACAGAGTTCTCCATTCCTAATTTATAATCACTCTACTCTCTATGAGTAAGAAACTGCATTTGCTCCTATGAACCATCATATCCTGTTCTGCTATCCAGGCACCCTTCTCTCTCCCACACCATCTCACCACTAAAATCACAACAGTATCTAAAGATAAGAGGATAATAGAAGGAACAGTGGTAGGGGACAATTTGGGAGCTGAGACCCTTTTGGTCAGTGATTTCAAAGTAATATTAGCTTCATAAGTTTAAGTCACATCCTTCACTTGGAGACGTTGCATGTCAACTGTAATAGTCACTATTACTTTATGTGTCACTAAGAAATTAATAACCATTATATAACCATTAATGGTCATTAATAACCATTATATGGTTATTAATTTATAACACCTCCTTCTCAAAGAGAAGGTAAATGCTGTTTTACCAAACAGCACTATAAAAATGAGTTCAATACAATAATACAATTTCAATGTTCACTTGATGGTTTATGGAAGTAGTTTTCTCATTTGGTTACAATAAAATTTTCCAGTGAACAATGTATAGGCTACATTTCAAAAGACAGAAATAATTTTAAAAAACTTAAATGATTCCTGCTTACAGAATTATAAAACAGGTTTCTTTAAAATACTCATCTTCTAATGTACATTTAAAGTATTAATTAATGTAATTTATAGATTGTTTTCAAGATTACCTCTGTAATGAAAGGCAAAAAAATACAGATGGAATTTTGCTTGCACTTCTCATTTAGTCTGTCATTTTTATTTGTGCTCCTTTTGATACATAGTGCTTTATTTATTTTCCATACTTCTCAAATGAGGCTAAAAATTTGCTGATGTAGCAAAGTTTCCTGGACTTTTTGAAGACCCAGTCCAACACTATAAAACTTTTAAAACTCTACTCATCTGACTGGAATTACCCATCCACATCACCTTCCTGCCAATGGCTACATTTGGTGAGTCCTAGGAGCACACAAGCACTCTGCATAGTTGGGTAGACACTGTGGTCAATTAGCAACATAAGGTAGGTAAGTATTGTAGTATGCACTTTTGTTAGTACAACCTCAGTACCAGATAACATCTAATGTAGACAAACTTTATTATTTCCAAACAAAATAAAACTTGAATATTCAAATAGATTCAGATTAAAATGGATAAATTTTAAAAATTGGGACAAATGTAATAGCATAAATGATGATATAAATTTAAAAATAGAGAATGGATAAATTCTTGATTCTTAAAATGTTAATACACTACACTATTCAATTTATCTTTATTTTTTTTAACATACAGAATGGCGCTGAAGTAAAATAGTCATAGCTGAATGTCAAAATGAATGTTTCTCACATTCAATCATAATGATGTCAATGACATCATTTCCCATCAGTTGATAGATAAAATGGGAATGCCTCCCACTGGCCTGGAATCAGGTCTGCCAAATGTAGGCAGTAGAAAATCAGCATCACTATATACTGAAAAGTTTAGCTAGAATTTGGTTAGGAATTGGGCCTAACTAATGGATATGCTCATACCAAGAACCTGACAATGGCACTGTTTAAATCTTCAAAGTTGGCTAAAGGGATCTGTTTATGCATAGTTTACAGATGTCTAAGATAGAGGTGATCTAACTCTAATAAAGGGCTTTGGTACTGAGTATAAAACAGGGTCCTTACCTTTTTTAAAAAAATCCTTCTACCTACAAAGCAGATGAAATTCTTAAGTCTAGCGGATCTAAGTGAACTGATTACTGATGTGCAGGTTAAGCCTTTCTACTGAAACTACTGAACTGATTAATTCCAGTTTGTATCTACAGTAAGGCAGAGAAATGTAGTCATATAAACCAGGGATGTTTCCCTTGGCTTTGGTACTGGCACCATTTTAATAGTTAGGGCTATGCGGACCTGATTAATACTACCTAGGGCAAACTTTCCCTACCCCACAATCCCCCAAGCAGGTAAATATAAATTTAGAATTGACTGACAAAAAGACAAGCTGGCTTTCTCCGAGGGGCATGTAGACCACGATAGTCAGCAACGACCAACAACCCCCTGCAATTTCTGTAAACTGCAATCACTTTATTTTAATGGGGGTAATAGGGAGTGATGAGGGTAAAGTGGATCATATTGGGTGCCATTTTCTGCAAGTTGGAGGCAACAGAACACAAAAGAAAAGTCCTATGGTTTGATATGAGATTCTAGTCACACACTCAGACTAGGCTTCCATTAACACTACTGTGGCCAGCCACAGATGGCAAACAAATCACACATGTCAGGATTGCGGAAGCCAAGAACAGCCGAGTGAAGTGTAGAGTGAGAAACAGTGATCACGGGTTATAGGCATATGATGTGGTGGTTTAGTCTGTCAAAGCAAGCAGAAGAAACAAAGAACAAGTATCAGTAGTTTAAAAAAAAGAGACAGCAGAAACCACAAGTAAGCGAGTTAGCAAATATAAGGCAGGCTTGGGGTGAGTGATGGATGAAGAGGTCAGCAGTCCAACTTCTGCAGCCTCCTCTCCCCAACCCATGGAAGCCCATCCTGTAGCAGCACTAGCTTCACTTCTCCATGAAGGGTACCTACAAGTGGGCAAACAGGCTGTAAGGAAGCAGACCTGGTATCACATATTATTCAGCTACATCACTTTAAACATACAAAGAAAATGCTAGCACAGTTTCTACCACTAAACCACAGTTATGTTCTATTGATTGTTCTGATGTCCTGTCAACTTCATTAAAAGAGGACTCTACCTGTAAATAAAATTGTTATGCTTTTGTTATTATATGGTACTACTCATGTGCAGTGATGATTAACATAAAAATTCCATGAATATATTTCCAAAGTTGTACTAAAAACCCCCAATCTATTCACCAGTTCTTAAAAAGTCATATACATAAGAAAGTCAACACATACATGAAATTGTTAGACTTTTACAGTAAACTCTTAAATGATGTAGGACTGAGAGGAAGCTCTAGTCCAAGTGATAGCTATCAACAAGCTTTATAATTATAGATAAAACACTAACAATTCTCTGAAGTGTAATTTTATTTTCAGTAGAGTAAATAGGATGAATTTCATGGCCTTTAAACAAAAACTTAGTCCTAAAACATGTTATGCCTTAGATTTGCATTTTATTTCAATGAACTTCTGATCATCTCAACAACACATAAATGTTGAATTCAAAATCTGTTATAATTAAGAATATAATTTTTTATCTGAAAAAGTCTAACCTTGTTTAGAGAAAATGTAAGCTAAGCATTTTTAGAGGAATCTGCTCCAATATTTCTATCACCATACCACTGAAGAATTTAAAAACATCTTTAATATAAAAGAAATATAAATTAATTTAATCTAAAATCTAGTCTAATTCTGAAAACAATGTAGTTCTCCAGAATAATTTAGCAGTCAGACCAGTCAAATAACGGTGTATTGGGGACAGTGTCCACATTTTTTACCATGGGACTTTAAACTCTAAAACTGAAAGCTCAGACCACTAAAATGCTTTGGAAGGTAAGCATGTTACAAGGGAAGGAGAAAAAAATGAGGGGAGGGGGACACTACAGTCACATGTCATTCCAGCTGCCAAGTTTTTTTTTTTAAGCTTAGGTTTTGGCCCTTTCATCCTTTGTGAACACTGAAAACAACAACAACAAACCAGTGTCTCATGACACTATTTTAGTGCAGGTGTTTTGAACCTGTCTTATCTTCACCCAAATGCATGCATGCATGCACGCACACACACACACACACACACACACACACACACACACACACTGAGTTATATTTTCTACATCAGTCCAAGTCTTTTGTTCAGTACTGAAGCAGGTTTAGGGTGAAACAAGCTTTATTTTCCATAGGAAATCTTAACCAAAAAAATGTAAATGATTACTGCGAAGGCTGTATTTAGGGTAAAAAAAAAAAGCAGAACCTTTTATTAAAGGATATTAAGAAAATTCCTTCTCTCTTGCTAAAGGACCCCAAATCAGAATCATACAAATATCCAATTAAATTCAAATACAATGTCACAAATGACAGGTTTACATATTCTCATTTGGGTTTCTAAAATGACTATACCACTGTGCAATGTGTGACATTTTATAGGAGAGAAAATCCTATACACCTAATTCCTTTCTCTTTAGGTTTCCTTTTTATAATTTACTTTAAAAAAGGATACTAATTCAATAT
The DNA here is from genome assembly GCF_004126475.2 of Phyllostomus discolor. NCBI lineage: Eukaryota > Metazoa > Chordata > Mammalia > Chiroptera > Phyllostomidae > Phyllostomus > Phyllostomus discolor. The sequence continues at coordinate 46,487,897 of NC_040913.2, read as the reverse complement.
ATAGTACTCTCCAAAAGATGACAGTATTATTCAATATTAAGCCTACCTTATTAAGCAACACCTTAGTATATGTTTAGAAATGGATGAAAACTCTCACTTAGCTGGAGAATTATACAGCTGTAATCACTTAACTGCCAGAGGCAATTCAATTTATTCGGAGTGACTTTTATTATTTCAAAAAATATACATGAAAATCTTTGCACAACAAATTCCTTCCCTGATACAGTTAAATGCAAATTATCTCCCCCCCCCCTCATCTTACTCCAGAGAGCTCCTGCATATACAGCTGATACGCCACCTACTGCAAAATTGAGCTGACAGAGCCAAGCGACACTGCCAGCATTTCCATTCTATCACCAGGCTGGAGCTGAATAAAGGCGTGTTTGTGTGGCAGTTTCTTTTATAAAAATCTCAAAGCCAAAAGAACAAGCTCAAATAGCATTTTCAAAAATGGAGTGTAAACTAAATAGAAGAGAAAAAGAAAAGGAATATGAAGAGAAAGACAACAACCTGGAAGATGCTGACCAAGGAAAGAACTGCAAATCTTCACTGATGACGCTAAACGTTGGTGGATATTTATACATTACTCAAAAACAAACACTGACCAAGTACCCAGACACTTTCCTTGAAGGTATAGTAAATGGAAAAATCCTCTGCCCATTTGATGCTGATGGTCATTATTTCATAGACAGGGATGGGCTCCTCTTCAGGCATGTCCTAAACTTCCTACGAAATGGAGAACTACTACTGCCCGAAGGGTTTCGAGAAAATCAACTTCTCGCACAAGAAGCAGAATTCTTTCAGCTCAAGGGACTGGCAGAGGAAGTGAAATCCAGGTGGGAGAAAGAACAGCTAACACCCAGAGAGACTACTTTCTTGGAGATAACAGATAACCATGATCGCTCACAAGGACTGAGAATCTTCTGTAATGCTCCTGATTTCATATCAAAGATAAAATCTCGTATTGTTCTGGTGTCCAAAAGCAGGCTGGATGGATTTCCAGAGGAGTTTTCAATATCGTCAAATATCATTCAATTTAAATACTTCATAAAGTCTGAAAATGGCACTCGGCTTGTACTAAAGGAAGATAACACCTTTGTCTGTACGCTGGAGACTCTTAAGTTTGAGGCTATAATGATGGCTTTAAAGTGTGGCTTTAGACTGCTGACCAGCCTGGACTGTTCCAAAGGGTCAATTGTTCACAGCGATGCACTTCATTTTATCAAGTAATTACTTGTGTCACAAACAAAGGCAACAAGCATGCAGCCAGCAAGCTTCGGAAAAGCACAGCATCAAAAGCATCCCAAATACTGTGCCCAGCCAGCTCTGTACTCAAAGCCCTGCTGCTAATCAATTACTGTGAGCTAACGGTATGTAAATTATATTGCTAAAGATGTCCTTCTTTAGGGTTTCCTGCAGTCTCTTACACTTAAAATGAAAACAGTGATCTTCTATATATTGTAAATAAAGACTGAATGCTTTTGTTCTTTGTTTATTTTTCCTTAGGCTGTCTTTCAATCCAAGAATGTCATGGATATTTTCACAATAAACAAGCATGTACGTTATTGTTTATTTAAATAAATGGTAATAAAATATTTGAAGGGGCTACAAGATTTAAAATCCTTTTTACTTATGGCAAAAGTCTACAAAGAAACTGAACTGGTAAAATTAACCATTGAGAGCAAAATAGATATGCAAATCTACTAAAACAGAGCATAGTGAAACCAAATAGAGTGTAAAAAGGTATTAAAGCTATTGATATAATTTTTAATGGTAGGAGCCAAAAGCTTATTTATAATTTCTGTATTGCACACTAGAATTATAGCTGAATTGATGATATATTGCTGAAAATTCCTAGAAAACTGCTTGATAAAAATAAAAGCACTACTAGGTTCTTTGCCTGTACTAATAATTTTAATAAAAAGTTACGCACGTCACTTTTAAAACAAATATTGCCACTTGATGATTTCACACAGTATTATTCATTGATGTAGGCAACTGGCAGGCTGCAGTTACCCTGGCTGGTCTTGGAAGTGACAAAAATCAGCAGATTCATGCCTTTTCAGGCTGAGCTCCAACACAGTGTGGATAACTTAGTCTCAACATGGTATGGCATAATAATAATATGGGAGTTCATTTTCAGTATCACCCTAAATATATATTCATTTTTCAAGCTCAAAAATAGTAAATGAGCATCACTAAACATTATTCTTATTCAATGAGTTGTGTTTAATTTCTTCATGCTAAACAAGAAGTTATTTTTTATAATTAAGTTTTATATATGTCTGCCTCAATAAAATAATCTGGACACTTAGCTCTAAATATGAGTGCATTTTTTCCTCCCAAATAACAGTTAATTATTTCTATACCACTTATTTTGGATTCTAAAATCAAATTATATCTTAAATTTGCTCCTTTAAAGTTTAACCATTAAAACTTGTAACGAAATCTTAACTTTAATAAATTTCAACAAATGATTTTTGAAAATCTTTACTGAGGTTAATAAATTAGCAAATATGATAAAAGTTGCCTTATGCATATAAATTTAGATTAAATTACCAAAGCTAATATTCTCAGATCTATAACTGACTTCCAGTTACAACATCTAAAGTAACAGAAAAGCTGGCTGTACATACTAAAAGAAATATTTAAAAATTATACAAAGAAGTCCTTTAAAAATTCACATTAAAAAAAAAATACTCCACATTAACCACACTATTTTTTTTTCAGTACAAGAAAAAAAAGCTGCTACTAAAACATCAAATTTTCTCTTATGTATTTGAAAATGGCTTAATTAAAAACAGAAAAAATAGTGAAATCTATTTTAGCAGTTTAGTAATTGAACTGTTGTTTATATACCTACCCTGCATATGAGTTGACTTTTCCTTGGCATTTGGACTTTGGTAATAAAAAAACACTGTAGCAATTTTAATGTTAAAGCAAGACTTTTTTTTCATTATGGATAATACAAATAGCCCTGACATCTTTTTACCGGAGATATTTGAACAAATCTCCTTACAAGTATTATAAATAAGGTTTTACATCAACTCACACAAAAGAGAATTTAACTCTTATACCAAATTATTATTGATGGAAACCACTACTTAAAGAAATTTGTCATTCATTTTTATATCTTTCTCTAAAAATTTTATCTGGATGCATTTAAGTCCTCCTCAAGCTTTTGATAAACCATGATATCCTAAAACAATTAAATAACCTAGAAGTAAATTTGACTAGATTGATTACTCTTGTGTAACTTTTCATAAATGTGTATTTAAAACTCAAAATTACTTGCACTTGGATTTACATAATCATATTGTGTTTTAAGTGTATAGAAAATATCTATTTTTAAATTTTGCTGTTTTCTAAAAATATTTGGAAATATTTTCCATTTTAAAAAAATCAAGAATCATACAAAATGCTGACTGTAAGTCAGACTGAAGCTGCCATAATATTTTTGTTTGCAGTCACTGAAGATTTCCTTTCTCCAATCTTTCCACCAAAGAATAAATCACAAAGTAACTCTTTATCTTCTATTTCAGAAGAAGGGTAATAAAAGGTAGGTTACTATACCTGCCATGAGCCAAATATATATACCCTTATATTTGAAAATATCCCGCAGTGACTGTAGCACTGCCCTTAAAATATGAAAAACAACACACAGCTATGTGTACTATATTTCTAAAATGTATATGGCAGCACGCAGAACAAATAAAACACTTAAGAGACTTTTCAAATAATATAAGAAACTATTATCCCGGACCGAAGATGATGATACTGATTAAGCTTGTTCAGTTAATTTTTTTTAAAAAGAAAATTACTTATACTTTAAGTGCTATCTTTAAGATGATAATAAAAGGTAACATTTATCATTTTATCACATGCCAAATGACATCCTATGAACATATATTATTTCAATTAATTCTCAATTAACCCTAAGAAGGTATTATTATTCTTTCCTTCTTATAGATGACACAGGGACTCAGAGATGAGTCCTGCTTAGAATCCTGCTAAGGTCATACAGTCATTAAGATATAAAGATGTAACCAAGATTTGAAACCCAGGTACACTAGTTCCAGAGCCAACAGGAACTATGTCTGCTCTTGCAGACCACTTTCACCTCTAACACCTAGAAACTGGCTTAAAACAGGCATTCATGAAGTATGAGCTGAACATAGGATACCAAAACACAGGTTTGCCTCACTTGTTAAAAATCTCATAATGTAGGTACTCTTAAAATTTGAGAGAAAAACTGAATTTTGGAAAAACAAATAATATTTTTATTTTTTTTAAAAGATTTTGTTCATTTATTTTTAGAGAGAGGGGAAGGGAGGGAAAAAGAGAGTGAGACATCAATGTGAGAGAGAAACATCCACTGGATGTCTCTCAAAAGTTGTTCTGTTCAGGAACTGAACCTGCAACTCAGGCATGTGCCTGGACCAGGAATCGATCTACTGACCTCTTGGTTTGTGGGACAATGCCCACCCCACTGAGCCACATCAGTCAGGGCACAAGTAATATTTTTAATATTATGTCATTTAAAGAACATGACATGAATCATCTCACAAGAGTAAAGAATATCCTAAACCAGTCTATTGGTTAATCTAGATTTTCACATATCAGATTAAATAAAAAGGAGGTTAACTTTTTATGATTTGTACAGTCCACAGAACTGATGTGTTATGAAGAAAAAATGTCACAGTCAAACACACATGGGCTCTGGAGTCAGACTTCAGTTCAAACACAATTAACTCCCACTAACTTGTTTACACATTTGTAATCAAGATTCTTAACTTCTTTGAACTTCAACATCCTCATAGTGAAGTGGAGTTGATAATGATTAGTTGCTAGTTTTTATAAGGCTTAAATTAAATTCTAAATTATATGTAAAGTGCCTCATCCATCACAGACCTTCAATAAGAAGTGGTTATTATCCTGTGTAAAGGTATCTTCATGATATAACCATGAATAACAGGCACAAATATGCACGTTTACATTCATAAGACTTTCCACTTAGACATGAACAGCAGGGAGAACTTTAACAAACACAGACTTAATACTGTGATGAATACTGTAAGACACAGAATATACTTTCAGCTGCTCCAGACAAATACAGTTTTCATTTATATTAGTATAAAATTATATAGGAAGCTTTTTGGGACTTCTTGCACAAAATAAGCAGTGTTTGCTGCAGTCATGGCTAACACCAGTGCTGCCTCTAGAGCTCATGGAGCTCCAGCCAAAGAAGAGGGACGGTAAGTAAAAAGGTCACTATATCATGGCTCCTACAAAGCAGACTGTCCACAAATTGACTGGTGGCAAAATACCAAGGAAGCAACTGGCTACCAAAGCTACTTTCGGGAGAGCACTGTCTACTGCAGGGTTAAGAAACTTTATTGTTCCAGGCCTGGTAACATGGCACTTGGTGAAATTATGTTATAAGAAGTACACTGAAATTCTGATTCACAAACTTCCCTACCAGCATCTGGTGTGAGAAATTTATCAGGACTTCAAACAAATCTGAGCTTCGAGAGAGTGTTTTATAGGAGGCAAGAGAGGCCTGTCAGGTTGGCATTTTTGAGGACACCAGCTTGTGTGCTATCCATGACAAATGTGTAACAATTATGCCAAAAGACATCCAGCTAGCATACCACACACATGGAGAGTGAGCTTAAGAATCTACTATGATGGGGAACATTTCATTCTTTTAAAAAAATTCTCTTCTTCCTGTAATTGGTAGTTCTGAAAGTTAGATATTTTTTCCTCATGGGGTCAAAGGGAACCTAAGTATAGGACTGCAAGTGGAAAATAGCAGAAATAAGGTATTGACAGTTTTTCCATTTTCATTTGTGTATGAATTTTTAAAATATAAATGTGAGGACATAAAACATTAATGTACAATGAAAGGTTTCAGTGAACTAGTTTCAACAGCTGAACTTTATAACAATATAAATAAATCTGTTAAATTTTCTGGACCATTCCAGCATTTGGATTTTTTTAAAAAAATAAGTAAATTTCTTGATGACAACTAAATGGTGTTTGTGAGTTGTCCTACATGCAAGTACATGTTTTTAATGTTGTCTTCTGTGCTGTTCCTGTAAGTTTGCTATTAAAATACATTAAGCTATTAAAAAAGAACAAATGAATCATTACATCTGCTCCATCAGCAATTTGAAATCAGTGAAGAGTAATATATGTGACAACACAATCTTAAAGGTACCCCTATTTAATAAATTTCAGTGATTGTCTTAAATTATAGTGATGTCATTCAAGATTAAAATTAGAGTATCTGAATCATAATTATCTTTGATAAGAAGAGATGTAAATATGGCCTATCCAAAATCACATACAACCTAGAAATTACTACCATTTATCTTTGAAATATAGAATAGTTACTTCTGTAGCAGATTTATCTTCCTAATCACACTTAGCTTAAAGCTAATATTAAAGTTAATTGGTGATAAAGAAAAGTATTGCTGGGCAGAGAGAAATATTTAAGATGAAATTTAAAATCTGCCTAAAATAATTTATAAAAGAAGTGACTGCATTCCTACTTCTCTTGACAAAAATATACAATAGTTTGAGATTTTCTATCAAGTGAAAATCACTACATAAATATTATAAACTGTTATAAGGTACCTACATTTAATTTTCCAACACTGCAAAAAATGTGGAAACTCTAGTTTTACTTAAGTCATTGGTTATTTGAGGAAAAATACTGAATTAGATATTAAAGAGACAATAATACATTTCTTTTTTTTTTTTAAGATTTTTATTTATTTATTTTTAGAGAGGGAAGGGAGGGAGAAAGAGAGAGAGAGAGAGAAACATCAATGTGTGGTTGCTGGGAACTGTGGCCTGCAACCCAAGCATGTGCCCTGACTGGGAATCGGACCTGCGATGCTTTGGTTTGCAGCCCGCACTCAATCCACTGAGCTACGCCAGCCAGGGCAATACATTTCTTTATTATGTGTCTTAAAGAAACTGTTCTGTGGCATCAAATATAAATTCATCAAATGCTACAATACCTAAAGTGTCATATAAAAGTTAACCTAATAACACGAGTTTTTCCAAACCCAGATTCCATAGTACACAGTGACATTTAAAAGCAAGTTTTAGGGGTGTGTGTGTGTGTGTGTGTGTATTTTTCCCCCCTTTTTAAAAAATCTAGTTAATTTTGAAATTGCTTTTTGAAGACAGGCCCAAAAGTAATTTTGATTACTATCCTACAGGATGTTTGCAAACTTTTTTTGTATCATTAAAATAAAAGTGAGCAAGTATACTGATTTCTTCTTAATTTCATCCTCACTGATTTTTGCCTCATTATAACAAATGTTTATCGACTAATTTTTAAGGTTTAAGGTTTAAAATAATTCTAATTTTTAGAATTGTTGAGTGATATTAACTTTAATCTCAAAAGTTGCTTGAATTTGATGACCTTCTATGATTTAATATGGTTTTATAAAGCACTAGAGCATTTAATTTAGGTATCATACCATTTGATGAATTTTCATTTATATGTATCTTGAAAAAGACATTAAAAAATAAATATAAATGCAGATATCTGTGATCTTATATCCTAACAAAACAATTCTTTATTTCTGCGTATTTTTCCTACTTGTGTATATATATATATATATATATTTTTTTTTAAAGATTTTATTTATTTATTTTTAGAGAGGGAAGGGAGGGAGAAAGAGAGAGAGCAACATCAATGTGCGGTTGCTGGGGGCTGTGGCCTGCAACCCAGGTATGTGGCCCGACTGGGAATCGAACCTGCAACACTTCATGTATATATTTTAAAAAAGAACTACAGAAAGAAAAAGGAAAGAGTACATATAGTTGTATACTTAAATAATTATTAATAAAGGTTTGATGATTATGGGAGAGAAACACCAAACAAAAGAATCTAGAAGTCATAGGTGACTGATTTACAAAACATACCAAAAAGATGCAACCACAGACATTCGTGATAGATGTCTGTTTGTTACAACCCAGCCAAAAAAACCTAACACACTGGGATTCAGTATATAAATATTCATCTACCTTGAGAACTGGAAGTAGGCTTTATTTTAAAATGTCATTTTAGTGCCCAATTATACTTACCTCCCCTCTTCTATCTTATCAAAATTTAGATTTTGATAAAATAAGATTATTATTTTTTGGAATATAAGGCTGACTGTACTTAATAAAAGGCAAAAAAAGGAGGTTCAACTACCATATTTTTTGGACTATAGGACACACTTTTTACCACATTTTTTGCTTCAAAAATTTTTTCCCTATTTTTCTTCTCTAAAACCTAGGTGAGTCTATTTTTCAGACCATAAGACACACCTAGGTTTTAGGGGGAAAAAAATAGGGGAAAAAAATTTGAAGCAAAAAATGTGGGGTAAAGGGGGGGGTGCATCTTATAGTCCGAAAAATATGCTATATCTCTTGTTATTACAGAGCAAAACTGTGTATGGTAAAATTCACTAGATGAGATGTAGAAAAATAACAAAGCTAGATATAAAAACCTAACAGTACTGAGGTACTAGTGAAATCAATGCTATGCATTAAGTGAAATCATTCCCATCTTCAGTCAGTATCACACTAAGACTTTAAATATAACTAAAGGTTGTAATATAACATTTTTAAGTAAAATTAATTTTAATTCTTTATCTTTTAGAAAATGAACATGTATCAAAACAATGGTCTTTAAGACAATAGGAAAGAAAAATGGCCGATAATTTAAAAATCAAAGTTAAAAAATATATATTAACTCCACTGATGTTAATAAATCCTAATGAAATAAAAAAAAGCTGAAAACACTTCTACAGTAACTACTGGTTTTCCAACAAGTGAACAATTACTAATGTCTCTTGCCTTCAAAGAAATCATCTATGGCTGGCTCTGTAAGTTTCAAAAATTAAGACATTATTAATGTCACTCCTCTGGGAAAGCAAATGAATTGGTGGAAAGTAGTAAGAAAAAGTGGGATATACTGGTAATCTGACCTTTTAATGGAGATCACAAAAATGCCTGGCATTCACTGAGGTGTTACCAGGTACCAGGCACAGTAGTAGGTAATTTACATGCATTATTTCCTTTAAGTCAAGGTACAGAGGCTGCTAGTTACTTATTTCTCTTCTTTGTTAGTAACCCTCAACCCTGATTCAGTGTGGCAACCATACCAAGATAAAACCCTGTATTTCCCAGTGTTCTGCAGCTGCTAGGTGAGGCCACGTTATCAAGTTCAGACCAAGAGTTAATATAAGCAAAACTAGGGTGTGACTTTTGGATATGGTCCTGCAAAGGGTTACAAAACAATGTGAGTTTTTGCCTTGCCCTATTGGCTCCATTTTGCTGCCTCGAATGCAGATGTGATGGTTACACTTGCAGAAGTCATTCTGTATCATTTCAGGATGAAAGCCACAAATTAATGATAGCAGATTGCTGCTGATAACCATAGAACCACCATCTCAGACCTGGACTTACAAGATTTTCCTTTACAAAGAGAAATATGTTTAATCACTATTTTGGGACATCTGTTAATCCTAACAGACAGAGGTAGGCAGAACCCTGTTTTACAAATGAGAAAATAGACATGTAGAGTTAAGCAACTTGCTGCAGTCACACAGCTAGTAAGTAACCTGCAAAGTGCCAAGCTTTTAACCACTGTGTGATACCTCCTTCAGACTATAAGCCAGAAACTCAATGAGAGACTCTCAACAGAGAATATGTGCCTTAAAAATGGGCAAGAGGATGTTAAAGAAAGGTTGGCAGCTCTACTCATTAGACTAGGTCAAGACTAAGCTTTAAAATACTGGAGTATGCCAAAGTTAACCAACAGAGAATCCAGTTTGGTGAGTTTGGAGCAGGAAAAAATTAGAACAGAGGACCCACTTCCAAGACATGTGGTGCTATGACCACAGAAAAGACAAGAAAACTAGTAGGTCAGGGCATAAATCTAACCAGGAAAGAAACCTCTGTGAGCCAGGTAGATTTTCTTCATTCAGGTACAAAATCATTATTGGATTAAATCCAGAAGAACAGATACCTGGGAATTACCACCAAACTGATTTCTAAAAATGGGAACTAAACATTCTTCCATGGGAACATATAAGAAAAAGTAAAATATCTTTAAGAAAATGGGGGCAGGGTAGGGAGGGTATTTATATATCAATTAAACACAAGAACAACTTTACAGAGTTCTGAGACACAGTCAACTTTTGTTCTGTGATTCTGTTCCTGTTCTAATTGTTTGCTTAGCTCATTTTTGTTTTTGTTTTTAGGTTCACTTGTTGCTAGTTGTGAGTCTGGTCTAATCTTACTATGAAATCAATTCATAGATTTGATTTTCTTTTCCTTAGATAAGTCCCTTTAACTTTTCATATAATAACGGTGTGGTGATGATGAGCTCCTTTAGCTTTTCCTTGTCTTGGAAGCACTTTATCTGCCCTTCCATTCTAAATGATAGCTTTGCTGGATGGAGTAATCTCAGACACAGGTCCTTGTCTTTCATGACTTTGAATACTTCTTTCCAGCCCCTTCTTGCCTACAAGGTTTCTTTAGAGAAATCAGCTGAAAGTCTTAGGGGAACTCCTTCGTAGGTAACTCTCGTTTTTTGGGTTGCTGCTTTTAAGATTCTCTGCTTATCTTTAATTTTGGGTAATGTAATTATGATGTGTCTTGGTGTATGCTGCCTTGGCTACACCTGTTTTGAGACTCTCTGGGCTTCCTGGACTTCCTGGAAGTCTATTTCCTTTGCCAGATTAGGGAAGTTCTCCTTTATTATATTTTCAATTTCTTGCTCTTCCTTGTCTCCTTCTGGCACCCTAATGATTCCAATACTGGAATGTTTAAAGTTTTCCCAGAGGTTCCTAAGCCTCTCCTCATTATTTTGAATTCTTGTTTCTTCATTCTATTCTGATTGAATGTTTGTTTCTTCCTTCTGCTCCAAACTGTTGATGTGAGTCCCAGTTTCCTTCCCTTTACTGTTGGTTCATTGCATATTATTCTTTATTTCACACTGCATAGCCTTCAATTTTTCACCTATTTTGTGACCATTTTCAATCATTTCTGTGAGCACCCTGATTACCAGGGCTTTGAACTGTGCATCTGATAAGTTGGCTATCTCTTCATCACTTAGTTCTATTTTTGGAGTTTGATCTGTTCTTTCAATTGGGTCATATTTCTTTGTCTAGGTGTACCTGTTATGTTGTAAGGGGCAGAGCCTTAGTTATTCACCAGGGAGGGGCAACCCACGTCACTGCGTTGTGGCACTGTATGTCCATGAGGGGTCCAAGAGGGAACAATGCTGCTTGCTCAGCTCTCGCCAGCCTTCAGTCACTTCCCATGCTATCCACACGCTAATTGGGCCTTTCTGTTGTTGACTCCCGGGTGGGTGATTTTTGTATACATTCTAGGACCCTGTGGGTCTCTTGAACGAACTCTTCTGTGAGGCTGGGCATTTCTCCTGTCACCACAACCCCCACAGATTTTTCCTGCCAGAGGTTTTGAGCCTTTATTTCCCTGCACTGGAACCCTGGGTTACATGGTCTGTCTCACTCCACAGTTGTTCCTCCTGGTTTATCTGCTCACAAATGTGGGACCACCAGGTCCTCCAGCTGCCACCTTGCCATACATCCTCTCTACTGCAGCTGCCCATGTCCCTCTTCTTCTTTAACTCCTTGGCTGCTGGACCTCCAAACAGATTTTCTGGCAGTACTGACTGATTTTTGTTTTTAAATTTGTTGTCTTTCTTTTGGTTGTGTGAGGAGGCAAAGTGTATCTACCTGTGCCTCCATTTTGGCCAGAAGTCTCTAATATCTAAGGCTTTAATCCATTTTAAATTTATTCTTGTGTGTGGTGTAAAAAAATGGCCTTGTTTCATTTTTCTGTGTATATATGTCCAGTTTTCCCAACATCATTTACTGAATTAACTATCTTTACCCCATTGTATGTGTTGCTTCCTCTATCAAATATTAATTGGCTATAAAGGTGTGGGTTTATTTCTAGGCTCTCTGTTCTGTTCCACTGATCTATTTGTCAATGTTATGCCAGTACCATGCTGTTTTGACTACTAAGGCCTTATAGTATAGGTTGATGTTAGGTAGCTTGATTCCTCCGACTTTGTTTTTCTTTCTCAGGATCACTGTTGCTGTGTGGGACTTTTTGTGGTTCCATATAAATGTTTGAAATACTTGTTTTAGTTCTGTGAAATATGTCATTGGAATACTGATAGCAATTGCACTGAATCTGTAGATCGCTTTGGTTAGTATGGACATTTTCATATGTTAATTCTCCCTATCCATGGACACGTGTTTTCACTTATTTGCATTTTCTTCACTTTCTTCCTGCAGTGTCTTATAATTATTCAGGTACAGGTCTTTTACATCCTCGGTTTGATTTATTCCTAGGTATTTTCTTCTTTTTGAGGCAATCATGAATAGATTTTTTCTTTTTGGTTATATAACCTGAATTTGATGATCATTTAAGAGGCAACACCTGCTCATCCACAAATAGATTTCGTATTTACTTCAAAATAAGTACTAGTTGTTTTGTACTACAGAGCTTTAAGAGATAAAATATAAAGTTACTGCTGCTTAAACCTTACTTTACACAGCCACAGGTAAGGCAAATTATTTATAAGTCATTACAAGACTTAAACACAAAAACACACATGTAAAAGAGTCCACTGAAAGGAAAAAGTATTTTGAATATTGGCAAACTACTAAATGAAAGAGGTCAACTAAGACCAATATAATTAAAAAGCCTTGACCATTACCTTGGAACCAAGGCATCTTTTAGCTCCAGTTGTTTATGGGGAGGGTATTAAATAATCAAACAGGATGAAGACAGAGAAACATTCTTTTTCTACAGCACTCAAGAAAGATGCCTACTAACCTAGTCCCCACCAATCTTTAAGGAAATGCAAAAGGAAAGGATTGGCTGAATGGCATTGTTTGGTCAATCTTTCTGGATTGAACATGGCCCTCACTGAACTTACTAATAATATCTTCTGCTTGGTTTCACTTTAATAATAGATTTCTTTTAAATTTTTTGTAAGTTGATACAGGCCAAACCAATTCATCTTTTTAGATTCATTGTTTAAAAACAGGAACAAGTATAAAGAACACATGGACAAAAACTAGGGGTGGGTAGAAAGGGGAAAGAGGTAGGGAGAGCTGGGTGGGTGGGGTGAGATGGGAGTAAAAGATAGAAAATTGTACTTGAACAATTAAAATAAAATTTTTTCAAAAAAACATGTTTATATTGGACAATTATTTAAAAATATCTTTGTAGCCTAAGACCTTTATATTAGGTCTGTTGCTCATCTCTGTTCAAAATCCTGTCCCTCACAATTAGAGGCTCATATTATGCCACAGAATAACAACAACAATAAAAATGATAATATGAAACACGAGAAAAAAAAAGAAAAGGTCACTATTTACTGAGGATTAACACCTTCCCAGCACTTTCATCATTACTATGTCTAATTTATAAATAGAGAAACTGAAGTTTGGCAAAGAAATGTGCCTTAGGTTTTAGAGCCCCTGAGAGATTAAGAAGGGCTTTTTAAAAAAAAATATGTTACACAGAAATGGAGGGCACATGGAGGGTTAGCAGCAGGGGGGTGGGAGGAGGAGAGAGGGGGAAAAGGTATAGGGAATAAGTAGCATAGAATGTAGGTTGAAAATAGATAGGGGGAGGGCAAGAATAGTACGGGAAATGTAGAAGCTAAAGAACTCGTAAGTATGACACATGGACATGAACTAAAGGGGGGAAATGTGGGTGGGAGGGGGGTACGGGGGAGGGGAGAGAAGGAGGGAAATGGGACAACTGTAATAGTATAATCAATAAAATATATTAAAAAAATATGTTACTGATTATGCTATTACAGTTGTCCCATTCGCCCCCATTCACTCCCCTCCACCCTGCACACACTCTCCCACCCACATTCCCCCTCTTTAGTTCATGTCCATGGGTCATAGGTTCTTTAGCTTCTACATTTCCCATACTATTCTCGCCCTCCCCATCTATTTTCTACTTACCATCTAGTTATTCTCTGTACCTTTCCCCCCACTCTCCTCCTCCCACATCCCCGATGATAAACCTCCATGTGATCTCCATTTCTGTGGTTCTGTTCCTGTTCTAGTTGTTTGCTTAGTTTGCTTTTGTTTTTGTTTTAGGTGTGATTGTTAGTAATTGTGAGTTTGCTGTCATTTTACTATACATGTATTTTATCTTCTTTTTCTTAGATAAGTCCCTTTAACATTTCATATAATAAGGGCTGGTGATGATAAACTCCTTTAACTTGACCTTATCTGGGAAGTACTTTATCTGCCCTTCCATTCTAAATGATACCTTTGTTGGATAGAGCAATCTTGGATGTAGATTTTGCCTTTCATGACTTGGAATACTTCTTTCCAGCCCCTTCTTGCCTGTAAGGTCTCTTTTGAGAAATCAGCTGACAGTCTGATGGGAACTCCTTTGTAGGTTACTATCTCCTTATCTCTTGCTGCTTCTAGGATTCTCTCCTTCATTTTTACCTTGGCTAATGTAATTGTAATGTGCCTTGGTGTGTTCCTCCTTGGGTCCAGCTTCTTTAGCACGCTCTGAGCTTCCTGGACTTCCTGGAAGTCTGTTTCCTTTGCCACCTAAGTTCTCCTTCATTATTTTTTCAAATAACTTTTCCACTTGTTGCTCTTCCTCTTCTACTTCTGCTATCCCTATAATTTGGATGTTGGAATGTTTAAAGATGTCCTGGAGATTCCTAAGCCTCTCCTCATTTTTTTGAATTCTTATTTCTTCATTCTTTTCTGTGTGATTGTTTCTTTCTTCCTTCTGGTCCACTCCATTGATTTGAGTCCCAGTTTTCTTCCCATCACTATTGGTTTCCTGTGCATTTTCCTTCATTTCACTTAGCATAGCCTTCATTTTTTCATCTAATTTGCAACCAAATTCCATCAGTTCTACGAGTATCAGGATCACCAGTGCTTTGAACTGTGCACCTGATAGGTTGGCTATCTTTTGGTCGCTTAGTTGTATTTGCTGTGGAGCTTTGATCTGTTCTTCCGCTTGGGCCAGGTTTCTTTTGTTTGTTTTGTTTTTTTGTTGTTGGGTTTTTGTGTGTTTTTTTTTTTTTTTGTCTCGTGACGCCTGTTACATATGAGGGGCAGAGCCTTAGGTGTTCAAAAGGGCAGGGCAACCCAGTTGCTGGGTTGTGACGCTGTATGTGGGGGCGGGGTCCGAGAGGGAACAATGGTACTTGCTCGGCTGTCTCTCGGATTTCAGTCCTTTCTGCTGTTTCCCCCAAACAAACTGGGCCTTTCTGGTGCTGATTCCCGTGTGGGTGGGCTTGTGCACATTCTAGGACCCTGTGGGTCTCTCCAATGCACTCTCCTATGAGGCTAGGAGTCTTTCCCTGAGCCTCGACCCCCCCACTGAGCCTCAAACCCCACAGGTGTATTCAATCAGTGCCCGGGGATATATTTCCTGGCACTGGGGCCCTGGGTCGCGCAGTCTGTCTCACTTCCCAATTTCGTCTGGTTTATCTGTGTGTGAATGTGGGACTGCTTAGTTAGCCAGCCGCCTTGCGTGCAGTGCTTTGCTTCACAATCGCCGCCTCACTGGGTCTACCCATTGCTACCCAACACCCAGGGTCTAGCAGCCACCACTTGCATGGCCAGTGTTCTCCTGCTGCGGTCTTGTGTGCCCAAATGCCTTATGCACCTGGTGCCACCGTTGTTTGTGCTGTGACCCCTCTCCGCCCGGCTGCCTCACTCCACGCTTCCTACCAGTCCGGATGAATGTGTCTATTTTAACTCCTTGGTTGTCCAACTTCCGTACAGTTCAATTTTCTGTCAGTTCTGGTTGTTATCCTGTTTCTAATTTGTTGTTGTCCCCATCCTGGTTGTGTGAGGAGGCATAGTGTGTCTACCTACGCCTCCATCTTGGCCGGAAGTCTCCAAGAGGGTTTTAATTCAGCAGTCAAATTCTAGAACTCACTCTCCAACTCACTCTCCAATCTATGACTTTATTCTCTCAATATATTTTCCTTCTGTGTGTAGCAAAGCCACACACATATCTTTAATGCTAGAATTACCTTTTTAGTAAACTGAGTTCTCTTTCAGCCAGTATCCTATAATACACACACACACACACACACACACACACACACACACACTGTCCTATTAAGAAATGGTCTGTGTCAAAAGGCAAGTCTTCTCTACTAGTAATGTTAGAAAATGACTATTTAAATAGCATTCCTTCTAATCCTATTAACTTAGCCAATATGATTCTATCGGCTGAAGTAGCAATGCATGTATTACTATCCAAAGATGCATAAACTATGGACAAACATAATCTTGTGCTGCAGTTTCATTCTCAGGATCCCAATCAAATGTCGTAATATCATAACCCATAGGGTCAACTTCACGAAAAATAATAACCCAGACAAAAACAGTTAACTGTAACTCTATAGTTAGGGTTAGCCCTAATCCAATATGCCTGGTGCCTTAAAAGAAGAAATGTGGTCAAACAGACACACACGAGGGGAATGTGTGCCCAGAGGGATGACTACGTAAAGAGACAGCAAGAGTGTGGCCATCTGCACGCCCAGGAGACAGGCTTCAGAAAAAACCAAACCTGCCAACACCTTGATCTTGGATTTCTAGTTTCCAGAACTATGAGAAAATATATTTGTTTTTAAATCACTCAGCCCTAGCAAACCAATACAATATGATTTAAGACCTGTGATCTAATTTTTTGAACCAACTGAGATCTGGTTGATGGACTTTTAGAAAAATGTGTGCTCCTTCTTATGCTTTGCTTTGTTAATATTTTTATTGAAACACAACCTACATTTAAGAAGAGTACACAAATTATAAATTCACAGCTTTGATGAATTTCTATAAAGTGAATACATCCATGTAATCAACACTCTGATCAAAATATAGAACACTGGTAGCTATGCTTTGATTTTTAATTCATGGATTCAATATTGAATTTCCTGTACTAGTCTCTTATAGATCCTAAGTTACTTTAGCTTCTTCCTAATATAGTTTACTTTTTTTAACTTTCAAGCAAAAGTCTTACAGTGGACACAGCCAGTATTATTTAGAGATACTGCAATATTAGAAACATTAAACTTCTTGAAGGCTAACATGTTAAAAAATAGACAAATCAGTCATGGTTCCAGCATGTAAAAAATTTATTTTTCTTTTCTTCTTTCTTAATAAGAAGAGACTATGGTTATCTCTCTGAGATACATATAGTCATGTAAATTTATTACAGAGGCTCCAATTAACTTTTTTTTCCTCCCACTTATTGACTTCTAATATTTTTTTCTGACAAACGTGTAAAGGCACTCGTGGAAAGTGAACATCAGTTAAATCAATGATGCAGTTAATTTACATGAATTACTTTTCATGAACTTTATAATCTTGAGATGAAACTGTTTCCAACAAATGATAGTTTTTTCCAGCTAATGTGGTACTGTACACAGAATATTTTTCCCTTGCAAGTGTTTTCCTGAGTAAATTATATCCAAATGGCTTTTATGCAATTACTTCAATAAAACTGGAGACTACAGAGAATCTGCATATATTGAAAACTAGGGGCTGAAGTAAAAAATAGGGATCAGAAGCGGCACAGGAGAAAACCTTTTGAGATCGCAGTGACCGTTCATAACAGAATTGAAGTCAAAATAAAGAAAAGGGTAGGGATGATTACCCAGTGGGGCCGAGGGGAGACTGTAATGAAGCCCAATGATGACATTAGCAGCATGGTCAGCATACAGGGTGGGAGCAGAGATAGCTGAGGAAAATGATGGTGGTCAGTGGGAATGGTAAAAGGCAGCTGACTGGTATAGCAGCAAAAGCAGGCAGCAATTAGTGGAGAGAAAGCAATGTTTGCAGTGACAAAGCCATTTAAAAACAGTGTGCCCTAAAATATTTTAGCTTCCTATTTAAAATCCATCTGAACCTCAGTGTTAGGACATTTGGGTCTATTAAAGTATGCTTTACGCACAGTATCCCTAGGTATTATGGGTTTAAAATCATTTGGATGCAGACACTCAGAAAAAGAAGGCTGAGGATCAAAGAACATGTTGGTGCTCTCAAAACAAAAGACAGAAGCTGACTGGGGACAAGGTTTTAAAGTTCATGTAGTTTATTTGCAAGGTGATCCCAGAACAGTGAAAGAGAACTGGGGAAAGAGATGGAAGAGGAAACAAGTCCATGTCAATAAAGGCATAAATTTAGAACACTGTTACCAGCTGTGTACCACTGTGGAAAACTATTGCCTAATCCCGCTGCAGAACTCTGAAGACAGGTAAAGACATGTGCCTGGAGTTATCCCACCTGAAGGCTATTAAGAAAGCTGCGTATGCACATACTAACTCCTGTCAGCTTTGGTTGAGAGAGACTCCCAAACAGAGTGAATATCCTGGCAGGTCTTACCTGCCCTCCAGGTGGGCACAGTAGCTGCCAGCAGAGAAAGCTCTCTGGAAGAGATACAGACACTGAGATTTAGCAGTTGGCTAGCGTGCACAGAAATGAAAGGGGCTGAGGGACTATAGGTGGGCACTGAGAGCATCTAAGGCATTTAAACCACAGTCCCTAATCCATGGGAGTCTGTCCCTAACTTTGGAATATAAGAAATATCACCCTTTACAGAGAACCTGTAAACAAACAAACAAATAAATAAACAGATTAAAAACTACTCTAAATCATCATTTTCCTTTGCTAAATAGTATAGGTGTTCCCCACAAGAAACTGCTTAACTGAGGTTCCGGCCAAGATGGAGGCATAGGTAGAAATGTCTTGTTTCCTCTCACAACCAAAAGAAGGATAATAACCAACTTAAAAACAATAAACAACCAGAAGTGCCAGAATCAAACTGCATGGAACTCTAACCACCAAGGACATAAAGAAACATTCGCCCAGACTGGTAGAAGTGGCGGAGACGGGTAGCCCAGCATAGAGGACATGAGACAAGGCAGCGAACCGCATGGGTGAAACGGGGCTGGCTGAACAAATAACTAAAGGCTCAAAGCTAGCTGTAAAATACAGTAGGGGTTGCGATGGCAGGAGAAATTACAAGTCTCATGGGAAAGGGACATTGGAAAGTGGGGCTAGAGTAGAACTCCACTGGAGCAAGTGGCATTGTTCTCTCTCTGACCCCTCCCCCACGGACAGAGCCACAGTACAGCAAAAAGGGTTGCCTCACCCTGGTGAGGCTCTGGTGAGGAACCTAAGGCTCTGCCCCCTTACAACATAACAGTTGTGCCAAGACAAAGAAATATGGCCCAAATTAAAGAACAGATCAAGCTCCAGAATAAGAGCTAAGTGACAAGGAGACAGACAATCTACTTGATGCAGAGTTCAAAACAGTGGTAATCAGGATGCTCACAGAATTTATTGAGCTTGGTCACAAAATGAAGGAAGAAATGAAGGCTATATAAAGTGAAATAAAGGAAAATATACAGGGAACCAACAGTGAAGGGAAGGAAACCAGGACTCAAATCAATGATCTGGAACAAAAGGAAGAAATAAACATCCAACCAGAACAAAATGAAGAAACAAGAATTCAAAAAAATGAGGAGAGGCTAAGGAACCTCTGGAACAACATTAAGTTCTCCAACATTTGAATCACAGTACTGCCAGGAGAACAAGAGCAAGAAATTGAAAATGTATTTGAAAAAATAATGAAGGAGAACCTCCCCAGTCTGGCAAAGGAAATAGATTTCCAAGAAGTCTAGGAAGCCCAGAGAGTCCCAAAAAAGTTGAACCCAAGAAGCAACACACCAAGGCACATCATCATTAGATTACCCAAGATTAAAGATACAGCAGCAAGAGGAAAGGAAAGAATTCCCTACAAAGGAGTTCCCCTAAGACTATTAGCTGATTTCTCAAAAGAAACATTACAGGCAAAAAGGGACTGGAAAGAAGTATTCCAAGTCATGAAAGGCAAGGACCTACATCCAAGATTACTCTATCCAGCAAAGCTATCATTTAGAATGGAAGGGCAGATATAGTGCTTCCTAGATAAGGTCAAGTTAAATGAGTTCATCATCACCAAGACCCTATTATATGAAATGTTAAAGGGACTTATCTAAGAAATAGAAAAAATCAAATCTATGAACAGTAAAATGACAAAAAAAACTCATAACTATCAACAAATGAACCTAAAAAAAAATCTAAACAAACTAGAACAGGAACAGAACCAGAGAAATGGAGATCACATGGAGGGTTTTCAGAGGGGAGGGAAAGAATGGGGGAGTGGGAATGTACAGGGAATAAGAAGCATAATTGGAAGGCCTAAAATAGATGGGGAGAGGTTAAGAATATAGGAAACAAAGAAGCCAAAGAACTTACATGTACAACCCATAGGCATGAACTAAGGGGGCAGAAATGCTGGAGCGTGGGGGGAGTACAGGGTGGAGGGGGGATAAAGGGAAGAAAAAAATTGGGAATACTGTAATAGCATAATCAATAAAACATACTTAAAAAAAGAGAAACTGCTTAACTGTAACACAAGTTAGTAAGAAAAAAATCTGACAAATCCTTATAGTCACTGAGTTCTGTATAGTTTTATAAAAAGAAACTGATGATGTAAACAGTCCTGGGTGGTATGTTTTTTCCTTTGAGCAGAAAAGGCGAGAAAAGAAAGCTACAACTTTCAAGTAAAAAATAATTTTCAAGAAAGGCTCTTTTAGACGGAAACCAAATATATATATCTATATAAAAACAGTATGTGTCTGTTGAGAATTTTCCCCTTGTTTTGGAATAGGTAATAACACAATATAAACAAGAAACTGTGGACTGATGCATAAACACAGAGTTCTTAAAAAAAAATTCACTGGAAATTTTGCAAACACAGTGGCTTTTCGGAGCATACTGGCTCTCTCAGTGGTTCACCTCTGACCAGGCTATAGCCACCTACTTGTTTTGTTTGCACTTTATTTATTTAATGCTTATTTACTCAAAAAAAAGAATAAATGCCTATTTATTACTTATTTATTTAGAGAGAAGGGGAAGGGCAAAAGAAAGAGGAGGAGAGAAACATCAATCAGTTGCCTTTCGCACTTGCCCAACCCAGGGCCTGGCTGGCAACACAGGCCTGTGTACTGACCAGAAATCAAATGGGGGACATTGAAGGTCAACCCCCAACTCACTGAGCCACACCAGTCTGTGGTAAATAACATTTTTAATTCCATTCATCATATAAATTCTTGTATTACCTTCTATTTTATTAATTTTTATTTTAAAAGCCCTCTATTCCTCAGGTTTAACAAGATGTTCTTCTTTCTAAATGTATCTATTTAGTAAGTTTATAAAATCTGAAAATATGTGCCATTCAGAAAACACAGCTCAAGTACCCTCGCCCCACCTACCCCAACACTGTCACAAATTTGACATCAGTGCTTTGGTACAGCTCTAGAATGATCTTCTATTCTATCATTTTATCAGTCAACTTCCTCAAACAGTTTTGCAAAAAGACTGCTTCCTGAAGGCATGAAGGCAAATACAAATGATTTGATGAATTGTATTTTCTCCAGTGGTACCTTTACAAGTGGATAGTGTAAGCTGTATAATTGCAAACAACTGTGACTTCAGATAGAGCTGGATATATGAATTAGAAAACAGAACAGATTTAAGGTGGGGAGTGGTCAAGAACTACTGGAATTTGAGCATTAAATAGTTTCCACTGACTAAGTGACATTTTGGAATTATTGTTCATTTTTCAGGTATCATAATGGTAAGGTGGTCATATATATCTTTAAAAAGGAATCCTGATGGAGACATATACTGAAGAATTTAAGGATGTGAGATTTTCTTTAAAATAATCCTGTGAGGCTGTTGTCTGTGGAGTAGCCACTCTTAGTCTCACTGTTTCACTAATACACTTTTTCACTTTAAACTCAAAAAATAATAATAGCATGGCTGGGGTATAGCTGAGACAAGAATGACCATATGTTGATAATCTGAAGTTGGATGATAGGTATATACAAGTTCACTATACTATTTCTATACTTTTATATATACTTAAGAAATTTTCCACAGTGAAAAGTTAAAAAGAAAGGGGGAGGGGGGTGACATGGGAAAGAAAAGAAAGTTTATTTTTCTGTCCTGGTAAGCTTTTATTTATCATGAAAAGCCCTACAAAAAATTCGTGTCTAAAAATCTATAGGGAAGAAATCAGCCATAGTTCAATTTTTACATTGCCTTTTCCCCCCTTTATTACATATTAATCTTAAGCTTAAAATTAAAGAATTAAATCAAGCTTCAATTAAAGTGGGTGAGTAGTAGTGGGTGAGGTGTAGTGTATGAGAAAAATATGCTTTAATAATCATGGTAAACACTCAAAATTGTTTTAAAGGAGAAGTCTAACAAATAATGGCTAATGAAAAAATTGAGTACCTAAGAGTAGATATTTAAAAAGAAAAACTGTATAAAGATGAAACCACAAGAACAGTCTCCTGTAAGTTCATACATTTCTTCTTACATAACAAAGAGAAGTAAAAAGGCAGAAGGAATAAGGGTAGAAATACAAGAATAGGAGGAGAACAACAACAAAAAACAACTACTGGTGAGGCAAATAGGTTCTGGTTACTCCTGTTGGCTTCTTCAAAAATAACATTTACAGTAGTCCCCCCTTTACCTGCAGTTTTGCTTTCTGTGGCTTCAGTCTCTCACAGTCAACTGCAGTCCAAAAATATTAAATTAAAAAGTCCAGACATGCACAATCCATAAATTTTAAATTGTATGTTCTGAATAGCACGATGAAATCTCGAGCCATCCTGCACCTAGCCGGCTAACATCATACCTTTGTCCAGTGCACCCACACTATATTCAATCCCTACCCATTAGTCATTTAGTAGCCATCTAGGTTATCCGAATGACAGTCATAGCATCACAACACTCATGTTCATGCAACTCTTATTTTACTTAAAAAATGTCCCCAAAGCCATTCACATAACTTGTGTTACAGTATACTGCTATAATTGTTCAATTTTTATTATTAATCTCTTACTATGTCTAGTCTATAAATTAAATTTTATCATAGGTATGAATGTATAGGGAAAACATAGAATACATAGGGTTCTTACTACTCACGGTTCCAAGCACCCACGGGGGTCTTGGAATGTTAACCTCTATTGAATGGGGGTTAGGGAGTACTGTATTTTATAACTTTAATATCATCAGTAGTTACACCAAATTGATTGTCAACTAAAAATAATATAGTTTACCTTACATTAGACCAGAATTTCTCATCCTTGGCATTACTGACATTTTGGGCTCAACAATTCTTTGTTGTGAGGGGATGTCCTGATATAGTAGGATGTTCTGATCACTAGATGCCAGGAACATACTCTAAGTTGTAACAATCAAAAATATCTCCAGATGTTGCCAAAGTTACCCTCAGATGAGAGCCACTACACTAGATAACATACAAATATATAAGTATACATCTAAAAGTGTATTCAAGAGAGAGAAGATGGTAGCAATGAGATAGGTGGGAGCGAGTCCACTTTGCCCTGCACATGGGTGAAACACCTAGCTGATCTTCTGAGGAACAGAGCAAACAGCCAACAGTACCCTAGCATATATGAAGATTGGAGACCAAAAATTGTAGAGGACATTGAAAAATCAGATGAGTAGGTCGAAGCTGTGAACATCAAGATACCTGCTGGAAGAGGAAACCCAATAACAAAGGAACCACCAACAGATAACAACAGAAGAAAGTGAAGGAGGGAGTGGAAGCCACATTAACTCAACCCAGGACCTATCTGGAAGTACAACTAAATACTGGAGAAATTACTCGGAACAAACAACTGACCAAGAGCAAGAAAGAATCCTCAAAACCTTGTACACACAGAAGAACCAGGTTCAACACAACGTATCCACATCTATACAACAGAATACAAGAGGTGATGGACAGAGTCACCTTCAGTTAACCAGCTGGTGGGAAGGACGCACAAAAGAAAGACCCAACAACAATCAAAACCCAAAGACGTACACAGAGCCAACATAAATGACAGTCCAAGACCAGCGAGCTTGGGAGATCAAGTAGACTGCACCAATGAATCTCACAGGGATTCTACCATAGAAGTTCACACCATAAACCCAGGGAGTCACAACAGATAAATTTAAGAAGCAGAGGCTAACAAGAAGAGTCTCACAAACAATGGGAAGACAAAGAAACAAACCCCAAATGAAAACAGAGGAAGCCTCAGAAAGAATGCTAAAATAAATAGAGGTAAGTAAACTATCAGATATTGAGTTAAAAGCAATGGTTATCAGGAAGCTCAATGAGCTCACAGAAAATTACCAAAAATTACAGGGAAAATACAACGAACTCACTGAAAAGTACATCAACATGAAAAAGGAAATAGAAACTATCAACAAGGGCCCAGAGGAAATGAAGAATACAATTTCTGAACTGAAGAACACAGCAAAAGGAATCAAAAGCAGATTCCATGAAGCAGGGGATCGGATCAGCAAGCTGGAGGACAAGGTAGAAAAAAAAAACTCCAGAATGAGCAAGAAAAGGAAAAGAGGCTCAGAAAAAATGAATAGGGGTTAAGGGAAATGCAGGACAACATGAAATGCAATAATATCCATATAATAGGGATACCAGAAGAAGAGGAGCAAGGGATAGAAAGCCTGTTTGAAAAAGTAATGATGGAAAATTTCCCTAATTTGATGAGAGAAAAAGTCACACAAACCCAGGAAACACAGAGAGTCCCAATCCAGAGGGAACCAAAGAGGCACATCATAATTAAAATGGCAAAATTCCAAGATAAAGAGAGAATCTTCAAGGCAGCAAAGGAAAAAATAGGAAGTAACATACAAGGGAGCCCCGATAAGACTAGCAGCTGACTTCTCAATGGAAACACTCCAAGCCAGAAGGGAATGACAAGAAATATTCCAAGTAATGAAAACCTGAGGCCTGCAACCAAGACTACTTTACCCAGCAAGGCTCTCAATTAGAATGGAAGGCCAAATAAGGAGCTTCCCAGACAAAAAAGACCCAAAGAATACACCTCCACCAAACCAGCTCTGCAGGAGATGAAAAAAAGGGTTTCCTTTAAGAACAGGAAGAAAAACAGTGAAAGAGAGAGGAATACAGGTGCGAAAAAATGGCAATGAATAAGTACCTATCAATAAAACTTTAAATGTAAATAGATCAAATGCCCCAATCTAAAGACACAGAGTAGCTGAATGGACAAGAAAACATGACCTACACATATGCTGCCTACAGGAGACCCACCTCAGAATGAAAGACCTACACAGGCTTCAGCCTGTGAAGGGCTGGAAACAAATATTCCAAGCAAATGCACAGGAAAAAAAAAAAAAAAAAGCCAGGGCAGCAATACTTACATTGGACAAAATAGACTTCAAAAAAAGACCCATAAAAACAGACCCAGAAGGTCACTTCATAATACTCAAGGGAAAAATCCATCAAGAAGACATAAACATTGTAAATATATATGCACCCAACACAGGAACACCCAAATACATAAAGAAAATCTTAGAGGACTTCAAGAAAGAAACTGAGAGCAACACAATTATAGTAGGGGATTTTAACACCCCACTGTCAGAAATAGATCTTCCAGACAAAATATCAACATAGATATTGTGGCACTGAACAATGCCCCAGATCAAATGGACTTAACTGATATATATACAGCCCTCCATCCCAAAGAAGCTAAATACACATTCTTTTCAAATGCACATGGAACATTTTCAAAGATAGACCACATGATAGGACACAAAACAAGCCTCAACAAATTCAAGAAAACTGAAATCATTTCAAGCATTTTCTTTGACCATAAGAGACTAAAACTAGATACCAACCTCAAGAAAAACAAAACAAAACCCAAACTCTCAAAATCATGGAGATTGAATAGCATGCTATTAAACAATGAATGGATCAAGAGTGAGATCAAGGAAGAAATCAAAAACCTTCTGGAAACAAACAAAAATGAACTCACAACAATCCAAAATTTATCAGACACAGCCAAGGCAGTCCTGAGAGAGAAGTTCATAGTGATACAGGCCTACCTAAAAAAAAATACAAACATTTCAAATAAACAACCTAACCCTATACCTATAAGAACTGGAGGAACAACAAAAACAGCCCAGAGCAAGCAGAAGGAAGGCAATAACCAAAATCAAGGTAGAATTAAATGACATAGAGACTAAAAGCACACTTCTAAGGATCAATGAATCCAGGAGCTGTTTCTTTGAAAAGATAAACAAAATCGACAAGCCTTTAAGCAGGCTCATCAAGAAAAAAAGAGGGAATATCCAAATAAACACAATCAGAAATGAAAGAGGAGAGATTACAACTGATACCACAGAAATTCAAAGGATTGTAAGAAAGTATACAAAGAACTGTATGCCAAGAAATCTGAAAACCTAGGTGAAATCGACTAATTTCTAGAAAAATATAATCTTCCAAAATGAAGAAGCAGCAGAAAGGCTGAACACACCAATAAATTGAAGCAGTAATCAAAAAACTCCCAACACACAAAAGCCCTGGGCCAGATGGTTTCAAGAGAATTCTACAAAGCTTTTAAAGCAGAGCTAACCCCATATCCTTCACAGATTATTCCAAAAAAATTCAAGAAGATGTGAGACTCCCAAACTCTTTTTATGAAGCCAATGTCACTCTAATCCCAAAACCAGATAAAGACATAACAAAGAAAGAAAACTTTAGGCCAATTATCACTGATGAACATAGATGCTAAAATCCTTGACAAGATATTGGCAAACTGCATCCAGCAATACATTAAAAAGATCATACACCATGATCAAGTGGGATTCATCCCAGAATGCAAGGATGGTACAATATTTGCAAATCAATAAACGTAATACACCACATAAACAAAATGAAAGACAAAAATCACATGATCATATCAACAGAGGCAGAAAAAGCATTTGATAAGGTATAGCACCCATTTATGATAAAAAACACTCAGCAAAGTGGGAATAGAGGGAGCATTCCTCAACATAATAAAGGCCATATACAAGAGACCAACAGCCAACATCATACTCAATGGACAAAAACTAAGAGCTCTTCCGCTAAGTTCAGGAACAAGACAAGAATGCCCACTTTCACCACTCCTATTCAACATAGTACTGGAAATCCTAGCCACAGTACGCAGACAAGAAAAAGAAATAAAAGGCATCCAATTGGAAAGAAGAAAACAAAACTGTCACTGTTTGCAGATGACATGATAGTGTACATAGGAAATCCTATAGACTCCACAAAAAAACTACTTGACCTAATAATGAATTTGGCAAAACAGGGAAATACAAAGTGAATACTCAGAAATCAAAGGCATTTTTGTACACCAACAATGAAATATCAGAAACAGAAATCAGGTAAAAAATTCCATTTCATACAGCAACAAGAAAAATAAAATACCTAGGAATAAACCTAACCAAAAAGGTAAAAAACCTGTACTCAGAAAACTATACAACACTGAAGAAAGAAAATGAGGAACACACAAGCAAATGGAAGCCTATACTGTGTTCATGGATTAGAAGAATTAACATCATCAAAATGGCCTTACTTCCCAAAGTGATTTATAGCTTCAATGCAATCCCATTAAAGTACCTATGACATGTTTCAAAGATACTGAACAAACATTTCAGAAATTTACATGGAACCACAAACGACCCCAAATAGCTGCAGCAATTTTGAGAAAGAAGAACAAAGCAGGAGGGATCACAATACCTGATATCAAACTGTATTACAAGGCCGCTGTAATCAAAACAGCCTGGTACTGGCATAAAAACAGGCACATAGACCAATGAAACAGAACAGAGAGCCCAGAAATAAACCCAAGTATCTATGGTCAATTAATATTTGACAAAGGGAGAAGAAGCATAAAATGGAGTAAAAATAGCCTCTTCATCAAATGGTGTTGGGAGATCTGGACAGCTACATGAAAAAAAATGAAACTTGATCACCAACTTACACCATACACAAAAATAAATTCAAGGTGGATAAAAGATTTAAATATTAGTTGTGACACCATAAAAGTCCAAGAGGAAAACATAGGCAGGAAAATTGCAGACATTCCATGCAGCAGTATTTTCACCGATATGTCCCCTAGAGCAAGGGACATAAAAAAAAGAATAAACAAATGGGACCTCATCAAATTAAAAGGCTTCTGGCATGGATAAAGAAAACAGCATTAAAATGGAAAAAGAACCAACTGTACGGGAAAACATAGTTGCCAATGACACCTCAGACAAAGGTTTGAGCTCCAAAATATATCAAGAACTCACATGATTCCACTCCAGGAAGACAAAAAACCTAATTAAAAAATGGGCAGAAGACTTGAATAGACACTTCTCCAAGGATGACATACAGAGGGCCCAGGGACATATGAAAAGATGCTCAGCATAATTAGCCATGAGAGAGATGCAAATTAAAACCACAATGAGATACCGCTTCACACCAGTCAGAATGGCCATCATAAGCAAATCAACAAACAAGGGTTCGAGAGGATGTGGAGAAAAGGGAACCATAGTACACTGTTGGTGGGAATGCAGACTGGTGCAGCCACTGTGGAAAACAGTATGGAACTTCCTCAGAAAACTAAAAATGGATCTGCCTTTTGACCCAGCAATTCCACGGCTGAGATTATACCCTAAGAACCCCGAAACACCAATCCAAAAGAACTTATGCACCCCAATGTTCATAGCAGCACAATTTACAATAGCCAAGTGCTGGAAGGAACCTAAGTGCCCACCAGCAAATGGGTAGATTAAAAAACTATGGTACAGCCCTGGCTGCCGCAGATCAGTGGATTGAGCGCGGGGTGCAAATGAAAGTGTCGCAGGTTCGATTCCCAGTCAGGGTACATGCCTGGGTTGCAGGCCATGACCCCCAGCAACCACACATTGATGTTTCTCTGTCTCTCTATCTCCCTCCCTTCCCTCTCTAAAAATAAATAAATAAAATCTTAAAAAAAACAAACAAACTATGGTACATTTACACAATGGAATTTTACATAGCAGAGAGAAAGAAGGAGCTTATGACCCTTTGCAACAGCATGGACGGAACTAGAGCACATTATGGTAAGTGAAATAAGCCAAGTGGTGCGGGACAAATACCATATGATCTCACCTTTAACTCTCAAATTTAACTGTAAATTTTTTAAAATGAAAATTGTTTCAATGACTTCATTTTAATATTGTAAGTAAGTTACACTGTAAACTTGATTTTACTAAGGTGAGGTTGGTTTGTAAAGAAACCAAATTCTTCCAAATATCTTAAGTATCCATGAATCAAAACAAATAACCAGCTTTATAACCTAAAAGATATAGAAAATCAAACGGGAAAGAAAAGAAACATGTTTCTACAGCCTGTTATTTCCTTCAGGTATGATAAAAAAACATCCTAAGTTGTCCTCAACTGCTTTATAAAACAAAAAATGAACAAGTTTGGTAAAAAAAATAAGAAATTAAAAGAAAAGAAAAATACAGCTGAGCATCACAGATTTTAGGAATAGGCAAATATACAACATAAAATAAAGGTAAAAACTTAAAGGATGCTTTGTAACATTCTCCAAAAAATAATAAACAAGGATATATAGAACAGAGGTCAAAATTAAAGTTAACAGAAATCACAACCCAAACTTCAGTAAATTTTCAGCAATAATATTTAAGTGAAATTCATGAGTACTGAAATTGGAAGTTTAGGCCATATTATTAACTAAAGGACTAAAACTAAGGAGAAAACAAGTGTGCCACTTTCCTTGCATAAATTACATATCAAGTCTTCTGAGGAATAATACTACAAACATTATCTAATTCACACAGAGTCAGTATGATTTTTACAATAAAGGTATAGAAGAGACTACATTACCAAAATAAAAAACACATGGTGCCAAGGGTACAACAGATATCAAACATCTTTTTACACTCTTCATTGATGAATCAGTTTTTCTCACCAGGCAATATAGGACTGAATTTTAAAGTTTCTCAATAACTTTGGATCATACAAGCAATGATAAACTTCAGGAAATTTTTTAAAAAATTGTGTATTAAAGAAGCATCAGAAACAAACAAA
This sequence comes from Phyllostomus discolor, assembly GCF_004126475.2. Classification (NCBI taxonomy): domain Eukaryota; kingdom Metazoa; phylum Chordata; class Mammalia; order Chiroptera; family Phyllostomidae; genus Phyllostomus; species Phyllostomus discolor. The sequence continues at coordinate 46,457,813 of NC_040913.2, read as the reverse complement.
AAAAGGCTTGTCAAGATATACCCTATACTAAAAAGAATTTCTATTCAATTTACGCAGTGAACTTCTGTAATTGCCAGAAATTTCAATGCCAATGCTTAAACCATCTCTAAAAATGTTGTTGGTTTCCTCCAATTAAATTGAAAGGTTTTGTTGTAGGCAATTGCAGACCCATCACAATGAGTCACAATAATAAAACTAACTGCAGGATGATGATTACCTTTGCAAAGGGAGGTGTGGGTGGAACCAGAAAAGGAAAATGGAATGTCAACTATCTAAAGTGTTTTTATTTCTTAAAAAAAAAAAAGGCAATGTCAATAATTATAAAATACAGCTATTGGCCAAAGATTACGCTATTCTCTATAGTTCCAGATTTTTCTTTTTCTCCTCCTCACCTTTATCCAATTTCTAAAGCTACAGTATACACATGAACCATGTAGTTATGCATGCATACCTGAATATGAAAACATGTCTTTTACTCCTTCCAGCCACTGAACAGGAAACATTTTCTATTATTAGGCTTAATTTTTCAAAGAGTAGACATGGTTTAGGCAGTTGGCAGTAACACTGAAAGATGAACCTGTGAAATTAGCCACAAACCTTGGTGGCAGTTCAGGAAATATACAAAATACTCAAGTCATACATTTTTGTTTGTTTGTTCTTCCTCACAAGCATAAGATTGTCAGAAACTGGTATGAATCCAAATGTTCAGTAGCATGGTTGTTACTCAAAGTAAGCAAAAAACAGACCTTCCTAATTCCTTCCACAGAGGTCTTTACAAGTCGGAAAGCCCAGATAGGACTGTGAGGCAGCAGCGATGGAAGTGCAGGCAGGCGAGAGACAACCTGGAGTTGCTAAAGATTTCATCAGAGCTTAGTGAGCAGGCATTCACTCATATAGGCACAGCAGTATTTCAGTTACCTATTTTTTAAAAAGCTTGTTTTAAAATTTTATTTCTAAATAATAAGGAAATACAGTGGGGCTAAGTCACACAATCTCTTAAGAGCTTTTGTTCTCTCATGTACATAATAGAGATTTAATTTAAAAGTGATACCCTCGGGATTGTGGGGAGATTAAATACTATACGTGAAGGCAGGTCATACACCAAGTGTAATAAATAAATACTTAAAGGAAATAGTTTAACAGAGGCTCAAATCCAGTAAAAAATGTATATACTCAACTCTTAATATATCCACCAATAAGAACATTGCTATCAATGGTGCTGTCCTAAGAAGCACTGGAAGGAGGAGTCTATAGCCAATAAAAAAAAAAAATTCAACACATAAGATACCTCAAGATGGAACCTGCAACTTTTCTCATTACAGCACACTAAATCAGCATTCCTCAGAGTAAAGTCTATGGAGGAGTCCTCAAGATCATCTGGGTGTCCAACAAAGTCAAACTATTCTCATTAAAACACTCAATTGCCCTTTTCACTGCTACCTGCATAATGATAGTGAAAAAGCAATGCTGGTAAAACTTCTGGGCCCTCCACAAATTGAGGCAGTGGTATCAAACTGTACTACTGTATTCTTTACTACCTCCCACTTGAGGTTTTAAAAACAGGGCCAGTCCTGTCCAGGTGGATCAGTTGGTTGGAACGTTGTCCCGTACACCAAAAGGTTGTAGGTTCAATCCCCAGGTCAGGGTAAACACCCAGATTGCAGGTTCAATGCCTGGCTGGAATGCATACAGTAGGCAACTGATCAATGTTTCTCTCTCACATTGATGTTTCTGTCTCTCTCTCTCTCCCCTCTTCACCCCCTAACTTTCTCTCTTTAAAGTCAATGAGCATATCCTTGAGTGAGGATTAAAAAAAAAGGGGGGGGGGCAGTTTTACTTAAACATGTTCTTGATGAACAATAAAAATTGTTTTAATTCAATTCTGACCCTTGATACACATTCTTTAACATTCTGCATATAAAACACTTCTGCTGGATACAAACAGAGGATGCCTGTGTCAAAAAAAAAAAAAAAAAAAGCAAAAAAGCATTTGTGTGATTGTTTGAGTCAGGAGCTGAAGTAGCTTCTTTTTTCAGGAAGATCATTTTTATTTTAAAAAATGATTGAGAGACAAACTATGGTTATTCAGACTTGGGTATTACTTTCTCAAAAATAAATGGAATACGCCCATCTTTTCAGAGAAAACAGCAGACAGTATTCAGTATTTCTTGCCATTAATAAAATTCAAACACTGAAGTCAAAATCAGAAATTCTGAAAAACTTTTACCCACGACCATAAGCTTGACAGCCCTCCAATACTTAAAGACTTTCCAGTTAATTCAACGGTGTTAATGAATACAAAATTTTGATACTATACAATGGAACATGGCAGAACTGCATAATTCAGTGACTCAATATTCACCAAATAATGGACATGTAATATTATTTTAAAAAGATAAGTGAAAGATCCATTCAAAGTACAAGATAAAACCAGTGGATTTCAATGTAACAGTACAAAAAGTCCACTGATAGGGTTTCAGACTCTATTTCAACTCACCTGCAAAAAACTAACACTTGTAGTTTGGTATAGTGTGAAAAGATGAATATCCACAATTATCTGAAAATGCTAGTAAGTGTTCTTCTCTTTTCTAACTATGTACATGTAAGAGGTCAGATTTTCATCAAAACTTCAGCCAAAATAACACTGCTAATACTGATTCCAATATTACTGATTACTGGAACTACTGATTCCAGAAGCACATACGAGAATCCAGCTTGTCTTTTAAGCTGGTTATGAGATTTTCAAAGTGTCAATCTTCACACTAATTTTTGGGAGGGAAATAGTTTTAAAAATAAAAGTGTTATTTATATCAACAAATAAGGTATAAAGGATCCCTAGATCAAAACATTTGAGAGCCACTGTACTACAGTAATATAAAAATAATTACAATTATGCCCTGGCTGGTGTAGCTCAGTGGATTGAGTGCTGACCTGCAAACCAAAAGGTCACCCTTTCAACTCCCAGTCAAGGCACATGCCTGGGTTGCTGGCCAGGTCCCCAGTAGGGAGCATGCAAGAGGCAACCACACAATGATGTTTCCCTTCCTCTCTTTCTCCCTCCTTTCCCCTGTCTAAAAATACATAAATAAAATCTTTAAAAAATAATTACAATTATGACAGAAGGCTAAATAAAATCTCAAACCCACTGCACAGCAACTAGTAATATGCATATGGGATAATTTAGGCAACACACTGTAATTCATGTTTAAAAGCAACGATAAGAAAATTCAACAAAGAAGAAAGCAACTATAGTTTGAATGCCAAAAAGCATGCACACAAATACATAAAGGTTAACTCAAACCTCTGAAAATTATATATCTAATATCCTAGTCTCAACAAATGAGATATGCACCAAGGTAATGTTTCCCATAAGCACTCGAAAATTCAAGTTAAAATGAAAATATTACTTTTGCTTATGCTTCACTTACCACAGTTGCAGAACAATACCATACAAGGCAGATGATAAGTTCTACAGTATCAGTTCAGTTTTCAAAATGACTGGTAATTCAGCATTAAAGAACATTCCCATATATATATTTTTCTTCAAATACAAATACATTGTAAGACCTATGTATACTGGTGTATGTTACCAAATTCAAGTTTGAAAGTAAGGCAGGCCACTACCAAGTAAATCCTCACATCCAGTTATCTCAGTTACTATGTAATCTCAGGAATACATCTTATTATAATGTATACAGTGGCTAGCCAAGTGACACAGCACACAGTGCTAAACTAATCTGAATAGCAAAGAGAAAGTAAAAGGATCATCTTGCAAAAAATCTATATATAATGAGCAAGAAATAAAGTGGGGAACAAAGGAATTTAATATTTTAATTTTGAACTTCAAATGTCATAAGAAAAAGACTATTAACTTTGCATGAAAGCCTGTATCTGTCACTAACAGTCAACCTACTTAAAAAACCACTTTTAAGAAGTACCTTTAAGAAGAGGGAGCCAAGATGGAGGTGTAGACAGAACACTTCACTTCCTTGCACAACCAAAAGAAGGAAAACAACTGATTTAAAAACAAAAAACAACCAGAAGTGCCAGAAAAACATTTAAATAAAAGTCCAACCACCAAGGAGTTGAAGAAACATTCAACTAGAAGGTAGGAGGGACGAATATGGGTAGTAGGGTGGAGAGGACGCGGCAAGGCAGCAGCAAGAGGACCAGGTAGGCAAGGCAATGGCTGGTGAACCACACAAGCAATCCTACATTCACTCGCAGACAAACCAGACGGACCAGGAAACCCTCCCTGGGTTTCAGCACTGGAAACTAAAGACTCAAAACCACACTCTGAGGAAAAGATCCATAGGGGTTGAGGCAGCAGAGGGAGAAACTTCCAGCCTCACAGGAGAGTAGGTTGAAGAGACCCACAGGGACCTAAAACGAGAACAAACCCATTTGCCTTCAAATCAGCACCTAAAGGGCACAAACTGCTTGTGGGAAGTGAGGGAAGTGATGGAAAATAAGAGAACAGAGCAAGTGCCATTTTTCCTTCCCTGACCCCTTCCTCAAAGCGCCACAACGCAGCAAAGAAGGTTGCCCAGCCCTGTGAATACCTAAGGCTCCACCCCTCCCATGTAACACGTGCGCCAAGACAAAAGATATGGTCCAAGTGAAAGAATGGATCAAAACTCCAGAAAAATAACTAAACGAGGAAGACACAGATGACCTATTTGATGCAGAGTTCAAAACACTGGTAATCAGGATGCTCACAGAATTGGTTGAGCTCAGTTGCAAGATGAAGGAACAAATGAAGGCTACCCAAAGTGAAATAAAGCAAAATATACAGGGAACCAACACTGAAGGGAAGGAAACCAGGACTCAAATAAACAATTTGGAACAAAAGAAAAAAAAAATAAGCATCCAAATGAAACAGAATGACAAAACAAGAATGCAAAAAAAAAAAAGGATGAGAGGCTTTGGAGTCTCTGGGACAACTTTAAATGTTTCAACATCCAAATCATGGGAGTGCCAGAAGGGGAAAAGGAAGAGCAAGATATCGAAAACTTATTTGAATAAATAATGTAGGAGAACTTCCCTAATGTGGTGAAGAAAATAGAGTTCCAGGAAGTCCAGGAAGCCCAGACAGTCCCAAAGAAATTGGACCCAAGGAGGAGCACACCAAGGCACATTGTAATTAAGTTATGCAAGATCAAAGACAATCTTAAAAGCAGCAAGAGGAGAGAGTTACCTGTTAAGGAATTCCTATAAGGCTATCAGCTGATTTCTCAAAAGAAAACTTTCATGCAAGAAGGGGCTGGAAAGAAGTATTCCAAGTCATGAAAAGCAAGGACCTGCATCCAAGATTACTCTATCCAGCAAAGCTATCATTTAGAATGGAAGGGCAGATAAGTGCTTCCCAGATAAGGTCAAGTTCAAGGAGTTCATCATCACCAAGTCCTTATTATATGAAATGTTAAAGGGACTTAGATATCTAAGAAACAGAAGATCAAAATCTATGAACAGTAAAATAACAACAAACCCACAACTATCAACAGCCAAACCTAAAAAACAAAAATTAAGCAAACAACTAGAACAGGAACAGAATCAAAGAAATGGAGACCACATGGAGGGTTATCAGCAGGGAGGAGGAAGAATGGGGGAAAGGTACAGGGAATAAGAAGCATGATAGACAGGTACAAAATAGACGTACTTATTGGTTTTGGCATTCATCACAAGTTTTGGAACAAAGTAATTATGAGAACAAGGTACCACTGTATATATAGAGAGGACATAGGTATAAAGGAATAAAATGGCAATGGATAAGTACCTATCAATAATAACCTTACACGTGAATGGACTAAATGCTCCAATCAAAACATATAGGGTAGCACAATGAATAAGAAAATAGGATCATATATGCTTTTTACAAGAGACCCACCTCAGAACAAAAAATTTACACAGACTGAAAGTTAAAAGGTGGAAAAAAACACCTCATGCAAATAGAGATGAAAAAAAGCTAGGGCAGTAATACTTACACCTGACAAAACAGACTTCAAAACAAAGACCATCACAAAAGACAAAGAAGGTCCCTACATAACACTAAAGGGATCAATTCAACAAGAGGATATAATCCGTGTAAACATATATGCACCCAATAAACAAGCATCTAAAAATATAAAGAAAACCATACAGGACTTTAAGGAAGAGATTGACAACATTGTAGGGGATTTTAACAACCCACTGTAACCAATGAATAGGTCTTCTGACAAAAAAAATCAACAAGGAAACAGTGACCATAAATGACACACTAGATCAAATGGATTTAACTGATATTTACAGAACATTTTATTCCAAAGCAATAGAATACACATTTTTCTCAAGTGCACATTGATCATTCTCAAAGACAGACCACATGGTCACATGGTAGGACAGAAAATAAGTCTCAGAAAACTCAAGAAAATTGAAAATACCAAGCATTTTCTGAGATCACAATCACAAGAAATCAACCTCAATTAAAAAACTCAAGAATATTCAAGTATAGAGAGACTAAATAGCACATTATTAAATAATAAATGAGTCATCAAGGAGATTAAGGAAGAAACCAGAAAGTACCTGGAAACAAATGAAAATGAACACACAACAACCCAAACCTTTTGGACACAGTGAAAGCAGTCCTCAGAGGGAAGTTCACAGCATCACAGGCCTATCCCAAGAAGAAAAATCTAAAATAAGCAATCTAACTGTGCACCTAAAAGAACTAGGAAAAACAACAACAACAACAACAACAAACAAAGCCCAGAGTAGGAGGAAGATCAGAGGGAGAAAAATAACTAAAGACTTAAAAAAAAATCAAAAGGTTAATAAATCCAGGTGCTGGTTCTTTGAAAAGATAAACAAAATTTATGAAGTTTTAACCAGACTCATCAAGAAACAGAGAGAGGGAGGACACAAATTAATAAAATCGGGGAGGCTTCCAGTCAAGATGGTGACATAGGCAGACATGGTTCACTTCCAACCCACTCAATGGACAACTACAGACCACACAGGGGCACCATCACCCAGCCCCTGCATAACTGATCCTCCATAGAGGGAGGAGGGTAGTGGTCAGTGGTCACAGCCAATCCTTGCAACTGACTAGTCTGGGTAAATCCCTCCCAGTGATCTGTAAATAGCAACCAAGGCTCAACTACAAGAGGAAGGTGTGTGTACTCAGACCAACCAAAGGGTGCACCTCCAGGACTCAGCTTGGGTAATAGCGGAGGCTGTGCTACTGGATCTTACAGGATACCTACTACATTGGACCACTCTACCAAGGCCACTTAAAGAAGTTCTACTTAATACATAGAAACAAGGAGGCTGCCAAAATAGAGAGACAGAGAAACATGGTCCACGTGAAAGAACAGATCAAAACTCCAGAAAAAGAGCTACATAAAATGCAGATAAGGAATCTATCAGATGCAGAGTTCCAAACACTCGTTATAAGGATGCTCTGCAACTTAGTAACAACCTTAGCAACATAAAAAGACCCAGTCAGAAACAGAGGATACACTAATTGAAATAAAAAACAATTTACAGAGAAGCAACAGTAGAGTGAATGAAGCCAAGAATCAAATCAATGATTTGGAACATAAGGAAGCAAAAAGCAACCACACAGAACAACAACAAAAAAAAGTATCATTAAAAAAAAAATAAGGACAGTATAAACAACCTCTGGGTCAACTTCAAGAAGTCCAACATTCTCCTAATAGGGGTGCCAGAAGGAGAAAAAAAAAGAGCAAGAAATTGGAAATCTATCTGAAAAACTAGTGAAAGAAAACTTCCCGAATTTGGCAAAGGAGATAGACATGGAAGTCCACGAAGCACAGAGAGTCCCAATTATGATGAATACACAGAGTTACACTCCAAGACACATAATTGTTAAAAGGCCAAAGGTTAAAGATAAAGAGAGACTCTTAAAAGCAAGAGAAAAGAAGTTACTAGAAGGCTGCCAGATGAGTTGGGGGAAGGGGACAATGGGTGAAGAGGTGAGGGGATTAAAAAAGTACAAATAGGTAGTTACATAATAGCCTGTGGATGTAATGTACAATATAGGAAATGGAGTAGTCCAAAAACATATATGCCTGACCCATGGACATGAACAATGCAGGGGGGATTGCCTGAGGGAGTATGGGGTGCTGGATAGAGGGGGCAGGCAAAGGAAAAATGAAGACAACTATAATAACAATCAATAAAGTATTATTTAAAAAAAGAACACAGTGGTGAGCCAGATGCCTGCAGCTGTCCTCCTTCAGGGTGGAGAAGGAGAGGCCCTGGGTGGAGAGGGTCAAAGGGGGAAAGAACAGGACAACCGTGATAGCATAATCAATAAAAATATCATTTTAAAAAATATGAAATGAAAGGAATGAAAGAGAAGAAACTGATACCACAGAAATACAAAGATTGTAAGAAAATACTATCAACAACTATATACCAAGAAATTGGAGAACCTGAGCAAAGTGGATAAATTTTTAGAAACACACAATCTTCCAAAACCAAATCAGGGAGAAGCAGAAAACCTGAAAAGACTAACAACTAATGAAACTGAAACAGTAATAAAAAAAATTCCCAGCAAACAAAAAGTCCTAGACTAGATGGTTTTAAAAGTGAATTTTACCATTCATTCAAAGAACTAACACCTATCCTTTTCAAACTATTCCAAAAAAAATTCCAGAACAGGGAAGACTTCCAAGCTCTTTTACAAGGCCAGTATTCCCAATTCCAAAACCAGGTAAATGCACAACAAAGAAAGAAAACTGTAGGCCAATATCCTTGATAAGCATTTGCTAAAATTCTCAACAAAATACTAGCAAATGAAATCTAGCAATACTTTAAAAAGATCATTCACCATGATCAAGTGGGGTTTATCCCAGGGATAAAAGATTGGTATAATATTTGCAAATCAATAAATGTGATACATAACAAAAAAAATGAAAGGTAAAAATCACATGATCAGAGCAATAGATGCAGAAAAAGCATTCGATAAAATTCAGCAACCACTTATGATAAAAACTCTCAGTAAAATGGGAATATATGGGTTGTATGTAAATAATAAAGGCCTATAGGGAACCTGTCCACATGGCAGTGGCAAATGTAGCTCAGCCCTGGTTCGGGAAACCAACAGGTACAAGGTGGCACACAGAAGCCAGGCACATAGATTGGCTTTCCCATGGGGAACCAGGCCTGCATTATATCTAGGTTGCTTTTGCTAAAACTTCCTCACCATGAGTTAAGGCAGCAAATGGTTAATGCTTATCTTTGAAATAACTTCCTAAAGTTTACGCTAAACCTCCTGAGGACAGAGTGTAACCAATTCAACCACTTTTCCCCTTGCATTCGCAACATCCTTTTCTTTGTTATCCATAAGAAGTAATCAGCAACATCCTTTTCTTTGGTATCTGTAAAAAGTAATCACCTAAAGCAAATCTAAGCATAATGAATGAGAACCTTCTTTGATGCAGTGCTCCCAGAAAGCAATAAAAGCCTGTCCAGGTAAGGGTCAGGGCACTCTCTCACTCAGAGTGGCCATGCCATCCCTTTTTCTTTACAGGACTACTTGTCCCTGTGAATTTGTTGCATCCACAACACTAAGGACCCCACTGGTTGGAGTCTGCATCAATGGACATATACAAAAAACCTACAGCCAACTTCATGTTCAATGGGCAAAAACTAAAAGCTTCTCCCTTAAGATCAGGAACAAGACAAGGATGTCCACTTTCACCACTCTTATACAACATAGTACTGGAAAGCCTCACCACAGTGATCAAAGAAGAAGAAACAAAAGGAAGCCAAAGTGGAAAAGAGGAAGTAAAGCTGTCATTCACAAACAACATGACAGTGTACACAAAAAACCATATAGGCTCCACCAAAGAACTACTAGATATAATAAATGAATTAGGCAAAGTAGCAGGATACAAAATCAATACTCAGAAACCACTGGCATTCTTATACACAAATAATGAACAATCAGAAAGAGAAACTAAGAAAACAACCTCTTTTACTATTGCAACAGAAAAAAAAAAAAGAAAAAGAAAATTAGGTACTTAGGAATAAATTTAACCAAGGAGGTAAAAGAACTATCTTTGGAAAACTATAGGATACTGAAGAAAGAAACAGAGGAAGATACAAATAAGTGAAAGCCTATATCGTGTTCATGGATTGGAAGAATTGGCATCATTAAAATGTCCATACTACCCAAAGCAATCAACAGATTCAAAGAAATTCCTACTAAAATACCAATGAGACTTGGCTGGTATGGCTCAGGGGATTGAGTGGCAGCCTGCGAACCAAAGGGATGCTGGTTTGATTCCCAGTCAGGGCACATGCCTGGGTTGTGGACCAGGTCCCCAGTAGGGAGCACATAAAAGGCAACCACACACTGATGTTTCTCTCCCTCTCTATCTCCCTCCCTACCCCTCTCTCTAAAAGTAAATAAAATCTTATTTAAAAATTTAAAAAAATAAAATACCAATGGCATATTTCACAGATCTAGAACAAATATTCCAAAAATTTATGGAACCAAAAAAGACCCCAAATAGCCTAAGCAATCCTGAGAAAGAAGAACAAAGTTGGATGGATCACAACACCTGATACCAAACTGTACTATACGGTCACTTTAATCAAAACAGTACTGGCAAAAGAAAAGACACATAGATCAATGGAACGAAATAGAGAGCTCAGAAATAAAACTCACATCTTTATGGTCAACTAATATTTAACAAAGGAGACAAGAGAATAAAATAGAGAATGGTGCTGGGAGAAGTGGACTAGTGCTTGCAAAAAAAAAAATGAAACTAAACCACCAAGTTACACTATACAGCAGAATAAACTCAAAATGGATAACAGACTTAAATATAATTCGTGATACTGTAAAAATTATAGAGGAAAAAGTAAGCAGTAAGTTTCAGATATCTTGAAGAGCAATTATTTTTGTTGATATATATCCTGGGGAAAGAGAAACAAAAAATAAATGGGTAGGACTACAGCAAATTAAAAAGCTTCTGCACAGCTAAAGAAAGCATCATCAAAATGAAAAGGGAATCCACTGTATGGGAGAACACATTTGCCAATGATGTATCAGATAAGGGTTTAATCTCTGAAAGATGTAAAGAAGTCACACAACTCAACACCAGGAAGACAAATACAATTAAAAAGTGGACAAAGGACCTGAACAGACACTTCTCCAGGGAGGCCATAAAGAGGGCCCATAGACATATTAAAAAAAAATGCTCATCATGAGCCATCAAAGAGATGCAAATTAACCACAATGAGATATCACCTCATACCTGTCAGAACTGCTATAATAAATTAACAAACAGCATGTGCTGGCAAGGATATGAAGAAAATGGAACCCTAGTACACTGTTGGTGGGAATGTAGACTGGTGCAGCCACCCTGGAAAACAGTATGGGGTTTCCTCAAAAACTTAAAAATGGAACTGCCTTATAATCCAGCAATTCCACTTCTGAGAATATGTCCTAAGAAGTGCAAAACACCAATTCAAAAGAATATATGCACCCCTACATTCATAGAAGCATTATTTACAATAGCCAAAATCTGGAAGCAAGCCCAAATGCCCATCAATAAATAAGTGGATATAAAAGCAATGGTATGTTTAACAGTGGAGTACTACACAACAAAAAAAAAAAAAAAAAAAGAAGGAATTCTTACCTTTTGGGACAGCCTGGTTGGAACTGGGGTCTATTTTACTAAGTGAAATAAGCCAGTCAATGAAACACAAATAGCATATGATCTCACTTATAAGTGGAATCTAATGAACAAAATAAACTAAGAAACAAAACAGAATCGGAGGCATAGAAACATGGAGACTGACAGCTGTGAGAGGAGAGGAGGGGAGGTGGGGACTGTGTGAAAGATGGTGAAGGGAGTAGTCAAAGAACATATATGCATGACCCAAGGACACAGACATGGTGAAGGGATTGACTGTAGGAATGGGAAGCAGGGTGGGTGGAGGGGATCAAAGGGGGAAAAACTGGGACAACTGTAATAACACAAATAACAAAATATTTTTAAAAGATTAAATAAAATATTTATCCAAGGATATGTTTGTTTATTTTAGAGAAGAGGAAGGGTGACACAGATGGTTTTAGTTAAGGAGAAAGCATTGTAAAACATATCATAAGTCTCTTCTAATCCTACCCCACCAAATATGTGGAATTGAATCACTAGAAAAATTGGTTGAAAATGGGCCATGCTTCACTAACTCTGCGTCATGTTGCAGAAGTGAAGGGAACCAGGTTTGCTAAAGTAATTGTGGTGATAGAAATGTATTGGTCTCAGAAGCTACTGAGGTGGTCCATTCTATCCTAGGACAGTGTTAAAAATAAAAAAAGAAAAGAAAATGGGCCATGCAAAAATATAACAAAGAATAAAAATATTAAAAATAAACTCAACATAATAAACTCAAGTAGGTTTTAATTTTTCTTAGAAAATTCCCTGTTTTATAGACCTGTTGCACTATTAAAAAGAAATGAAGAGCCTAAAAAGTAATTTTTTAAGCCCTGGCCCGATGGTCAGCTAATTGACATCCTCCCATCCACCAAAAGGTACAAGTTTGATCCCCAGTCAGGGCACAAGCCTAGGTTCCAGGTTTGGTCGCCAGGTCACTGGTAGGGGCGCATACGGGAGACAACAAATTGGTGTATCTCTCTCGCAATGTGTCTCTTTCTCTCCCACCCTCCATCTCTCTCTCTCTCTAAAATCAATAAACATATTCTCTAATGAGGATCTTTTAAAAAGTAACTTTTTAAAATTTATTTATTCACTTTTAGAGAGAGAGAGAGAGAGCAAGAGAGAGACAGAGAAACATCAATGTGCGGTTGCTGGGCGTATGGCCTGCAACCCAAGCATGTACCCTGGCTGGGAATCGAACCTGCGACACTTTGGTTCGCAGCCCGCGCTCAATCCACTGAGCTACGCCAGCCAGGGCTAAAAAGTAACTTTTTAAGTATGCTTTATTGGTTATGCTATCCCAGTTATCCCATTTTTTTCTCCCCTTCATCCCCCTCCACCTAATACCCCTCCAGCTTCTCCCTCCTTTAGAGCATGTCCATGGGTCTTATATGTAAGCTCTTTGGCTTCCATTTCCTACACTATTCTTAACCTCCCCGTTTATTTTGTACCTACCAATTATGTTTCTTATTACCTGTAACTTCCCCCATTCTTCCTTCTCTACCTCCCAACTGATAACCCTCCATGTGATCTCCATTTCTGGGATTCTGTTCCTGTTCTAGTTGCTTGGTTACTTCGTTTTAGGTTTTTTAGGTTTGGTTGTTGACAGTTCTGAGTTTGCTGTCAATTTACTGTTCATAGTTTTGATCTTCTTTTCCTTAGATAAATCCCTTTTACATTTCATACAACAAGGGCTAGGTGATGATGAACTCCTTCAGCTTTATGCTGTCTTGGAAGCACTTTATCTGTTCTTGCACTCTAAATTAATAGCTTTGCTGGATACAGTAATCTTGGATGCAGGTCCTTGCCTTTCATGACTTAGAATACTTCTTTCCAGCCCCTTCTTGCCTGTAAGGTTTCTTTAGAGAAATCAGCTGATAGTCTTATGGGAACTCCTTTGCAGGTAACTGTCTCCTTTTCTCTTGCTGTTTTTAAGATTCTCTCGTTATCTTTAATCTTGAGTAATGTAATTGCAGTGTGCTGGTGTGCTCTTGTTTGAGACTCTGAGATTATTCGACTTCTATGTCTATTTCCTTTGCCAGATTGGGGAAGTTTTCCTTCATTATTTTTTCAAATAAGTTTTTGCTTTCTTGCTCTTCCACTTCTCCTTTTGGCATCCCTGATTCAAATGGTGGAATGTTTAAAGTTGTCCCAGAGGTTCCCAAGCCTCTCCTCATTTTTTTTTTTTGAATTCATGTTTCTTCATTCTGTTCTGGTTGAATGTTTATTTGTTCCTTTTGTTCCAAATTGTTAATTTGAGCCCCGGTTTCCTTCCCTTCACTGTTGGTTCCCTGTATATTTTGCTTTAGTAAACTTTGCACAACCTTCACTTGTTCCTTTATTTTGCAACCATACTCAATCATTTCTGTGATCATCCTGATTACCAGTGTTTTGAACTCTGCACCTGATAGGTTGGCTATCTCCTAGTCACTTAGCTCTTTTTCTTGAGTTTTGACCTGTTCTTTCATTTGGGCCATATTTCTTTGTCTTGGTGAAACAGTCTGGGTGAATATTTCTTCTTTAACTCCTTGGTTGTCAGTCTTCCATACACTTTGATTTTCTGTCAGTTCTGGTTGTGTTTTGTTTTTAAATTGGTTGCTATCCTTCTTTTGGTTGTACAAGGAAGTGAAGTATATCTATCTGTCTCCAGCTGACCAGAACAAAAGAACTAATTTTTTAATAAGCAGGTATAGTTGTATGCTTGAGGGAAAACATAAAAATGTTCAAGATAATGCCTGCCTTGTGTATATTTCAATGTAAAAATTAAAAAAAAAACCACTTAGTGTAAAATGGTTTAGTTACTTATACTTTTGGCAATTCATGACCAACCAAGGTAACACTACAGTGGTGTCTCTGAAGTTTTTTTGTGTCACAGACTCCTCTGAGACTCTAATGAGAGCTATGGTCTGTTCTACAGAAAAACATGGAACTATACATACATACCTAGCATTTTAAAAGCATGATGACAGTCAGAGCCATGTAACCCAATGGTAGAACTGATGCCTTAACAAGCAGAAATAACAAAGGACACAAGACTCCTCAGAAAACAAACTATGAATAACAACTGCACAGCCTTTTCTTGGTCATCCAGTCAAAAACACCAAACATAAACATCTCTATTCACTGAATTTTATCAAGTGATATACATAGAGGGAGCTAAAACTCATGCACGTGCCCTGGCCAGTATGGCTCAGTTTGTTAAGCATGGTCTGCAAAACAAAAGGTCACAGGTTTGATTCCTGGTCAGGGCACTGCCTGAGTTGTGTGTTTGGTCCCTGGTCAGGGTGCATATGAGAGGCATCGGCTTGATGTTTTTCTCCCTCTCTTTCTCCTTCCCTTCCCCTTTCTCTAAAAATAAATAAATAATGAATAAAACATAAAACAATAAAAATAAGTAAGTTCTTTAAAAAAATAAAATAAAATGAATTCAGGTCTCAAACTTCAAACCTAAAGTGTTTAAAAATAAATCTAATATTAGTAATAACAGCTGAGCATTTATTATATACTGTATTTTTCTAAGTGTTTTAAATATATTTATACATAAATGTAAATAATTGCTATCCCCATTTCACTAATAAGAAAATTAAAGCACAGAAAAATACAGAGTCAAAGAACAACTACCCAAAACATAAATGATTAATGAGATTAAGAAGCAAAAATATCCTTTATAGTGTACACCATCTAATAGCAACTTAGACCTATATTAGTTCTACAGAGCAGGACATATTGTCCAAACTCCAGAAGGATGACAATCTTGATCCTTTTCCATATTCCTAACAAGATAATTTATAATACCATATTCATGTTGGAGTACACTGTAACCAGAAATGTGAACCAAAATGTTCAAAAAGAGTACAACACTAACTAAAGAATTTACAAGATTAAAAATGGAAGGTTAATTTGGAGGACAAAAAAATCTTAGTTTTCTAAATTACTGTCTTTTGTATAAGTAGCAGGAATAAATCATGCTTTGGAAAAACTAGCAATATAAGATATAAAGATTTTGAAATAAGATACCTTTTTCTACAGGGGAAGTTCAAGCTCCCCTACCTCAAATTTTCTTCAAGGCTTTGCCTTCTTTTTACCATCTTGGTTCCAAGCCTCCTTCATTCCAGGATAACCACAAAAGTAGAGAAAACCTCACAGGTTCAATAGGTCTTACTACATCCCATCAATAGCAAGACAAATTTCAGATTCCCCGGATGTGCCTATGCTATGCCCTGCACAATGTTGCACATAATAAACATGTGTTGAATGGCTGAAACTTCTCCAGGAGAAAATGTTTAACATTTTTTACCTCCCACAATACAAATACTACACTACGAATTATTACAGCATCAGAATAATGCAATAAAATGATTCTTTTGCATTAAATCACATGACTAAAAAGTTCGAATTTACCCTTTTTTAGACTCCACATCCGGGTGGGGAAAAAAAACTGATTTTTAAAATTCAATGTATGCAGTTACTAGCAATTCAAGATACCACAAAAATTTATCTGATCATATTCCTTTTTTTAAACAAGGACACGTTTTAAAAGAAGATTTTATTTATTTATTTATTTATTTTAGAAAGTGGTGTAAGGGAGGGAGGAAGAGAAGCATCAATGTGAGAAACATCTATTGTTTGCCTCTCCAACACGCCTCAACCAGGAACTGTATCCACAACCCAGGCATGTGCCCTAACTGGGAAACAAAACTGCAACCTTTTATTTTGTGAGATGATGCCCAACCAACTGAGCAACACTGGTCAGGGCGACAATGATGTTCTTAACATACTACAATTTTTATAGCTTTTTTCCTAATGCTTAGTGAAAATACAACAAAATCACGGATCTTTTCATTTATACCATCAGAAACCGATTTGAATTATATATGAGAAATTAACTCCACTAAAATAAATGGACTGTTTTTTTTAATAGCAATGTTCTAAATTCAGTGAAGGTAAAAATGAAGAAACGATGAAAATAAACATATTCATATATGTATGACGCAAAAAAGTTCCCTCTGTATTTAATTCACGAACTGAAACACTCGCTCCTGATTTACTGAATGGTTAAAATATCTATATCAAACACACAAAATTGAACTATATTTTACACTGTTCCCTGGAAGTCTATACTAATTGAAAAAAGTTCATCTTTGCATTACACAGACCCTCTTAGTATCAACAGCACATGAGAGCAAAAATTCAGACTAAAACATTCCCTAATATTAAGCAGCATTTAAAAAAAAACTTATAGTTGCTGAAGATCAATTTACCAAAATAGGCAAAACTCAGAATATGGTTTCTTCAACATCTTAGAAGACAGCTTGATGCACCCCACTTTTCCATCTGCTTTGTTCTATTTCTTAATGTCCCAAATGGAAATTAAACACTTCTAGTAACTGCCAAAATTTCATCAATCACAGTAAAGAGAAGCAGTATGATATGAGTAACAGAGGTATTCCACAATAGGTGAACAGTCTTGGTAATGACCTTAGAGTGTATGTTGAGACAGAAAATCCATTCAACATGTACAGGAATCACATTAAATAATTCTATTCTCACTTACCTGATGAGCTCTCAGTAAATACTGTTAATGTTTGTCCTCCGACACTTTGCAAGACAAAAGGATGTTCTCTAGGGGCACTGACTGAAGCTGGTTTTCCGCCAATATCATGAATATTTGCAAGATCCTCATTTAAAGTAAACGACACCTAATAGACACATTAAACAAAGCTAATTACAATAGACTTTTATATTCAAAAGTACAGAAATTCTGACTATAAATCAAATAACTTTTTAAAATTGTGAATCTCTTCTAGTCATTTAAGCATTTTTAAAACTTTAGCCAAAAATCTTTAATACTTAGTTATAAAAGAGATTCTATTCCCATTTTCAGAATAATGGGGCTAATCTACCATTACAAATACACAGACTTCAAATATTTTCTCTGATCTATGGATGAAGAAATTCTATCTTCAAAATAGGGATAGAATTTTTCTCCCTAAGGTCTTCAAGGTCAAAAGTCTGTCTTGTTATATTTATACCCTTAAAAAATAAATATATATATATATATATATATATATATATATGTGTGTGTGTGTGTGTGTGTGTGTGTGTGTGTATTGGGTTGGCCAAAAAGTTTGTTTTTTTTCCCCATAAGATGGCTCTAGTAGTGCTTAGCTGTCCTTAACTTCATTCGAAACAATTTTGTTAGATTGTATTGTGACAGCTGTCATATCAGCATGCATTTTAAAAAAACTTAGCCAAATTGAATTTTTGTATAGCCATTTTAATACTGAAGATGGAAAACAATACGCAATATTTTTGGCATATTATGCTTTATTATTTCAAGAAAGCTAAAAACACAAATGGAATCCCCCCAAAAAGATTTGTGCCATGTATGGAGAAGGTGTTGTGACTGATCAAATGTGTCAAAAGTGGTTTGTGAAGTTTCATGCTGGAGATTTCTCGCTGGATGACAGTCCGGTAGACTGGCTGAAGTTGATAGCAATCAAACTGAGACATCAATAGAGAATAATCAATGTTATACCACATGGAAGACAGACGCCATACTCAAAATATCCAAATCAATAAAGTTATTGGTGAAAATGAAAAATGTGTCTTTTATTTTATGGAAAACACTCAACAGACTTTTTGGCCAATCCTATACATGCATCTATCTCCCAGAAAGTGCCTGGCACACAGAAGGAAAACAGAATTTGCTGAATGAATGAATACTTTAGGGGTATTAAGAAAGCAATTGTACTAGAAAGGAGAAAAGTGAGCTACTTAGATAGCTTAAACATTCCCATAAGCAGATGATATATTCTTTTCTAGGTCTTAATGACTACTGTATGAGTACATGGTGATCTTTTATTTTTGAATATTTTAACAAATACAACTAAATATTTATAAGAATACTCAATATTGAGATTTAGAATAAAAAGACATAGTAGGCATTCTTTCAAAATGATTTTTACTATATAACAGATCTCCCCCCAAAACTATAAAATTTTACATCAAAGAGATTTATAAACATAAATTACTGATCTCCTAACCACGAAGGAAGATTAGGAAGTATTTATTAAATATCTCTCTACTGTGAGATAGGTACTTCAAATTATGTGCTGGACTTAATGGGTCTAATCTAAAGCCCTCAAAAAGCTAAATTAAATGCCTCTGCCACACTGAAACAATGTTAAAATATCACTGAGGTAATACTAAGTGTCATAAGTATTGAGAGAGGGTATATTTCAGGTCAAAGCAGAATGCTAAAAATGAACAACTAGAAAGGAATCCATTCATCCACACAAGAGAGACATTCATACTAATGTGTTCCTGACTATTAGCTACTATATAGTTTGACATGGAGCTTTCCAGAATACAAACAGCACCCTCTCTTCACCACTACCAATACACAGTAAAATAATTTCATGTTTTAAATAAAATCTAAATAGAAATAATCTTACCTCGGTCCTTCCTTGATTCCTTAAAAGGAGAAAAGAAGGAAATTTTAATTATTTAGATTTCCTGTTTTTTTCTTAAAAGCTATGCTATTAAAAGAAATAACACTACTGTATTTTTAAATAAAGTATTATATTTACAGAGCTTAATATTTA
Organism: Phyllostomus discolor; assembly: GCF_004126475.2. NCBI lineage: Eukaryota > Metazoa > Chordata > Mammalia > Chiroptera > Phyllostomidae > Phyllostomus > Phyllostomus discolor. The sequence continues at coordinate 46,438,531 of NC_040913.2, read as the reverse complement.
TCTTTGGCTCTCCTCAACTATCCTATTTGTAATCCTATAGGAGAAACAAAAATCACATTAATCCCATATGAATATTTTAAGTTTTTATCACTTAATAGTATTAAAAACTGTCCTAATATTATTTTATCCAAATAATGATTTTATTACAATTCTTATTTTTACTTCTGAGCATTTTTAGAATTTAGCAGCATATGAGTGCATATTTAATATAGATATACAGTATTTCAGCAAATTTTACTATTTGTCTAACTGAAGATGTTTCATTTACCTAACAAAATTTTAAAGACCAAAATTAAATTTAGCAATATTTTAAAATTATAAACAGTTTGTCTATACTCTAAAAACATATGTCTACACATAAACATACAGACAAACCAAAATAAGTTTTAAAAGTCATAATTCCACTGTTAACATCTTGGTACAGTAAATATCCTTCCAGACTATTCCTATATATTTGAATTACGTGTTTTTAAATTTTTTTTTTTTTGGTTACAAATATGGAATCAATGCACACCTTATATAACAGCCTGATTTTTATTTTTTAATTTTTTAAGTCTATTTTATTGATTATGCTATTACAGTTGTGCCATTTTTCCCCTCCCTTTACCCCTCTTCCTGCACCACCCTCTCCCTCCAGCACTGGGGGGAAGTACATGTCCTTAGATCACATCCATGGGTTGTACATATTAGGTTTTTTGGCTTCTCCATTTCCTATACTATTCTTAACCTCCCTATCCATTTTGTATCTAATTTTTTAAAATTGTACTAAATACTATATGTAAAGTACTAAGTGTAAGGTCCCTGTCCCCAGACAGCAGAAGACATAAAAGTTATATCCATGATTATAAAATGAGATTAAATTTGAATAAAGATACGAAAGGTTTTGCAATGATGCATCCCAATTCAGCATGAATACAATCCCCTTGACAAACACACGTAGGCAGGCACTGAATTCACTAATAGCCTCTTCTGTACCACTCCTGAACTTGGCTTCTGTAGGCATTTAATTTAGCTACCTTTAAGATAGAGGCACTATAGGCAAAGGCAAAGACACAGAAAGTACATGCATAATGTTTACTGAACTGAATTGAGGCTAATGCAAAAACCCTCATAAAAAGTAAGGAAAGCTTGAATCAGGTAATGGTAGAATGCAAGAAGGAGTATATGGCAGGGTGTTTAAACTGTTAAAACTGTGAGAACTGACAGAGGAGAAAGTGACTGGAAGTGGGCAGCAAGAGAAAAGGACGGATTAAAGATCATGTTGACATTTCTAGTCAGGGTGACTAGAAAATCACCCAGATGCAATCAGGAAACACTTGATGGGAGGACTTCATTTCCATACATAAAAACAAAATTATAATGGCATCTTAGCTAAAATGATAAGGGATTGATGAACTCTGGATGAGTTAATTTTCTAGAATAAAAATTAATGCTTGGAAACTTCAAACTTATTTTAAAAGGATTATATATTATGTTGTCTTGGTGTGTGAATATATGAAGCATATATGACCTTCTACACTGCAACTAAAATATACCCTTTCCATAATGACCTGTGTTTAAAATGATAAACATCAACTACTTAAATACAGTAATAGCTTCAGAAAAGATGAAATAAACATCAGGTCCTTCCTTTCACTGACCACCCTATAATGTTGTGCAGTTTCTCCTTCATCACCGAGTCCATTTCTCAATACTCCACAACTAGTTCTTTAGACTCCAGTCTTGTTCCTCTTGCCTTTTTGTCTTTCCTTTCTCTTATATTTTTAAAATATTTCTTAGATTTGTTAGATTTGACACCAATGGAGCCAGACTTTTCACTAGGCACCTTCTTTTCCAGGTTAAGAAAATCAAGCAAATAATACCAAATCTTTAACTGTGTGACAGGGAGGTTTTGTTTTATTTTAAATTCCTATTAATACATCCTCTTCTTGGACAATTCAGCTGAAAAACCATTAGGTGAGGCCGTGCAAGGTATGTATTTCCAGAGTGGGTTGAGCAGGGTAGTCACAGCCCACGTAGGGTAGAAAGGAAGTGCCTTGGGTGGAAGGGGAAAAGCCTGGAGCAAGGTGTCAGAGCTTAGCAGGGTAAGGAGGGCATCCACATAAAATCAGAATGGCTCAACAAGAAGTGTGTCAGAAGCTAGCAAGGCGAGTGTATCCACATGGGAGGATAATCAGAAGTAAACTGTTAAGAGCCCTAGAGAGGTTAAAAAGCAGAAGGAATGTCTATGAGGAGAGTGCAAACTCAGAACACTGGGTAGAAGACTGACTGCACTGACAGCATCCCTGTGGAGGACAGCAAATGCAGCTGTCTAATGAGTGCAATATAGCCCAAGCAGGGTGAGGAGAGCCTTCACACATTGGTAGTGGAAGAGAGGTTTGAAAAACAAGAACACCAGTCAGGGTACATGCCTGGGTTGCAGGCCATGACCCCCAGCAACCACACATTGATGTTTCCCTCTCTCTCTCTCTCTTTCTCCCTCCCTTCCCTCTCTAAAAATAAATAAAATAAAATCTTAAAAAAAAAAAAGAAAAAAGAAAAGAACAAACAAGAACAGAGGCCTAAACAAATAAGTGAACATATTAAAGGTAACAGGAATCAGATTTCTCACTTTCAGAAAAGAGATACAAATATGAAAAGAGAGAAAAATGAACATACCCAGTAGTGCTAGACTGGCATATGAGAGCAGAATAAGCACTTGTGGTATCCAGATCTTAGTTTCTACAAGGAACCAGAGTGCCTTGCAAAAATGAATGACACCAGGGCTCAGAAATATACAGCTGAATCTCCAACATCTTTCTATGACAAAAGGTGCTCAAAGAATAGTAAGAACATGTCAAACAGCCACAGGACTTAACACTACTCAACCATTTACTTAAAAATGGGCCCAGCCTGGGTGGTTCAGTTGGTTGGAGCATTGTCTCATACACTGAAAAGTTACAGTTCAATTCCCAGTCAGAGCATACACCTAGGTTGTGGGTTCAATTCCCAGGTGGGGTACGTACAAAAGGCAACCAATCATTTTCCCCTCTCAAATCGATGTCTGTCTGTCTGACTCTCTCTCCCTCCCTTCTTCTCTCTCTAAAAATCAATAAACATCCCAATATCCTTGGGTAAGGATTAAAAAAATGGTTAAGATGCTAAACATTTTATATATATATTTATAATTTTTTATCACCATTAAAAAAGGGAGAAAGCACAGGAGTCAGCTTGAAGAAGCTTCCACTGGCTAAATTTTGGACAATTTAACCAATGATGATGGTAACAAATTATGACCCATTAAATAAAACTGGAATCCATGAGTTCATACTAACATCAGTAAATAAATGAAGTAAAAAATCTGATGGTGAATAAAATACTTACATAGTCTCAAAGTACCACCCCATAGAACACTTAATATTTACAAAGGGGAAAAGAGAACATTTACAGTGAAAAAGCTTACAGGGTACACCTTATTAAGTGACCAAAGTTACAACTACCAATAATGGGACAAAATGTAAACATGGAAACTTTGCTAGAAAAACTAAGAACCCGGGACTTCCAGCCAAAATGGAGGCATAGGTAGGCACACTGTGCCTCCTCTCACAACAAAAGAAGAACGAAAATTTAAAAAACAAAAAACAACCATAGCCGACAGAAAATTAAACTTTAAGGAAGTCCAACAACCAAGGAGTTAAAGAAGACACATTCATCCAGACCAGAGGAGGGGCAGAGAGAGGCAACCAGGCAGAGAGGACTCACACCAAGGAGGCGGTCAGAGGATCAGGGCGGGCAAGATGGTGGCTAGTGGACCCAGCCTGGCAGTGAATTGCAGAGTGGGGTGTGCAAGGCTGCAGCTGACCAGCAAGGCAGTGGCTGCTGGAGTGGGTGTGCCCACATTCAGTCCCACATTCATGTGCAGATATAGCAGGAGGGAAAACTGGGGAGCTGGATGGTCTGTGTGGAAAAATAAAGCCTCAAACCTAGCATGGAAAAATAAAGCCTCAAACCACTGGCAGAAAACACCTGTGGGGGTTGAGGTGGCAGCGAGAGAAACTTCCAGCCTCACAGGAAAGTTCATTGGAGGCTCTTGGAATGTACACAAACCCACCCACATGGGAATCAGAACCAGAAGGGCGCAATTTGCTGGTGGAAAATGGGGAAAGTGACTGAAATCCGGCAGACTGGAGCAAGCACCGTTGTTCCCTCTGGGGCCCCTCCCCCACATACCATGTCACAATGCAGTGACATGGGTTACCCCACTCAGGTGAATACCTAAGGCTCCGCCCCTTGGTATGTAACTGGCACATCAAGACAAAAAAAAAATGCCCAAATGAAAGAACAGATCAGAGTACCAGAAAAAATACAACTAAGTGACAAAGAGACAGCCAATCTACCAGATGCACAGTTCAAAACACTGGTAATCAAGATGTTCACAGAATTGGTTGAATTTGGTTGCAAATTAGATGAAAAAATGAAGGCTATGCTAGATGAAATATAGGAAAATGCAGAGGGAAACAATAGTGATGAGAAGGAAACTGGGACTCAAATCAATAGTGTGGACCAGAAGGAAGAAAGAAACATTCAACCAGAACCAAATGAAGAAACAAGAATTCAAAAAAATGAGGAGAGGTTTAGGAACCTCCAGGACATCTTTAAACATTCCAACATCCAAATTATAGGGGTGCCAGAAGGAGAAGAGGAAGAGCAACAAGTGGAAAAGTTATTTCAACAAATAATAAAGAGAACTTCCCCAATATGGCAAAGGAAATAGACTTCCAGGAAGTCCAGGAAGCTCAGCGAGTTCCAAATAAGTTAGACTCAAAGAGGAACACACCAAGGAACATCATAATTACACTACTCAAGATTAAAGTGAAGGAGAGAATCCTAGAAGCAGCAAGAGAAAAGGAGACAGTGACTTACAAAGGAGTTCCCATAAGACTATCAGCAGACTTTTCAAAAGAAACCTTACAGGCAAGAGGGGGCTAGAAAGAAGTATTCCAACTCATGAAAGGCAAGGATCTACATCCCAGATTCCTCTATCCAGCAAAGCTTTCATTTAGAATGGAAGGGCAGATAAAGTGCTTCTCAGATAAGGTCAAGTTAAAGGAGTTCATCATCACCAAGCCCTTATTATATGAAATATTAAAGGGACTTATCTAAGAAAAAGAAGATAAAAAATGTGAACAATAAAATGAAAGCAAACTCATAATCATTAACCACACCTAAAACAAAAACAAAAGTAAACCAAGCAAACAACTAGAACAGGAATAGAAACAGAAATGGAGATCACATGGGGGGTTAGCAACAGGGGAGTGGGAGGAAAGAGGGGGAAAAGGTACAGAGAATAAGTAGCATAGATGGTAGGTAGAAAATAGACAGGGGGAGGGCAAGAATAGGATGGGAAATGTAGAAGCCAAAGAACTTATATGTACGACTCATGGATATGAACTAAAGGGGCGAAATGTGGGTGAGAGGACAGGGTGTGCAGGGCAGGGGAGAGTGAAGGGGGGAAAATGGGACAACTACAATAGAATAATCAATTAAAAAAAAAAACGACCAGAACTGAAAGAAATCAAACTGTATGGAAGTCCAACAACCAAGGAGTTAAAGAAGAAACATTCATCCAAACCAGCAGAAGGGGTGGAAGTGGGCAGCAGGGCAGAGGAGACGCTCGGCAAGGCAGCAGCTGGTAGACCAGGCAAGACAGCAAATTGTGGACTGGGCGGTCCCACATTTGCATGCAGATAAACCAGGAGGAACAACTGGGGAGTGAGACAGACCATGCAACCCAGGGTTCAAGAATGGGGAAATAAAGCCTCAAAACCGGTGACTGAAAACACCTGTGGGGGTTAAGGCAGCAGTGGGAAAAACTCCCAGCCTTAGAGGAGAGTTCATTGTAGAGACAAACAGGGTCCTAGAACATACACAAGCCCACCCACTGGGGAATCAGCAGCAGAAGGGCCCAATTTGATTGTGGGTGGTGGGGAAAGTGACTGAAAACTGGCAGAGAGCACAGCAAGTGGCACTGTTCCCTCTGGGACCTCACCCACACATACCTCCTCACAAGGCACCAACCCTGGTGAACACCTAAGGCTCCGCCCCTTACTACATAACAGGCACGCTGAGACAAAAAAAGGTCAAAAGAAGGAACAGATTAAAACTCCAGAAAAAATACAACTAAGTGACAAAGAGATAGCCAACCTACCAGATGCACAGTTTAAAACACTAGCAATCAGGATGCTCACAGAATTGGTTGAATTTGGCCGCAAATTAGATGAAAAAATGAAGGCTATGCTAAGCGAAATAAAGAAAATGTACAGGGAACCAATACTGATGGGAAGGAAACGGGGACTCGAATCAATGGTGAGAACCAGAAGGAAGGAAGAAACAAGAATTCAAAAAAATGAGAAGAGGCTTAGGAACCTCCAGGACATCTTTAAACATTCCAACATCCAAATCATAGGGGTGCCAGAAGAAGAGAAAGACCAAGAAATTGAAAACTTATCTGAAAAAATAATGAAGGAGAACTTCCCCAATCTGGCAAAGGAAACAGACTTTCAAAAAGTCCAGTAAGCTCAGAGAGTCCCAAGAAAGTTGGACCCAAGAAGGAACACTCCAAGGCACATCATAATTACATTAGGCAAGGTAAAAATGAAGGAGAGAATCCTAGAAGCAGCAAGAGAAAAGGAGACAGTTACCTACAAAGGAGTGCCCATAAGACTGTCAGCTGATTTCTCAAAAGAGACTTTGCAGGCAAGAAGAAGCTGGAAAGAAGTATTCCAAGTCATGAAAGGCAGGGGCCTACATCCAAGAATCCTCTATCCAGCAAAGCTATCATTTAGAATGGAAGGGCAGATAAAGTCCCTCCCAGATAAGGCCAAGTTAAAGGAGTTCATCATCACCAAGCCCTTATTATATGAAATGCTAAAGGGACTTATCTAAGAAAAAGATAAAAAATATGAACACTAAAATGACAACAAACTCACAGTTATTAACAACTGAACCTAAAACAAAAGCAAAAGCAAACTAAGCAAACAACTAGAACAGGAAGAGAATCATAGAAATGGAGATCACATGGAGGGTTATCAGCAGGGGCGTAGGTAGGGACGGGGTTGGGAAAAGGTACAGGGAATAAGTAGCATAAAAGGTAGGTAGAAGATAGATGGGGGGAGGTTAAGAATAGTATAAGAAATATAGAAGCCAAAGAACTTATATATTGACCCACAGACATGAACTAAAGGGGGGATTGCAGGTGGGGGGGTGCGCAGGGTAGAGGGGAATAAAGGGGGGAAATGGGACAACTGTAATAGCATAATCAATAAAACATATTAAAATTTTTTAAAAGAAAAGAAAAATTAAGAACCCAGCTTCACCTTTCTGATATTCTTGCCAAAGATGAATAACCTGAATCTAATCATGAAAAATAGTCAGACAAACCCAAGAGTACTGACATTTATACACTATGTAGGTAAAAAAAAATTTCCAAATATTCTAGATTTAAGAAAACTAAAGAGACCTGACAACAGAACACAACATGAACTCGTGGACTGGATCCTATTCCTATGACACATTATAGAGACAACTGACAAATCTTGAATAAAGTCTATGATTAAGTAATAGTACAATTTGATGCTAATCTACTCATTTGGAGGACTGTACTGTGATTATGTTGGAGAATGTCCTTGATGTAATAGAAAAGTTCTTTATACTATTCCTCTAATTTTTCTGCAACTTGAAATTGTTTTAAAAGCATTAAATAATTGTAAAATGTGCCCAGTTTACTTAGTCCCTTAGTAAGGAATTTGAGAATGTTACTAATTTTTTCCTGTAACAATGTTGAAATGAATATCCTTATATACCAACCTTTCAACTTGTGCCATCACTAACTTGTAACTTTCACAATATAAGTTCCTAGAAATTACTGGGTCAAAAGCATGATATTTTATCATTAATATTTCTAGCCTTCTCATTATCCCAGTCCCATGCTGCTGTATCAGTTTGTCTTTCTATAAGGGCTGAATCAAGAACTGAACATAATGCTTGCACTGTGAACTAACTGGCAGAGAAAACAGTGGAATTTTTATTCTACTTTGCTCTGAGCAGCAGTATGTATGTGTGTATATATACATAATATGGTACCTGACTGCCCTTCAAAGTTTGTACCAACCTAAAATAGTATAACATTATTCTAACCTTAGTCATTTTTTAACAGAAAAATTGTATCTCATTTTTTGTTTGCATATTTTTTACTATTAGTGAGCCCACACATGACATTGAATGTTAAATTGTTTAGAAACAAAGGCTAATAATTAAGTTTGAGATAAGCCGCATTAGTGCAGACTGCACGATGTCCCAAAGATTTTAAAACAAAGCGTGTCCCAAAGATTTTAAAAACTGGAAGTTTTCTGAAGCAGGATGTTGATGTAGAAAGATTAGTTTAATTTTAAAAGGACACCCCTCCAAAACAAGTACAAACCTTGCACAGAGACAGTGGGTATTTTAGGGAAAAAGAGGTCTAGGTTCTATACATTGGGAGACGGAGGAAAAATTTATGCTTTAAAAATGTTCACATTCTAATTTTCTATCTCACTTTTGGAACTAAAGAATAAAATAGCTATTATAAATCTGTCATAGCAGTTTTCATTTATGGATTCAACAATCATTACTAAGTGTCTACTATGCTAGGCACTGTTCTAGACTCTGGAGATACAGCAGTCAGTAAGACTAAAATCCTGACCTCGTGGAGCTTCTACTCTAATCGGACAGATGAACAACATACAAACAAAAATACAGTATGTCAGATGGGCATTGTAGAAGCTGAATGAAAGAATGGTGGTAAGTTCTACAGAGGGAAAGAAGAGAATAAGGAGAATAGAGTACTAGGTACTATTTTATATAGGATAATCAGAAAAGGCCTGGCTGAGCTAATATTATCCATAGGGATATCTAAAGGAAGAGTGTTCCAAAAAGAGGAAAAGTGATTATTAAGTTTGACATGCTCCCAAACATCCAAGGGGAAACATCATAGAGGTTGTCAGATATATGCATCTTGGCAATTAGGACAGAAGCCATACTTGAGATATATCTTTAAACACACCTTATATGACCACCTAAATAACCAGTCAAATAGAAGAATTAAAAACTGAACCCTGGGATTACATAACCCTAAATAGAGAGAAGAAAAAAATTAAAAACTGAACCCTAAGTGAGAAGATGAGGAGGAGCCAGCAATAGAGACTGAAAAGGAATAGCCAGCCAGTGATCAAGAGAATGATGTCCTGGAAGTGAAGTGAAAAAAAGGGTTTGGGAATAAGAAGTGATCAGTGTGTTAAATTCCATTGAAGTGGATCAAGAGGGCTGCTAGCTGACTGTTAGATTTAGGAACATGGATGTGGTAGACTGCAAAAATGGACCACAAATTATTTGCAATGACTCCCACTAAGAAGTGGAGTCTACTGCTCCACCCCTGAAGTTGGGCTTGGCTATGGAAGTTGCATTGGTTAATAGAACTTCAGCAAACCAGATCCAAGAACAGCCTTGTAAAGTGCTTGTGCTTTGGGGTTTCCTCTCTCTTTTGTTACTAGGAATTCTTTCACCATCATGTGAATAAGCACGCTGGAAATGAAATACACATGACTACTACCCCAGCTGACAGCAAGCCAACCACTAGATACATGAGTAAGGCTATTCTAGCCAGAAAGACCAGCTTGGTCAGCTCCAACCAGAACTGCCCCACTGAATTATAAACAAATAAAATGGCATTTGTTCTAAGCCACTGAATTTTGTGGTGGTTTGTTTTAAAGCAAAAGCTTGGCAAAGGAGAGGATAATGGTGGCAGATAAGAGCTACTTAATAAAGCAGCAGGCGTGGAAATTGTGTTAAGAGTTGGATTAGTAAAGAATAGACAGAGCCTTTCTGCTCTAGGCCCAAGTGGCCACTGTGGAAATGGGCAAGTTTATGAAACCCTGGAAGGTGGTGCTGGTCCTGGCTGGATGCTACTCTGGACACAAAGCGGTCATCATGAAGAACACTGATGATGGCACCACAGACTGTGCTTACAGTCAGCCATGCAAGTGTGTCTGGAATTGACCATTATCCCCACAAAGAGATAGTTGCCATGGGTAAGAAGCAATTGTTAAGAGGTCAAAGATCAAGTCTTTTGTGAGTTTATAACTACAGTCACCTCATATCCACAAGGTACTGTGTGCATACCCCCTTGGACAAAACTGTTATCCCTGCTCTGAAACAGAAAGGCCCAACGGGAGGCCCAGGTCAAGTTCAAAGAGAGGTACAAGACTGGTAAGAACAAATGATTCTTCTAGTAACTGTGATTTTAGATCTTTTTTGTTTCAGTCATTAGAAATAAATTTTTTAAAAAGTTAAATGGATAGAGAGAGTGAAACACAAGCCCTCTGGCTGACACAGGATGAACTTTGGAGGATTCCCTTTGTAAGAAGGCGATTACATTGTTTACCAGGTTTTCCCTACCCACTTCCAACAGCGGCACAAGGGCAAAATCCTTCTACTGAAGCACTTGATATATCCAGTTATGATAACCCAAACATACCTCTTCACAAGATATGGAGAGGAAGGAGGGATGAGAGAACTACATACTCTGCTTTACTTCCAGTAAGTTTTACCAACAAATTTGATTTCATATTTACACCTGTCAGAAGGGGGGCAGTGCCAGTGTGAGAGTGTTTATCTGTGCACACACATGTGCACAGATGACTCCCTACGAAGCATCTAACCATCTCTTGACTAGGTTGACATGCTCATTACCTAATTTTCCAGGTAAATTTTCTGAAAAAGACTATAATTCCATGTAAAAAAAACACTCTAAAAAACTTTTACAAACAGCATTTCAAAAAGTCAAAAACATACAAATAACTTACTTTGCAATCCGTAGTTTCCCAACTTCACCTCTTCCAGGGGCTTTAGCCCATTGCTGTGACAAATATTTAGGAACCTAACACAAAGTAAAAAATTAGTAAGACTATATTTTGGATACTAATGAATCTTTTTAAACATAAAATGATATACTGCTTCTATTATACTTTCTGCTTGTAATAGACAATCATTAATATCAAACTCAATATATGTTTTGCACTATGATACTAAGATAGGTAAGATGCCTTTTGCTCTCAAAGAGCTTGAAGCCAATCAACTTTGTGACACAAAAATAACATGGGTCAAATAACAAGAGAAAAGTATTAACTTATGTTCCCAAATAAGTCCAATAAATGTTCAAAGATAAGACAGGCTACCAGAAAAGACTTCTCAGAGAAGCATAACACTCTGACATGATATTATTTAGGACACCACTGACTTTAAGATTTCAAAAAGTTTTATTATGTATAATAAACTATGACCAATATGAAAGATCTAATGAAATGAAAGTATTATTCAACATAACAGCTAACATTTATGTAATACTACTTTACTAACACTATTACAAGCACTTTCCATACATTTAATCCTCACATCTCTACAAGGTATGCACTGTTGATTACCCCCATATGACAGATGATGGATCTGAAGCACCCAGGGATTACATAATTTAGCCAAGGTTATATAATCAGCAAATGATGGTGCCAGGATTCAAATCCAGGCCCTCTGGTTCCCACATCTATGTAACCAATACACTATATTGCGTCCGTAACTAGATATATGCAATTAGAAGGGTTATAATTCTCAAAATGGTTAAGAAAATACATGTTGGATCCCTACTGTGTACCTTAACTCATTTCTTCCAGGAAGTAGTGTGAACTCTAAATCATCATATACCTTTACAGTTTTTCAATCTTGAGTCAGATACAAAGAATGAGTACTTGTTCCCAACCTTTTTTTACACAGACCCTCTGCTCTAGATATAATAATCTCTTTATTTCCCAGGAGACATCATGTTAATATGCCCTGCAGTCTTGCATTTCTGTTCCATAGTATACTATGTTATGCCTCTGTCCACCCATCCAAATCCTGTTAAGGTAAACATTTACTGAGCATTTACTGTGCTGCAATCATAAATGCATCATCTCAAGTTCCACTATATTTTCAAGCTCCTTCTTCAAGTCTGTATGGGAGATCTCCTTAATGTTTCTCCTCCATTTAGCATGGAGAGAGGAATGCTCACTTACTGTATCTTTTTAAATTCATACTGACATAGTTGTGGTAAGTCAAATGAGTGCCAGAGACTAAGGCTAGGGCTGAAGAGTAAGACATCATTCATTCATCACCTATCTTGAGCAATTACCATGTGCCAAACACAAGTCTGGGTATGACAGGCAGGGGTATCATGCTCATGTAATGCGACTGTATGTGTGCATGTACATGTGCAGGCGCTAGAGAAAGGGAGGTAACCAACACTGAACACACAAACACAGAATCACTTCAGACTGGAAAGGGTTTTGAAGAATAGTACAACACAGGTTCGACATGCTAGGGAAGGATGGTAAGGCAGCTATTTTAGAAAGGTGAACTAGAAGGACCTCTCAGATTTACTTGATAACGCAGCCATGTGATAAAGTGTTTTTAAGTTTAACAAACCATTTTTGCTTGAGGTTCAAAGACTCTTAATTACATTTTGAACATACATATATATCTTATGAAACTCTCATAAACAACGCTCACCTATATGAAAAAGTAAAGTACAAATACTGTGCTCATTAATGTCTAATTGCTGTATTTACAAAAAAAAATTTTTGACGATCTGTTTCAGGAGACTCTGTCATGCTCTAAAAGAACACTCCAATCCAATGGCCTGTTATTCCGTGAACTCCGAGCTTTCTCAGGTGATTAAGGGCCACCAACTCAAGAGAGCATTTAAGGGTATGCAGAGATCAGTTCTATTTTCTGGCCGAGAAAAATGTACAGGAAGCAGACACTTTACAGGCTCATGACTTAAATCAGTTTCACCAAGAGAAAATGCAGAAATTCTTCACTCTAGGGTAAAATGCACCGCCCGAATCGGGGCCATGAAAGGGCCCCGGAAAAACTAGGTCGTTGAGAATGGAAATCTATTCCAGGCAGGTTGGGACTCCAGCTGAAAGATATTGCTGTTCTAAGCTAGTTTCCTCGTCTGCACAAGTGCATAACAATGAGTCACACAACTCAAGATATGTGAAGATGACCATGAGGAACTTTAAAAGGTGCACGAAGTGAGGCGGTCTCAAGAAACTTAAACTACTTATAATAGGAGGACCGCAAGCGACAGTCGCGCCAACATTACCTTGACCAGCCACACTCCGGTGTTCTGTTTGGCGCCGGTCAGGTCAAGTTCCCCACGCTCAGCCATGGGTCTGTCGCTAAGCAAAATACAAGCCGCGGTGTGAAGCAGAGAAGGAAGCGCCCGAGTCCACCTACCAGGAAGCCGGAAAGAAAAACACGCCTCCGAGAGCCGGGATGTGCGCTTGCGCGCTACTAACGTCGGTACGGCTCGCTGGTGCAGTCAAACCTCCTGGATCCGCAACTTTTTGCCTGGGCGTGGCTACTGGTGCCGCTGGTCTCAAAGTGTTTATTTAAGACGTAGGGTGGCATGGACCAAAACATCAGCAAAAAGCTTGAAGACTAGATCGGCAGAACTTAAAAAAGAAAGTGTCAAAACAGAGAAGTGTGGTTGAGAGAGTTTATATCCAACCGCGGCCAAGGAGAGACATCATTTGGAGGACAGTGTTGTAGTAATAAACGGTAAATAAATTAGCACAGGTGGGCACGGGGATCAGACTGGTAACCCTGGGTATACTGAAAACATGCTGTTTCTAGACCTGGGGGCCGGAGGTGGGAGATGGTGGAAAGCAGTGTCTCACCTGAGAGGCTATTCAGAGCACCTCTAATTAACCAAGCAGACCACACCCGCTTTCAGACTTCAAAACCCTGATTTTGGGTACTTAGGTTAGTGAAAATAGAAGTGTAACAGAAAATCCTGATTGTTAAACTCCTTTTCTTAAACAGTTTCTTCTCTCGCCTGTGGAATAGAATTCAATCCTCTCTACACACACCTTCTCAATTTGATCCCTGACATTCAATCCAACACACATCCAACCACCCTGAAGCCATTAGACATCCCCAAACATGTCAGTATCGTCCTCAATTTTTTCAAAACCTCTGCACACTTGATACTTTTTACTCAGATGCTCTATTCTGCCCTTACGTGCACTCACCCCATCCTCTGATTGGCAAACTCCTACTTAGGTTTCCAGACTAGTATAAATATCACTTCTCCCTGACTGGTGTGGCTCAGTGGATTAAGCTCTGGCCTCTGAACCAGCAGCTCCATTCACAGTCAGGGTACATGCCTTGGTTGTGGGCCAGGTACCTGTTTGGGGGCCTGCAATGAATCTCTGGCACATCGATGTTTCTTGCACTCTCTTTCTCCCTTCTCTCTCTAAAAATAAATAAATAAATAAATTTTTTAATGTCACTTCCTATGAGACCTTTTACCAGCTCAGGCAGTTCATTTTGCTTCACATCACATTGCAATATACATGTTTACATGCTGCCTTTCCACACCATGAGCTCCTCCTAGGCTGAAATAAGTGCTTTATTCATTTTATATCCACAACATCTAGGACAGTGCTATTGTTAAATTTCAGTAGGCTTTGTCGGAATGAACATTCACTGAAGAAAAACAAACAGTAAGATGTTATAAGAATGGTAAGTAATGTGTTTAATCACACATTCAATACATGCATATACTTGAAGAAATTCCATGTCTGTGAGCATAGGGCCAGGAAAAGTCCTTTAGTCTCTGAGATCAGCTGGGGAAACTGATGTGTTGAAAAGAAAGGTTGCATTCTCATGTCACAGCTTGGAAAAGGGCCTTAAAACATTTAAGAACAAGTTGGTGAAGATAGCTGCTATAAGCTTTGATGAAATACAAGGAAAAAATTTAAATATGAGACCATGAAAGAAGGAAATTAAACTAGCTTGGAGCACCTTGGCAATGGACTGTAGAGTAAAGGATTAGTTGACCTTTTTCATTGTTGTTGTTTTGAATATTTTTTTTTTTATTTTTAGAGAGGGAACGGAGGGAGAAAGAGAGAGAAAGAGAAACACCAATGTGCAGTTGTTGGGGGCCATGACCTGCACCCAGGCATGTGTCCTGACTGGGAATCGAACTTGAGACACTTTGGTTCGCAGCCTGCGCTCAATCCACTGAGCTACACCAGCCAGGCTAGGACATTGGTCTTGATGTATATCTCATGGGGTGTGTGTGTTTCCTGGAATTGGGGGATAATGAATAGCTAAAGAAGAAGAAATGGCTAGACACAAAAAGAAAAGGTAAATATTGAAATATGATTATAAAGAAGGAAAAATCCAACAATTTATTGAGTACCTCATCCTCACCCTTTGTTGAATAAAGAACAAATTTCCCCTAAATGTAATTTTCAAACCCCCTTCCTGTTTAAGGAGGGATACTTAAAATCTGTGAGGGACAGGAAGGATATGAACAGTGAGAGAAAATGAGAAGTTGGGCTCTTTGAACTGGATTCAAGGATTTACTCTGGAGACTGATGGTGTAACAGATGTTGCAGCCAAAGCCTTCTCTTCCCAAGGGCCTATAATATGCCAGACATTGATAAATTGGGCCTGATTCAACTTCATGTTCCTTCCACCATGATCTCACACCCTTAATATCCATTCTTACACATATTGCCTGGATTTCTGTTCATATAAATTATAAAACTTAAGTAATGCTTTGGAAGTATAGCATATCTCCTCATAGATTTTACTGAGATTTCTACCTCACACATATGGGCCTGCTGGAATTTGAGTCTGCTTGTAAGTCTAAAAGCAAAGAGAGTGGTGAGTGGTGTGTCCTGAAGATAATTAGCATTGTCATGGGAGGCAGCAGCCTTAGGGGGAAGCCATTACTTTTCTCAGCCAAGTAGGGTTAATTTTCTCTTAGTCTGGTAAGAGGTGGAAGGATTGCTACCACTGGAGGTGGGGAGTCTGGTTCTACTGGGAGAGGCCACTTCCACTGGCAAAGAAGATTTGTCAGAATTTAGGAGCTCCGCTTGCCCAGCTTTTGCAGGGCCTTCCTTATTCCAACTTATGGGAATCCATTCTTTCTTAATCAATACTATCATTGTAACAGAAGATGCAACCTCTATGAGGCTGGGTATTCAACTTGTGTTGTAATTCAGCCAGTTACAGGATAAGATTTTATGTTTGATTTTTAGCAATCTCAGCACCCAGGCTACAGGAGACAAGGGTTTCCTTCAGGGCACACATTGGTCAGTTATGTGGTGCTTGAGCTGGGAATTCAAACCCCTAAGCTCATTCTTTTCTTTCATCACTTTGTCCAGCAACATTAGAAGCAACTGGAAATCTCATTATATTAATTAGTTTTTCAAAAATGTTGAAAAGTATCCAATACACAGTCATTCAGATCCTTGCTTTTTTTTAAGTGGTTGATTAGGTGTATCCAGTGCAGATATTTTATGGATTTCTATTGACTATTCACATCATGGAATTTCAGTGCTCTCTTTACTACTGGAAATAGAGTCATTAGCATCTTTAATCACATTAGAGTGCAATTACAGAATCCCAGGAACAATTTTGTCGGGAACCACCCTGCCTGGTACCAGAAGCTGTAACCCCTGCCAAGGCTAAGGCTGAGGGAATGACCTTGGACCATAAGCCACCAAGGAGAAAAAAGCTTATCTCCCTGTCAGGAGCACCACTTCTGCTCCTTTTACTTCATCCATAACTGGCCCTCAATGCTTGGTCAGTTAGCCAATGACGGGTAAGATTCCCCAAGGGGGGATCAACCTAAGACAGGCACAATCACATGGGAGGCCCTCAAGGAAGGACTTTGGGGGCTACAGCAAAAAGGGGGTGATGGACCCTCGCCCCTCGGCTTTGACATAGCCTGAGTCCTCATTGTCTGAGAGAAAATCTCCTAATCTCTTGGCTGCCTTACTTCCCTTGCTCCACCTAAGCCTGAAACAATGACAGAGGGTGGTGCAGCCCTGTGCTGGAAAGGGAGGGCTCCCCAGGGGGATCAGGCCTAAGAAAGAATATGTAAAATCCTATGAAACCTGCTTTGTTTAGAATGCTCTCAATGAAATGATAAGGGTCCAAGCAAGAAATAAGTTTGTTCTTTAAAGTTTTTTACAGCTCTTTAGCTATTTGACCCTGACTCAAAATAGGCCCTCAGAGTTCCTTGTTATTTGACCCTTACTTCCTGGCAATGAGTAATGAACTTTACCTGAATTCCTGTGTAAACGAACCCAATAAAAGCTTGCTCCGGTGGGAGAACGGGGCACTCTCCCCTAGGGAGGGTGGCCAAGGCGCTCCCTACTAGAAAGAGTGGCCATTCCATCTCTATTTCCCCCACAGGACCCGGTTGTCTTTGTGTATGTTTTTCTTGTGTTTCGATCAGCCATCCACAGTGTTCCGCAGTCACTCCTGGTCAGTGGTCGTGTCACAATTTAGGAAATTCATGCTTAACATTCTGTTCTTCTAAAATGACTCTCAGGACCAAGATCTGTATTGGCATTCTCCAAAGAAATAGAGGAGGGAGGGAGAAATTATAGAAATTGGCTTACACAACTATGGAGGCTGACAAGTCCCCACAAGCTGGAGACCTGTGTGAGTTTAGAGTTTATGGTTTACTTCCAGTATGAGTCTAAAGGCCTGAAAAGCAGGACAATGGAAGATGTAAATTCCAGTTCATGTGCTAGTCCAAAGACAGAAGAAGATCAATGTCGGAGCTTGAAGACAGTTAAGAGAGTGAATTCTCCCTTACTGAACCTTTGTCTATTTTGAGCTTCAAGGAATTGGATGAGGCCCACCCACATGGGGGAAGGCAACCTGCTTTACACAGCCTATTGATTCTAATGTTGATCCCTCCAGAAATCCTCTCACAGACACACCAAGAATAGTGGTAAACCCAAGAATAATGGTGGGCAACCTGAGGCCCAATCAATTTGACACAAAAAATTAACCATCATAGATGGAAAGGTCAGTCCCCAAAGAGGTAAATCCAAAATTATTTATTCTTCCAGATAATTGACTAGTCAATTTCTTATTCAGTCTTTTAAGGCACAAGTGCAAGTCAAGTAAGGATGGCTCAAGTACTCCCTGCTGGCTGAAATTTTTCCAAGAGTCTATGAGTTCTTAGACCAGTGATTGTCAACCAGTGTCCCCCTAGAATTTTTAAAACATGCAATACTGGACTCTTTAGCCAGGGGCATTGACCTCTTTTTTCTCAGATTGTCAAATGGAAAAACAAACAAACAAACAAACAAACAAACACACACAATAGCTGTTTGGTGTGAATGCCCTGTCTTGAATCATAAATAGAGTTGTCTCATAATAAAGTTGTGTCTGATTGGTTAATTCTTTCTTTGAAGATTTTACTTATTTACTTTTAGAGAGAAGAGAGGGGAAGCAGAAAGAGAGGGAGAGAAATATTAATCAGTTTCTTCTTGAATGCCCTCTACAAGGACCTGGCTTGCAACCCAGGCAAATGTCCTGACCAGGAATCATACCTGAGACCTTTTGGTTGGCTTGACGAAACCCAACCCACTGAGCCACACCAGTCAGGGCTGATTGGTTAATTCTTGGTACCAGAAATCCTTATATACAAATATAAGCACCTGATTTTTTTTCCTTTTTTTATGCTTATATATTTTTTAATATATTGATTATGCTACTACAGTTGTCCCATTTTCCCCCTTCACTCCCCTCCCCCCTGCCCACCCCCTTCCACCCATATTCCCCCCCTTTAGTTCATGTCCATGTGTCATAAGTTCTTTAGCTTCTACATTTCCTACACCATTCCTGCCCTCCCCCTGTCTATTTTCTACCTATTGTCTATGCTACTTATTCTCTATATCTTTTCCTCCTCTCTCCTCCTCCCACTTCCCTGTTGCTAACCCTCCATGTGATCTCCATTTCTGTGGTTCCGCTCCTGTTCTCTTCATTTGCTTAGTTTGCTTTTGTTTTAGGTGTGGTTGTTACTAACTGTGAGTTTGATGTCTTTTTTTACTGTTCATATTTTTTATCTCCTTTTTCTTAGATAAGTCCCTTTAACATTTCATATAATAAGGGCTTGGTGATGATGAACTCCTTTAACTTGGCCTTATCTGAGAAACACTTTATCTCCCCTTCCATTCTAAATGAAAGCTTTGATGGATAGAGTAATCTTAGATGTCCTTGCCTTTCATGGCTTGGAATACTTCTTTCCAGCCCCATCTTGCCTGCAAGGTCCCTTTTGAGAAATCAGCTGACATTCTGATGGGAACTCCTTTGTAGATAACTGTCCCCTTATCTCTTGCTGCTTCTAGAATTCTCTCCTTCATTTTTATCTTGGGTAATGTAATTATGATGTGCCTTGGCATGTTCCTCCTTGGGTCCAACTTCTTTGGGATGCTCTGAGCTTCCTGGACTTCCTGGAAGTCTATTTTCCTTGCCATATTGGGGAAGTTCTCCTTTATTATTTGTTCAAATAACTTTTCCACTTGTTGTGTTTCCTCTTCCCTTTCTGGTACGCCTATAATTAGGATATTGGAACATTTAAAGGTGTCCTGGAGGTTCCTAAGCCTGTCCTCATTTTTTTGAATTCTTGTTTCTTCATTCTTTTCTATTTGGTTGTTCCTTTCCTCCTTCTGGTCCCCTCCATTGATTAGAAACCCAGCTTTCTTTCCATCACTATTGGTTCCGTGTGCATTTTTCTTCATTTCACTTATTATAGTCTGAATTTGTTCATCTAATTTGTGACCAAAGTCCACCAATTCTGTGAGCATCCTGATCACCAGTGCTTTGAACTGTGCATCTGATAGGTTGGCTATTTCTCGGTCACTTAAAATAATTGGCTCTGGGGCTTTTAACTCTGTTTGAGCCATCTTTTTTATTTTATTTTATTTTTTCCCTTTGGTCTGGTCTCGCCTGTTATGTATGAGGGGCAGAGCCTTGGGTGTTCATCAGGGCTGGGCACCTCAGTCTCTGGGTTGTGACGTTGTATGTGGGGGCGGGGTCCAAGAGGGAAAAATGGCGCCCACTCCACTCTCACCAGGACTCCAGTCCCCCTTGCCGCTTCCCACAAGCAGGTTGGTCCCCTCTGGTTCTGGCTCCTTGGCGGGTGGGCTTGTGCCCTCTCTCAGACTCTGTGGGTTTCTCCGAGGAGCCTCCTGTGAGGCTGAGAGAATCTCCCAGCCTCAACTTCCACCAGTGTTTTCAATCGGTGCCTTCAGGCTTTGTTTCTTGGCACTGAGTCCCTGGGTTGCTCGGTCTGTGTCGCTGCCCGTTTTTGCTTAGTTTGCACGCAATTGTGCGGCTACGGACAGCCAGCTGCCTTGCGCGCATCACTGGGTCTGCTCATTGCCTCCCGAGCCCAGGGTCTGCCACCGGTCCTTCAGCTGCCCCTGCGCTTCTGGGGTCTGCCAACTGCGGTCTGTGCCCTGCACACGTGCGTCTGCCAGCCACCACTTTTTCCTGCCGGGACCCCTCAACCCCTCTCCGTAGGCCTCCAATTCCGCCCCTCCTTACCGGACTGGATGTGTGCTATTCAGACTTCTGTTCGGTTCATTTCTCTCTGTTCTGGTTGTTTTTTGTTTGTAAATTCTTGTTGTCCTTAGTTTTGGTTGCACGAGGAGGTACAGTGCGACCACCTATGCCTCCATCTTGGATCCTCTCTAGCACCTGATTTTTTAAAAGTCATTTTGGAGCAAGGAAGGAATGTAATTGCTATTATTTTTTTGTAAATCAAAATTATATCAATTTTTTTGTCAGATAGGCAAAAAAATAGCAAGGTATTTCCAGAAAGTATCCAACCACGTAATGTGAAAAATAGAGACATTTATTGAAGAAGATACAAAATATAAGAAACATTGTACATACAATAATGGAGCCTCAGTCCACTGCAAAGTTATGGCCTTCTTGAGGAAGTCTGGTTGACTGGAAGTGGTTTTAATCAAGTCATTAGCATCTTCAGCTCCATGTTCCTTCTGCTCTGGTAGCAGAAGCCGCAAGACTAATTTTCCCACATTTCATGCTAAGGCCCTGTGTCAAAATCTTGGACACAGTTTTTGAAATCCTCAGATCAGCTTCTAGTTCTCACACTGTCAGTTGCCAATCTTTGTCAATTGCAGCCCACACTTGTTCAGTGTTATCAGGTGTTCTGCTTGTTGCAGGTCTTCCACAATGTGGATCACTTTCAACAGATTCTTGACCATCTTTGAAGTATTTGTGCCACAAGTTTATTTGCACTGCACTCATTGCATCATCCCCAAAAGGCTTCTGAGTCCTCTGAATAGTTTCCGTGGAGGAATATTCAAGCTTAACACAAAATTTGATGTAGATTTGTTCTTCTACTCAATCATTTTGAATGCAACAGCCACACAGTACACATACTCACTCAATGTCATCTGCTTCCACTGACTTGTACTGTGAAGTCATCATTGTTCACATATGCACATTCCAGTCCACTTTCCTTGGCTGCCATGTTACATGGATGTTGTGCAAACTATTCTTGTTATATTAACAATGGCTGGAATCTTTCTGGACAGACCACGTTTATTTTTGGTGCAGAATTTTAGTTGTTAGTTTATGTGTGCCATGAGATGAAAAAGGTTGAAAATTGCTGGCTTAGGCCAACCTACAACTCCACCACTACTTAGGGCTTAGAGTCTGGTTTGGACCTCAAGGCAGCCCTACCTGCTTAATAGACAGAACTACATTCTCTTTGTGTGTCTTATAGACTAGCTGGAGCAGAAACAAATCCCCAAACCACCCCAAATACCACCAAACATGCTTCATTCAAGATGAATGTTCTCAGTGCCTGGTACCTGGACAAGCTTATTAGGATCCTCTGAGGGATGTGCTAAATATTTAGAGACCTGAGCCCAATCCACACAAACAAAATCAAAATTTCTGGAAGTGGGTCAGGAAACTGACATTTTAGCAAGCTCCCTGGTATTTCTTAGGCACACCAAAATCTGAGAATCATAGTTCTAATCTCCGACTGATAGAGTTTATTAGAACCAGGCCATACTCTGAGACCCGAGGCGTGAGAGAAATTTTACTAGAAAATTTTCTCTTTGTCATTTGTGTTACAGCTAGAATTATCCAAATTATCCATCAGAGTTATAAGCAGCAAAGCCATTAGAGGGGATATTACAAGTGAGTGGAAAAAATTAGAATGATATTAACAAGTAGCTGAGTCCCTTCTCAAATGCTGTCCTTGGCACACATGGACCCAGTGCCTCTCCAGGCCATAGGTCATCTTTGTTCACTTTCACTCAGAAATTTTCTAGCAAGTGGAACTGTTACCTTCAAGAGAATTCACATAGTAGGCAAAAAACACCACTACAAAGGCCTTCTTAGTAATCCAGACTTACTAACCTTGGTTACTAATATAAAGATTTTCATTCACAAATTACAAGTTAACATGGTAATGTGGTAATTAATTAGATTTCACCGACATTGGTGATGTTACAGATCATTTTGCTTTGACATCACACCAGGACTATAAGACCCCTCTCTCAATTCTCCCTGTCTTTTCTTTCATATAAACAGTTATTTCATATAATACCTGACTTCACTGGGAGATACCCTGTTTCCCCAGCCATACACAAACAGAAAGAAATTTTCCCCAAAATTGTTTCCATACTGTTTAATATAGAAAGCATGAGCTTTGGAGTCCAACAGATTTTTAAGTCCTAGCTGTACTGCATACTGGCCTAATTATTTTAACATCTCTGTACCTATTTTCTTGCTTATAAAATGGGATTGTACCTACCTGATGGAGTTCTTACAAGAAAAATGAGAAATCAAATCAAAAGGATTTAACACTAGTTACATATTTAAATATTTGGTGACTGCATTAACTATATTGAGTAAAATAACAAAAAGGAAGCACAAAAGATTCATTATAGTCAGTGAATTGCTGGTAAATATTTAACAACTGGCTTTCCTAACACCATACCTCTCTCACCAAAAGAGCTCTGTTTTGTAGTGCTTTCAATTTCTGTGGTGTATGTACTTCTACCATAGCCCATTTCTAGCTACCAACATGACATTACAAAACACAGAATTGGAAGAGAAGCATAAGTAGCCATTGTATACTTCACCATGTGGGTATATGAGACATAAATAACTTCAAGAGCATACATAATAGTAAAACACAATAAAATAATTAGGAAGTGATGAGTTTTTAGTTCTTATTACTTTTGTGTTTAATATAATATTGTTGGGAACTGCCCTGACTGGTATCAGAAGCTGAAACCCCCGCCTAGGCTAAGGCTAAGGCTAAGGGAATGCCCTTGGAACCGTACGTAACCCAGCAAGGAGACAAAAGCTTATCTCCCTGGCAGGAATGCTGCTGCTGCTGCTTTATTCATAACTGAGCCCCAAAAAGCTTGGTCAGTTAGCCAAAATCGGGTAAGATTCCCCAAGGGGGGAATGACCTAAGACAGGCACGATCACTTTGGGAGACCCCCCAAAAGAAGGACTTGGGGGGCTGCAGCAAAAGGGGGTGATGGACTCTCGCTCCTTGGCTTTGTCCTCATCGTCTGGGAGAAAATCTCCTTATCTCTTGGTTGCCTTAGTTCCCTTGCTCCACCTAAGCCTGAAACAATGACAGGGTGGTGCAGCTCTGTGCTGAAAGGGGCGGATTCCCCGGATTATTCAGGCCTAAGAAAGAATATATAAATTACTGTGAAACCTTCTTTGTTTAGAATGCTCTCAGTTGAATGAGAAGGGTCCAAGGAGGAAGTTAGTTTGTTCCTCAAAGTCTTACAGCTCTTTGACCCCGACTCAAAATAGATGGGCAAATTTCCTTGTTTTCTGTGGTTCCTTACTTCCCCCTAATGAGTACTGTACTTTACCTGAATTATTATGCAAAATGAGCCCAATAAAAGCAGGTATGGACGGTAAATCTGTGTGCTCCCCACTAGGGGGAGTGGCCATTTCGTCCCTACTTCCCCACAGAAACTAGTTTGTCTCTGTGCATGTGGGGTTTTTTTTTTGCGTGTTTTTTGGTGAGCCATCCACAGCGTTCCATGGTCACTGCTGGCCGGTGACCCACGCGCATCGTAATATAATGTATTCTGGAAAAACGGAGTAACCATTTTTGGTCAAGATGGTGGCATAGGTAAACACGGCTTGCCTCCTCACACAACCACATCAAAATTACAACTAAACTATAGAACAACTGCCACTCAGACCTGTCAGAACCAAGTTGAATGGAAGTCCGACAATTATGAAATTAAAGAAACCACATCCACCTAGACTAGTAGCAGAGGTCCAGATGCAGAATAGTCTGGTGCCACATACCTGGATAAAAATTCAGGAGGGATATCTTGGGAGCAAGAGGTTCCAGCCCCACACCACGCCAGGGTTCCAGTGCCAGGAACATAAGTCTCCGTAACTTCTACCTTCAAGAACCAGCAGAGATTGAGTCAACTGAAAAAACCTTTGGAGTCCCAAGCAGTTCTCCATAAAGAACCCACACATGGACTTACTCAGACTCACTCCCTCTGAGCTCTTGCACAGGGGTATCTGCTTGAAAGGCACCAGAGAAATACAGGGAGGAATTGAAGTATCTGGAATAAAGGCAAGAGCTGGGGAACAGCTTTCTCCCAGACAGAAAGATGGAGAGAGGCCATTGCCCCTTTTCTGAATGATCCACCCCACAGAGCTGGCAGGCAGGTGCCATATCTAAGATTCCACCAACATAGCTAACACTGTTTGCCCTGCCCTGGAGATCCTCTGAGACTTCATCCCTGATCAACTTATGGGCTCACCAAAGATGCGAATGGCGGGTCTTGACTCATGATTCATAACTTCCTAAATCCTATAAAATAGCAACACCCAGCCTCAGTAAGTGCCCAGTACCTCTTGTTATGTTGCCCCAGGCCTAGCACTAGCAGCAAACAGCCTAGATTCACAGCTTGGATTTGCCTGGAAATCTCCAAGCCCAGCACAAGTAACAGGCATCTCAGATTGCTTATAGCACATGCAGGGTGGCTCTGGGAAGAACACAGGTGCAGGCTGACTATGGACTGTGCCATTTGGGAAAGCATAGAGCCTGCACACCCAGTGGACAGCTACAGACAACATTAAAGCACCAATACGTTGCCCTTATACAGCTGATCCTCCATGGAGGGCTGAGGTATGTGGTCAGTGGTCACAGTCAGTCCTTGCAGATGACTGGCCTGGGTAAATCCCTCCCAAAGACCTGCCAACAGAAATCAAGGCTCAACTACAAGAGGAGGGTGTACTCAGCACACATTAAGGGCACACCTTGAGGACCCAGCCTGAGTAATAGGGGAGGCTGTGCCACTGGGCTTTACAGGACATCCGCTGCATTAGGCCACACTACCAAGACAGGGAGTCATAACAGCTGTACCTAATACGTACAAACAAACACAGGAGGATGCCAAAACCAGGAGAAAAAGAAACATGGCCCAAATGAAAGAATAGATCAAAACTCTAGAAAAAGTACTAAACAAAAAGGATATATATATATATATATATATATATATATATATATAAGCAATCTATCAGATGCAGAATTCAAAACACTGGTTATAACGATGCTCAAGAACTTAGGACCTCAACAGCATAAAAAAGATTCAGTCAGAAATGAAGAGTGAACTACTTGAAATGAAGAACAATTTACAAGGAAACAAGTATAGATGGATGAAGCCAAGGATCCTATCAATGGTTTGGAACAGAAGGAAGCAAACAACCACACAGAATAACAAGAAGAAAAAAGAGTAAAAAAAACAAGGATAGTATAAGCAGCTTCTGGGACAACTCCAAGCATTCCCACATTCACATCACAAGGGTGTCAGAAGGAGAAAAGAAAGTATGAGAAATTGGAAATTTATTTGAGAAGATAATGAAAGAAAGCTTCCCTAATTTGGTGAAGGAAATAGACATGCAAGTTTAAGAAGCACAGAAAGTCCAAAACAAGATGGATACAAAGAGGCCCACTCCAAGACACACTGTAATTAAAATACCAAAGGTTTAATATAAAAACAGAATCTTAAAAGCAGCAAGAGAAAAGAAGTTAGTTACCTACAGGGGAGTTGCCATAAGACTGTCAGCTGATTTCTCTAAAGAAATTTTGCAGGCTAGAAGGGACTGGCAAGAAATATTCAAAGTCATGAAAAGCAGGGACTTACAGTCAAGTTGCCTCTCCCAGCAAAGATATCATTTAGAATCGAGGAACAGATGAAGAGCTTCCTAGACAAGTAAAAACTAAAGGGGTGCATAATCACATGCCATTATCATATGAAATGTTAAAGGGACTTATTTAAGAAAAAGAAGATCAAAGCTATGAACCATAAAATGGCAATAAATACATATCTATCAACAACTGAATCTTAAAAACAAACTAAGCAAACAAGAAGAACAGAATCATGAATATGGAGAGTGTTTTGATGGTTGCCAGAATAGAGGGGAGTGTTGGGGAGTAAGCGAAGGGAGTGTTCAGGAGATTAATGAGTATTTATAGGTAGAAACAGAATAGCCATGGGGATATAAAGTACGGTATAGGAAATTAAGAAACCAAAGAACTTACACACATGACCCATGGACATGATCAAGGGTTTGGGGATTGCCTGAGAGAGTGGGGGTGCTGGGTGGAGAGGGGCACAGGGGGAAAATTGGGACAACTGTAGTAGCATAATCAATAAAACATACATTTAAAAGAAAGAGTAGCATCTATAAACCCAAAGGGAGAAGAAACTTGTGTGTTTGTGTCTGTGGAACAGAGAGGATGTTGTAAGTAGGGCAAAGTGAGTAATTGCGGAAGTAGTGACAGTGCCACCAGTTGGAGAGGGAATGGGAGGCCAGACCATGAGGGGCTTTGGAAGCCTCGTTCAGAGCAAATGTAAACCTGAAGAGTTTTAAGCTTGATTATGAAATAATTAGATTTACCTTTTTGAAAAGATCCCTGTAGCTGTTGTGGGGGAAAAATGGATTGGAAGAGGCCAGAATGGATATCAAGAAACTAACTTAAACATTATTGCACTAATTCAAGTGGGAGAAGACTGTGGTTTGTGTTAGGAAGGAGGCAGTGGAGAGAAGATAAGTGGATGAATTGGAAACATAGATTTAGGAGTAGAATTGATAAGGTTTTGTGATTTCTTGCTGTGTAGCAAAATACCATCTACCAAATAACAGTTTAGTACAAGAAAATAAAACGTGCATTTGAGATCTCTTTTCCTGGCATATGTCACCAGTTTTAGGTCAGATAAATTCATAACAATTTAAAAATAAAATAAAACAAAGTGCACACACACAGCATGGCTCCTTCTGGGAGATCAGATGAGACTCTTCATGTGCTTTGCTTGATGGATGACATAACTCAGTTGACTTGCTTTTGGTTATAAGTGTCATGTCTGATGTAACATATGGCTGCTGTAGGCTGCAAGAAGCCTTCATTCTCATTAACTCAGTTTAATTGCCCATTAGGGATTACTCTGGGAATAAAGTGTTAAATAAAACATAAGAAAATTTAATTTGACACTGCTGTAATAAAATCCAATTTGTTTTCATATATAATTTACCAAAATATTTATATCATGCTTAATATACTAAATAAAATCATAGCTAGGAAGAGCACTGGAATACTTGGTCTAAGTACCCAGATAAAAATGACAAATAACAGTAAGTCCTAAATACCATATTAAACAGATTGTTCCTCACTGGTATTCAGATTTTAAAGCCAGAGAATTCATATGTGCTGAATATCAATATGGAATTATGTCCACATTACTGCTAAGGATAAGATCTAGGGGCTTTCATATTGATGGATCAGATTTCCTACCCAAATACACAAACATTAGGGGAAGGATAGTTTTCGAATGTGTAGGGTTAGGTGAAAATATTAGCTAAAGCAAGGATATGCTTCCTCCATCAATGGGAAGAATTGAGAAAAGATTAGTTAGTCTCTGTCTTATAAGTAAAGCTCTTTCCAAAGCTTTATAAATGCAATTTTTACTTCTCTCTCATAAGCTGATGATGACTCCATTCCAGGAAATTGTTGGAGGCCCAGGGTCCTTCCATTTTATTATTCCACTGTCTCTGGGGTGTTGTTCTCGTCTGCATTGCAGAACACAATGTCTCCATTATCCAACCAGCAGGAACAGAGAAAGAGGAAGCATTACACATCAGTTTGGCCAGAGCTTGAAAATATTTTTTTTCATAGCAGCATTATTCACAATGGCCAAAAGATAGAAGTAACTCAAGTGCCCATTGATGAGGATAAACAAAATGTGAGATATATATATATATATGTGTTATATATATCTACTATTCAGCCTTAAAAAGGAATGAAATTCTGACACATGCTAAAATATAGATAAACTTTTAGGACATTATGCTAAGTGATACAAGCCAGTAACAAAACCAGAAATTGTGTAATCCTGTTTATATGTGGTTTTAGAGTAGTCATATTCATAAAAACATGGTAGAAAAAGAACAATGGTGGTTGCCAGCAGTGGGGTTTGGGGAATGGGGAGTTGTTTAATGAGTACAGTTTCATTTTTACAAGATGAAAGTGTTCTGGAGATGCCTGGTGGTGATGGTTGCACAACAATGTGGATGTACTTGATGCCCCTGAACTGTAGGGTTAAAAGTAGGTAAGATGGTAAATTTTATATCATTATGTATATTACCACAATTTTTAAAAACACCTAAATTAAGAAAAAGAAACTTTTATAATCTGGATTGGATCCAAATACAGTTCATACATTGTGATTGTTTGACACAGCTGTTTTCTCTCCCTCTCTCTAATTGTTTAAAAACTAGATGGTTGTCCTGTACATTTTTACACATTCTGGATTTTGCTGATTGCATCCCCAGGGTCTCATTTATGATGTTTCTCCCTCCCCTTTATTTCCTACGAATAGGTAATTAGATCTCAAGGCACAATCAGACTCAGGTCTACGTATTGTATTACTACATATATGTTCTTGAGCACTTTTAGCATGAGATCATGTTTGGTTTTCTTTCTTTTTGTGAATTTTTCATTAATGGATAATTATTGCATAGACCCAGTAATTCATCATGAAATACAAAACTGTTATATTCAAGTTCTGCCATTCCTTCTTTGGAATGACTTTCCCAACATTATTCCCATGAGCTAGAAGATAAAGACAATCTGGATTGGACATAGTTGTGAGGTTTTTATCATATAAATGCTGGGTAGATGGCCAATGAGTATTTGAATTCAAAACTACATTATGAACACAAAAAGAGTACCCTGGGGAGATCAGCTTTCAATCCACCTCCAATGTTGTGATTCCTAGGCTCACATCTTCTTTATATCTCAACCCCAAAGCCCTAGTCTTTTTTGCTTTATTTTTCCCACTACAACCTTTGATCACCCATCAAGAAAAGCTTCTATGACCATTAAAATTAGAGCCCCCAAATTTTCAATTGGCTGATGGCCTAATTGTTTTTATTCCTTGGTATAATAGATTTCTACAGTATTTACCTCTCAAGCATCCAGAAAGAAATGTACTGTCTTTCTACTGTGATTGCTAAACTAAGAATCAAGTGCCAAGTAACCCCACTCAATCTGCATACAAGTTCTGCTCCTCAACATCAGCACCTCACTGGGTGGCCACCAAGTGGGGCTAAATTGGACTGGGTCATCAGTCTTTGCCCTGTAACTAGCTGCCCCATGTGGACACATCTCTGTAATGCCTCAAGATCAATAAACTCAAATTACACTTGGAGAACAGAACTGATGGAGATGGAATAACTCCTGAGAGAATAACTCACGGAGTAGTAGTCCGTGATATTTGTGCTCCATTGCAATTTATTTCTCTGGCTTCAAGACCAGATTCAACTATGGCAGAAGAGAACGCCAATAGCAGTTACTTATATTATATTTTTTGGTTCCTAGGTACCCCTTGTTAATGAGAATCAGAATTTGCCTATTTCCTGAATCCAAAAAGCATTATGTAAATAATGTTTTGAAATTTATTTCATTCTATTGATTCTCATTGCATTCTTTTGCAATTCCTTTCAGCTTTCAGAGAACTTGAGCATTGAATCTTTTGTTGTGAAAGGGCTGTTAATTACTTTCCTTGGGTCAAACATTCTCTTTGTAAATCATGAATCCAATAACCCCACTAATAGACTAGATGAAAAATTGGCCCTGGCTGGCATAGCTCAGTGGATTGAGCGCGGCTGCGAGCCAAAGTGTCGCAGGTTCGATTCCCAGTCAGGGCACATGCCTGGGTTGCAGGCCACAGCCCCCAGCAACCGCACATTGATGTCTCTCTCTCTCTCTCTCTCTCTCTCTCTCTCTCTCTCTCCCCCCCCCCCTCCCTCTCTAAAAAAATAAATAAAATCTTAAAAAAAATTCTTAAAAAAAAATTGACCATTAGACCTACAACAGTTATAATTGAGCATTTTTATTTAACTTCAATGCAAATTTGTTTTCAGTATATTCCCCCTCTTTTCCTAACATCTTCTAAATAAAATAATTACTGTGAATCTTTACACTCAACTTATTCATTATCTTGTTTAACTATATAAGGCTTTGTTCCCAGAATCTCTTCTGTCAATAACTAAAGAATCTCTCTCTTTGTAGAGCATAAAGCGTGGGTCACCAGTGTTTTTACAAAGTGCACCTTAGAATCCTGATTTTCCATATCGGTTGTGGTGGTGGTGGGATTGATAGCTTGTAGACTCTACAATGTAGAGAGATAAATGCTTGGATGAAAATCTCCATATGAAGACTGATTTAACCAATTTCCTCTTT
The DNA here is from genome assembly GCF_004126475.2 of Phyllostomus discolor. Classification (NCBI taxonomy): domain Eukaryota; kingdom Metazoa; phylum Chordata; class Mammalia; order Chiroptera; family Phyllostomidae; genus Phyllostomus; species Phyllostomus discolor. The sequence goes on along the minus strand of NC_040913.2, from coordinate 46,407,813 downwards.
TGTGAAGAAGCAAACTAGAGTAAATATGTTGTACCTGCCATAGTACTATTTGGACTGAGGTAACTTTCTATGTATTATTTAAATTCCATCAGGCAAGAAAAATGAAAATTATAATACTTATGTTGAGAGAATGCTAGAACAAGCTATTATTGTTACTGCCTATCTTCTTGGGCAGTTCCAGCTGTTGCCATTGACTATGACTCTAAGTGGTTTTAAAATGTACCCGAATTCTTTGACACTCCTTTCTTCAAAATGTGGTGAAAGTGAAATGATGTGATTTCCAGAGTTAGACGGTAACAAGGATAGCCTTCTATCTGTTCTCATTCTCTCTCACTCTCTCATTTTATTAAGGCTATTATAATAGAGGGAACACCCTAGATCTGAAGATCAGAGTGTCTCAGCAGGGTGGTTCTTCTCATAGACTTTTGTAAAGAGAAGATAAGTTACAAATGAGGTGATTTATAGCTTGCATTCTTTTGTAAACAGAAGACTTAATAGTGATCTGAAGAGAAAAGTTTTTCTCTGTGGTGAGCTGGTTTCAGGGAGACAAAGAGTCAAATCAATCATGAGACAAAGAACAGGAAGTTGAAGAATCATGTTGGAAGGTCTGCCTTGCCAGCAGGTTCAGGAAAAATGGGAAAGGTCTGTGTTTGTCTTTGTCAGCTCACTCATTCTGGAGGAAGCCAGCTACCATATTGACAACCCAGCAGCCCTGTGGAAATGTCCCTGTGTAGAGATATTCATCTATAAGGAGAGCTCTATGGAGAGGAACCAATTTGTCAGCACAAAGTAGCCAGCTATATGAGTCCCTTGGAGCATCTCCCCCTGCCTCAGTCTAGTCTTCAGATGGTTTCAGTCCTCTGGTTTCTGGATAATCCAGCTGAAGTCCCAGCCACTACAGAGCAGAGACAAGCAGCAATAGATAACTAATACAGGCTCCACCTCTCAGCATGTAGATGTCTTCAGGTTGGTAGAACCCCAGCACCACTATGCTCCCTCAAAATTTCTTCAAATTCAAATGGCAAATAGGATAGCATCCAGGAAAATAAGTGTGCTTCCTCTAGTAATGTCCACCTAGAGAGATCTGAATGGCTAAAGTTTTGTTGTATATGAAAAATATGACAATTTCATAAATGAACACAGATTTAAAACTAGAGATGACGGGCAGACATATGAAAAGGTACTCAACATCAGTAATTATCAGGGAAATGCAAATTAAAATCACAGTGTGATATCACCTTAAGCCTATCAGAATGGCTATCATCAACAAATTAACAAACAACAAGTGTTAGCAAGGTTGTGAAGAAGAGGAAACCCCTGTGCACTGTTGGTGGGGATTCAGATTAGAGAAACCACTATGGAAAACAGTATAGGTGTTTCTCAAAAAACTAAAAATGGAACTATCATATGACCTGGCAGTTCCATTTCTGGGTATTTATCTGGAGAAACCAAAATACTAATGTGAAAGATATATGCACCCCTATGCTCATTGCAGCATTATTTACAATAGCAAAGATAAAGAAACAGCCTAAGAGTTCATTGATGTATAAAGAAGGTGTGGTACACATATACAATGGCATATTTACTCAGTCATAAAAAAATGAAATCTTGCCCTGGCTGGCGTAGCTCAGTGGATTGAGCTCAGGCTTCGAACCAGGCATCGCAGGTTCGATTCCCATTCAGGGCACATGTCTACGTTGCAGGCCACGGCCTCCAGCAACTGCACATTGATATATCTCTCACTCTCTTTCTCCTTCCCTTCCTTCTCTAAAAATAAATAAATAAAATCAAGAACAAAAAAGAAATCTTGCCATTGTGACAACATGGATAGACCTAGAGGATATTATACTAAGTGAAGTAAGTCAGAGAAAGACAAATACCATATGATTGCACTTATATGTGGAATCGCCCCACCACAAAAAACAAATAAAATAAATAGATAAACAAAAGAGAAACAAACTCATAGATATGAGACCCAATCGGCGGTCAACAGATTGTATGAAGTTTAGGGGATGGGTGAAAAATATGAAAGGGATTAAGTAGTACAAATTGTCAGTTATAAAAATAGTCATGGGATGTAAAGTACAGCACAGGGAATATAGTCAATAATATAATAACTATGGTGTCAGATGGTTACTAGAATTATTAGGTGATTACTTTGTAATTTATATAAATGTCTAATCACTATGTTGTATGCCTGAAACTAATATAATATTATTTGTCAACTGTAATTGAAAAGTAATTTAAAATACTAACAAAAAAGAGAAAAAACCTCTTAACTATGCCTCTTTGCAACTAGATAAATCAGTTTATTTAGTGTACAGTCCTCAAATACTCATTTGTAATGCAACGGGGCCAATTATAGCACAGTCTAATTTTAAAATTGCTAGTCTAATGAATAAAACAAAATAGCCATACCATAGGAAGATTCTGTTCTGTATTTTTAAGGTTGAAATAATAAGGATTTTGAAATTTGTGATTTAGAATTTTGCTTTTCAAAGTGCGGTCCCGAGACTAACAATATCTGATCACTTCAGAGCTTTGTTAGAAATGCAGAATTAGAGTCATTCCCTAGACTTACTGAATCAGAATCTGCATTTTTAAAAAATGTTATTTTTTTATCCTCACTCAAGGACTTGTTCACTGATTTTTAGAGACAGATAGAGACAGAGAGAGAGAGAAACATCAATGGGCTGCCTCCCATATGTACCCCAACAGGGGATCAAACCTGCAACCAAATGAGCCACCCTGGCAGGGCCAGAATCTTCATTTTAAGAACCTCCCCATGTGATTCATATACACAGAAAACACTGAAAATGGAGGTGGAAGTGGGGCGGTTAACTAATATATTCATTTATTCAATAGATATTTCTCAAACATTCATTGCCATGAACAAGACAAATCAGAAATGTTCAATTCACTCCCAGTTGTAAAGTTTTATATTTTTTAAATCAAACTCCTTGACAGGTCGAATTATTTTTCTCTGGCTTTTCTCCTACCATCATGTGATGATAGTGCTTACAGTATCATGCAAGTGGATAGGAAGACAGGTGCCAGAGAAAGTGGAGGGAAAACTCCCTCAAGATTAGAACTCTACTTACCTAAAATTGGAATAGAAGTGAGTGCACATACATTGAAACACCCACTGCTGCCACTGACAGCTTGCTACAAATTGCCTCTATATGGATTCCAACATTCTGTATCTTGACTTTCAAAATTGCTCCACAATTCACTGTGAAATTTCACAGTGTTTTGGAAACAGTGATATTCTGACAGCATGTCAAGTACCCACTGTTGTGTCTTCTGAAGTTGTATCCCTAACTATGACCTATGGGGCATACCAAAAGAGTGGCAAAGTTGCATTTACAATGAGAAAGCCAAAACTTGCTTATATTTGCCACCAGTCATGGACTAGAGACCTTTTCATCTTTTAGATTCCATTAATAGGCCCTTAGGCAGGAAAAATGAAAATGGGGAGGAGAATAAAAGGTCAGAAAAAAGGAAAGTTAGATGAAAGTGGAGAGTACAATACCATCAAAACTAATCCTCATTCCTATTCAGTTCTTAGGTACCGCAGGCTCCCTGCCTTTGGTCTGTCTCCTTCATTTAGCAGCCAGTAAAGAAAAAGCTAAAGCTATTATTTAAAACTGTCATTTCTTTTCCCTTAGAGGTCAGGTTTCCAAAGCTATTATTATTATTTTATTTTTTATCTTTTAATCCTCACCTGAAGATGTTTATTGGTTTTAGAAAGAGGAAAAGGGGTGAGGGAGAGAGAAAAACATTATTATGAGAAAAATGGATCAGTTGCCTCCTATGTGTGACCTAACCAGGGATCAAACCTGAAACCTAGGTATGTGCCCCAATTGGGAATGGAACCAGTAATCTTTTGGTGCACCGGATGATGCTCCAACCAACCAAGCCACCCAGCTAAAGAAATTCTTTTTAAAGATTAAACATTGACATAAGACAACTTTGTCAGTTTTGTAAAGTCACTCTTTTTTCCATGTTTGTAACTAGTATTACTCTTCTTCTGCATATGAGAAACAAGGCGCTATCCTGCTGTAAAATCTCTAGTCCTGTAAATTATAAGTTACATAAATATGATTAAACAATTATGGTTCAGATTGTTGTAGTAATTTTGTTAAACTAATTACTCCACTGTATAGCAGTACTTTTAAACCTTAATGTGCACCTGATGCATATTCATATCAAGAACACATCGATAAATGTTTTTTAAATAAATAAATGAAATAGAGTTTAGAAAAGCAACAGAAACTGTAAACCCCCATCTGTCACAGACTCAGCAACTGGTTACATGACCAACCAGTCACCACCTGCTACCCCAGTGTAGGAGACCATTCTGCATGGCGTGGGCCCAGCTCCTACTTGGAGATGCACAGGACCCACACCCACAGATAGGTTCTTCCATGGGGAATCAGGCCTGCAATGTACCTAGGCTACTTTGAGTCTTGCTTTTTGCTAAAACTCCCTCACCCTAAATTGAGGACATTTACTACAAAGTAACTTCCTAAAATCCATGCTAAACCTTCCAAGGATGAGTGTAATCAGTTCAACCACTTCTGCCTTTTCATTTGCAAATATCCCTCTTCTGTGATGTGATTAGCAGCACTGGCTCCTTTGTTTTCTATAAAAGGTAACCACCTAAAGTGAACCTGTGCATAGTAAATGAGGATCATCATGTAATGGGCGGAGAAACCCAATAAAGGCCTGTCATGGTGGAGGCCGTGGCTTTTGCTCCCCTTGAGAGAAAAGCCATGCTGTCCCTTTTCCTCCACTGGATTCGGTAATCCATGTGAATGTCTCATTTCATCCATAATGATGTGGACACTGCGGGTCAGTGTCTGCATCACCCCAGCAAGGCTATTTTAATAAAAAGGAATAACATTGATCTATAGCCTTTAGTTTCAGTTTGACTCCAAGATTGCTCAATATTATGGTCTTTTGGGAGGCAAGATTGTTAAAAGTAATGCTGGATGAGGCAAACATATAATGGTCAATTACCTGTGTAGCTGAAACGTCCTACCAAACCAAACATTCACATAATGAGGCCAGTTTGTGAGTTTAGAATTACAGTGAAGAGAAGGCAGTGTTAGAAGTCTTAAAGACTGTGTGTGTGTAAGCTTGGATTCCGGAGCACATTTTATAAAAGTACATTCTTCAAAGAAGCTAGCTGAATGTTTTGTGTTCACTACATGTTCATTAGTAACTTCTCTCATTTCTTCTGCTTCCTTCTTTTCTTACTGATCTTAAGGATGCAATTAAAATTCCAGGGATGTGTGATTTCTGCTAGAGGAATAAACAATACCTGACCCCATGTGATCTGTTACATGAATAGAGACCAGGATTTCATCTTCCAGCATTTGTGGTGGTTGCTAAGGAGACATTTGTATCTCTGTGTCCTAGGTGCCATATTGCTTGGAAAGAATTACAGCAGCTTCGCCTGTTACTTTCCTGGAGAGAACACCTGAAAACTCATTAGGACAGCTAAATTTTAAGGTTTTGCTGGTCTCTTTAGTGTTTTGAGTACCTCTGGCTTTTGAGTATAACATGTACATGTTGGCATCTAAATAAGTACATTCTCAGAAATGGCAGTGCAGTTTTGTTAGAAAATAGAGGCCTGAGTGTTCAGACTCTGGGTGCCAAATTCTCTGAGTAGGCCTGTGGCATAAGCCTGCTTTCTTGTTCCTTTTCTTTCTTTCTTTTTCTTTTTTTCCCCCCAGACCTACTCACCCTACTAAAGAATAAAGTCTGGAGACCATGATTAAATTCTAGCCTTGTTCATCCCCCTGGTCAAGTACTCTCCCTGACCCTGAGTTTTCTTATTCTTAAAACAGAAAAATAGTGATCCCTCACAATGCTGTTCATGAAGACTAAAGAAAATAATGAGAACATGTAGTTAAAATTTACTTGTAAATTGCAAAACAGATATAAGATATTGTTCTAGAGGAGGTTCCCCTGGTTAACTTTAGTTTAGCTACCAGCAAGTTTATTAAGGAGCCTTAGGATCTGCACCCATGGGAGGAAGCAGGAGGAATAGAGGGAGAAGTTGAGTTGAATGGATTGTCTCAAATAGGGCTAAGATGGCCAGGCCTTTTTCCCCTTTGTTATGGACTGAATGTTTGTGTCTCCCCAAATTCATATGTGGAAGTCCTAACTCCCAATGTGTTGGTATTTGGAAGTAAGGCTTTTGAACAGTGATTGGGTTTAGATGTGGTCATGTGGGTAGAGCCCATGATAAAATTAGTGTGTTCTTATAAAAAGAAGAAAAGACCTGAGGTCTCTTTCCTCACCATGTGAGGACACAGTGAGAAGGTGGCCATCTGCAACTCAGAAAGTGAGCCCAAAAGACCAACTATGCTGATATCCTGATCTTGGACTTCCAGCTTCAGAACTTTAAGAAAATAAATGTCTGTTGCTTAAGTCACCCAATCTAGACACTCTTCATCAGTGATTGGCTATGGTTGCCCAATGGGGAGTAGAATCCTTACCTGTGAAGTTCAGCTAGAGCTCAAAGGGTTGATGTGCTGAATACTGTCTGTGGGTAACACAACACAGTGGACATCACAATCACTATTATTATCTCTCACTCCTCCCTAACTAGAAATCTTACTCTGTCCAAGACAGTTTATGTCAGTCAGAAAGAGCAAGCTTATGATTGACTTCATATATCACTCATTCACCTCTATTTGGCTCTATTCCTTTCCCCTTTTACACAAATCTCTTAAAACAGTGGTTCTTAATTATCTTTTCATCTTTGAGACATCCAGGGATACAACACACATCTATTATGAATGGTGGCTTTTTGTATCTGTGATTTTCCCCAGGCAGGGATGGTGAGATGATGGACTCATTCTTCCTCTCATGACAATATATTAGGATCTTGGGACAAACAAATAGTCACTTCCATTCCCTGTGGAATTTAACTCTCATTTTCAAGTGGGGGGAAAACTCCCTGTTACTCTTATGTTAAAAAAAAAAAAGCAAGTGAATTTAAGCAGATGAGTACCATGGAAAGATTTACAATTTAGAGAGATTTCTAAAACTGGAATGTGGATCAGGTGAGGAAGACTAAGAGCAGGGAGGTTATCGAAAGACTTCCAGCCAAACACTGTAGCTTAACTGAACATTTATTTCCTATTACTTCCTCCCCCAAATTCCCACTAAAAGGGTCTGATGTGTATTTTTAAAAGTACAAAAAGTGGAGGAGACAACAAATGAAGAAAGAGTTCAGCACCATTTTGGAAGCTAAAGAATAACTGAAAGAGTGGAAACTGACTCAGCTGCATGGAGAAAGGTGCAATCTCAGTGCTTGGGCAAACAGACCTCTGCATCAGGTAAGCATGTGTTCAGCTGCAAGTAACAGGACATATGACAAGCACATGCTTCAAATATATTGGGGTTTATTTTTCTCATATCACAAGAGGTTCTAAAGAAAGTGGTTGCCAGCATTGGTTTGTAACTGAAAGTAGGTCTGGCTTAAGTCAGCCTGCTGCTATGAAAGCCAATACTTGAGAAGCAGGTGCTGATGTAAAGGAAAGTGGTTGATTTTCAGTTGCTGGCCACCTGGAAGACGGGGGACTCATATCACAAAGCCCATCTCTGCTTCTCAGTGGAGACAGAGGGTTTTTTTTTTTATAAGGAAGGAGAGGGGAACAGAACAAAGAAATCAAGGGAGGAGGGTTGAAAAGTTCTCTGTATGAAGACTAGCACAGTCCATTATGATAAGGCAAGTGATGGTCCAGTGTGAATCATCCTGGTTTAGTCCTCCTGGCTTTATGTCAGGTCTGCATGTTTGAAGGTCAGCAAATCTCCCAGAGCTGGGGTGCTTGAAGGTCAGAGTCTGTATCATTTGAAGTTAGTCCCTAAGATTCTTATACAAACATGCTGTTGATCTACAGGCCACATATTTGTCAGAGTTCCCACTTACAGAAACAATGTCAGAAGAATGGTAAAGTGGATTACAATTCCCCACCATTACAATTTTCCACTGTTACAGGTTCAGCTATTCACCTACACCAGGCTCTACTCTGTTCAGCAATCCTTACTGTGTTAACTTTTGTTTGCCTCATGATCACAAGTTGGTACCTCTGCAGCTTCAGATATTACGTCTGCCTCAAAGAAGGAATAGATAAAGGGGAAGCCACATGCAGTCATTATCTGTTTCTTTTCATTAAGAAAATACTTTTCTAAGTCACTTAGCAGATTTTTGCCTGCAACAAAACTGGTTGTATGTGGTCACTTGTGGCTACAAGGGAGGCTGGGAAAGTAAGCACCTCACCTGAGGCCAGGTACCTAGTTATCTAAAAGGTAATTAATATACTGTTAGCAAGGAACAGGAAGGTACTAGATACTGAGTAGGTATCTGATGGTTTGGGCCACAGATAGCCACATAGGTGAGTAATTTGCCTACAAGGCATCAGGTCCTGCAGAAGGAATGATGAGCAGGCTGAAACCATTGAAGTGTGTTAAAAATCTGTTGACAAACCAGACAGAAAGCTGTGTGGATTATCTCCCATACCCATCTGGCCAGCACTCAAACTCACCCCCTTTCTACCTTCTGGGGACAGGAACTCTCCTCTAGAAAATGCAAAGTAAGAGGCTCTGGATTAAAGGACACAGGGCTCAGCAGAGGGCAGGAATAAAGATTCAGACCAGAAAAAGGGAGACTTAGGGGAAGTTTGCATGTGGCATGGCAGCATCCCAAGGAGATTGTCCCACTTTCAGATGCCAGCAGCTGTATATACCATCCAAGCAGGAGTCTGAAGTTTCCGTCCTGGAAAAAGAAACATCCTCAGAGAATCGATCTATTGATACTGCTGCCTATCACTGTTACTTTTATGTCTTAAGTGTTAATGAAAAAGAAAAGTTGGCATTTTATTTTTTTAATTGTGCTAAAAAAACACATATGCTCTAACAAATTTTTAAATCTACAGACCTAAAAATTTAAGTATACAGTATAGTATTGTTAACTCCATGTACAATGTTATACAGCAGATCTCTAGAACTTTTTCATCAGACATGACTGAACCTCTCTACCCATTAACCAACTCCCAGTTCCTCCCTCTCTCCCAGCCCCTGGAAACCATCATTCTACATTCTGCTTCTCTGAGTTTTACAAAACAGGTTGACCAAAGGCTCAAGATATAAGCAAACCAAATCAGGCCCTGTTTCAAAACGGGCAGTTGTGAAATAGGCTATTTAAACTGTGTTCTAGAGAAGATATTCAGGACAAGCACTTCCAAAATAAGGCAAGGATTGAAGAAATCAAACCCTCTGTTTGGTCAAGGCCAATCAGTAAAATTCTGAATTTAAAGGCCTATAACAAAAGACTGAACCGATTGGGTGACAGACACAAAGAATCATCCTGGTAGAGGCTCCTACACATTGTGTTCCCACTCATGAAATGTAAGTGGTCCACCTGAATCCACAAGCTTGGCCTGTCTGAGAATAAACATGGCTCCTCTGGGTTAAATAATTAACACTGTGCCCCTGGGAAGAAATGAAAATTAAAAATAGGTTGTAGGTATGGAGAAAGATAAATAAACATAGATGATTAAACAGATACAATGAAAAAGTATATTTAAAGTCTCAGTACTCCTTCATTTTGTTTATGATTGAAATATTGTGTAAATATTTTACTTGCCTTTAAAGTAATTACTGCATTTTAAAAAATCTAAGACATTAACTTGCAAAGTTAATGGCCAATGTAATTTATTTACATTTTTTATTTTTTAAACTTCTTATTTTAATTGTTCAAGTACAGTTCTCTTTTACTCACATCCCAGCCCACCCCCACAGCCCTTCCCACCTCCCTCCCATTTCCACTCCCTCCTAGTTTTTGACCAGCGTCCTTTATACTTGTTCCTGTAAACCCTTCCCCTTTTCCCCTGAAATTCTGAAATTCACTCCCCTCTCTCCTCTGGTCACTGTCAGCCTGTTCTCTATTTCAGTGTCTTTGGTTATATTTTGCTTGTTTCTCTGTTTTGTTGTTTAGGTTCCTGTTAAAAGTGAGATCATATGGTATTTGTCTTTCACTGCCTGGCTTATTTCACTTAGCATAATGCGAAAGCATAGAATTCCATTGTGTAAATGTACCATAGTTTTTTGATCCACTCATTTACTGATGGGCACCTAGGTTGCTTCCAACACTTGGCTATTGTAAATTGTGCTGCTATGAACATTGGGATGCATAGGTTCTTTTGGATTGGTGTTTCAGGGTTCTTAGGATATAATCCTAGCAGTGGAATTGCAGGGTCAAAAGCCAGATTCATTTTTAGTTTTCTGAGAAAATTCCATACTGTTTTCCATAGTGGTTGTACCAGTCTGCAGTCCCACCAACAGCGCACTAGGGTCCCCTTTTCTGATTTACATTTAACTAAATTTGCAAATTAATGTTTGCATGCCTGAGAAGACTCATTTACAAAATTATGATTTTAACTTATTAGTTGTATAAGAAGTTTCTGAATATTTAAAGGAACATCAATTATTGAAATAATAATAAATCTGGGACTGGACAAAGTACAGGTAATGGAGTATTTTTCTCCAGGAGGAGCACTCCTAGAGACAGTTCAGCACAGCGTGTGTTTGAACCAACTTGTACATGGGGAGAACACAATTGACTTTTTAAATAACAGTTTTATTAATGTGTAATTAATATACAATAAGTTGTACTCATTTAAACATATAGTTTAGTTTTTTTCATGTGTATACATCTGTAAAGACAACCCCACTCTCAGATAATAATGAACAATTTGATCATCCTCAATGTTTCCTCCTGCCCCTTTGTGATCCAGTCCTCCCTGTTCCCATCCCAGTGGCCTGGCAAAATTGGTCTGTGTTCTGTCGCTACAGATTAATTTGTACTTTCTAGAATTTTATATAAATAGAATTATACAGTGTGTACTTTTTTGTCTTGCTTGTTCCCAACCACTGTAATTATTTTGAGATTCATCAGTGTTGTCTATATTAATAATTTACTCTGTAATATTGCTGAGTGGTGGTATTCGGTTCTTTATTTGCATATACAACAATTTCTTGACCCACTCACCGACTGATGTTAAAAATAAAGTACTGTAAACATTGGTATACCAGTCTTTATGTGAACATACACTTTCATTTCTCTTGGATAAATAACTAGGATTAAAGTGGCTGGGTTATATGGTAGGTGTATGTTTAACTTTTTAAGAAAGTGTCAAACTTTTCCAATGTGGTTGTTACATTTTATATTTCTTTTTTGTTTTTTTAATATATTTTATTGATTATATTAAATTGCATTGATTATATTAATAGCATTGATTATGCTATTACAGTTGTCCCATTTTCCCCCCTTTATTCCCCTCTGCCCTGCAAATACCCACCCACCTGCATTTCCCCCCTTCAGTTCATGCCCATGGGTTGTACATATAAGTTCTTTGGCTTCTACATTTCCTATGCTATTCTTAACCTCCTCCTGTCTGTTTTTTACCTACCATTTGTGCTACTTATTCTCTGTACCCCTCTCTCCCTCTCCAATTTCTCCACTGATAAGCCTCCACGTGATCTCCATTTCTGTGATTCTGTTCCTGTTCTAGTTGTTTGCTTAGTTTGTTTTAGGTTGGGTTGTTAATAGTTGTGAGTTTGTTGGCATTTTAGGGTTCATATTTTTTATATTCTTTTTCTTAGATAAGTCCCTTTAACATTTCATATAATAAGGGCTTGGTGATGATGAACTCCTTTAACTTGACCTTATCTGGGAAGCACTTTACCTGCCCTTCCATTCTAAATGAAAGCTTTGCTGGATATAGTCATCTTGGATGTAAGTCCTTGCCTTTCATGCTTCAAATACTTCTCTCCAGCCTCTTCTTGCCTGTAAGGTTTCTTTTGAGAAATCAACTGACAGTCTTATGGGAACTCCTTTGTAGGTAACTCTCTCCTTTTCTCTTGTTGCTTTTAAGATTCTCTCCTTATCTTTTTAAATCTTGGCTAATGTAGTTATGATGTGTCTCGGTGTGTTCCTCCTTGGGTTCATTCTTTGGGACTTTCTGAGCTTCCTGGACTTCTTGGAAGCCTGTTTCCTTTGCCACATTGGGGAAGTTCTTCATTATTTGTTCAAATAAGTTTTCAATTTCTTGCTCTTCCTTGTCTCCTTCTGGCGCCCCAGTGATTCCAATGTTGCAATGTTTAAACTTGTCCCAGAGGTTCCTAAGACTCTCCTCATTTTTTTGAATTCTTGTTTCTTCATTCTGTTCTGGTTAAATATTTCTTTCTTCCTTCTCCTCCAAACCATTGATTTGAGTCCTGGTTTCCTTCCTGTCACTGTTGGTTCCCTGTAGATATTTCTTTTTTTCACATAATGCAACGTTCATTGCTCCCTGGGTCTTTTTTATGCTGTTGAATTACCCAGCAAGTTTCTGGAGCATCCTGATAACCAATGTTTTGAACTGTGTATCTGATAGGTAGGCTATCTCTTCATCACTTAGTTGTGTTTTTTCTGGAGCTTTGAACTGTTCTTTCATTTGGGCCTTTTTCTTTTTTTTGTCTCAGCGAACCTGTTATATAGTAAGGGGCGGAGCATTAGGTGTTCACCAGGGCGGGGCAACCCACACTGGTTGCGTTGTGATGCTGTTTGTGGGGGAGGGGTCCGAGAGGAAACAGTGCCACTTCCTCTGCTCTCTGCCAGTTTTCAATCACTTCCCCCACTACCCACAATCAAATTGGGCCCTTCTGGTGCTGATTCCTGGGTGGGTGGTTTTGTGTATGTTCTAGGATCCTATGAGTCTACTCTATGAGTCAACCGTCCTGTGAGGCTGGGAGTTTCTCCTGCCGCCTCAACCCCCACAGGTGTTTTCAGTCAGAGGCTTAGAGGCTTTATTTTCCTGCACTAAAACCCTGGGTTGCGTGATCTTGCTCCCTAGTTGTTCCTCCTGGTTCATCTGCACGTGAATATGGGATCACCCAGTCTGCAAGCTGCTACATCACCTGGTCCGCCAGCTGCCACCTTGCTGAGAGTCCTCTTCACCCAACTGCCTGTCTCCACCCCTCCTGCTGGTCTGGATGAATGTTTCTTCTTTAATTCCTTGGTTGTCGGACTTCCATACAATTCAATTTTCTGTCGGTTCTGGTTGTTTTTTGTTTTTAAATTTGTTGTTGTCCTTCTTTCGGTTGTGCAAGGAGGTACAGTGTGTCTACCTAAGCCTCCATCTTGGATGGAAGTTCTTCTTTTTTGTTTAAAGATTTTATTTAATTATTCTTAGAAAGAGGGGAAGGGGGCGAGAGAGAGATGGAGAGAAACATCAATGTGTAGTTGCCTCTTGCAGCCAAGGACTCAGCCTACAACCTAGGCACGTGCCCTGACTGGGAATTGAACGGGTGAACCTTTGGTTCGCAGGTTGGCACTCAATCCACTAAGTTACACCAGCCAGAGCACATCTTATATTTCTACCAACATTGTTTGGGAGTTCCAATTGATTTATATCATTGCAACATCCTTGATATTGTTAGCCTTTAAGGCATTCTAGTGGGTGTGTGATGATGATATGTCATGTGGTTATAATTTGTATTTTCCTAATGGCTAATGATGTTGAGCATCTTTTCATGTACATATTTGCTATCCATATAGCATCTTTTGTGAAGAGTCTGTTTAAATATTTTATCCATTTTTATTGGGTTATTTGTTTTGTATTATTGAGTTCTAAGAGTTCTAAGGTATATCCTAGATAAACTCCATCAGATATATAAATATTATCTTTCAGTCTGTAGCTTTCTTTTTCATTTTCTTTTTTTTTATTTATTTATTCACTTGAGAGAGAGAGAGAGAGAGAGAGAGAGAGAGAGAGAAAGAGAGAGAGAAACAGAGAAACATCAATGTGCGGTTGCTGGGGGTTATGGCCTGCAACCCAAGCATGTACCCTGGCTGGGAATCAAACGTGCGACTCTTTGGTTCACAGCCCACGCTCAATCCACTGAGCTGCGCCAGCCAGGGCTCTTTTTCATTTTCTTAACTGTGTCTTGTAAAGAGCAAAAGTCATTAATTTTGATGAAGTGCAATTTAACAAATTTTTCTCTTACAATTCATGCTTTTTGTCCCTTACTCGGGAAATCTTTGAATACGCAAGGTCATTAAGAGTTTCTCTTGTGATTTCTTTTAGAAGCTTTATAGTTTTGATTATTATACTAGGTATGATTAATTTTAATCCATTTAGGGTGTTAGGTAAGGGTAAGTTTTATGTATGTATGTATGTATGTATGTATGTATTTATTTATTATTTATTATTCTATTACAGTTGTCCAAATTTTTCCCCTTTACCCCACTTCACCCAGCCCACCCCCTCTCCCACAGTCAATCCCATCTCCATTGTCAATTTCCATGAGTCATTCATGCACATTCTTTGACTAATCCCTTCCCCTTCCTTCCACCATTTCCCCCCTCTTCTGTCCTCCTACAACTATCAATCTGATCCATGTTTCCATGTCTCTGTTTTTTTCTTGTTAATTTATTTTGTTAAGTATTTCATTTTGCATATAGCAATCCAATTGTCCCAGGATCATTAATTGAAAAGATTATCTATAGCTTGTGTAAGATTATCCATTGAACTGCCATGACAACTTGTCAAAAAACTGTTGAACATATATGACCATCTCTATTGTATTCCATTGAACTATAAGTTTATCTTACTCTAATACCTACCTCACTGTCTTGATAATGGCAGCTTATTTTAAGGCTTGAAATCAGGTGCTGTAAGTCCTCCAATATTGCTCTTCTTTTACAAAATTACTTTGGCTATTCTAGGCCCTTTGCGTATTTCTGTTTCAATGATAGAAACATTTTGTCAATTTTTGCAAAAAAAACCTTCTGGGGGCCCTGGCTGGCATAGCTCAGTGGATTGAGCATGGGCTGTGAACCAAAGTGTCGCAGGTTCGATTCCCAGTCAGGGCACATGCCTGGGTTGCAGGCCACGGCCCCCAGCAACTGCACATTGATGTTTCTCTCTCTCTCTCTCTTTCTTCCTCCCTTCCCTCTCTAAAAAATAAATTAAAAAATCTTAAAAAAAAAAAAAACCCTGCTGGGATTTTTATTGAGATTACATTGACTCTACAAATCAATTTGAAAAAAAAATTTGCCTTCTTGATAATATTGAGTCTTCTGATCAAAGAACATAGTGTATTTCTCCATTTATGTATGTCTTTAATATCCTCAGCAATATTTTGAGTTTTCAGTATACAGGTCTTACATATCCTTTGACAAATTTATTCCTAAATAGTTCATATTTGTGATGTGATGATAAATGATATTGTTTTTAAATCTCACCTTATGAGTTTAGCTAGCATGTAAAAATACAATTGGTTGTTAGTGCTTAACTTGTGACCTGCAACCTTGCTCACCTAGGAAACTGGGATGTTTATAGGACTTGCGTTATGTGTTTTTCTCATTCTCAGAAATGCTGACTGGTGCTGAATGTCTGAAAACCATTGTTTTGTATATTTTTTCTGTTTTTGTTTGTTTGTTTGTTTCAAATAGAAGAGTAAATCTAGTCACTGTTTTTCAATTGTGGCTGGAAGCAGAGGAAGCCAATCAGATTTTTAGTGCTTTGCTCTTTAATATGATTGGACAGCTTAGGATCACTAAGTATTTGATTAAGGCCTCCAACAAGAAAAACAGAGACCTAAAAAAATATTTACCAAAAAATAAGAATTCAAGGGAAACTTTAAATATTTTAATTAATATTCTCAGTTTACCCAGCAAAATAACTATAAAAAGGTACAGACCAAGAGTAAATTCTAAGAGATTCTGGGGCAGGGCTGAGGGTGGGAAATACGCCTTAGATAAAACATGAGAAATAAAAATGTTCTCTCACTCTTCAGTGACCATATTGGAAACCAAAAACAATGGAGTATTGTCTTCAACACTTTTCAAGGACAAAATTTTTAACCCAAAGTTCTGTTTCCAGCTGAATTATCAATAAGATTTGATAATAAAATTAAAAAATTTTCCACCATGTAAAATCTCAGAAAGTAACCTCCCGTGTACTTTTTCTCAGGAAGCTGTTGGAGAATATTCTCCCAGGTTGTCTTGTAGTATAGTAAGAGGGACCCCAACAAGGAGAGAATGTATTGAAGGTCACACAAGGACATCTCAACATGTGTCTTGAGAGACTAGTCCATATCAGAGCAGGAAGGTGAAGGGCTGCTAGAAAAAGAGAACAGAAGAGAAAAAACATGCCCTTGGGGAGCATTGGCTCAATCACCCTTCCCATTCTCTAAGTCTCTGCAAAGTCCTTTATTCCACTCCCTTTCCCAGCAGTATATCCCCAACCTCTACTTATAGGTCACCTTGCCCCACCATGATAGCCCACAGATGATGATGGCCTCACAGTTTATGTCCTTGCTGCTTCATACTAACAGAAACTCAGGGTGCAACCAATGGGGAGGCTAGTAAAGTGTTCATGGTTCAAAATTTAAGGAGGCACTTATTCTCAAGTGCAGGCTCAGCACTGCTGTGCTTCCTAAAATTGAATTCCCTATGTGCAACTCCCAAGCCTGCCTCACTGTCTTCTAGTTGTCTTTACTCCCTCTTTTTCTTGTCCCTTTTTATAACAGGCTGAAGTGTAATGGCAGGCAAATGTGTTTAAGAATTTATATTATTTTTTGTGTGTGTTTAATTAAGTTTAGGCCATGGGTTTATTTTTATTTTTTAGAAATTCTATTAGAGATTTCTTCACATTTTGTAAGGCTGAATTTTAATTTTAAAGCAGAATATCAACTTTGCCACCTTGAAATTTCACAGAGCAACATTACCTCCAAAATCACATGGAGTATGACAATCATTTGCAATCTGTGTGTAATAAAGAATAGAAAAAGTATGAAGAAGAAAGGAAAGTGGTGGAGAAAACAGGACATGTTTTGTTTTCACTAGTCAAGCAAACGATACTATCCACTGAAAAACTCCTACTTCTAAAATGTAAGGATGAAATTTTCTCAAGTGATTTAAGTGGAAAGTACATGCTAAAAGATTAGCGATGGGAGAGCACAAATCACAACTACAGTCTTAAATCTACTTGTAAAAATGTGCAGGAAGCATTTCCAAGTGGCTGCACAGAGCTTCAGTCTGTGGGACTGTTTCAGTGAAATTCCATTATCACAGTCTGCCTCAAGACTAGTAGTTGAAGGTAGGTTTTACTTTAGTCAGTTGTGATTAGAGAAGAAGGAAACCTTATACTGCAATGGTCATTTCCCCATCAGCTAAAGACTATTGGCAGAACTAGAAAAATGTCTTGCTGCTCTTTCAACTTCAGCTGAAAGTAAGTGGTAATTTAGTGTTCCTAATGTGCTGTATTGTGACCAGGAGAGTAAGCCAGGGACTGAGAATATTGTTCTGCACTGTAATTTTAAAGTAGGCCATCAAAATTTATAATAATAATTTAAACATTGTAATAACATTTCAGATTCATTCATATATCCTAAAATCCATTCCATGATGGTTTGGTCATATTTATCTTTGGTTTTGCCTTTGTCAAAGTATTTAACACATGGCCCCTGAGCACTCAGCCATAGTATCTGTTAACTATTTCCATTAGGTATATATAATTATATTTATTAATATGGTTTTACCTCTCCTGCCCTGCCCTATTTTCTCTCTCTCTCTGACAATTTTCCCTATTATTTTACATGTGTTTTGGTTTGTGTTAAATTTTAATTTAGCCCACAGGTTACAGGTTACAGGGTATCCAGAAAGGATGTAATTAATCTAGAAGATTAATAAGAATCCCCTAGAAATAGATACAGGGACTCCTGTGGCTTTGGGCTTCTTATTTTAGGGAAAAAGGGAGAAATTTAGGTTAAGCAGGTATTTCATTGTTGAGGGTACAAGGATTGAGCAAAAAGGCAAAAGGACTCATGGACATGGACAACCATGCAGTGATTACTGGGCAGAGGGGTATATAAGGGAAATAAATGGTAATGGAAAAAATACAATAAAGATTAAATTAAAAAGAGTATATTGTAAAAAAAAAAAGAAGTATAAAAAGGTTCAGAGGTTGAGTAGCTACAGTTGTGGACTGTTTGCAGATATTGACAACCCACATCCATTCCAACCACCTGTTGGCATGACCACCTGCCCCACAAAGCCTGGAAAACTAAAGACTGCATTCTCAGAATCCTTTGCAGCTAGAATCTACAGTTGACCCTACCCTTGAACGACTTGGGGGTTAGGGATGCTGACCTCTCATGCAGTGGAAAATTCCTGCAACTAGTAGATATATTTTAAGCTTCCTTGATTAGATGAACACACATGAAATGTTGGCTTGGAATAAAGACTGTGGAGAGAGAGGCAAGTTATGAATCATCTCGTGGCTGGTTTGGATGACAATGGAGGCAGTACAGGCAGGCAGCAGCTATGCTTGTGGCTCCTTGAGTCTTCAGCTTTCTAGTAGTGTCAGGTACAGCAGCCATCTTTGCAGACCAATTCTTTGGTTAGTGTGGTTTTGGTTTGTGAATCTAGGTTTTTTTTGTGTGTGTGTGTTTTCCCCCCTTTCAACAGTCTTGTGAGCTCTTTATACCCCTTAATAAATCTGTTTGCACTTACCTAGCTAGAGAGAATTCTACTCAACTATTTTGGAAGTTGACAATTGAATTTTTGTTTTGTAACAATGCTAAGCCCTTTACCTATATTTAATTTAATCACCCTACATCCAAGAGATAAAAGTATTATTATTTATTTCCATTAGCAGATGTGGAAGCAACTTTTCCAGTCTCTTCTGAAAGTAAAGAAAGGATTTTGGAGTACCGTATTTTGTGGGTCCATAAGACGCACTTAGGTTTTAGAGGAGGAAAATAGGGGAAAAATTGAAGCAAAAAATGTGGTAAAATATTTAATAACATAAATAACATAATATTTCACCAATGTAAATGTAAAGCTACATTCAGACTATAAAACACACCCCCATTTTCCTCCCAAATTGGGGGGGTGGGTGCATCTTATAGTCTCAAAAGTATGGTAATTTTTATCATGAAAAGTTGCAAAAATAGTATAAAGAACTGTTTTGTTCTCTTTACCCAGATTCCTCCATTGTTAATATTTTACACATTTGCTTTATCCCCTCTCGCTCTCTTTTTCCACACAGTTTTTTTTCTTCTGAATCATTTAAGAGTAAGTTGTAGACATAATGACCCTTTAGTGTGTATTTTCTAAGAACAAGAACATTCACTTACGTAACAACAGTACGATGATCAAAATCAGGAACTAAACACTGATATCATACTATCTTCTGATCTGCAGACTTCATATTTTGTCTATTGTTTCAATTATGTCCTTTATAGCAAAAATAAAAATAATATGTATATTTTTCTGGTCCAGGATACAATTTCAACTCACAGAGTTCATTTAGTTGTCAAGCCAATTTAGTTTCCCTTAACTGGGCAGTTCCTCATTTGTCTTTGTTTTTCACAACCTTAACCTTTTTGAAGTATGCAAGCCAAGATTTATCTGAATGTTTCTTGAGGATGAAGTTTTAAATTTATATATTATATGTTTGCAAAGAATTCAAACAGACAAGTATGTAAAGTAGAAGGCAAAAATTGCTGCTTCATTCCCTTCAACATAAATAACTGTTGTTAATAATTTGATTTTTAGCACTTCAAAATATTGTTTTTAAAATTTCTTTTTTTAAAAGGGAAAGCCCATTTTTTAAAAGATTTTGTTTATTTATTTATTTATTTATTTATTTATTTATTAGAGAGGGGAAGGGAGGGAGAGAGAGAGAGAGCAACATCAATGTGTGGTTGCTTCTCATGTGGCCCCTACTGGGGACCTGGCCTGCAACCCAGGAATGTGCCCTGACTGGGAATCGAACCTGCAGTGCTTTGGTTTGCAGCCCGAGCTCAATCCACTGAGCTATGCCAGCCAGGGCCAAAATTTATTTTATTTCACTATGCATTGTTAATGTTTAGGAATATTTTCCTACATGGCTGAAGTAATCACCTTAAAATTAATAATAATTCCTTCATATCATCTAATACCAGCTGATATTCAGTTTTCCCCCAGTTGTTCCAGAAATGTCCTTCACAGTTTAATTTGTCCATTCCAAGATTTAAATCAGAAGAAGACATTTGTATTGTAACTGGTTGCTATATCCCCTGTCTTTTAATTCCAAAGAATCTATAATGTTGAGTGGTAAAAAACAAACAAACAAACAAACAAACAAACAAACAAAAACACTAGTGTAAGAAAGCACCAGCTCTGATTGGGGTGGCTTAGTGGGTTGGGCATGGTCCCACAAACTGAAAGTTCACAGGTTCTGTTCCTAACACGTGCCTGGGTTGTAAGCCAGGTCTCCAGCTGGGGGAGTGGTAGAGGCAACTGATTGATGTTTCTCTTGCACATCATTTTTTCTCTCCTTCTCTTTCTCACTCCTTTCCACTCTCTCTAAAAATAAATAAATAAAATCTTTAAAAAACCTTAAGAAAGCACCGATCTTTACCATTGATCTTGGGAGTCTATTACTTCAGTCAGATCACTCTAGACAAGTTCTAACCAAGAATAATGTCTAACAACATGCCTGGATGCTTTGATTTTCTCTTTTGCAATGCAAATAAGAAAGTGCCTGGCTTCCAGTTTGTAAGAAAAAGATCATCACTGATCAAATATGAGATATTAAATACAAATATACTTCCCATAAAATTACATATAAAGCAAACAAGAGGAAAATATCAAACCCCAATTAAATAATGAATACTTAACTCACACAAAGGAACAAAAGTCTATATTCTGGAGATGCTTTGTCTTTTGATTTATTTTTCAATTTTCCTTTCAATCTTTTCTTTTTATATCACAATCACAGTAGGTGGAGAGTTCCTTAACCATATATGTTAATAGGACACATAGGACATATGTTAATGGAATAACATTTATAGATCTGAGTATAGTGGAAGTGAATTTACAGCTGTGACACAGGAGACCAAACACTAAACGTTTTGTAGAGATTCTTTTATATCAGCAAAGTGCTATGGCTATTACTTCTAAAGGAGAGTTCAATTTCTCTTGGGGTTTATTATGGGACTTTATTATCTCCTATCATCTCACAGATGCTGGATCTAGAGAAAGGAATCCTTTGTTTATCATTCCTTTGTTTGTAAGCATGTTAATAAGCCAATAGAGGCATATTGAATGATATTTAGACACAAACATACTGGGAGAATGCCATGTGGTGATGAAGTAAAGATTGGAGTAATTCATCTTCAAGCCAGAGAACACCAAGGGTTGCTGGCAACTGGCAAGATTTCGGAAGAGGCAAGAAAAAATCCTTCCTTAGAGCCTTCAGAGAGAGCATGTCCTTGCTGATACCTTGATTTTAGAGTCCTAAACTACAGAATTGTGAGAATAAATGTTCTTTCTTAAATTTATTTTTTATTGCCCTAGCTGGTGTGGCACAGTGGGATGAGCAGTGGTCTGTGAACCTCAAGGTCACCAGTTCAATTCTCAGTTAGGGCACATGCCTTGGTTGTGGGCCAGTTCTCCAGTTGGGGGCATGTGGGAGGCAACTGATTGATGTTTCTCACACATATCAATATTTCTCTCCCTCTCTTTCTCCCTCCCTTCCCCTCTGTCTAAAAAATAAATACAATCTATTGTATTTTTCACTGATTGATTTTGAGTGAGAGAGAGATTTGTTTTTCCATTTATCCATGCACTCATTAGTTGTTTCTTATATGTGCCTTGACTGGGGATTGAACCCCAACTTTGATATATGAGGACAACATTCCAACCAGCTGAGCCACCTAGCCAGGGAGAAAATAAATGTTCTAAGCCATTCAAGTTTGTGGTAATTTGTTACAATGGCCCCAGGAAAGTAATTCAACAATGCAGTGCACTGTGGCTTTGGGAAACTAACTCATTCTAATCAAAATTCACCAACTCAACCCTTTACAAACTCAAATTTTAACTTATTAATCTACATGGGGAAATAGCTGGCAGGATAATAGGCATTCCCTGAGAGCACATCACCTGGCTTATAGGCCTAAATTATAAATCAGGCAGGAGAAGGGGAAACTGATATTCATCAAGCATATGATATGTTTCAGGTACCATATGTATCACAAATAAATATACATCTATAACTGTGATAAGAGCTTTGAAGAGGGATATACTATGGCATGTAATTGGGAGATGTGGGGACACCAATGAGATTAAGGAAGGTAAACCTGATGAAAGCATCTGGAGGAACAACTGAAGTTAATGAGGGAAAGTATATGCAAGGATGGCAGGTACAAAAGCTTGCATAGTCAAGGGACTGAAAGAAGGGCCATGTCCACTGGGGTGGGGTGGGGTTGTATAGGATGAGGCAGGACAGAAAGTGAGGGGTGACACATGCTAGGGTTCCTATATGAAGTTCAGGTTTGTGTCTTTTTCCTAAGGGCAATGAGGCGGTATTAAGGTTTGTTTTACAAAGGAGAAACATGATTGGATCACATATTTGTAAAAACCATTCTGGCTGCAATGAGGGTACAGACTGGAGGAAAGGGGAGAGTGTGATGCCAGCGGAGGGCCCAGGGATCAGGACTGCACACACCACACTGCAGCACATACTCTGTGAAATCCCACTAGAAGTAGCAGGAGGCCCGGCCTTTTTCCTCCAGTGCCAGGAGGTCCCCCAAACCACATCTCCCTCCCACCCCTCAACCCATAGATCCAGAGAACTAGGCCGAAGCATTTGCTCAGTTATTCAAGTGCAAAAAGAGCAACTTAAATGATTATTGTGATCCTTGGACTAGGTTAACATTGTGGCTTTGGACTAAATTTTTACCCCAAATGATAATTTGTAAGGTCAGATCTTCATGGGACATAATAGCATAACAAACTATTTACATACCTCAGGGGAATGTGAGCATATTCACAATCCTGACCCAGCTGAAAAATAAACACTCAATAATATATCATAAACATCCTTTTGGTCAGGATACATACATCTTAGGCATTCTTTGGAATGGTGATGGCACTGCTTGTGTGAGTGTACTGTTATTTATTTAACTATTTTCATAATTATTGGTAAATAATTATCTCTCTGGAATTTTGCTATAACACCAGTATCTTATAAGTATATCCAAGTACACTTCTGAGAAATATTTTCCATGGCATAGAGTCTTAGGAGGAGGATTTCCAGGTCTAAGAGAAAGCATATTCAAACACTAATAGATCTTGGCATACTTCTTTTTTTAGAAAAATATATTTTATTGATTGTGGTATTACAGTTGTCCCATTTTTTCTCCCCTTTATTCTCCTCCATCCTGTACCACCCCTTCCACCATCATTCCCCTACATTAGTTCTTGTCCATGGGTTGTACATATAAGTTCTTTGGCTTCTCCATTTCCCATGCTATTCTTAACCTCCCCCTGTCTATTTTGTACCTACAATTTGTGCATCTTATTCCCTGTACCGTTTCCTGAATTCTCCCCCCTCACCCTCCTCACTGATTACCCTCCATGTGATCTCTATTTCTGTGGATCTGTTCCTGCTCTAGTTGTTTTCTTAGTTTTTTGTGTTTTTGGTTTTTTTAGGTTTGACTGTTGATAGTTGTGAGTTCATGTAATTCAACTCACAACTCATGTGAGTTCAACTCACAACTATCATTGTCATTTTACTGTTCATAATTTTGATCTTCTTTTTCTTAGATAAGTCCCTTTAATATTTCATATAATAAGGGCTTAGTGATGATGAATTCCTTTAACTTGACCTTATCTGGAAAGGGCAGATAAAATGCCCCTCCATTCTAAATGATAGCTTTGCTGGATAGAGTAATCTTGGATATAGGTACTTGCCTTTCATGACTTTGAATACTTCTTTCCACCTCCTTCTTGCCTGTAAGGTTTCTTTTGAAAAATCAGCTGACAGTCTGATGGGAACTCCTTTTTAGGTAACTGTCTCCATTTCTCTTGCTACTTTCAAGTTCTCTCCTTATCTTTAATTATGGGTAAACTAATTATAATGTGCCTTGGTGTGTAAGGGGTGGAACCTTAGGTATTTGCCAGGGCAGAGCTACCACTGTGCTGCATTGTGGTATTGTATATGAGAGAAGGGTCCGAGAGGGAACAATGCCGATTGCTCAGCTCTTGGCCTGGTTTCAGTCATTTCCCCCCGCTTCCGACAAGCCCTTCTGGTGCTGATTCCCGGGTGGGTGGGTTTGTATACATTCTAGGACCCTGTGGATCTCTCCAATGAACTCTCCTGTGAGGTTGGGAGTTTCTTCTGCCATTTCAACCCCACAGGTTTTTTCAGTCAGAGGTTTTCATGCTTTATTTCCCTTACACAGGAATCCTGGATCTCATGGTCTGTCTTGCTCCCCAGTTGTTCCTCCCAATTTATCCGCAAGCAAATGTGGGACAGTCCTGCTCTGCCAGCCACTGCCTTGCCTGCCCAGTTCTCCAGCTACTGCCTTGCTTCGAATCCTCTCTACCCCAGCTGCCTGTCTCCGCCCCTCCTACCAGTCTGGATGAATATTTCTTTAACTCCTTGGTTGTCAGACCTCCATAATCTTCCATTTTCTGGTAGTTCTGGTTATTTTTTTGTTTTTAAATTTGTTGTTGTCCTTCTTTTGGTTTTGCAAGGAGGCAAAGTGTATCTACTTATGCCTTCATCTTAGCTGGAAGTCTTGGCAAACTTCTTAAAAGATTATTCTGATACCATCATTTTATCAACAGTCAGGCTATGTGTTAACAACATTTATTTCTTCCTGGGTAATGACATACATTACACTCACTTTCACACACATCATCTGATTTCTTGAAAAGCTTTTTTCCCCTAATTATAAAAGTTATATAAGTTCCTGGAGTTGGAGAAAATTTTTTCATTTGGCCTATCAAGAAAAGCACTTGCACATGTTTGAATGAAATCAGTGAATGAGCTGCTTGGGGTGAAGAGCCATTTTTGCCTGAGTAACTCCTTAGGGAGGGTGGGTTTTACTGAACTTCTATCTCAAAATAAGACCTGAGACAGAACTGAACTTTGTTCATCACAGAGGGGAGAATTTGAAATTTGCACGTGGGATGGGAACTCTGAGAAGAAAGCTTCAGAAGCCAATGACAATGAGCCTAGGATGGGGAAAGAGAGGAAGGTAAACCTAGATGCAGTGCAAGTAGAAAGGAATTTTGGAAGCAAATGGACCATTTCCTAGATTTCATGAAATTCACTTCTGTTTGTGTTAGTTGTGCCTCAAATTACATACTTACCCTCTGATTAGAGATTTTGTGAGTTGATTAGTCCTGGCCTTTCTCCCAGGAAGGCAGCTGTACAGATTTTATGAGTTGTTTCAACACAGAGAAGAGAAGCTAGGAGAGCCAGTTTCTGATGGCAAGAGCGGAAGAAGGTGCAGTGAGGTGGCCATGATGGATGAGAAAATGTATCAGAAGGCTTGCTCTAGGTGCTGTTTTAGGTAACAAATCTAAATCTGTTTTTAGTCTCACTTCAAAACCCATGTGAGCAGGTAAAGGGGAGTAAGGGGATCACTTAAACCTGAGGCCAAGTCCCAAGGTTTCTGTCACATCTTTGAAAAGGGGTCTGGGAATACTTGCAGACAGTCCCTGAAGGACTGAGGCATTTTGGAACTGTGCTGAACAGAAGACCAAGGACAGACAGAGAATGAAACAAGAGCAGTGGGAGAAACAACATGGGAAGTGTGAGAGCCACTGTGAAAGCCTTGGCAAGCTGAGAACAAGAAGGGCCTGGTTCTCCCTGGGCTGGTCAGGGAAGTTTGAGAGGTGAATAGCAAATCACCATGAAGACCAGACTGTGGACAGGTATTTCTGTTTTCTAGTGCTGCAGTAACAAATGACACAAACCAGGTGGCCTATAACAGCAGAAATTTATTCTTTCACAGTCTGGAGACCAAGACACTGAAATCAAGGCATTGACAGAAGCATACTGTCTCTGGAGATTATGGGGGAAGGGTCCAGTCCTTGCATCTCCTACCTTTTGGTAGTTGCCAGATTTTTTGGCTTGTGGCCATATCACTTCAAATCTCTGCCTCTCTATTCACATGGCTTTCTGTTCCTTTGTCACTTATAAGGACACTGGTCATTGGATTTATAGCCCACCTGGATAACCCAGCATGATTTCACCTCAAGATCCTTAAATCTATAACATCAGCAAAGACCTTCTTTTCAAATAAGGTAACATTCACAGATTCCAGGGTATAGGATGTAGATATATTTGGGGAGGGCCACCATTCAACTCATAGCAGAGGGCACTCCATTTAGAGGGACCTGGGAGAGAACACAAACCATGATGATCACGTCTCCACTATCTCTCAAGTCCCATAACTCCATTATTCTTCTGACCTCAAGCTGTGCTGAATTGCTTTCATTTCCACAAATGAAAGGTTTTTACATGCCTCCATGCTTTGAATATGTGGAGCTTGGTTTTAATTAACCAAGTTGTTTGTTGGGCTAAATATTGATAGGATGAGTGGTTGTGGGAACAGGTTTAGGGGATCAGAGAAATAGACTTTCTGGTTCCAAATGTTCACATTTCATCAATAAAAGTTGTTTTGGACAATCTGGCTATGTCCTGGAGGTCGCTTTACCATTTTGTTTGGCTTTATGTAAATAGCAGTTAGGAGGCTTCTTTGTGTGAAATGTAAAAAGTTCCTCTCTGAAATTTGATTTCATGTTTACTCATGGATAGCAGCTGCTTGCAAAAGTCTTTCTTTTGGGTCAATTACAAGTTTGCCTTTGAGCACATAAATATCTTAGGGGTTTGTTTTGTTTTGTGTCTCAGGAGAAGTGGAACAGAATGAGTTAGATATTCATAAGGCTTCAGATAACTTGTTTTGGATGCACTCAGTAGACTGAGGAACAGCAGCTGAGAAGGAGAAAGGCTCAAATTCAATGGGAATAGTCAACAGTCAACATGCAGTGAATGACAAAGATGACAGCCACAAGATCAATGCATTCATATTTTTCTTTTATTGACTCATTGTAATTAAAGCCTAAAGTGGATTATGATAATATATAAACATCAAACATCTTGCACCTTGGATTTATGCCTGGCATGCTATGAAATTGTAGTGGACTATGATTGCTTATACATTATGCATATTATAATATAACAGAGGTGCTTTTATATGTAATATGGAGTTCCAATGTGATAAAAATGTAAGTCTATCAAGACAAAAGCAGCTGAAAAGCATATTGCTTATTAAAGATCATAAGTAAACTAAGAGAAATTAAGGGGCAAGGAGGAAAAGGAGACCACTGTGGCCAGACACAGAGAAGGTGTAGACTACCTAATACATAGTGATGAAGTGATTTGTAAGCAGATCAAAGGAGAAGACTAGTCTATTGCTAGTCACCCACAAATTATGTTTTACTTAAATAAAACATGATCACTATCTACACTCTTTTATAGAGATTCCCAGGACTCTTGCCTTTCTGTGGGCTGGGCACCATTGTTCACAGCTGATTCCTACCAGAACAGGCAAAGCTTACTAAGCCTGTGAAAGGGTGGAGGGAGTGAACAAAAATGGCTCACCTACTTTCCCATCTCCATTCTGGGAGAATGTTGGAGCATAGGGAACCTACTGCTGCCAAGTGTAGACATGGACTTAAAGGCAAAACCTCCAGGTAGGAGCAAACTGATCCTCTCTCTCACTCAGTGTTCAGAAGCCCTGGCTTAGCTGGGATGGACCTCTGGAGCCTGTTGGGTGGCCCAAACCTGGAGATTCCATCTGTGGGAGGGTGGGGAGGGATGAAAGTAACCTGGCCTTGTAGGCTTCTACCCCCACCTCATATCCTGCTCCAGCCATAGCAGAGAGGCTAGACCTACTTGTGCCAGGGCTCTGGTCAGAAACATGATGGCAGGACTGAGATTTAAGAAAGACAGACAGACTTCAGTCATTTGTTCTCTCTCTTAGGTTGAATGTTTTTCTATACAAGTTAAAGAGATACTACCAATAGTCTTGGGTTATTGTGAAGACAAGTGGAATGCATTTCTTCATTCCTCCCTTCAAGCATACACACAACCAATATTTTGGGGTGCTGTGGTGGACAAAATTCTAAGGTGACTCCCCAACAAACCATGCCCTTGTACAAATACCTCCATTTGAGTGTGGGCAGGATCTGACAGTGACAGGTTTCACTCCTGTGATGAGGTTGTATATTGTGACAAAAGTTAAGGAGTTTTACCTGTCAGTTGATTTTGAATTAATCAAGAGGAAAATTATTCTGGGTGGGTCCAAATCAGATGAAATCCTTGCAAGTATCAGGAAAATTTTCTTGCTCGCCTTGAAGCAAGCCACCCAGAGTTCCATAACTTCAGGGAAACAAATTCTGCCAACAACCATGGCAGGTGAGAGAAGAGAACCTGGCACCTCAGATGAGACCCCATTCATGGTAATGACACCTTGACTGTAGCTTTGCAAGACCCTGAGCTATGCCAGGCCAGGACTCCTGATATATGGGAATCAAGAGATAATAAAATGTGTGTTATTTTTAGGCACTGTGTTTTGGGGGACTTGTTATGTGGCATCATGCTAAATGCTGGGGATCCAGTGGTCTACAATGCAAGCACAAACCTGCTGTCAAGGAACACAGGCAAGGAAGTGGATAACTAACTGTTCCCTGATGAATGAGTAAAGGAGTAGTACTTGTGAATTAACTCCTCTTGTTGCTCCTTCAGCAGTGAGTGTGATTCTTCCACTGCAGCCCTACTGGCCTTATGGGAAGGGGATAACATGGGGGAATACTTTCCAGGCCAGCAGAGAAGAAAAAACAAATTCCACTTGGTTCAGAAAGAACAGGCAGAGTGGGAAGAAGGCAGGAGGGCTTGTCTTCTTCCCCAAAGTTGAGGGAGGTGGGGAGGTTTTAAATAACCAGAAAGATTTTGATGAGATTTCAGAGCCAGAGATATTGTTCCTCTCTGGGTAAAATACTAGGCAATTTTCAAGTGCCCTTATAAAAGTGCTGAATTTAATTAAACCCTGCTTAGGCAGTAAGCTGTAAAAGGATATAGGCAGAGGGAGGGCTGAAATAGGGTCCCTTCCCTACTCTCCCCATACTGCCCAGCCCTCCTATTTGTAAGCTTATCAACACTCAGCTCATTCAGTCCCACTTACTTCTCCATAGACATAGAATAAAATAAACTTTTAAAATATTTATGTACTCAGAGGCAAACTTGTAATTTACTCCAAAGTGAACAACTTTTGCAAGCAGCTGCTATTCATGAGTAAACCTGAAATCAACTTTCACAGAAGACCTTTTGACATTTCACACAATGAATGAAATGGTTTTCAAACAGAAGAGAATAGTGTCCCTTTAATTAGCAAAATCAAGGGTTTTCTCTCACTACTGTGATAGTGGCTTTAATACAAGGTCAGACCTTGTATTAAAGGTCTTCTATTTGCAAATTTGCAAATAAAGAAAGCATCTTCTTACTCCTCCCCTTCTCTTCCTCCTCCTTATTCTTATTGTTCCTCTTCTCATCCCTCCTCCTTCTCTTTCTTCTTTAGCATCTAAATGTATCTGGAGTATAATTGGTCCAATACTAGCAGTACCTTAGAGTGGTGGTTTTCAACTGGTGTAATTTTGCTCACTGCCAGATGTTTGGCAGCATCAGGAGACATTTTTGGTTGTCAGAACCAAAGGCAGGTACTACTGAAATCTAGTTGATAGAGGCCATTGATGCTGCTACACATCCTTCAATGCACAGGACAGTCTTTCAGAGTGAAACCACTGAATGTCAGTGGTGCTATTGAGAAATGCTGTCGTGGGAAAGCACAAGTTGCTAAGGGAGGGAGCATCTAGGAGAGGCACCCATCCCATAAAAGAGTGAAAGAAGGAGGAGCAAAGGAGGGTGCAGACAGGGACTGTCTGGCCTTAACAAAGACCCACTGGGTACAAGGCCTGTGAGGGATCTTAATGGGTGGAGCCTAGACTGAGAGGTGGCTGAGAAACAGTACCTCTATAGAGGTGAGCCTTGTCTGGAAGAACCTTTAAGCAGTGCACAGATTCTAGACTTCTGATCCTGAGAGAGACATTGGAGGGTTTTAGGCAAGCCTGTGAAAAGTGCAGGTTTGCCTTTACAGTTTACAAAGGAATGTCAAGAATTTCAACTACTCTCACAAGATCTTTGCAATAACTCTGTGAGGATGGAAGGTCATCTGTTTTTATTTCTATTTTAAAGCCCATTTGTTTTTCATGACATTCCTCACTATGTAAGGAGACATAAACTGCCCTCCTGCCTATAATAGGAGGAAATGCCAGGGGAAAGACAGAGGGAGAAATGCTCTCCAAACTTCTACATGCAGAAATGGCAAAGCTGTGCATAAAGGGGTCTTTACTGCTTTATTTGTCCACCAGCCACAAATGTGTTGTTCTTGCCCCTTTTATTTTTCCTTTGTCAACCATGAACACGCATCAGCTATTTGGAACCATACAATTCAATCAAGTTTTTCTCCAGTAACTGGAGAAAATACTTGGTATTTCAACTATGGTATTTTATTTCAACTATGGTATTAGTTGAAATAAAACTGGACTATTAGGAGAGACCATATATGCATAAGTAGTATTGTCACTACAGGAATGGGATTAGCTAGTCAGTCAATAGGAAAATGTACAAACTTATTGAAATCAGGTATTGGCTCAAAACAGTAGTGTGGAAAAATAAGCAGCATAGAGAGGACAGATTACCTTGATCAGTGGGTTAGGCTGAAATACTGGTGTTCATATAGAAGTGCAACATGCTTAGAACATCTCACTTAAAGTCTGGCTTATTCATACCACTCTCTTTCAGAGCATTTCCTACTCATTGCCCATAAGCAGGCTGCCTTGAATTCACAGTGTGCTGACTTTTTGTGGGAGGTTAAATGAACCTTTTCCATGGGCTTACTTTATAATGTCCTCTAACCATTGGAAAGTGGAGGTTGCAGTGTTTTGACTTCTTTTCTGCTGGTGGTGAGAAGAAGGATTCTGGAAATAAACTACACTGTTTGCTGCTCCGGGGCAATGATTGCTTAACAACTTCTCTGATTTATGTGGGACCTATTTGCCAATAAATACAAATTAAGTGAAAACCAGAATAAATTCAAGAATAATTTCCATCAGTAACCATCTTTGTTTTTAATGGTTTAACATTAGTGACTATGCAAATGCTTCTACCTTGGCATTTCTTTTACTTGATGTAGATGACACATGGCAATCCTGTTTTCTAGAACCTTCTGTGGCTCCCTCTATTTTCAAAATTATGTTCAAATGTCTGGCACCCAAAGTCTTTCATAGTCTGATCCCACCTACTCTGCCTGCTTTTCTCCCCACATTTGGGATCTTAATATGGAATTGCTGCAATAATCAATCAGGGGCCTTGCCACTCCTTATCTAGGAGGCCCATTTGATGTCTCCTTGTTTCTAACAATGTTGTTTCTTCGGCCTAGACTGCCCTACCACTCTACCTGAAAAACCTCTGAGTCTTTTAAGACTCACTTCAAATGATGCATTGCTTGTTTGGGGGTGTAGACATAACAGCTGTTCTGGGAAACCCAGATTTGGGGGAGTTGGAGCCAATCTCCTCGTCCTTTAACCTGTACCTCAATGTCTGTTTAATTCTTGCATTGGTCATTTGCAAGTACATACATACCTGGCTCACAAGGATTCCTTGCTTTTGGAAATTGCCACCCTGATCTACAGGTCTCAGGAATGGACCACTGGCAACTGTATTTGTATCATAGAACCCATGGGTCTTAGGGCTAGGGCTTGACAACTTGTAAGATTCTCTTTTCTGGACATTTTTAGTTGGGATGCAAGAATAATTAGGTCATACTCATTATGTGGCTGAAACTACAACCTATGAGACAACTGTGAAACAACCATCTTTACTGTGAACCCACAGAGGCTGCAGAACAAATAAGTCCATGGAGAGAGAGGAGTAAAACAAATCCATATGGAGGAACAGAGATGAGAGGCAGAGGTTGACTTGGAAGCTTCAAAGGCCTTAATTTCAGTTCCTTTCTGAAACAAATCCCAGCCACACTACTGTTCTTTTAGTCCATGAAATAACACCATATCCTTATAATAAATCCTTGACTTTAATTTTTTTTCTATTCAGTTGCAAACCACAGCACTCTAGGCTCATTTGATGGCCCCCTCCTGGTTTTAATTGCTTTTCCTCTTATATTTTCAACTCTTCACTTTCTTACTTACAACTCTACTGCTGAAGAGCAGTCTACTGTGATCCTAACACAAGTCATTTATCCACTTTCCTACACATGGACTCCTTTTTTTAAATTTCCATTTTTACTATTTCAAAGAAAGCTACTAAGAATATTTTTGTATATGTCTACATATACACTCCAGCATTTTGTATATGTCTACATAAACACTCAGCAAAGTGGGAATAGAGGGAGCATTCCTCAACATAATAAAAGCCATATATGAGAGACTTACAGCCAACATCATACTCAATGGGCAAAAACTAAAATCTTTTCCACTAAGATCAGGAACAAGACAAGGTTGTCCACTTTCACCACTTTTATTCAATATAGTATTGGAAGTTTTAGCCACAGTGATCAGACAAGGAAAAGAAATAAAAGGCATCCAAATTGGAAAGGAAGAAACAAAACTGTCATTATTTACAGATGACATGATAGTGTACATAGAAAATCATATAGACTCCACCAAAAAACTGCTCGAATTAATAAACAAATTTGGCAAAACAGCGGGATACAAAATCAACATCCAGAAATCAAAGGCATTTTTATATACCAACAATGAAACAGGAGAAGCAGAAATCAAGAAAAAAAACCCATTTGATATAGCAAAAAGAAAAATAAAATACCTAAGAATAAACCTAACCAAGGAGGTAAAAGACCTATATGCAGAAAACTACACAACACTGAAGAAAGAAATTAAGGAAGACACAAACAAATGGAAACATATACTGTGTTCATGGATTGGAAGAATTAACATCATCAAAATGTCCATACTACCCAAAGCAATTTACACATTCAATGCAATTCCTATTAAAGTACCAATGGCGTATTTCACAGACATAGAACAAACATTTCAAAAATTTATATGGAATTATAAACGACCCCAAATAGCTGCTGCAATTTTGAGAAAGAAAAGCAAAGTAGGAGGGATCACAATACCTGATATCAAACTGTATTACACGGTCACTGTAGTCAAAACAGCCTGGTATTGGCATAAGAACAGACATATGGACCAATGGAACAGAACAGAAAGCCCAGAAATAAGCCCAAGTCTCTACAGCCAATTAATATTTGACAAAGGGGGCAGCAATATAAAATGGAGTAAAAACAGTCTCTTCAACAAATGGTGTTGGGAGAATGGGACAGCTACATGCAAAAAAAATGAAACTCGAGCACCAACTTAAATCATACACAAAAATAAATTCAAGGTGGATAAAAGACTGAAATAGAAGCCATGTCACCATTAAAGTCCTAGAGGAGAACATAGGCAGGAAAATCTCAGATATTTCATGCAGAAACTTTTTTACTGATACGTCCCCCAGAGCAAGGGAAATAAGGAAAGTATAAACAAATGGGATCTCATCAAAATAAAAAGCTTCTGCATGGCTAAAGAAAACAGTATTAAAATAAAAAGAGAACCAACTGTATGGGAAAACATATTTGCCAATGATACCTCAGACAAGGGTTTCATCTCCAAAATATATAAAGAACTTACACGACTCCACTCTAAAAAGACAAGCAAACCAGTTAAAAAATGGGCAAAGGACTTGAACAGACACTTCTCCAAGGACATACAGAGGATCCAGAGACACATGAAAAGATGCTCAATATTGCTAGCTATCAGAGACATGCAAATTAAAACCACAATGAGATACTGCTTTACACCAATCAGAATGGCCATCATAAACAAAACAACAAACAAGTGTTGGAGAGGTTGTGGAGAAAAGGGAACCCTAGTGCACTGTTGGTGGGATTGCAGACTGGTACAACCACTGTGGAAAACAGTGGAATTTTCTCAAAAAACTAAAAATGGATCTGCCTTTTGACCCAGCAATTCCACTGCTAGGATTATATCCTAAGAACCCTGAAACACCAATCCAAAAGAACCTATGCATCCCAATGTTCATAGCAGCACAATTTATAATACCCAAATGCTGGAAGCAACCTAGGTGCTCATCAGTAAATGAATGGATCAAAAAACTATGGTACATTTACACAATGGAATTCTATGCAGTGGAAAGAAAGAAGGAGCTCCTACCCTTTGCAACAGCATGGATGCAACTGGCAAGCATTATGCTAAGTGAAATAAGCCAGGCAGTGAAAGACAAATACCATATGATCTCACCTTTAACAGGAACCTAATCAACAAAACAAAGAAGCAAGCAAAATATAACCAAAGACACTGAAATAGAGAACAGGCTGACAGTGTTCAGAAGGGAGAGGGGAGGGAATTTCAGGGGAATTTCAGGGGAAAAGGGGAAGGGTTTACAGGAACAAGTGTAAAGGACACATGGACAAAAACTAGGGGTGGGTGGAAATGGGAGGGAGGTGGGGAGGGCTGTGTAGGTGGACCGGGATGGGAGTAAAAGATAGAAAATTGTATTTGAACAATAATTAAAGTTTTTTTAAAAAAGAAAAAAAGTTATTCCTCTTTTTAAATTTTCTGAATGATTTGTATAAATAGTTATTTTCTCTTCCTTGAAAATTGTCAAAACTCAACAGTAAAACTATTTGAAGCAGGGCCCTTTTGTTAATAAGGTTTGGGATGTCCTTGATAATCATGTCAATTTCTTTTAGTATAGGAAATCGAGAAGCCAAAGAACTTATCTGTACAACCCATGGACATGAACTAAGGTGGAGGAGAATGCTGGAGGGAGAAGAGGTGCAAGGCTGAAGGGGAATAAAGGAGAGGAAAAACAGGAACAACTGTAATGGCATAATGAATAAAATATACTTAAAAAATAGAAAATTCATTTTATGGAACATGTAAAATACCACAGTGACAATGCAATCATCAATATCCATAATCTGGGAAAATCTTTGAACAAATATATTTTTAAACAGTTTTAAAAAACTGTAAGTTGCATGGATAAATTATGAGTGGGAGAGAACCTATAGAGTTAAAAAAAAAAAAAGCCCCAGCCCTGGCTGGCATCACTCAATGGATTGAGCAATGGCCTGTGAACCAAAGAGTCTCTGATTCGATTCCCAGTCAGGGCACATGTGTGGGTTGTGAGCCAGGTCCCCAGTAGGGGACACGTGAGAGGCAACCACACATTAATATTTTTCTCCCTTTCTTTCTCCTTGCCTTCCCCTCTGTCTAAAAGTAAATAAATAAAAGAACCTGCATCCAGCAGCAGAGTACTTCACTCCTCCCTCAGAATGAATGGAGACCAGAAATTGGATATTTATAACCAAAAAACGCAGAGTTACATCCAGCACTTCTCTGAGATTGTCAGGGTACTGACTGAGAATGACATGGGGCACCCAGAAATTGGAGATGCTATTGCCCATCTCAAAGACAATGTCATTGGAGGCAAGTACCAGTGGGATATGACTGCTGATAATATTCCATGATCTGGTGGAACCAAGAAAGCTGGATGCTGACAGTCTCCAGCAGGCCATGACTGTGGGCTGGTGTGTGGAATTGCTCCATGCTTTCTTCCTGATGTCAGATGACATTATGGATTCATCCCTAACCCCATGGGGGCAGGTCGGAAGCCAGGTATAGGTTTGGATGCCATCAATGATGCAATTTTTCTGGAAGCATGTGTCTGCCAACTGCCGAAGCTCCACTGCTAAGAGCAGCCCTATCACTTGAGCCTAATGGAGCTCTTCCTGCAGGGTTCCTAGCAGACTGAGATTGGACAGACCCTGGACCTCATCACAGCCCTATAAGGCAGCGTGGATCTTGGCAAATACACTGAAGAGAGGTACAAA
Organism: Phyllostomus discolor; assembly: GCF_004126475.2. Lineage (NCBI taxonomy): Eukaryota > Metazoa > Chordata > Mammalia > Chiroptera > Phyllostomidae > Phyllostomus > Phyllostomus discolor. The sequence continues at coordinate 46,371,909 of NC_040913.2, read as the reverse complement.
TCTATTGTCAAGTATAAGACAGCTTTCTACTCCTTCTACCTTCCTGTAGCTGCCGCCATGTATATGGCAGGCATTGATGGGGAGAAGGAACATGCCAATGCCAAGAAGATCCTGCTGGAGATGGGGGAAGTCTTTCAGATTCAGGATGATTACCTCGACCTCTTTGGAGTCTTCAAAGGTAAAAGTATCTGTGACAGGTAAGATTGGTGCTGACATCCAGGACGGTAAATGCAGCTGGCTGGTGGTTCAGTATCTGCAACGGGCCTCTCCGGAACAGCGCCAGATCTTGCAGGAGAATTATGGACAGAAGGAGGCTCAGAAGGTGGACTGGGTGAAGGTGCCGTATGAGGAACTGACTCTGTAGACTGTGTTCATGCAGTATGAACAAAACAGTTACAGCCACCTTATGGGTCTTAGTGAGCAGCGCTCACCGCCCTTGCCCCCAGCCATCTTCCTGAGGCTGGTGCACAAGATCTACAAGCAGAAAAAGTGACCTAGAGACTACCAGGGCAGGGTAAAGTTCTCAATAAATTATAGTAAATCCTCAAAATAGATAGACAGATAAATAAATAAAATCTTAAAAAAAACAAAGACAAACCAAAAAACCCTTAAAAGCTATATTGACCAATTGCAATGATTTTTAAAAAGGTATAAAAACTTTTATGAGTAAATGGAGGAAATTTCAACATTGACTTGATATATAATAATGTTAGGAATTTGTTAATGTGATGTTTCTAATGTTTTAAAAGAATCAGGGTAGGGAAGTGAGTGGGAGCATAAATGATGTAAGAATGGACATGAATAGATAACTAGAATCTGGGCACTGAGGAATCAGTATACTGTTTCATATGCTTTTGTGTATGTTTAAATTTTCCACAATAAAAGTTTTTAAGTTCCTCCTTCCAATTACTAACTTGGGGATCTAAAACATAAATGAGAAAAGAAAACTGCAAAAACTGTTATGGAAACATGATGCTAATTACTGTCACAATCTAGTAGGTGACATAGGCAAGTAAACTGCAATCAGACAACACAATTGGCTTCTATAATAGAAGAATCATAGGGTAGTATGTGTGTAGGCGAGGGTTGCTCAACCCCATCTGGTGTACCAGGGAAGAACATCTTTGGGGGACAGTGCTCTGCCCACAGTTGAAATGAAATACAGCTCTGTTTGGCTTCCGTGGTGATACCCAAGTGAACCTCCTCCTCCTCCTACTGGTCTCTGTTTTAATCTTCTGTTTAAGTCCTTGAAGACACCTGTTCACTTGAAAATACTGTATTAGTTTGTACCCTCTGTACTTTCTTGCCTTAATGGAAGCCTGACTCTCCCTGGAGATACTGCCTTTCCTGTCCCCTGCCATTCCCCCTGCCCCAAGTAGTGGCTGTTTGTCTCCCCATACTGGTCCTTGTGGCTGAGGGCAGGGAGGGCATTGATTTTCTCCTTCTTCCAGATACCACTGCACCTCCTGCCTCCTCAGACACCCTGTTCCTTTCTCCTTTTTTGTCCTCAACCTCTCATGTCCAAACTGTATGCAAGTTTCTGCCTCCTAAAAATGGAAAGAGAGAGAGAGAGAGTGAGCCCTGACTTTGTTAAAGTACCATCCTGCTCCAGTAAACCACATCTCTCTTTTCCTTCACAGCCAATAGTCTTCAAAGAATAGTCTATGCATACTTGTCTTCTTACCTCCCAGGCACCCATCAGGCTTTTAGCTTCACTTCTAGTTCTTGTTGAGTCAGTTTTGGTAGTTTCTGTGTTTCTTAGAATTTGTTCATCTCATCCAAGTTATCTAATTTGTTGACATACAGTAGTTCATAGGATTCCCTTATACTGCTTTCATTTCTGGAAGGTCAGTAGGAATGTTTCCTCTTTCATTTCTGATTCTAGTAATTTAAATCTTCTCTCTCTCTCTGGTCAGTCTAGTCAATTCTATTGATCTTTTCAAAAAACCAACTTCAAGTTCATTGATTTTCTCTATTATTTTTCTATTCTCAATTTCATTATTTTTGCTCCAATTCTTATTTTCTTTCTCTTAGTAACAATTGAAAACTATCTTCATTGTGGCTTCATGCTTCCATTTCCTCTCTAAATATTTGTAACAAACAGTAAAATATGGGTGGGCATGGCCTACAGCTACAAATATAAAAATTTGACAGCCTCTGTTTTTAAAAATTAATATCAGATTGTCTCTGATTTCACTGTTCCCAAACTAAGTTTGAGAGTCCCTCTCAGGTACTGAATGATCCAATACATGCCAAATAGGGGTGCTATTATTGACATAGTCCCTTTTCATGAAAAATATTGTAAGAGAGGTTTCAGGGATATGAACCACCTGGCCACAACAGAGCAACATCTATCAATTTGTATATTGTAGTGTTCAGGTCTACGCACCAGATTTTGTTGACAGAAAGTCATCATGGAAGTAACATAGGGTGTTCTTCTTTCTACTTAACATGTATTCATAAACTTGAGAAATTTTTAATGAGTGCACCCTTGGTTACTAGTACACTTAAAAAAAATCTTCATCTGAGGATAAATTTATTGATTTTAGAGAGAGAGGAAGGGGGAGAGAGGGAAAAACATCAGTGCGAGAGAGAAACATTGATTGCTTGCCTCCTGTACATGCCTCAACCAGGGACTGAACCTGCAACCTAGGTATGTGCCCTGACCAGGGATTGAACCCGAAAACTTTTGGTGTATGAAATGATGATCCAACCAACTGAACCACCTGGCAAGGGCATTAGTGTACCGTATTTTGCTGTGTGCAATGTGCTCCCATGTAAATGTGCACCCATGTTTTTGGCCCAAACTTTCAGGGAAAAAAAATCTTTCATTTTAATTTTTAATTCAATTTTTTATTTATTTCTATTCAGATACAAAACCGATTATTGTATTCCAGGGCATTATTTTGCATATGGATATCATTATTGTGTTCTAGAGTTACACTTTGAACACATAAGTAAAAGAATTAAAAACATTTGTATAGGAAGTAGGAGGGGAAATGGAGACAACTGTATTAGAAAAATAATTAAAAAGCTATTGAAAAGATAAGAAGCAAAAATCAATAAATAAAATCATTTGTATAGATATAGAATTAGCATTACCCATGTATACTTTGCATCCTTATCTTTCCCTCAAGTATTTTTTTGGGAAAAAGTGTGCATTATATATGGCAAAATATGGTACTTTTCTGACATTTTTACTCTAAAATAGTCAAGGGGAGAAATTATGAAATTTTCTAGCTCTTAGTCCACAGTTCCATTCTGTAAAATCTATCAAATTTTGAAACTCCCCCCACCCCATTTCTTAGAGTATTGACACTGAGCTTTGCAGAAATCACTGAAAAAAAGTTGAATCTGGTTCTTAGAACTCAACTTTTGTAGTCAGTATTTTGTAAAGTACAACTATAGCAAAATAAAGTAATGAACCCTAGGGGACAAAAATTTCAATGAGGATCCTATCCATAATGGGCATAATGGTGACAGGGTGATGATAACTAGCCATCAAGAAATGTTAGCCCTGGCTGGCATAGCTCAGTGGATTGAGCACGGGCTGTGAACCAAAGTGTCACAGGTTCGATTCCCAGTCAGGGTACATGCCTGCGTTGCAGGCTATGACCCCCAGCAACTGCACGTTGATGTTTCTCTCTATCTCCCTCCCTCCCCTCTCTAAAAAATAAATAAAATCTTAAAAAAAGAGAAATGTTAAGTGAGTGCCATCTCTATGCTAAATACTGATATGAAAGATACAAAGAGAACAAAAACATGGTCCATGCCTTTGGATGGCTTACAATCTAGTGAAGAAAATGTATACATGCATTGTGGTAGGCATAAATCTAAGATGGCTCCCAAGACACCAGTCTCTGGTGTACACATATCTTTTCCCAATTAGTAAATTAAACAATACTCTAGGTACCGCTGTAAAGAGATTTTGAAGATCTAATTAAGATCCCAAATCAGCTGACCTTAAGATTCAGAAATTTTAGCCAGATGGGCCTGACCTTATCATACAAGCCCTTGTAGAAGTCAGAAAGAGGGAAAGTCAGACTTAAAGTACAAGTGAAATTTAACATGAAAAAGATTCTTCATCAGAGATGGAGGGGGCCACATAGCAAGGAATGTGGGCAGCCTGTAGAAGATGAGAATAATTCCTGGCTTACAACAAGGGAAAGAGGGACCTGAGTTCTACCACCACAAAGAACAAAATTTGGCCAACAACTTGAATGAGCTTGACAGTGAATTTTTCACTAGAGACTCCAGTAAAGAATGCAGGTAGGCCAGCATGTTGATATAAGCCATATAAAACCCTGAGCAGAGAACCCAATGAAACCTGCTGGACATCTGACTATAGAACTGTATGAGGGCTGTTTTAAGAAGGTAAGTTTGTGATGATTGTTACACAACAAGAGAGTATCACTAATAGCATGATAAGAAAATAGTAGTGGTAATATAAGAAAGCTTTCACGGGGGGATGGAAGATGGCAGCTTTACTCTAGGCAGTGTTTTTCTCGGCTTCTGTGAAGAGGAGGGAAACTCACGCATTGGTGGAGAAACAGAGCAAGTGGACTAGGTTACCGAATCACTTGAAAGCAGGACATCAAAAATTATTGCGATCCTGGAAAAACCAGATGGTAAGGAGACTGCTTCAGGACAAAAGGGGCCCAGGGATCAGCGCAGGGACTAGGGGTGTGCAGTCTCCAGGCCTGGTGCTCCCCGGTCTGCCTCAGGGCTCCCGGGAGAGGGGAGTCGCTGCTCCCTCCCCCAAATACGGGGGGTGAGCAACTCCAGGGGAGAATGTGTTGCTAGAAGGAACAGGCTGGCCAGTTGGACTGGGAAAAAATTGCCCAGGGACCATGAACACCCGCCCAGAGACCTGGGAGAAGTGAGGGCCTCTAGCCAACAGGACCAGGGGTGGCCTGGAAGAGCGCCTGCACCCCTAGCCTGGTGGAAGTGCAGATCGGTGGAGAGCACAGAGCCGGGCAGTGCTCCGCTCGCGCCCCATAGGGAGGCCTGAATCGTGCGCCGTGATCCCAGGAGGGACATGGTGCTTGGTGCTTTCATACAGTAGTGGCTCAGAAATTTCCAGCCAGTCCGACTGGGGGAGCCGGGAAAGGCGCCAACACCCTGTCGGAGTGCGGTTTGGCAGGGATCACGGAGCTAGAAAGGGCTCGGCTCTCGCACCATCGGGGAGCCTGTCTCGCGCTCACTGTGACCCTTCCAGGGTCACAGTGAGGCGCTTAGGGCGATCCTAGACCCCGAATCTCAAAAGTTTGGGCGAGGGGAGAGCCCTTTTATGATTCCCAGGGAGGGAGCGGTGAATCCCAAAAAGTCGCGGGTGCCTCCTGAGATCATAGAGCTGGAACCCTGCAGGACCCCGGAATCCGGAAGAACGTGGAAGTGAGATCCAGAGAGCCAGTGTGCTGGGGAGCACCTAGGGTACCTGACAGACTTGCTGAGATCTGGCTGGGAGACAGAGAAGCGTTTCAAAGGTCCCTCAGCCAGCTGAAGCGAGCAAGATCAGAAAAACTGGTCTGGCCAGTTAGAAACCAACAAAAGGTTTTTTTTTGTTTTGTTTTTTGTTTTTTGTTTTGTTTTGTTTTGTTTGGTTTGGTTTGGTTTGGTTTTTGTGGCTGTTGTTAGTTGACTGATTTTATCTTGTGTTTTATGTGACATTTTATATTTCAATTCTTATTATTTTTATACCTTGCAATCCCTTATGTTTCTCTTCCATTCATCCTAATATTATTCTTTCCACTCCAAATGTATCTTTCCTGCACTACATCTTCTGCTTTTCTTTCCTTTTTTTTTTAATCTTGCAAGTTACTGTAAATTTGTATTATCTTTTTCTCACTTTTCCGACATTTTTTATTTTAATAATATTTTGGTATTCTTTTTCTTTCTGTATAATCTTCTTTGCTTCGCTGGTTATACTGTCATTTGACAGGTTCCCCCTGGTATCTCAGTCACAAGGTGCTGATAAGTTACTATCCTATATCTGTGTTCCATTAATACACCTCTCAAGGTTCTATACTCTTTATTTTTGTTATCTAGACCTCATCGATTCTGCCACAAGACTGTCACTTTACTATTACTGCTAGTAAGACCTAGTCTATACAATTGTAAATACTACTCAATACCCCTACCTGATCTCAGCCCACCTTGCAATTTTCTGAACTATACTATTGTGGGGGTTGTCTCTATTCTTTTACACACTACTCCTATATACTAATCTTTAATTCAACCCTACATTAGAATCTGACCTCCCACAGCCTCACAGCTTTCTAGATACAACTAACAATCCTCTCGTCCCCAATAAGAGTCTTACCCTCTTTCTACCCTTTCTAAAATGTGGATAGTGGAGTGGAGGATCACGGTTAACACTATAAGGAGCCAAAGGATAACCCATCTTTTCTCTACTGGATGCTAATGTAAATATCATAGTATACTGTCTTGCTGTCTTACACCATTTTGCCTTATTCCTCCAAGTGATCACAAAAAAAGAGTAGGGGGAAGTTGTGAACACCTGGATACACAAAGGAGACTGCACCACTGAATCTCACAAATATTCTACCACAGAAGTTCACACCATAATTACAGGAAATCAGAACAGATCAATTTAAGAAACAAGAAGAAAAAAGAAGAAACCCACGAACAATGAGAAAACAAAGAAACAACCCCCAATTGAAGGGAAACGAGGAAGCCTCAGGAAGAATGCTAAATGAAATAGAGGCAACTCAACTACCAGATAGTGAGTTCAAAACAATGATTACCAGGAAGTTCAATGAAATCACATTGAGCTATCATAAATTAGAGGGAAACTACATCAATCTCACTGCAAACTATGTAAACATGAAAAAGGAAATAGAAACTCTCAACAAAGGTCAAGAGGAAATGAAGAATACAATTTCTGAAGTGAAGAACACAGTAGAAGGAATGAAAAGCAGGATTGATGAAGCAGAAGATCGGATTAGAGAGCTGGAAGACAAAGTAGAAAACAACATCCAGAAAGAGCAAGAAAAGGAAAAGAAGTTCAGAAAGAATGAAGAGGGATTAAGAGAAATGCAAGACAATATGAAATGTAAAAATATCTGTATAATAGGGACACCAGAAGGAGAAGAAGAAGAGCAAGGGATCGAAAACCTAGTTGAAACAGTAATGAAGGAGAACTTCCCTAATTTGATGAGAGAAAAAGTCACACAAATCCAGGAAACACAGAGAGTCCCAATCAAGAGGAACCCAAAGAGGCCCACCTCAAGACACATCATAATTAAAATGGCAAAATTTCAAGACAAAGAGAGAATCTTAAAGGCAGCAAGGGAGAAAAAGGAAGTAACATACAAGGGAGCCCCAGTAAGGCTAACAGCTGACTTCTCAATGGAAACACTTCAAGCCAGAAGAGAATGGCAAGAAATACTCCAGGTAATGAGAACCAGAGGTCTGCAACCAAGGCTACTATATCCAGCAAGGCTCTCGATCAAGATAGAAGGCCAAATAAGAAGCTTCCCAGACAAAAGAAGTCTAAAATAATACACCTCGACCAAACCACCTCTGCAAGAGATTCTAAAAGGACTGCTTTAAGGAAGGGAAGGAAAAGAGAGAGAGAGAGAGAGAGAGAGACAGGGAGAGAGAGAGAGAGAGAGGAACACACGTACATAAAAGACAATGAATAAGTACCTATCAATAATAACCTTAAACGTCAATGGATTAAATGCGCCAATCAAAAGACATAGAATAGCTGAATGGATAAGAAAAAATGACCCACATATCTGCTGTCTACAAGGGACCCACCTCAGGATAAAAGACCTACACAGGCTGAAAGTGAAGGGCTGGAAACAAATCTTCCATGCAAATGGACAGGAAAAAAAAGCCGGGGTAGCAATACTCATATCAGACAAAATAGACTTCCAAAAAAGGTCCATAAAGAGAGACCCAGAAGGTCACTTCATAATACTCAAGGGAAGAATCCATCAAGAAGACATAAATATTGTAAATATCTATGCACCCAACATAGGAGCACCCAAATACATAAAGAAAATCTTAGAGGACTTCAAGAACAATATGGACAGCAACACAATTAAATTGGGAGATTTTAACACCCCACTATCAAAAATGGACAGATCTTCTAAAAAAAATATCAACAAAGATATTGTGGCATTGAACAATACCCTTGATGAAATGGGCTTTACTGATATATACAGAGCCCTCCATCCAAAAGAAGCTAAATATACATTCTTTTCAAATGTACACGGAACATTCTCAAAGACAGACCACATGATAGGACACAAAACAAGCCTCAAGAATTTCAAGAAAATTGAAATCATACCAAACATTTTCTCAGACCACAAGGGACTGAAACTAGAAACCAACCCCAAGGAAAAAAAACTCAAAACACTCAAAATCATGGAGATTAAATAGCATGCTATTAAACAAGGAATGGGTCAAGAATGATATTAGGGAAGAAATCAAAAGCTTTCTGAAAACAAATGAAAATGAACTCACAACAACCCAAAACTTATGGGACACAGCCAAGGCAGTCCTGAGAGGGAAGTTCATAGTGATACAGGCCCACCTAAAAAGGTTAGAAACATTCCAAACAAACAACCTAACCCTACAGCTACAAGAACTCGAGGAACAACAACAAAGGCAGCCCAGAGCAAGCAGAAGGAAGGAAATAACCAAGATCAGAGCAGAATTAAATGACATAGAGACTAAAAGCACAATTCTAAGGATCAATGAATCCAAGAGCTGGTTCTTTGAAAAGATAAACAAAATCGACAAGCCTTTAAGCAGACTCATCAAGAAAAAAAGAGAGAAGACCCAAATAAACACAATCAGAAATGAAAGAGGAGAGATTACAACAGATACCACAGAAATACAAAGCATTGTAAGAAATTGCTATAAAGAACTGTATGCCATGAAATTTGAAAACCTAGGTGAAATGGACAAATTTCTAGAAAAATATAATCTTCCAAAACTCAATGAAAAAGAAGCAGAAAGCCTGAACAGACCAATAACAACAAAAGAAATTGAAGCAGTAATCAAAAAACTCCCAACACACAAAAGCCCTGGACCAGATGGTTTCACAGGAGAATTCTACAAAGCATTTAAGGAAGAGCTAACCCCTACCCTTCACAGACTATTCCAAAAAATCCAAAAAGATGGGAGTCTCCCAAACTCTTTTTTATGAGGCCAACATCATCCTAATTCCAAAACCAGATAAAGACACAACAAAGAAAGAAAACTTCAGGCCAATATCACTGATGGACATTGACGCTAAAATCCTCAACAAAATACTGGCAAACCACATCCAACAATACATTAAAAAGATCATACACCATGACCAAGTGGGATTCATTCCAGGGATGCATGGATGGTTCAATATTTGCAAGTCAGTAAATGTAGTACATCACATAAACAAAAGCGAAGACAAAAACCACATGATTATATCAATTGATGCAGAAAAAGCATTTGATAAGGTACAGCACCCATTCATGATAAAAACACTCGGCAAAGTGGGAATAGAGGGAGCATTCCTCAACATAATAAAGGCCGTATATGAGAGACCTACAGCTAACATCATACTCAATGGGCAAAAATTAAAATCTTTTCCACTAAGATCAGGAACAAGACAAGGATGTCTACTTTCACCATTTCTATTCAATAAAGTACTGGAAGTTTTAGCCTCAGTGATCAGACAAGAAAAAGAAATAAAAGGCATCCAAATCAGAAAGGAGGAAACAAAACTGTTACTGTTTGCAGATGACATGATAGTATACATAGAAAATCCTATAGACTCTACCAAAAAACTGCTTGACCTAATCAATGAATTTGGCAAAACAGAGGGATACAAAGTCAATATCCAGAAATCAAAGGCATTTCTGTACACCAACAATGAAACAGCAGAAGCAGAGATCAAGGAAAAAATCCCATTTGAAATTGCAAAAAGAAAAATAAAATACCTAGGAATAAACCTAACCAAAGAGGTAAAATCCTGTATTCAGAAAACTATTTAACACTCAGGAAAGAAATCAAGGAAGACACAAACAAATGGAAACATATACCTTGTTCATGGATTGGAAGAATTAACATCATCAAAATGTCCATACTACCCAAAGCAATTTACACATTCAATGCAATTCCTATTAAAGTACCAATGGCGTATTTCACAGACATGGAACAAACACTTCAAAAATTTATATGGAATTATAAACGACTCCGAATAGCTGCTGCAATTTTGAGAAAGAAGAGTAAAGTAGGAGGGATCACAATACCCAACACTGAATTATACTACAAGGCCACTGTAATCAAAACAGCCTGGTACTGGCATAAAAACAGGCACATGGACCAATGGAACAGAACAGAGATCCCAGAAATAAGCCCAAGTCTCTATGGTCAATTAATATTTGACAAAGGAGGCAGCAACATAAAATGGAGTAAAAATAGCCTCTTCAACAAAAGATGTTGGGAGAACTGGACAGCCACGTGCAAAAAATGAAACTTGAGCACCAACTTACACCATATACAAAAATAAATTCAAGGTGGATGAAATACTTAAATATAAACTGTGACCCCATTAAAGTCCTAGAAGAGAACATAGGCAGGAAAATCTCAGATATTTCACGAAGAAACTTTTTTACTGACGTGTCCCCTAGAGCAAGGGACATAAAGGAAAGAATAAACAAATGGGACCTCATCAAAATAAAAAGCTTCTGCACAGCTAAAGAAAACAGTATCAAAATTAAAAGAGAACCAACTGTATGGGAAAACCTATTTGCCAATGACACCTCAGACAAGGGTTTAATCTCCAAAATATATAAAGAACTTACAAGACTGTACTCTAAGAAGACAATGAATCCAATTAAAAAGTGGGCAAAGGACTTGAACAGACAGTTCTCCAAGGAGGACATACAGAAAATCAAAAGATACATGAAACAATGTTCAATATTGCTAGCTATCAGAGAGATTCAAATTAAAACCACAATGAGATACCACTTCACACCAGACAGAATGGCCATCATAAACAAAGCAACAAACATCAAGTGTTGGAGAGGTTGTGGAGTAAAGGGATCCCTAGTGCACTGCTGGTGGGACTGCAGACTGGTACAACCACTATGGAAAGCAGTATGGAACTTCCTCAGAAAACTGAAAATGGATCTGCTTTTTGACCCTGCAGTTCCACTGCTGGGACTCTCCTAAGAATACTAAAACACCAATTCAAAAGAACCTATGCATCCCAATGTTCATAGCAGCACAATTTACAATAGCTAGATGCTGGAAGCAACCGAGATGCCCATCAGTAAATGAATGGATCAAAAACCTATGGTACATTTACACAATGGAATTCTATGCAGCAGAAAGAAAGAAGGAGCTCCTACCCTTTGCAACAGCGTGCATGGAGCTGGAAAACATTATGCTAAGCGAAACAAGCCAGGCAGTGAAAGACAAATACCATATGATCTCACCTTTAACAGGAACCTAAATAACAAAACAAAGAAACAAGCAAAATATAACCAAAGACACTGAAATAGAGGCCAGGCTGACAGTGCCCACAGAAGAGAGTAGAGGGAATTTAAGGGGACAGTGGGAAGGGTTCACGGGAACAAACTTAAAGGGCACATGGTCATAAACTAAGGGGAGGGTGGTAATGGGAGGGAAGTGCGGATGGGTGGGAGGGGGGACTGGATTGGGACTAAAAAGGAGAAAACTGTATTGAACAATGATTAAAATAAAAAAAAATCATTCAATAAAAAAAAAGAAAACTTTCACATCAGACACACTGCTGTATTGCATGTGGAGCTGCCTCTGTCTCCGTGACAGGAGATTATATGTGTGCAGATAATGTGGAAGATTATGGAGGACACATCTGAGAGCCTGTGTTGTTTCATAGTTAAGACTAAAGGATTTGCAATTTAAGTGACCAGAATTAAATCCTGCCTCTTAGAAGACATCACATGTTCCATAAATTACAAAATATCTAGGGATATTCTGGAAAATAAATGAAATATTACGTACTTATTAGAATGGCCAAAATCCTAAAGAACAACAACATGAAATACTGGTGAAGATGTGGAGCAATAGAAATAAGAGTTTCTTCTGAGAGGTCACTGCTGATGGAAATGCAAATTTGGTACAAACCACTTTGGAAGACAGTTTGGCAGTTTCTACTAAACTAAATATAATTTTACCTTACAATCTGGCAATTGCTCTCCTTGGTATCTACGCAAAGGAGCTGAAAATTTGTTCCCATAAAAAACCCATAAAAACATGGATGTTTATAGCAACTTTGTTTATAATTGTCAAAACTTGGAAGCAATGAAGATGTTCTTCACTAGGTGAATGAATAATAAACTGTGGTACATCCAAACAATGGAATATTATTTTAGCACTAAAAAGAAATGGGCTATCAATTCATGCAAAGATACAGAGGAGACTTAATTGCATGTATGTTATTATACAGTTGTCCAAACCCATAGAGTGTATAAACAAGAGGAAAACTTAAGGTAAACTAAGGACTTGGGTGATTATGTGTCAGTCAATGTAGGTTCATCAGTTGTAACACATGTATCCTCTGGGAGGGATGTTGATAATGGAGGAGGCTATGCATGTGTGGGGGCAGGAGGTATATGGGAAAACTCTGTATCTAACTCTCAATTTTGTTGTAAACCTAAAACTGCTCTAAAAATAGTCTGAAAAAGGTAAATAAAATAATACAGAAGCCTTAGATAGTGATCATAAAATTAATATATGCACTGGGACAAAAGTAGATTTACAGTCATTCATATGGAAAACAACACAATAATTGTGCCCTGGCCTGGTAGCTCAGCTGATAAAATGTTGTCCTGATAAGCTAAGGTTGCAGGTTCAATTCCTAGTCAGGGCATATACAAGAATCAACGAATCAATGCATAAATAAGTAGAACAACAAATCAATTGTTTCTCTCTCTCTCCCTCTCCCCACTTCTCTTCTGCTCTCTCTAAAATCAATAAATACAAATGTAAAAATAAAATAATTCAATAATTCATAAATAATAGTACAAGAATAATTTCTGTGTTTCATGTACTCACACTGTAAACCTACTTTTGCCCTACCCTGTATATGTGGAGCACTTATTAAGTTAAATGCTAAATAATTACTGTTTCTTATAATTCCCCCAGCTATGGTTCACAGAACACTCATCTTGAAAGATACTGTGTGATGTAACCTCCCATTCATTTCCCCTCTCAAGTACTGTATTCACAGTGTTTCTTAGCAAATTATAGGCTGAGATATCCTGCAGTACAGATACCTGTTTAACTTTGTTTAATTTAGTCATTTATTACATTTATTTGACTGTAAGCCCTTCTGTCAGGAAACATATTATCATCCAGAAGAACAATTTCTGAGAGTTTATTTTAAGAAACACAGATATAGACAATTCACTCATTCATTTAACATATATGAGCAGCCACTATATGAGTTCTGTCCATAAAAAGTCCAGACATCATTAGTATGACGAGAACAGTTTGTGCAACATCAATGTAACCTGGAAGCCACGGAGAGTGGAATGGAAGGCACATGTGTGAACAATGACTTCACTGTACTAGTCAGTGGGGGTGGTAGACACTGTTGAGTGAGCATGTATATGTGTGGTCCTCGCATTCAAATGACTGAGCAAGTAAAAAACAAATCTGCATCAGATATTGCATTAAGCTCAAACATTTCTCTTCAGAAAATATTCGGATGATTCAGAAGGCTGCAGCTATGGGCAACTGGTGATTGGCAGCTTCATCACAACGTGTCTGCTCATGCATTACATCTTGTGCAGTATTTTTGCAAAACATCAAATCACCCAGGTGACACAGCTCCCCTACAGCCCAGACTTGGTGCCCTGTGACTTCTGGCTTTTCCCAAAACTAAAATCACCTTTGAAAGGGAGGAGATTTCAGACCATTAATGAGATTCAGGAAAATATGATGGGGCAGATAATGGCAATTGGGAGAACTGTGTGAGGTCCCAAGGTGCCAACTTTGAAGGGGACTGAGGCGTCATTGTCTTATGTACAATGTTTCTTGCATTTGGTATCTTCTTCAATAAATATATTTTTTTTTCATATTACATGGATGGACACCTTCCAGACAGACCTCATATATGGCAGGCACTCTGCTGGGTGCTCATAGGAGGAGACAGCAATCCAGTCTCTTCACCCACACTAGTCCGGGAGCCAGGCAACATACAAATTATCATCAAACACATTATTAGAAACTGTGATGTGCTATGAAGGAGAATTATAGGGAATATGAGAGAAAATCATTTAGACTGGGAGAGGGTCAGGGAAGGCCTCTTTGACAAAGTGATATTTAAGTTCAAGTCTGGAAGATAAGTAGAAGACTCTCAGGTAAGGAGTGGAGAGAAGCATTCCAGGCAGGAGGGACAGCGTGCATAAGTGCCTTCCAGAGTATGGAAACAGCAAATGGGGGATATCAACAATATTGATGGTAATTTGCAGTGTATAGTGTGAATTTTTTTGCCCAAATTTTTTGAGGGAAGAATAAGGATGTACATTATACATGGATAGTGCTAATTCCATATCTATATAAATGTTTTTAATTCTTTTATTTATGCTTATGTGTTAAAAGTGGAACTCTAGAAAGCAATAACGATATCCGTATGCAAAATAATACCCTGGAATATGATTATCTGTTTTATTTCTAAATATAAATAAATAAAAAGTGAATTAAAAAGTGAAAATGTAAGTTTTTTTCCTGAAAGTTTGGGCCAAAAACATGGGTACCCATTATATACAGCAATATATGGTATTATGTTGGGGAGGAAGATGAAGATTTCAACTTTGGCCCTGGCCATTGTGGCTCAGATAGTTTGGCATAGTCCTGCAGACTGAAGGGTTGTGGGTTCGGTTCCAGTTCAGGGCACATGTCCAGGTTGCAGTTTCAGTACACATTTGGGGCATGTGGCAGGGGTGGCTGATTGATGAGTCTCACCTCAATGTTTCTCTCCCTTTCTTTCTCCCTCTCTTCCCCTCTCTCTAAAATCAGTGAGTGTTTTGATTTCTGATCAAAATGGAACCATAAGTAAACACATCTTGCCTCCTTGCACAACCACATAAAAATTACAGCTAAGTTATAGAATCACTATCACTCAGAACTGTCAGAAATTGAGTTGAATGGAAGTCTGACAACTATGGAACTAAATCACATCCACCCAGATTGGTAGAACAGGCAGAGACATGGAATGGGCTGGTCCCACATACATATGTCGTAGGTAAAAACTTGGGAGGAATATGTCAGGAGCAAGGAGTCTCAGCCCCATATCAGGACCCCAGCCCAGGGTTCCAGTGCCAGGAAGATAAGTCCCCATAACTTCTGGCATAACTTCTGGCTGCACAAACCAGCAGGGATTGAGTCTCTGGAAGAAACTTCTGGAGTCCCAAGCAGATCCTCTTCAAGAACCTACACACAAATTTATTCAGACTTACTCCCTCTGAGCTCCAGCACTGAGTAGCAGCTTGAAAGGCACCAGTGGCATACAGGGATAAACTGTAGTGTCTGGCATCAAGGCAAGAGCTGGGGGACAGCTTTCTCCCAGACAGAAAGGCAGGCAGAGCCACATAAATGGCAGGCAGCAGATATGTGCTATATCTGGGACTCCATCAACCTGGCTAACACTGTTTGTCTACTCTGGAGATCCCCTGAGGCTTTGTTCCACCCAACATACAGCTGCTAACAGTTGCTTACGTCTATAAATGGTTGGTATTGGCTCATGCTTCACAACTTTCTAAATTCTCTCAAACAAACTACAGCTGGCCTCAGTGAGTACCCAGCCCTTGTACCTCTTGCTAAGTGGCCTCAGACCTCGCACTAGTAGCTTCTAGCCTAGACTCACAGCTTGGCTTTGGCTGGGAATCTCCAAGCTCAGCACAAGTAGCAGCCACCTTAAGATTGCTCTATAGCTCAGGCAGAGTGACCTCAGGCAGAACACAGGTTGGGGCTGACCTTGGCTTGCACCACTCAGGAAACCCCAGGGCCTGTGCACCCAGTGGACAGCTACAGACCATGTTGGAGTACCACCACCCTGCCCCTGTACAGCTGATCCTCCATGGAGGGCTGAGGTATGTGGTCAGTGGTCACAGCCTGTCCTTGCAGATGACTAGCCTGGGTAAATCCTTCCCAAAGACCCGCCAACAGCAATCAAGGCTCAACTACAAGAGGAGGGTGTACTCAGCACACATGAAGGGCACAGCTTGGGTGATAGGGGAGGCTATGCCACTGGACTCTACAGGACACCTACCATATTAGGCCACACTACCAAGACAGGGACTCATAGCAGTTCTACCTAATATATAGAAACAAACACAGAAGGATGCCAAAATGAGGAGACAAAGAAACATGGCCCAAATGAAAGAACAGATCAAAACTTCAGAAAACTAAACAAAATGGAAATAAGTAATCTATCAGATGCAGAGTTCAAAACACTATTCATAAGGATGCTCAAGGAACTTAGTGAGGACTTTAGCAGCATAAAAATGATCCAGTCAGAAATGAAGGATACACTAACTGAAATAAAGAACAATTTACAAGGAAACAACAGTAGGGTGAATGAAGCTGAGAATCAAATCAATGATTTGGATCATAAGGAAACAAAAACAAAACAAAACAAAACAAAAACAATGAATCATAGCAACAAGAAGAAAAAAGAATCCAAAAAAAATTAGGATAGTATAAGCAGACTCTAGGACAAGTTCAAGAATTCCAATATTCACATCATAGAGATGCCATAAGGAGAAGAGAAAGAGCAAGAAATTGGAAATCTATTTGAGAAAATAATGAAAGAAAACTTACCTTAATTTGGTGAAGGAAATAGACATGAATGTCCAGGAAGCACAGAGAGTCCCAAACAAGATGGATGCAAAGAGGCATACTCTAAGACACAATTAAAATGCCAACTGTTCAAGATAAAGAGGGAATCTTCAAAGCAGCAGGAAAAGAGAATTTAGATAACTTCAGGGGAGTTCCCATAAGACTGTTAGCAGATTTCTCTAAAGAAACTGTACAGTTTAGGAGGGACTGGCAAGAAATATTCAAAGTCATGAAAAATAAGGACCCACAGCCAAGATTGCTCTACCCAGCAAAGGTACCATTTAGAATAGAAGGGCAGATAAAGAGCTTCCCAGAAAAGAGAAAACTGAAAGAGTTTATCATCACCAAACCATTATTATATGAAATTTTAAAGGGACTTATTTAAGAAAAAGAAGATAATCAAAACTATGAACAATAAAATGGCAATAAATACATACCTATGAACAATTGACTCTAAAAAACAAACTAAGCAAAAAAAAACCACTAAGCAAACAAAAAGATAGAGACAGAATCATGGTTACAGAGAGTGTTTTGATGGATTCCAGATGATAGCAGGGTAAAGAGGAATGGGTGAAGAGGTGAGAGGATTTGAAGTACAAATAGGCAGTTACAGAACAGCCATGGGATGTAAAGTACAGTATAGAAAATGGAGTAGCCAAAGAATTTATATGCATGACCCATGGACATGAATAATGGTGTGGGGATTGCGTGAAGCAGTTGGGTTGCTGGGTGAAGGAGTGCAAAGGGGAAAAAATTGGGACAACTTTAACAGTATATCAATAAAACATAATTAAAAAACCAATAAAATAAAATAAAATCAGTGAGCATGTCCTTGGGTGAGGATAAAATAAATAAATTTTTAAAGAAAGATTTCATTTTGGGGCATGATTACCTTGAGGTGTTGTGACATAATTAGAAATATACATTTGGTCTCTGCTCCCAGTTCCTGGCATAGAGCTACCAAAACCCTTGCAACTTTCAAAGTGACAGGGGTGAGTGGAGCATCTTTTGTTATTCATAATAAGCCCTTTCCGACCATACCTTAGTTTATTCCAGTGAGGCGACTCCTGTAGGATGGGGCTGGTCACCAGAGGAAGTGACCACGTGACTGGAGGGTATAACTTTTATTCCTCAATGCTTCACCCCTATACACACACTGTGGCCTCCAAGGAGAAAAGGGGCTGAGATTGACTTAATCACCCATGGCCAGTGAGTCAATTGATCATGGCTATGTAATGAAGCCTCCATAAAAACTGTAACAACAGGGTTTGCAGAGCTTCCAAGATGGGAGAAAAAATGGCAGTGTTGGGAAGGTGGCACGCACATGCAGAGAGGGCACAGAAGCTCTGCACACATACATCCCTCCTCCCATACCTTGCCTTACTCATCTCCTCTATTTGGCTATACCTGAGTCGTTTCCTTTATAATAAACTGGTTATGGTAAATAAAATGTTTCCCTGAGTTTTGTCAGCCATTCTAGCAAATTATCAAACCTGAGAAGGGCATCGTGAGAACCTTGATTTGTAGCCAGTTGGCAACCTGGGACCAGTGATTAGTGTCTGAAGTAGGGGTGATCTTCTGGGCCTGAGCCCCTAACTTGTGGCATCTCAGGCTGTCTCTAGGTAGACAGTGTCAGAAATTAAAATGAATTGCAGAATACCTAGGTGGTGTCCACAGAGAATTATAAATTTCTTGGTGTGAAAAAAACCTACACATTTGGAATCAGAGGCATTGTGAGTCTAAAAAACATCTTTTTTCTTTTTAGATTCCCATGGGATATTTAAAAGAAATGTAGTATGTAATCAAATATGAGTCTGGAGCTCAGAAAATAGATTTAGGTTAAATTATAATTTAGTTAAATTATAATTTGCTTATGTTTCAGTAAAGGTTTACTGAAATTATAGTAAATCAGTGGTGGGTGCATGAAAAATAAGTCACCAAATTTTGTGTCTATTCTAACCAGGGACAAATATCTGAGTATGCCTTTAATTTAGTTTGATTTTCTTTAAAAAGAACAAAGTTCATTCTGGTGACTAAGGCTCTTAAAGCTTTTGGGAGTCAACTAGCTCTTCCAAAGCCAAAAAGAAAAAGTGTTTGTGTCTGCTTAAAAATGCAGGAATTAATGATGTGGGGAAA
Organism: Phyllostomus discolor; assembly: GCF_004126475.2. NCBI lineage: Eukaryota > Metazoa > Chordata > Mammalia > Chiroptera > Phyllostomidae > Phyllostomus > Phyllostomus discolor. The sequence goes on along the minus strand of NC_040913.2, from coordinate 46,352,922 downwards.
CTATTTTTCCTTTATTTGCTTCTCAGCATGGTGGCTCTCTGTGATGAAGGATGGATGCTAGAATTGAATATGGATACTACAAAAGAAAAATAGAAAAATATATGAATTGATATGCCTGTGCTATAGGAAGAATGTTCAGATGTTTAGCAGGTATATTGCAAAGAACAAAATGGCATCTTAAAACATCTAGAGAATTCTCAATATAAAACTCCTTGAAAATGATGACATCCACTTGGAGCTTTGGGTATCTCAAGAATACTAATTAGAATTGGGAAGCTAAGGTTTTTTCAAGGGTATTTTATGGAGAAGTTTTCCTAGTTACTAGGCAAGGATAGGAATATTTTTTTCAGAGAGAGGACATAGGAATGTTGGGGACCAACAGCACTGGAGGTAAGATATGACTGCTTAGCTCACATCTTTTGTCAAGATGCTTCATACTTATCTTTGATATCTCAGCTCAAATTCAAGGAACCCTAACTTGACTATCTGCCATCCCTTTCCCCCAACCAGGTCAGGTGCCTGTCATAGGCTCTCATAGAAACCAGTCCCCCATCACAGTATGTAATACAATGTAATTAAAACATTCATAGTGTATAGGAGTAGAGATCCCCATCTACAGTTCAGGTGAATGAGAAATATAACTTAATTTATACTTCAAGATCTCATTCAACCATAGTGGTAAAAATATAATTTCATTAAATTTGGGGTCCCAAAGGGTTCTACAGTTCTATAGCACTAAAGCTATATAGTTCAAGAGGTAGAGGAAGAAAGGAAAGCATTCGGAGTGACTCTTTGTCTTTAGTGGTTATCTGTCCATGGAGCTCTGTGTTAAGATAACTAGAGTCCTATCTGGTTCTATTTCCTTAAGCATGGCCTTTGGACAATAGCAGCCAGAGAAACATTCAGAAAAGCTTTTCCCCTGCCATAACCCCTCTGGGGCAATGGACACAGCTTCACTATCTCAACAGGGATAAAGCAAGAAGAGGAAAGGAAATAGCTAGAAAGAGAAAGCTCTGGTTAACATTTTTTTAAAATGGTAATTAAAACATACATCTACTCTATTTGGGAATATGTAAGTAAAGTTGTGTGGGAGAAATAATTTGCCAGCCTTTATCAGCTCTGTTAGTCTACTGTGGAGGCTTAAACCTCTTTTTTTAAAAAAAAAAAAAAAAAAAAGAAAAACACTTAAAAATATCCAAAAAAGTGAAAGCAACCCAAGTATCCACTGATGAACAGATAAATAAAATATGGTCTACATACATAAGACATTGTTCATTCCTAAAAAGGAAAGAAATCCTGTCACATGCTACACCATGGGTGAATCTGTAGGACATTATGATAAGTGAAGTAAGTCAGTCACAAAAAGGACATATGTAGACTAAAATCTATAGAGACAGAGAGCAGAATGTTTACCAGGAGCTGGGTGGAAGGAAATTGGAAGCTGTTTAATGGGTATAATTTCAGTTTTGCAAGGTGAAAAGAATTGTAGAGATGGATGGGATCAACGGTTGTACAACAGTGTGAATATATTTAATGCCACTGAACTGTACACTTAAAAATGTTTAAACCTGCATTCACTGGATATAGGCTGCTTTAACAAGAGATACAGTACAGTAGCTTAAGCAAGTTTTATGTTATATGTACATTATCACAATAGAAATATATTTAAGCCCTGGCTGGTGTAGCTCAGTGGATTGAGCACGGGCTGTGAACCAAAGTGTCACAGGTTCGATTCCCAGTCAGGGTACATGCCTGGGTTGCAGGCCATGACCCCCAGAAACCACATATTCATGTTTCTCTCTCTCTCTCTTTCACCCTCCCTTCCCTCTCTAAAAATAAATAAATAAAATCTTTAAAAAACACACACACAACAGAACACTTGTATTAAAAAAAAAGAAATATATTTAAATACATGACTTCTGGCCAAAAGGCAACCAGGCATGACCAGACCAAAGGGGGGGAAGGGAAGATGGCTCAAACAGAATTGAAAGCCCCACAATCAGTACTTTTAAGTGACTGAGAGATAGCCAACCTATCAGATGCACAGTTCAAAGCACTGGTGATCAGGATGCTCACAGAACTGGTTGATTTTGGTCACAAATTAGATGAAAAAATGAAAGCTACTATAAGTGAAATGAATAAAAATGCACAGGGAACCAATAGTGATGGAATAAAAGCTAGGTCTCACATCAATGGAGTAGACCAGAAGGAAAAAAAAACACACAATCAGAAAGGATGAAGAAATAAGAATTAAAAAAAAAATAAGGAGAGGCTTGGGAACCTCCAGGACATCTTTAAACATTCCAATGTCCAAATTATAGGGGTACCAGAAGGAGAAGAGGAAGAGCAACAAGTGGAAAAGTTATTTGAACAAATAATAAAGGAGAACTTCCCCAATCTGGCAAAGGAAATAGACTTCCAGGAAGTCCAGGAAGCTCAGAGAGTCCCAAAGACGTTGGACCCAAGAAGGAACACTCCAAGGCACATCATAATTACATTAGTCAAGGTAAAAATGAAGGAGAGAATCCTAGAAGCAGCAAGAGATAAGGAGACAGTGACCAACAAAGTAGTTCCCATCAGACTGTCAGCTGATTTCTCAAAAGAGACCTTACAGGCAAGAAGACTCTGGAAAGAAGTATTCCAAGTCATAAGGCAAGGACTTACATCCCAGATTGTTCTACCCAGCAAAGCTTTCATTTAGAATGGAAGGGCAGATAAAGTGCTTCTCAGATAAGGTCAAGTTAAAGGAGTTCACCATCACCAAGCCCTTATTTTATGAAATGTTAAAGAGACTTATCTAAGAAAAGGAAGATAAAAAACATGTGCAGTAAAATGACAGCAAACTCACAAATATTAACAACTACACCTAAAACAAAAACAAAAAGGATCTAAGCAAACAACTAGAACAGGAACAGAACCACAGAAATGGAGATCACATGGAGGGTTAGCAACAGGGGAGTGGGAGGAGGAGAGAGGGGGAAAAGGTACAGAGAATAAGTAGCATAGATAGTAGGTAGAAAATAGACAGGGGGAGGGCAAGAATAGTATGGGAAATGTAGAAGCTAAAGAACTTATGACACATGGACATGAACTAAAGGGGGGGAATGTGGGTGGGAGAGGGTGTGCAGGGTGGAAGGGAATGAATGGGGGGTAATGGGACAACTGTAATAGCATAATCAATAAAATATATTAAAAAATAAAAAATATATTTAAATACATGTGTAATTAGTTGTTTAATATTTTTCCCTTCGGCTACAAGATAAGCTTTGTGAGAGTGAGACCTTGTTCATCTTATTTACTGCTGTATGCCTACCACCATCTAGTACAGTGCCTAACACATACCAGTAACTCCATTAATATTTATCAAGTGAATAAAGAATCTTACCAGTAATAATCTTACAAGGGGAAGAGTATGCTCAGGAAATCAGTGTCCCACATAGTGAATAACTTAGGAAACTTTGGCAAGGGATTGCATAATATACTGCTGTTGATATTCAGTTGCCATAGTGCTTGGGTGTTTGTGAATGCATATCTTTTTTTTTAATCCTCACATAAAATTAATATGTTTATTGATTTTAGAGAGTGAGAGGAAAGGGTGAGAGAGAGAGAGGGAGAGAGAGAGAAATTAATGTGAGAGAGAAGCATTGATTGGTTGCCTCCTGTACATGCCCCAACTGGGATTGAAACCACAACCTAGGTATGTGCCCTGATCGGGAATGATATCCACCACCTTTTGGTTCATGACAATGCTTTGACCAACTGAGCCACCTGGCTAGGGCATGTGAACACATATCTTAATTAAATATAGAAAGAGAAAAAAATTCATTTCATGTAACATACTTACAGTCATATTCTTCATCACCTGGTCCCCTGGTCCCCTAGAAGAAGAGGGTTCTTTCCCTGAGCCTTTTAAAATGATGATCTTTTATATTTTAAAATATTTTATTTTCATAGATTAGCACAAGCGACTTACATTTTAGTCTATAAAACTAGACCCAAGGAGAGTTCCTGCCAAGATGGAGGCGTAGGTAGAGACCCTTCACTTTCTTGCACAACCAAAAGAAGGATAACAACCAATGTGAAATCAATAAACAACCAAAAGAAAATCAAACTGCATGGAACTCCAACAACAAAGGAATTAAAGAAAAAATCAACCAGAACAACAAGTCCAGTAAGGTGGCACAGGCCAACTCTGCTGTGATGCCTCGGACCTTGGGGGTGGGGATGGCTGCAGAGCTCCTCAGGCTGCATGTAAGGGGCTGACTTAAGGGGACTCACAGGTGGCTGTGGTTTACAGTGGTTGCAGCAGTAGGAGAAGCTCCCAATCTCACATGAGAGTCCATTAAAAAGGGCACTAGAGACGAGAGAGCCACACTGTTTTCTCGCTGGCCCCTCTCCCACAGGCAGTGCCTCAGTGCAGCAAGGACTGCCCTGCCTAGGTGAGTCCTAAGGCCCGGCCCCTTAACAACCTATCAGCTGCGCCAAGACAGAGAAATGTGGCCCAAATGAAAGAACAGAGTAAAGCCTCAGAAAGAGAGCTAAGCTAGGAGGAGATCACCAACCTATCTGACGGAGAATGTAAAGCCCTCATAATAAAAATAATCAAAATGGTTACAGATCTGATTGAACTTGGTTGAAAAATGAAAAAACAAATGAAGGTTACCCAAAGTGAAATAAAGAAGAATGTTCAGAGAACCAACAGTGACAAGAAGGAAACCAGGACTCAAAGCAATGATTTGGAACAAAATAGAAAAATAAACATCCATCCAGAACAAAATGAAGAAACAAGAATTCAAAAAAATTAAGGGACTCTTACAGGCCTCTGGGACAACCTGAAACTTTCCAATATCCAAATTATAGGAGTGCCAGAAGGAGAAGAAAAACAGCAAGAAATTGAAAACTTATTTGAACAAATAATGAAGGAAAACTTTCTCAACCTGGCAAAGGAAATAGACTTCCAGGAAGTCCAGGAAGCTCAAAGAGTCCAAAGTTGGACCCAAAGAGGAACACACCAAGACACATCATCATTAAGTTACCTAACATTAAAGATAAAGAGAGAATCCTAAAAGAAGCAAGAGGAAAGGAAAGAATTACCTACAAAGAAAAGAAGAACAACAAAAACTAAGCAAGCAACTAGAACAAGAACAGAATCAGAGAAATGGGCATTACATGGAGGGATTCCAGTGGGGAGTGGGAAGGGAAATACAGGGAGAAAAGGTACAGGGAAGAAGAAGCATGATTAGTAGGCATGAGGCAGATGGGGAAAGATAAAAATGGTATGAGAAACAGAAGACTCAAAGAATTTATATGTACAACCTATGGACACAAACTAAGTGGGGAATGCTGGAGGGTTGGCAGGGGCAGGGCCAGAGGAGGGATAGAGGGGAAACAAATTGGGAAAACTGTAATAGCATAATCAATAAAAAATACTTTAAAAAAATTAGACCTGAGATGAACATGTCAAGAGTTTAATTATAAAAAATAAAAGAGAGAAAAGGATGTAGCAAGGAAATGGGAAAGAGTATTATAGAGAGCAAAGGGGGAAAAGGGATGGTTTAAGGAAGTAAGTAATTTCAACTGAAGATAATATTTATTAAGATTGAATATTATTGCACCTTTGATCCAGCAAGCTCACACCTGAGAATCTATCCCATGGAGATAAAACCACTATTCATAGAAGCACACATACATGGATGCTATTGCAATATTATTTATTGTGACAAAAAGCTGGAAAGAAAGCCCATGGCTGAATAATTTATGACAAACCAGTACCATGAATTATTATTCAGCCATTAAAAAGACTGAATCAAATCTAAACCAATTGACTTGGAGAGATTTCCATGAGGTATTGTTGAATGAAAAGAAAAAGATTTAGAAAAATGTATATAATGTGATCTCACTTTTGTAATGCCAAAAAAAAAAAAAGACAGAAAACCTTCTATACATGATTTTTTGAGCATGGATTAAAATATGGCAGGATGCATACTTGGTTGGTGATCTTGTTGTGGAAAATCCATCCACACTCAGGGAGATAACGAAGCACAAACTTTATTACCGGGGGTACTCAGAGGAGAATCATCCCAAATTCTGAGCCCAAAAAGGCTGGGTTAGGGGTCCTTTTTATATACCAGTTACACAGGCAGAAAAGGAAGGGGAACCAGCTGCTGAAAGCAAGCATTCAGAAGCAGGGGCATAGTGACTTTGAGATATGGTTACTTAGCAACTTCTGCTAGCCGTCTCCTTACCTAAAAATAACTTTTACTCAGCTTTTGTCCCAACAAAACTTGCAAGTGTTACAGAGAGCAGTTTCTTTTCCTGCCACAATCTGGCTTGTGTGTATGGGAATGTCTGGTGTTGGATGGGGAGAAAAAAGGAAAAGAAAGGAAGGCAGAAACCAAGTAGAAAGGAAAAAAAGCAAAAACGTGAATGAAAATAATAAAAGTACTTATGCATTTATGTAAAATTATATATGGTATGGAAAATTGTTTAAAAATATACAGAAAAAGTTAATTACATCCTTCCCCAAGTCAGGGAGCTGCTCTTTAATTGTGATTTCATCATCTCTAAAACATTCTTTTTAATGGCAGAGGGATCAGACAGCCTTAAGCAATATTGACCTCTAAGATCAAAATTCTTGATCATGGTTGGCTTTCCTGCTGCCTGGAATGTGGAAAGCCAAATTACTTATTTATAGTAATAGAAAAGGGCCTTACAAGAGGATCCCAGGAGTAAAATCATATATGAAAATTAAATGAGAAGGAATAAATATGGAAAAAACTTTTGGAGGGTAGCTTTTTTATTCACTCCGAAATTTAACTATATTTCTATAAGCCGAGATAAAACTCACAGAGTGAGCATGAAAAGGAGCCCTGATCTGGTCTCGGGAGTCAGGGAACTGACTTTTTCCCGAGGAAATGATTTTGAGCAGAGATCTAAAGGACTTAACTAGAGTTAAGCCCTCCAGGAGGAGGAAACAGTACACACAAAGGCCCCAAAATGGGAGAGACAGGCATGTTTGAGGAATTTAAAAGGGTTTAATTTATGCAAACACATAAATTAGTTCTCTTTCAAGGACCTGATCCTTATGGCTAGTGAAATATATTCTAATGTTTGTACCAGCTCTGAAAGACACCATTTATTTTTTGTCCTAGGAAATATCCATTGTGGTTTGTCTGGCAGCCCAGAAAGAGCTGACTGTGGTTGGGAAGGTCTAATTCTTCTTCATGTAAGACCTGGGTAAATGAGTAAAGTCTTTGTGTGTGTAGTCTTAGAAGAATTTGGCAAAGTGTATGCCTTGTTGGTGTCATTTATGATTTTATTTATTTTATTTTCTTAAAATTTTATTTTAATTGTTGTTCAAGTACAATTTTCTGTCTTTTACTCACATCCTAGCTCATCCACCCAGCCCTCCTCACCTCCCTCCCATTTCTACCCACCCCTAGTGTTTGTCCATGTGTCCTTTATACTTGTTCCTGTAAACCCTTCCTTTTTTCCCCTGAAATTCCCCTGAAATTCACTCCACTCTCCCCTCTGGACACTGTCAGCCTGTTCTCTATTTCAGTGTCTTTGGTTATATTTTGCTTGTTTCTTTGTTTTGTTGTTTAGGTTCCTGTTAAAGGTGAGATCATATGGTATTTGTCTTTCACTGTCTGGCTTATTTAAATAAAATTAAGAAATAGTTTGATGATTTTTGTCTACAACATATTGAAATGCAGTGGCTTTGAAAATCATTTGCTTTTTTATATTAAAGGAACAAATTGGCAGTTGGGTAATGGATCTACTCTGCCTTGTGTAAGGTGAGTGCAACAGTAATTATTGACCCACAAAGATCCATTTTCATATACTGCACATGAAAATCAGTTTTGTTACTTTACAGTTTCACCTCCTATTAAAGCCCTGTTATGTGTGAGTCATAGAAAATTGAGGTCCTAATATTTGAGAGAGCATAGTATAAAAAAAAATTATGAAACATTTTTGTACTGCTTATTCTATTTTTTTCTTATTTCAACTGGGTAATTGGTTTTTAAATTTTAATGTGCTTTTCTCCTTTGCTTTCCCCAAAAAAGTTGCCTTCACCTCAATTTGCTCTAGGCAAATATATGCACATATATATGATGAAGAGATGAAAATCTGTTATGTAAGGAAGTAGGGAGAAAGAGTGGATAATTTCCAATTCTTGGCATTAAAAACTAGGATTAGGCAGCTAGGCTATTGCCTTGAACATAAATTTTTGCACAGTAGGATTTTTAGCATCCAGAAAGCAAGCCCTGGTATAAGGTGGAAAAGTGTAGTGTAATATAGAAAGGTACTTCTTAAGGAGGCTGTCAGATAAAACACAGAATGCCCAGTTAAATTTGATTTTCATATAAACATTTTTAGTATAAGTATGTTCAAAATATTGTATTAGACATATTTATACTACAAAATTATTTGCTGTTTATCTGAAATTCAAATTTAACTGGACAGGTTGTATTTTTATTTGCTAAACCTGGCAACCCTACCCCTAAGGTACACATGAGGGGAATATAGAGCATGCTAGTTACCCAAATGCTGAAGCCATTTTCTCTATTTAAGCAGAGCCTGTAGTCGCTATAGAATCAGAAATACCAGATACTTGTTTTCCCTAGCCTTCCTTGAATATAAATGAGGGTCCACACCAGTCAGATACACTTACTTTGACTTTGACTAGAAAGCTGGTATTTGGAAAGACAGATGAAGGGCAGAACCCATCTTGGTGGCATCCAGTATTTTCAGTGGAGGAAGCTGTGATGTCCAGTGTCCATAGCAACACCAGTGTTTTTAAGACCTTACTGTGGGCATTGTTCCTGGCTGCATACAGTGGGGGCTTGGTTTGTTCAGGCCCTCTCAGGGACCCTGGAAGCTAGCCAATGCCCTCCTTATGAATTCCTTTGTTTCTTAACTTCATCACAGTCAGTTCTGTTTCTTACACCTAAAAACTATGAGTGATAAATGAAATAAAGCCTCTTCAAGCTCAAGGAACTGTGGAGAGAACAAGGAGAATGAGAGATAGGACAATGTGTGCAGGAATGTGCCTGAAAGGAGACAGAAGATAGATGAGATGGGGAGGATGGAGACCTGCTTAGAGGCTGCTCTGGTGCTAGTGTGCATTTGTAACCCTGCTGTATTTCCCCACTTCCCATCCAACATCGTGTGCTCCAGCCACACAGGACTGCTCATTACTTTCCCAAACCATGCACACTCAGACTCTCGAGTACCCTCTGGAGTTTCAAGCACATAGCTCAGTTGTTCCTGTTATGTGTCCCAGAGAAAATCAATGGTTTGCAAGATTCCTTAAAGCCTGAAGCCTGTGTGCTTCTGTTCATTCTATTCCCTCAGTGTGGAATTCTCCCTTCTCCACTTGAAAAAAATGTTGGGAACTGCCCTGCCTGGTATCAGAAGTTGTAAACTCTGCCAAGGCTAAGGCTGAGGGAATGACCTTGGACCATAAGCCACTAAGGAGAAAAAAGCTTATCTCCCTGGCAGGAGCACTGCTTCTGCTCCTTTTACTTTATCCATAACTGGCCCCCAATGCTTGGTCAGTTAGCCAATGACGGGTAAGATTCCCCAAGGGGGGGAATGACCTAAGACAGGCACAATCACATGGGAGGCCCTCAAGGAAGGACTTTGGGGGCTACAGCAAAAAGGGGGTGATGGAACCTCGCCCCTTGGCTTTGACATAGCCTGAGTCCTCATTGTCTGAGAGAAAATCTCCTAATCTCTTGGCTGCCTTACTTCCCTTGCTCCACCTAAGCCTGAAACAATGACAGAGGGTGGTGCAGCCCTGTGCTGGAAAGGGAGGGCTCCCCAGGGGGATCAGGCCTAAGAAAGAATATGTAAAATCCTGTGAAACTTGCTTTGTTTAGAATGCTCTCAGTCGAATGATAAGGGTCCAAGGAAGAAGTAAGTTTGTTCCTTAAAGTTTTTACAGCTCTTTAGCTATTTGACCCTGACTCAAAATAGGCCCTCAGAGTTCCTTGTTATTTGACCCTTACTTCCTGGCAATGAGTAATGAGCTTTACCTGAATTCCTGTGTAAAGGAACCCAATAAAAGTCATTGAGGAAAAGGCTCTTGGTCCTTCTCCTTCGAGAGATTGGCCACCTTTCCTCCCCAAGCAGATCATGTCTTGGTAGACTTATTTTCATCTGTGGCAGATGGGGGGCTCTGCCCGCAGAGCCCTCCCCCACCCACACACAAAAACTCACTAGTCCCTCAAGAGCTAGACCAAATGCCATGACTGGAAAATTTAGAGACCTGTGCTCCATTCTGTGTTCCCTCTTTAGGTAGAATCAGTCATAGCACTTTCCGCCTGCCTTTGGGTTTGATGGTTGCATTGTCTGTCTGCCTTGATGAACCATGAGCATACCAAGGGCACAGAGCACATGGTGTCAATTGTTGTATCCCACCTGCTGACACAGTGCATGGCAAAAAGCTGGGCCCTAACACAGGTTAGCTGAACAAATTGAATGAGTATAATCCTTTGTCTATTTAACTACCCATTAATTACCCCAATCTCATGTCTAAATGGCCTTTAATTATATTCATCTTTGATCTAAATACTGGTAAGCATTCATTCTTATTCATTCATTACAGCATTTACTGAAATAGCTTGCACATAATAAGCACTCACATGGTGGTTGATTTGACAGGATGTTTTGGTTTAATGCCTTCATTCACTGAATGTCAGAGTTTGAAGAGACCTGCAATACCTCACCTGGTGTAATGTCTGTATGCCAAGGGGTTTATGACATACATGTTGGTGACATTGGACAGGAGCTGGGCCAAGTCTGCCTCGGGCTGGCTAGTAGTATATGGGTTCTTCACTTCATGCACGAAAGATTTCACAATAGGCATCCAGGCGATTTTTAAGAGTGGATTTATTAAAGTCAGGGAAAGTGAGAGTTTAGGAAAAAGAAAACAAAAATTTCACACCTGAGACAATACATGGATGAGCTCCAGAGATGGCCCCTACCTGGCTTCCTTTATCTTGAGGGTTTTTTATCTGCTTTCCACAGGTGAGGATTTTTAGGGGAGTCTCAGGGTAGGATCTCAACAGAATATTCATAATTTCTCCAGGTGCCCTTTTCAACTGACTGGTCATTAGCCAGTGCAGGAGATCCTAGTGTCACTCACCTGGTTGCTGCTTTGTTAGGCCTGAAATATAACTGAAGCCTAGATGTTATCTCCAGGGAGGACAAGTGGGGGGGAGGAGGGCGTGTGGAATCTAAACCACATGGCCAGTGATATGAAAAGTCACCCTGGCGTTGAAGTCTGGCACTAGTTTTGCCACTTGCTAGGCACCCAGGGCTTTCCACCATAGTGACTTTCTGTATCTGGCTGTAAATTTCTTGGCCAGTTTGTTCAGCTATCTGTCTCAGTTTCTCCATTCCACTTGCCAAGGAATTTTCCTAGCTTCCTACTACCATACCTCATAGGTATCCATATTAACACATCCTTCTAGCTCTACACTACTACAAGGTCAACTCTCTTTATTTGGTCATCAACAGCATTTCATGTGTCCTTTCTTTCTGTTTTTATTACATTTATTGAGGTAGCATTGGTCAATAACATTATATAAATTTCAGAAGTGCAACTTTATAATATGACATCTGTATACTCCATTGTGCATTCACCACCCAAAGTCTAGTTGCTTTCTGTTACCATATATGTGTGCTTTCTGATGTTGAGAGTGATGATGATGGAAAGTGTTAGCTGCCAAGGGAATTTCTCTGCTTCTTCCTTGACAACAATATTAGTATCTAATATTTAATAAATGTCTTCTATTGTGAAGATATTTTGCTGGATACCAGCAGGACAAAAATACTAGGCAAAAATAAATAGTACTTGCCTTTAAGGAACTAGTAAGTCTAGGAAGAGAGATGGACCACACAATTCTAGAACAATAAGATAATTGTTGAACGGGAGTATGCAGAAAGCACAAGGGAGGCCAGTCTGTGACAGGATGGGTGGTGGCAAAGAGGAAGTAGGGAATACTGATGAGGAGTTTGCTTGATGGACAAGCTGGGGAAGCAGTCTCAGAAAGAAGAGATGGAATGTGCCGAGTGAGGCAATGTGAGCACAATGCTTGAGGCCATTACATCCAGGCCAGTACTGTAGCCACAGAGATGGAAAGGTAGTGGTTGGGGAAGTGGAGAGGAAACCACTGAGACTGGAGAGTTGGGCAGCAGTCAGGACAGGAAGAGCTTGCTTGCTATGCAAAGAAATTAGTTTTAATTATGGTGGCACTGAGGATCTTTGGGGAACTGTGAGCAATGGATTGATGTGTATATTAGAAAGACCTTGCTGGCATCATTATGGTTGACAGGGGTTGAGGCTTAGGGTACAGAGAGACTGGTCAGCAGGTGATTTTAATATTTTTAGAAGAGAAAGAATGAGAGCTTAGACTAAGGCAGTGGTGGAAGGGATGAGTTGAGGAACAGAGAGGAGATATTTAAGATGTACACATGACACGGGTGAGCAGGAAGGACTGGTGGATGATTTCTGGTTTGGTGACCTGGGCTCCTGGGTGGATGGTGGTGACATGTTGAGGATGAAAAGCTCAAGGACTCTCCAGGTAAAGAAGGTTAATAGTCATTTAAATTTTTTTTCAATTACAGTTTACATTCAATATTATTTTGTATTAGTTTCAGGTGTACAACATAGTGGTTAGATAATAATGTACTTTACAAAGTGGTACCCCCAATATTTCCAGTACCCATGTGGCACCATACATAGTTATTATAATATTATTGACTGTATTCACTAACTGTAGTTTACAGCCCCGTGACTATACTGTAACTACCAATTTGTACTTCTTAATCCCTTCACCTTTTTCATCCAGTCTCCCAGCACTTCTCCCTCCTCCTGCCTCTGGCAACTATCAGTGTGTTCTCTGTATCTATGAGTCTGTTTCTGTTTTGTTTACTCATTTATTCCTTAGATTCCACATATAAGTGAAATCCTATGGTATTTGTTTTTCTGTGACTGCAGTTAATAGTCACTTTTATCTACTGCTTTGAAGCTCAGAAGAAATTTCTGGCTAAAGATACAGACATGGCACTGACAGTCCCCAGAGAGGAGATGCAGGTTAAGGATGTCCAAGGTCACTCGAATGCAAGGAATAGGCAACACAGGAGGAATCAGCAAAGGAGGTGGAGGAGGAAAAACCAGAGAGTAGAAGAACAGAAGGCGATGGCAAGGTGAAAGCTTTAAAGAGGAGAGAGTGATCAATAGTATTAAGTGCTGCAGAGAGGAGTGGGACCATGAGCATTTACTTTAACAGCTCTGAGAGCCCCCTGAGAGAGCAATTGCAGTAAAGTGGTGTGTCAGGAAGCCTAAAGACAGAGGTAGAGAACTTTTTAGGGACTTGGCTGTGAAAGGAGAGAGGCTGACAAAGTCACAGTAAAAAAAAAAAAAAAAAAGAAAAGAAAAGAAAAAAAAGATATGCCCTGGCTGGTGTGGCTCAGTGAATTGAGCTCCAGCCTGTGAACCACAGAGTCGCTGGGTCGGTTCCCAGTCAGGGCACATGCCTCAGGTGTGGACCAGGTCCCCAGTAGGGATGTTCAAGAGGCAACCACACACTGATGTTTCTCTCCTTCTCTTTCTCCCTCCCTGCCCCTTCTCTAAAAATAAATAAATAAAGTCTAACAAAAAGATAGGACAAACTTGGATCTACTTACATAGTGATAGGAAGCTGCCAAAAAGAGACAAATTGAGGATTAGGAACAAAGGGGATAATTAAAGAAACAAAGAACTTGAAGTGGGGTGGGGTGCAGAGTTGGGGGGTTAGAGGAAGGGCTGGTCCTTCCCTCTGAAATATGGAAGAGGGCCATTGGGCGATGTGGTGAACAGTGGTGAGGGAAGGGGTTACATAGCAGACATGTGAGGGTATCCATGCCTATGGACTGCACATTTACAGTGAGCTAGGAAACATTTATTGGATGTTGATTCAGTGGTGGAGGAGGCAGCTTCCAGAGGCACTCCTCAGGTTCACACTCTCTTTCCACCATTCACTAGCTTATGACATTGGGAAATTTACCTAAACATCATGTGCTTCAGTTTCCTTATCTGTAATCCTGAATGGATTGTTGTTAAGAATTAAATGAGTTAAAATATGTGAAGAGTGGACTTCTGGTCAAGATGGAGGTATACGTAGATATGCTTCACTTCCTTGCACAACTGAAAGAAGGAAACAACCAACATAACAAAAAACAACAAGAACTGCCAGAAAACTTAACTGTATAGAAATCTCACAACCAAGGAGTTAAAGAAGAAATATTCATCCAGACTGGTGGGAGGGGTGGACAGGAAGCTGGGGCAGAGAGGTCTTGTGGAAAGGAGGCAGGTGGCTGATTGAGTGGTCCCGCATTTGCTTGTGTATAAACTGGAACAACTAGGGAGCAAGACAAACCATGCAACACAGGGTTCCAGCACAGGGATATAAAGCCTCAAAACCTCTGGCTGTAAAAATCTGTGGGGGTTGTTGTGGTAGGAGAAACTCCCAGCCTCATGGGAGAGCCCACAGTGTCCTAGTATGTACACAAACCCAACCACCTGTGACTCAGCATCAGAAGGGTCCATTTGCTTGTGGGTAGCAGAGAAAGCGATTGAAAGTGGAGCAAGAGCTGAGTAAGTAGCAATGTTCTTTCTCTGACCCCTCTCCCAGAGACAGTGCCACAACACACAGACACAGGTTGCCCTGCCCTAGTGAATATGTAAGACTCTGCCCCTTACAATGTAACAGGTGCACCGAGACAAAGAAATATGACCCAAATGAAAGAACAGATAAAAAAAACTCCAGAAAAAGAACCAACTATGAGGTCATAGTTAACCTAACCTTTCAGAGGCAGAGTTCAAAACACTGGTAATCAGGATGCTCACAGAGCTGACTGAATACAGATGCAAAATGAAGGAAGAAATGAAGGCTACACAAAGTGAAATAAAGCAAAATGTGCAGAGAACCAACAGTGAAGGGAAGGAAACCAGGACTCAACTCAACAATTTGGAACAAAAGGAAGAAATAAATATCCATCCACAACAGAATGAAGAGACAAGAATTCAAAACAAATAAACAAACAAAAAAAAACAAGGAGAAGCTTAGGAACCTCTGGGGCAACTTTAAGCACTGTAACATCCCAATCATTGGGCTGCCAGAAGAAGAGGAAGAGCAAGAAGTTGAAAACTTATTTGAAAAAATAATGAAGGAAAACTTCCCCAACCTGGTGAAGGAAATAGGCTTGCAGGAAGTCCAGGAAGCTCAGAAAGTCCCAAAGAAGTTGGACCCAAGGAGGACCACACCAAGGCACATCATAATTACATTAGGCAAGGTAAAAATGAAGGAGAGAATCCTAGAAGCAGCAAGAGAAAAGGAGACAGTTACCTACAAAGGAGTGCCCATAAGACTGTCAGCTGATTTCTCAAAAGAAACTGTACAGGCAAGAAGGGGCTAGAAAGAAGTATTCCAAGTCATGAAAGGCAAGGACCTACATCTGAGATTGCTCTACCCTGCAAAGCTATCATTTAGAATGGAAGGGCAGAGAAAGTGCTTCCCAGTTAAGGTCAAGTTCAAGGAGTTCATCATCACCAAGCCCTTATTATAGGAAATGTTAAAGGGACTTATGTAAGAAAAAGAAGAAGATCAAAACTATGAACAGCAACATGACAACAAACTCACAACTATCAACAACAGAACCTAAAAAAAACCCAAAACAAACACAAACTAAGCAAACAACTAGAAAAGGAACAGAATCACAGAAGTGGAGATCACATGGAGGGCTATCAGTGGGGAGAGATAGGGGGAGAATGGGGGAAAAGGTACAGGGAATAAGAAGCATAATCTGGTAGGCACAAAATAGACAGGGGAAGTTAAGAAGCCAAAGAACTTATATGTACAACCCATGGACATGAACTAAGGTAGGGAAGGGGAAAATGCTAGTGGGAGGGGTGGTGCAGGGCAAAGGGGGAGAAGGAGAGGCAAAAAATGGGATAACTGTAATTGCATAATCAATAAAATAAACTTAAACATATGTGAAGGGCTTGGAATGGTGCTTGGTGTATAATAAGCACCATGTAACAACTGTTGTTATTACCACCATATCCAGTGTTATTACCTGTTGAGCCAGAAGGCATCAGAAGCATGGTTGAAGTTGTAAACATGTGAACCAGCTGTTGAGTAAAAAAGGAGAAGGTACTAAGAACATGAAAGATTGCTGAGTAATACTGGTGACCAGAGGATAAAATTTTGAAGCACTGCACATCTTCAGAGACATGGGACATTACCACTGAATAACCTACATTTGATTTCCTTTTTCTTAATGAGGAAGTTGAATTTAGACAGGTCCCATAATTTGCCTGGGCTCACACATGGGCAAGTGTCAGACAGAGTGACTTTGACTGCAGCACTGTGCCTTTTAACTCCACTGCTATATGAAACACAACACAAAGCAGCTCACAAACCAAACCATCATCAGTCTTTTTGTTGTAGGGCTGCTGATTGGGTTGTAGCATGCTCAGGGAAATACCAAAGAAATGGGATAAGCAGAATGATCTGTCTTTGGGAAACACTTCTATGACATTGGCTAGTGAAAATTTCCTTCCAAATGGAAAAAAAAAAAAAAAAAAAAGGCTAGTTCACAACTGGAAGCACAAGGCCAAATTCTGATGTATTCTGGAAAAATGTCCTTTTGATAAATGGACACTTTATTCAGGGACATGACTAAGCATTAGTCTCATGACTAATGAGACAGATAATGTATATTATTTGAAACATATCTGCTGGGATCCAGCCAACCACCTGCCACACAAGGTGATTAATGTGTGTTTGCCACATAACTAAGTGACAGCTGTGGAGATGCGGTCAGACAGCGAGGAAGAAAGATTTGAGGGATTATTAAGAAATAAATTTAAACAGGATGTCCTAGCAAAAGGTTTTCACTCTAACATTCTAAAGTATAGGCAATACCCAGAAACTACCTAAATGTCTGTAAGACACTCACCTAAACAATTGAAATCACCTACTCATGTCACCTGTCCTTCTGACAGCCATAGCCCTGCCAGCTTCTAGATGGAAATGGCATAGCTGGATTAAATGGGTCTCCATGGTTACAGGCATGCTCTGGTTTCCATGGTTACATCTCCCAGTCCCTCACAGGAATTAGATATAAATATATATTTGAAATTTTGAAGAATTGTTTTTCTCCCCAGCCTACACAGATATCTAGGGTTTGAAGGCCTGGGATGAAAGTTTCATTGACATCTTTGGAAGAACAGGGGAAATAGTAATAATATTTCTATCTAATATTTCTAATGACAGTTCTATCAATTATTGAATGAGAAAGAGAATTCGATGAGGAAATATTGTGACAGTGGAATGAAATCCCTATATTGTGAGTCTGAGTATTTTGCTTAAGTAGAGGGGAAGGAAAAACGGGGTGAGGAAACAATATGTTATTGTTTGGATATGGCTCCCAGGGGCAGGAGTGGAATGTTCAGATGTGGCAGGGGGATTTTCCTGCGTTAGAGTCCATTTGAAGTGATCATATATATCTACCATAGCAGCGCTGTAGACTCCTTGCATTAATTCCCTCTGTAGTCTGTTACAAATCATCTCTTTTGGCCTCTTTCTCCTCAACCAGATATCTGTTCTAAAGCACCAGCCCTGGTAAACATACTTCCAGGGAACTGGCTTTTCTTGGTTGAGGGAATCCATGTAGAATTCTAGTGCCTCCTTGTGGTGTCTCTAACACTTTCAGCTTTACCTCACCCTTTAGAGACCAAACAAGTTTCTACAACTAGTATTAGGAAGCAAAAGTATTCTTTCTCTCTGTATTACTGTATTCATATATCCATCCTTCTCTCCCTTCCTTCCACATTTTACTGAGTATTATATTTCATCTAGGCCCTAGAAATAACATTAATAAAAAAGATAAGTTGCTTCCTTCACAGAGTTCACACTCTGGGTATGTGGAGAGGACAAAACAAGTGAACAGTTTCTAACAGTACAGAGTTAACAGGTAGAGCCCTGGCTGATGTGGCTCAGTGGATTGAGTGCTGTCTATGAAGCAAAGGGTCACTGGATCAATTCCTGGACAGGCCACATGCTTGGGCTGTGGGCCAGGTCCCCAGTAGGGGTCACACAAGAGGAAACCACACATTGATGTTTCTCTCCCTTAAAAAAAAGAGTTAACAGGTAGGCAGAGGGAGGGACCCATTGGCTGGGGAAGTTGTATAAGCCACCCCAAGGAATTAATTTTTTAGGAGATAAAACATTTTAAAATTTCAACACACAGCTGTAGCATTTATATACTCTGCTCTGGGGACAGAAAGGAATGTACTTAATATGTCCTGTACCCAGAGATGAGGTAAATAGCTAAGTTACCTTTCACTCCCAGCATAGACCCTTAGAAGGCCCAGACTGAGCTCCAAATGTCCAGATCCAGCTATCAAGACTCACTCTGCTCAAAAGAAACTCAAACAACCTGCTCCCAGGAGGGCAGCCTTCTGCTCCTTTCCTTCCCACCCTTTAACACAGGAAGCCCTCTATCTGACTAGATGGGCATTTGTCTTGGTGAACCCCAGGAGAATGCATCCATCTCTCCATATGTGGCAGCTATACAAGGCCTTTGACACTTCATTTTGGAGCACCCATGAGGTCAGTTTCTGAAGTGTTCCTGATGCACAGGGGGTCACTGAGGATATAGCTCAAAGCCCTCTGGGAGGGTAGAATTGGGAAACTTGTAGCAGAAGAGGGGCTGCAAGAGATTCTACTCTGCCAGCTACCAAGTTTCTGCAGCATGCTCCCAGGCAACCTCTACTTCATCTGAGGGCTTTGGGTCCTAGAAGTCATAGAGTATGGAGCACCAGCATGGACAGAAGGCACCAGTGACCAGGGCCCAAAAGTAGAGCCAAAGGAGGACCATATTGTCCTCCCTGGGGATTTTCATGCTGAAACAGGAAAAAAAGAGTATCTTCTTGGTGTGCCTGAAGTTGTAAGATGTCAAGTTCAAAGTTGTTAATGGCCATGTCCTCTATCACATGGAGAAGATCAATCTGCAGGGGCTGAGACTGATGACACACAAACTTGGAAGGGAGCAGATTTAGAACAGAAAAAGTCCTGAGGGCTCCAAACACTGATTCCAGTGGTTCCTGAAGCCCAGAGGCATCCTGGCTTATCCTGAGCTCTGTGTTAACTTCTTCCTTTTACCCTCTGAAATGACCAGGGGTTTCTCCATCAAGTCCCCTAGCTTGAATTGGGTTTTTGCCCCTTGCTAACAAGAGTAGTAATTAATATTATAAAGGGACTTAGACCAAGCATAATCAGTGGAGGACAAAGATGGAGAGTAGGGTCACGGGAGTGAGAGTTTCAAGAAGGGAGAAATCTTGCCAAAAACATTGCAGGAAAAGTGGAAAAGTCTATTTAGCTTTAAAAAGGTCACTGAAAACTTCAATGACAATACTTTTTAGTGGACTGATTAGGAATGACAAATTGAAGCAAGTGTTTTTTTAACATTATGAAAGGTTTATGAGAATACAGGGCTCATCCACTAAAGAGAAAAGAGTTTTTAAAATTCTATTTTAAAAATCATGAAATTTAAAAGGAACCAACAGGTTTTTCTCTCTCATTTTATTACCCCAGTTATTTAGTTTTACTCCCTAGAGGCCAGAAGCAATCACTTTCATGGGTTTCTTGGTTTTGCTTACAAAGATAATCTAAGTAACACAAACACACATCACACATTCTGTTTCCATTTCTCCTACCTCCTTCCCTTCCTTCCTTATTATTATTATTGTGATTATTATAATTATGTATTTTTTGTAACACACCATTCTGCACTTCAGTATTTTAATTTACTATACTTTGGAAATACATATTTCACATACATATTCATACCAGGATATATAGAACCAACTAATTTTTTTGGACAGTAGTGTTGTATTCCATAGAATGTAGGCAACAATGAACTTAACCAGTCCTTCACTTTTAAAAACTATTTTATTTATTTATTCTTGTTTTTATTTTTAAGTATATTTTATTGATTATGCAATTACAGTTATCCCATTTTTTGCCTCTCCTTCTCCCCCTTTGCCCTGCACCACCCCTCCCACTAGCGTTTTCCCCTTCCCTACCTTAGTTCATGTCCATGGGTTGTACATATAAATTCTTTGGCTTCTCCATTTCCTACACAATTCTTAACTTCCCCTGTCTATTTTGTGCCTACCAGATTATGCTTCTTATTCCCTGTACCTTTTCCCCCATTCTCCCCCTATCTCTCCCCACTGATAGCCCTCCATGTGATCTCCACTTCTGTGATTCTGTTCCTTTTCTAGTTGTTTGCTTAGTTTGTGTTTGTTTTGGGTTTTTTTTAGGTTCTGTTGTTGATAGTTGTGAGTTTGTTGTCATGTTGCTGTTCATAGTTTTGATCTTCTTCTTTTTCTTACATAAGTCCCTTTAACATTTCCTATAATAAGGGCTTGGTGATGATGAACTCCTTGAACTTGACCTTAACTGGGAAGCACTTTCTCTGCCCTTCCATTCTAAATGATAGCTTTGCAGGGTAGAGCAATCTCAGATGTAGGTCCTTGCCTTTCATGACTTGGAATACTTCTTTCTAGCCCCTTCTTGCCTGTACAGTTTCTTTTGAGAAATCAGCTGACAGTCTTATGGGCACTCCTTTGTAGGTAACTGTCTCCTTTTCTCTTGCTGCTTCTAGGATTCTCTCCTTCATTTTTACCTTGCCTAATGTAATTATGATGTGCCTTGGTGTGGTCCTCCTTGGGTCCAACTTCTTTGGGACTTTCTGAGCTTCCTGGACTTCCTGCAAGCCTATTTCCTTCACCAGGTTGGGGAAGTTTTCCTTCATTATTTTTTCAAATAAGTTTTCAACTTCTTGCTCTTCCTCTTCTTCTGGCAGCCCAATGATTGGGATGTTACAGTGCTTAAAGTTGCCCCAGAGGTTCCTAAGCTTCTCCTTGTTTTTTTTGTTTGTTTATTTGTTTTGAATTCTTGTCTCTTCATTCTGTTGTGGATGGATATTTATTTCTTCCTTTTGTTCCAAATTGTTGAGTTGAGTCCTGGTTTCCTTCCCTTCACTGTTGGTTCTCTGCACATTTTGCTTTATTTCACTTTGTGTAGCCTTCATTTCTTCCTTCATTTTGCATCTGTATTCAGTCAGCTCTGTGAGCATCCTGATTACCAGTGTTTTGAACTCTGCCTCTGAAAGGTTAGGTTAACTATGACCTCATAGTTGGTTCTTTTTCTGGAGTTTTTTTTATCTGTCCTTTCATTTGGGTCATATTTCTTTGTCTCGGTGCACCTGTTATGTTGTAAGGGGCAAGGTATAGGCATTCATTAGGGCGGGGCAACCCTCTTTGCTGCATTGTAGGGCTGTCTGTCAGGGAGGGATCAGAGAGGAAACAATGTCACTTGCTCACTCTGCTCAAGCCCCAGTTTTCAACATACTCTCCTGTGAGACTGGGAATTTCTCCTACCACAATAATTTCCACATAGAGGTTTTGAACCTTTAGTTTCCCAGTTAGCTAGCCCTGGCCTTGCCCTCTTGATCTGCCTCCTTTCTGTGAGTCCTCTCTGCCCATCTGGCTACCTATCTTTGCCCCTTCTACTGATCTGGATGAATGTTTTTTTAACTCCTTGGATGTTGGAATTCCATGCAGCTTGCTATTCTGGCAGTTCTGGTTGTTTATTGTTTTTAAATTGGTTGTTATCCTTCTTTTGTTTGCATGATGAAGCGAAGCATTTCTACCTATGTCTCCATTTTGGCCAGAACTCTACCAGTACTATTACAAATAATGCTCAATTTTAAAAATGACATGTCATTTTGTATTTGTGCAAGTATATTTGTAGGATAAATCTCTAGCAATTGAATTATAGTTCTGTTGCATGTAATTTTTATGAATATTGGCAAATTTCCCTTCAAAACAGCACACCAATTTATGTTCTTACCAACAATGTACAATAGAATGAATTTCCCACCACCCTTGCCAACAGAGGGTGTCTAAACACTTTTTAACTTCTGCTCATCTATTAGGTGAAAAATAACTTCACATTATAGTTTTAGTTTGCATTTCTTTTTCCGCAGTAAGGTTGAGTTTCTTTTCAGATATTTAAAAACCATTTTGTTTCTGTGAATTGTGTGTTTATAAACTTGGCTTATTTTTTCTTGCCGATTATTTTTTGTTGTTTTTTTTGTTGTTGAATTTTCTTTTTCTTTTTTTTTTAAAGTAGTGTTTATTTTTAAAATATTCTATTTATTTTTAGAGAGAGGGGAAGGGAGGGAGCAAAAGAGAGAGAGAAACATCAATTGATTGCTTCTTGCACACCCCAACTGGAGACCTTGCCTACAATTCAGGCATATGTCCTGACAGGGAATCAAACAGGAGACTTTTTGGTCTGTGAGATGATGCCCAACCCACTGAGATAAGTCAGTCAGGGTATTATTTTTATTTTTATTTCTATTTATTGATTCAGAGAGAGAGAAACATTAATTTGTTGTTCTACTTATCTATGCATTCAGTGGTTGATTCTTGTATGTCCCCAGACTGGGGATCAAACCCACAATCTTGGTGTATCAAGAAGAAGCTCTAACCAATTGAACTACCTGGCCAGGACCTGAATTTTCTTACTGACTTTTATCAGCTATTCAAATGCTAAGAAAAGTAGCCTTTTGTATGTGATGTCAGTTGCAAATTCATTTGTCTATTGACTGCACTTTTTATGCAGAATTGCTTAATTTTAGGGCTTTTGGATATTATGTTGTCCTTAGGCAGTTCTTGCATATTCTGAGATAATGAAAGCAAATTCTTCTGCATTTTTATGGTTTCACTGTTTTTACCTTTAAAAAATCAAACCTATCTGGAATTTATTTTGCTCTACAGTTTGAGACAGAGGTCCAACCTATTTACCTCCCTTTGTCTACCCAGGAGTCTCAACATCATTTATTGAGCAGTCTATTCTCTTCCCCTCCCCACCCCACACACTGATTTGAAATGCCTTCCGTGTATTTGTGTCTGTTTTAGAACCTTCTATAACAGATGAGCTTTAGTTCTATTTCTGACCTTGTCCTTGAAGGAAAGTTTGTTGTTATTGTTGTTTTGTTTTTAGGTATAGGAAAGACTTGAGCATGATTGTACATGGAAGGAGAAAAACAAGTAGTAAAAAAGTGCAAAGGAGACCAGATTGAGGCCATGAAGGGAAAATAGGTTAAGATAATTTATAACAGATTCAAGGAGCTAATTGCTGTGCCCACCTCTAGCCAGGGTTTTTCAATTTTTCAAGCACTTATCTTTGCATAATGTGAGGTGGCTTCCCTTCTGCTCAGGTAGCCCTCCCTCCCAGTTTGCCAGTCTCCTCTTGGTCTCTTTTCTACTCAGTATGGAATTTGGGTTAATCATTTGTGTTCCCTCGTGGGCATTCCAATTCTCTTAATACCCCAACTTAAATCAACATGACAACTCACCTTGCTTCTGCATGTCTCTATTCAGGTCCCTCTTGCTTGCTCTTCAGTGTTTACTCCAAAGCTTCTGGCTTCTGACCCCTTCTTCTCAGCAAATGACCTGTTTCACTTAAGTGGAATGCAGACTCTCTTCCTGGAGTTTATGGTTGGGATTTAGGACTTGGAAAACTGAAATTTCATAGAAATGTTTTTGAGAGGTGAAACATCCATAGTTTTCATCAGATTCTCAACACCCAAAAGGTTAAAAAAATCTCTACCTTAGCAAAATAAGTCTGCCAGGTATACTCTCCTTTAACTTTTTGAACCTTACCTAAAAATTTATCTACACCCATAACCACCCTCATTTCATTTTCTGTATTTCTCTACAGAGAACTTTTCTCTGTTTATTCAAGGCCAACTCGTAAACATCGTCTTTTAACTCCATGCTTTTGCTAGATCATTTTCTCTTAGCTACCCCATCTCTCCCTTCCACCACTCCTTCCTTTCAAACTGGTCTGTCTCGCTCCTAAACATACAGAGAACAGCAACCCTACCACCTCCTTGTTGCCTTCCACCTCTGATTTGTTCTCATTTACCCTTTGGCGGTGCCTGGTGACTCCTCTATGATCTCTGTCCTGTGCTATCTCTGTCCCATGCCTGCTGCACTACTTCGTTATCACTGTTTTTGTGTGTCTGTCTCTTCCATTAGACTGTGAAATTGAGGACTATGACTTTGTTATTTTTGTAGCCCTAACCCAGTGTGTCATATGTGATGGAGCCAGATAAGTATTTGTAGACAAGAGCTAATCAGTTTAGTTCTTCTCTAGACCTCCCTTGTCTCTATAATGCCTTTCCTTGAGGTATAGAAACTAAAATAGCAAACAGTTTACTAGGTAGACACATCATAGGTTTCTCCAAATCTAGCACAAATTTCTTTCTTGTATTTCTTTTCTCTTATATTACCAAATACTTTGCTAGCTTTTAAAAAAGCTATAGATACATACTAAGTTGATTTAAATGACTCCCAAAGCTTTTCTGCATTACAGTTGAGAACTTAAAGCTCATACTCACAAAGTATAATTTGTATTACTAATGCAAAAATTAATGGCATTATTGTCCACACTGGAACTCAGTTGCTTTGCAAGGCAGCATAAACAAAGCTCATTTAGCAGTAGCTACCTATGTAAGGGAACCCCTCAACCCCCACCTTCTATGCTCCTTAGAATGATACACTTACAAATTATCTAATTGTCATGTACAGAAGGCCAGCAGCACTATGGTGACATTTGATTGCTAATCATAAACAACTATTTATTAAATAACTGTTGCTAAAAAATACATTTTTACCTGCTCCATGCCAGGCTTTTCACTGATTGTTGTTTTTTTGTTTTCAAATTTTTGTCTGATCAGAATATATTATCTCTTTTGGTAACAGCACTTTGTTTTCCTTAGAGAACTATAAGCATTATGGCATAGAGACTAGAAACCTAGACAGCACCTGACAAATCTAGCAGCCCAGTCATGCCCTTAATGGTGATGGTTAAGTAGAAGTTACTAACACCAGGCCCTATCTTGGGCTTGAAGATATGAAGGAGAATTTGGTTTCTGTCTTGTTATATATTAGTTTCCTAAGCCTGCTGCAAAAAGCAAACAAAGCAACAAACAAAAAACCCACAAACTTGGTAGCTTAAAACAACAGAAATTTATTTCTCACAGTTCTGGAGGAAAGTCTGAAACCAAGCTGTCAACAGGGCCACACTGCCTCTGAAGGTGCTAGGGGAGAATTCTTTCTTGTTTATTCCAGCTGCTGGTGGCTGTAGAGTTTTCTGACTTGTGGTTACAGAACTCCAGTCTCTGCCCCCAACTTCGCATGACCTTCTTCTGGGTGCATTTTTGTGTCTCAAATTGCCTTTTCCTTTCTCTTATAAGGATACCAATCACTGGATGTAAGGACCACCCTAAATTGAGGATGATCTCATCTTGAAATTCTTAATTTAATTATACCTGAAAAGATTCTCATTCCAAGTAAGGTCACATGCTGAGATCACAGATGGACATGTCTTTTAAGGGTCACTCCTCTGACTCAGATCTCCAGGTGCTCAGGAGATGAAACTGAGTCTTCCATTCTCCTTCCTGCTTCCACTTAGTTTTGTGATTTGGGGGTTTTCAGCTCCAACTTTGGCTAATCTCTCTCAAAGTTTTCCTCAGACATTGAATACCTTCTGTTCAAGATACATGATTAGTTGGCAGTGTCAGGCTATTGACTGGGTTGAAGCTAGCAATTCCTCATAGTTTTTCATTTCCCTTTCTTCTATTTTCTTGTCTTGTTTATAAATGGAAAAGCTAAATATATCATTTTGATTGTATTGTGATTTATAAATTGAAGCAGACTGTGGTGAATAAACTTATGTTTATTCTACTACTTTGTGCTAAACACACCTCTTGATGTCAGTGGATTTGATGGAAGCAAGTAAGTAGGGGACAAGTGATACCGTCTTATTGGGCAGAACCTGCCCTAGCTAAGTCATCTCTGAAGCACATCAGTGTGTGCATGCTCCTTCCCTACACCCTTCCACACAAAGATTCATAGTCATGAGAACTGAACCAGAGGACACATAAGGAAAAGAGGAATGCAATGCCCAGACACTAACATTAGTAAACCTGGGGTGAACTGACAGGTAGGTGGGTGATATCCCATTTTGTTATTCTTATTAAAAAATCAGTGGGAATAAAAAATAAGATGGGGGCTATAGCAAGCATCAGATGTTTTTGCCTTTGTAGTATGTCCTACCTTGTTTCCAATTATAGCAATTTTACTTTCACTTTCTTTTAGGGAACTACCCTCCCAAATTCTTAATCTATGTGGTCTAGATAAGGTTTAACCCGCTCTGAACTCCATTAGTGGAGATAACAGCCAGCCTGCACTATTGAACATTACGTCTTTTGACTATATGATTGATTCAGGGGTGAACAAGTGGGCAGTTCTATTTTTATTGGGTTGCTAAGCTGGTAAGATGTCACTTTGGAGGTGCTGTTATCCACATTTGTCACTATTTGGAAAGCCCACTTAATGGTTAGGTCCAAACAAAGAAAAGCAGACTGACGGACAGAGACAATGCTAATGACATATTTTGGGCATCCAGAGCCAGTTGTACCTAAAGCCCAGGCTACCTTGTGGACCTTTCATTACATGAGTGAATAAATTATCTTTTTTTTTTTTTTTTTGCTTAAATATGTTTGAATTAGGTTTCTATCACTTGCTTCCAAAGGTGCTGATAAGTATAGACATTTTTTTTTACTTAAACATATTTATTTATTTTTCAATTACATTCCATATTACTTTATATCAGTTTTAGGTGTACAGCATAATGGTTAGACAATTATACAATTTATAAAGTGATCCTCTCAATAATTCAAGTACCCATCTGGTACCATACATAGTTATAATATTATTGACTATGTCATCTATGCTGTACTTTACATCCCCATGACTATTTTGTGACTACCAATTTGTACTTCTTAATCCCTTCACCTTTTTTTACTCAGCCCGTCAACTCTCTCCCACCTGGCAATCATCTGTTTATTTTCTGCATCTATGAGCCTGTTTCTGTTTTGTTTGATTGCTTTGTTCTTTGGATTCAACATATAAGTGAAATCATATGGTATTTGTGTTTTTCTGTCTGACGTATTTCACTTAGCATAATACCCTCTAGGTCCACCCATGCTGTTACAAATGGTAAGATTTCATTCTGTTTCATGGCCAAGTAATATTCCATTGTATGCATGTACCACAGCTTCTTTATCCACTTATCTATTAATCAACACTTGGTAAATAACATGGCAATGAATGTAAGGGTGCATATATCTTTTCAAATTAGTATTTTGGGTTTCTTCAGATATATACCCAGAAGTGGAATTGCTGGGTCAGGAATTTTCTGAGGTCATAAAAAATGAATTTGTCTGTCTACAGAAGTTGTCTGAGTGGTGCTATTATCCAGGGTTCCACAATAATGACAACCATCATTTATTGATGCATTTTATGCTAATTGTGTAAATGTGTCATCTCATGTAAACCTCATAACACTCTATCGGGTATTATTGCCCCCATTTTAAGACAGATTATGCCTGAAACAGGTTAGAAACTTCCTCAAGTTGCTACAGCTGGTAGCAGGGCCAAGATTTGATTCCAGGCTGCCATTTCAAAGTTTATACTTGCTAGTCAGGGCTCTTAGTTGCAAACAAAATAATACATATGGCTAGTTTAAGCAGACCCAGAAGCTGTATAATCAGGGATCTGTCCCCCTACACTGTGACGCTCCTTTAGTAAAGCACTAATGTCACCATCACTCACTCCATGCCCCATCAGGGGTCTCCAATGTGGTGGTTCACACCAGTGGTGTTTAGGACTGGGCACCAGAAGTGCTACCTCTGCTGCTGTTAAAGATCTGATCACCTCCACTACTGCACCCAGCAGAGGATTCTCAGAATGTCTGTTTCTTCACTTTTTTCCTTTGGAGTTCAATCCCATGTGGGTGAATCTGATTGGCAGATTCCAGGCCATGTACTTGTGTTCTAGTAGCAAGGGGTGGCTGAGAAATGACTTTGCCATCTGTCTTTTAAATCAAGAGGCTCAGTGGCCACAACCTGACATGATAATAATCTGACTTTTTTTATTCTAAAAATCTTAATGTGCCATGTTTAAACCAAACCAAGTTTGGCTGTCACACTTTGGAGTACATTAGAATTACCTGGGGAATTTGACAAGAATAGATAGATACCTGGGTCCAACTTACACCTAAGATAGAATGAAAATCTCTGATAATAAGGCCAGGACTACTATATATTTAATAAGCTCATAGGGGATTCTGGTGAACACCAAAGCTTGAAAAACAATGACTTAGAGGTTTTTGTTGACTAAATTGGTCCAACTATTGTGCCTTATTCCTCAAAACTTAGGTTTTACTCAGGTCTGGTAAATGCCGAACTAAAGATGCAGTCCTTCTGGGTTTTGATATGCTCTCATTGTAAGGAATATATGATTTTTTAAAAAGCTCTTTATGATTAGTTGGTAAAAAGAAATCTCTGAATCCATGTTTTCATTTGTTTTTATAATTCCTTTTTTTTAAATCCTCACCCAAGGATATGTTTATTGATTCTAGAAGGAGAGGGAGGGAGAGAGAGAAAGGGCAAGAGAGAGGGAGAGAAGCTTCAATCAGAGAGAAGCATTGATCAGCTGCCCCTCTCATGTGCCTGAATCAGGATCTGAACCCACAACCCAGGAATGTGCCCTGACCAGGGATCAAACTCTTATCACCCTGGTGAATGGGATGTTGCTCCAACCAACTAAGCCACCTGGCCAGGGATCATGTTATTTTCTTAGAGGCATCACAGTATAATGACTCAACTAACATCTTATAAATTGACAGGTGAATTCTAATCTTGTCTTTACTGATAAACTGATTTGACTGGTATACATTTTTAAATCTAAAAATCTTGGTTTTCTTTTTTTTTAATTTTCTTTTAATCATTGTTCAATTACAGTTTTATCCTTTTTACTCCCAGTCCAGCCCCCCTCCCACCCCTCCCCACTTCCCTCCCATTACCACCCTCCCCTTAGTTTATGACCATGTGTCCTTTAAGTTTGTTCCCGTGAACCCTTCCCACTGTCCTCTGAAATTCCCTCTGCTCTCTTCTGTGGGCACTGTCAGCCTGGCCTCTATTTCAGTGTCTTTGGTTATATTTTGCTTGTTTCTTTATTTTGTTGTTTAGGATCCTGTTAAAGGTGAGATCATACGGTATTTGTCTTTCACTGCCTGGCTTGTTTCGCTTAGCATAATGTTTTCCAGCTCCATGCACGCTGTTGCAAAGGGTAGGAGCTCCTTTCTTTCTGCTGCATAGAATTCCATTGTGTAAATGTACCCTAGTTTTATGATCCATTCATTCACTGATGGGCATCTTGGTTGCTTCCAGCACCTTGCTATTGTAAATTGTGCTGCTATGAACATTGCGTAGGTTCTTTTGAACTGGTGTTTTAGTATTCTTAGGATAGAGTCCCAGCAGTGGAATTGCAGGGTCAAAAGGCAGATCCATTTTCAGTTTTCTGAGGAAGTTCCATACTGCTTTCCATAGTGGTTGTACCAGTCTGCAGTCCCACCAACAGTGCACTGGGGATCCCTTTTCTCCACAGCCTCTCCAACACTTGTTGTTTGTTGCTTTGTTTATGATGGCCATTCTGTCTGGTGTGAAGTGGTATCTCATTGTGGTTTTAATTTGCATCTCTCTGATAGCTAGCAATATTGAACATTGTTTCATGTGTCTTTGGATTTTCTGTATGTCCTCCTTGGAGAACTGTCTGTTCAAGTCCTTTGCCCACTTTTTAATTGGATTCCTTGTCTTCTTAGAGTACAGTCTTGTAAGTTCTTTATATATTTTGGAGATTAAACCCTTGTCTGAGGTGTCATTGGCAAATAGGTTTTCCCATACAGTTGGTTCTCTTTTAATTTTGATACTGTTTTCTTTAGCTGTGCAGAAGCTTTTAATTTTGATGAGGTCCCATTTATTTATTCTTTCCTTTATGTCCCTTGCTCTAGGGGACAAGTCAGTAAAAAAGTTTCTGGGTGAAATATCTGAGATTTTCCTACCTATGTTCTCCTCTAGAACTTTAATGGTGTCACGTTTTATATTTAAGTCTTTTATCCACCTTGAATTTATTTTTGTATATGGTGTAAGTTGGTGCTCAAGTTTCATTTTTTTGCACGTGGCTGTCCAGTTCTCCCAACACCATTTGTTGAAGAGGCTATTTTTACTCCATTTTATGTTGCTGCCTCCTTTGTCAAATATTAATTGACCATAGAGACTTGGGCTTATTTCTGGGCTCTCTGTTCTGCTCCATTGGTCTATGTGCCTGTTTTTATGCCAGTACCAGGCTGTTTTGATTACAGTGGCCTTGTAGTATAGTTTAGTGTCGGGTATTGTGATCCATCCTACTTTACTCTTCTTTCTCAAAATTGCAGCAGCTATTCGGAGTCGTTTATAATTCCATATAAATTTTTGAAGTGTTTGTTCTATGTCTGTGAAATATGCCATTGGTACTTTAATGGGAATTGCATTGAATGTGTAAATTGCTTTGGGTAGTATGGACATTTTGATGATATTAATTCTTCCAATCCATGAACAAAGTATATGTTTCCATTTGTTTGTGTCTTCCTTGATTTCTTTCTTCAGTGTTATATAGTTTTCTGAATACAGGTCTTTTACCTCTTTGGTTAGGTTTATTCCTAGATATTTTATTTTTCTTTTTGCTATTTCAAATGGGATTTTTTCCTTGATCTCTGCTTCTGCTGTTTCATTGTTGGTGTACAGAAATGCCTTTGATTTCTGGATATTGACTTTGTATCTCGCTGTTTTGCCAAATTCATTTATTAGGTTAAGCAGTTTTTTGGTAGAGTCTATAGGATTTTCTATGTATACTATCATGTCATCTGCAAACAGTGACAGTTTTGTTTCCTCCTTTCTGATTTGGATGCCTTTTATTTCTTTTTCTTGTCTGATCGCTGTGGCTAAAACTTCCAGTACTATATTGAATAGAAGTGGTGAAAGTGGACATCCTTGTCTTGTTCCTGATCTTAGTGGAAAAGATTTTAATTTTTGCCCATTGAGTATGATGTTGGCTGTAGGTCTCTCATATATGGCCTTTATTATGTTGAGGAATGCTCCCTCTATTCCCACTTTGCTGAGTGTTTTTATCACGAATGGGTGCTGTACCTTATCAAATGCTTTTTCTGCATCTATTGATATGATCATGTGGTTTTTGTCTTTGCTTTTGTTTATGTGATGTATTACATTTACTGACTTGCGAATATTGAACCATCCTTGCATCCCTGGAATGAATCCCACTTGGTCATGGTGTATGATCTTTTTAATGTATTGTTGGATGCGGTTTGCCAGTATTTTGTTGAGGATTTTAGCGTCAATGTCCATCAGTGATATTGGCCTGAAGTTTTCTTTCTTTGTTGTGTCTTTATGTGGTTTTGGAATTAGGATGTTGGCCTCATAAAAAAGAGTTTGGGAGACTCCCATCTTTTTGGGTTTTTTGGAATAGTCTGTGAAGGATAGGGGTTAGCTCTTCCTTAAATGCTTTGTAGAATTCTCCTGTGAAACCATCTGGTCCAGGGCTTTTGTGTGTTGGGAGTTTTTTGATTACTGCTTCAATTTCTTTTGTTGTTATTGGTCTGTTCAGGCTTTCTGCTTCTTTTTCATTGAGTTTTGGAAGATTATGTTTTTCTAGAAAGTTGTCCATTTCACCTAGGTTTTCAAATTTCTTGGCATACAGTTCTTTGTAGTAATTTCTTACAGTCCTTTGTATTTCTGTGGTATCTGTTGTAATCTCTCCTCTTTCGTTTCTGATTGTGTTTATTTGGGTCTTCTCTCTTTTTTTCTTGATGAGTCTGCTTAAAGGCCTGTTGATTTTGTTTATGTTTTCAAAGAACCAGCTCTTGGATTCATTGATCCTTAGAATTGTGCTTTTAGTCTCTATGTCATTTAATTCTGCTGTGATCTTGGTTATTTCCTTCCTTCTGCTTGCTCTGGGCTGCCTTTGTTGTTGTTCCTCGCGTTCTTGTAGCTGTAGGGTTAGGTTGTTTGTTTGGAATGTTTCTAACCTTTTTAGGTGGGCCTGTATCACTATGAACTTCCCTCTCAGGACTGCCTTGGCTGTGTCCCACAACCTCTGGGTTGTTGTGAGTTCATTTTCATTTGTTTTCAGAAACCTTTTGATTTCTTCCCTAATATCATTCTTGACCCATTCCTTGTTTAATAGCATGCTATTTAATCTCCATGATTTTGAGTGTTTTGCGTTTTTTTCCTTGGGGTTGGTTTCTAGCTTCAGTCCTTTGTGGTCTGACAAAATTCTTGGTATGATTTCAATTTTCTTGAAATTCTTGAGGCTTGTTTTGTGTCCTATCATGTGGTCTGTCTTTGAGAATGTTCCATGTACATTTGAAAAGAATGTATATTTAGCTTCTTTTGGATGGAGGGCTTTGTATACATCAGTGAAGTCCATTTCATTAAGGCTGTTGTTCAATGCCACAATATCTTTGTTGATATTTTGTTTAGAAGATCTGTCCATTTTTGATAGTGGGGTGTTAAAATCTCCCAATTTAATTGTGTTGCTGTCCATATTGTTCTTGAAGTCCTCTAAGATTTTCTTTATGTATTTGGGTGCTCCTATGTTGGGTGCATAGATATTCACAATATTTATGTCTCCTTGATGGATTCTTCCCTTGAGTATTATGAAGTGACCTTCTGGGTCTCTCTTTATGGACCTTTTTTGGAAGTCTATTTTGTCTGATATGAGTATTGCTACCCTGGCTTTTTTTTCCTGTCCATTTGCTTGGAAGATTTGTTTCCAGCCCTTCACTTTCAGCCTGTGTAGGTCTTTTATCCTGAGGTGGGTCTCTTGTAGACAGCAGATATGTGGGTCATTTTTTCTTATCCATTCAGCTATTCTATGTCTTTTGATTGGCGCATTTAATCCATTGATGTTTAAGGTTATTATTGATAGGTACTTATTCATTGTCTTTTATGTACGTGTGTTCCTCTCTCTCTCTCTCTCTCTCTCTTTTCCCTCCCTTCCTTAAAGCGGTCCTTTTAGAATCTCTTGCAGAGCTGGTTTGGTCAAGGTGTATTCTTTTAGAATTTTTGTCTGGGAAGCTTCTTATTTGGCCTTCTATCTTGATCGAGAGCCTTGCTGGATATAGTAGCCTTGGTTGCAGACCTCTGGTTCTCATTACCTGGAGTATTTCTTGCCATTCTCTTCTGGCTTGAAGTGTTTCCATTGAGAGGTCAGCTGTTAGCCTTACTGGGGCTCCCTTGTATGTTACTTCCTTTTTCTCCCTTGCTGCCTTTAAGATTCTCTCTTTGTCTTGAAATTTTGCCATTTTAATTATGATGTGTCTTGAGGTGGGCCTCTTTGGGTTCCTCTTGATTGGGACTCTCTGTGTTTCCTGGATTTGTGTGACTTTTTCTCTCATCAAATTAGGGAAGTTCTCCTTCATTATTTTTTCAACTAGGTTTCGATCCCTTGCTCTTCTTCTTCTCCTTCTGGTATCCCTATTATACGGATATTTTTACGTTTCATATTGTCTTGCATTTCTCTTAATCCCTCTTCATTCTTTCTGAGCCTCTTTTCCTTTTCTTGCTCTTTCTGGATGTTGTTTTCTACTTTGTCCTCCAGCTCGCTAATCCGATCTTCTGCTTCATCGATCCTGCTTTTCATCCCTTCTACTGTGTTCTTCACTTCAGAAATTGTATTCTTCATTTCCTCTTGACCTTTGTTGAGAGTTTCTATTTCCTTTTTCATGTTTACATAGTTTGCAGTGAGGTTGATGTAGTTTCCCTCTAATTTATGATAGCTCAATGTGATTTCATTGAACTTCCTGGTAATCATTGTTTTGAACTATCTGGTAGTTGAGTTGCCTCTATTTCATTTAGCATTTTTCCTGAGGCTTCCTCGTTTCCCTTCAATTGGGGGTTGTTTCTTTGTTTTCTCATTGTTCGTGGGTTTCTTCTTTTTTCTTCTTGTTTCTTAAATTGATCTGTTCTGATTCCCTGTAATTATGGTGTGAACTTCTGTGGTAGAATATTTGTGAGATTCAGTGGTGCAGTCTCCTTCATGTATCCTGATGTTGACAGCTTCGCCCTACTCTTTTTTGTGATCAGTTGGAGGAGTAAGGCAAAATGGTTTAAGACAGCAATGCAATCTACTATGAGATTTACATTAGCAGCCAGTAGAGAAGAGATGGGTTATCCTTTGGCTCCTTATAGTGTTAACCATGATCCTCCACTCCACTATCCATGTTTTAGAAAGGGTAGAAAGAGGGTAAGACTCTTATTGGGGACAAGAGGATTGTTAGTTGTATCTAGAAAGCTGTGAGGCTGTGGGAGGTCAGATTCTAATGTAGGGTTGGATTAAAGATTAGTATATAGGAGTAGTGTGTAAAAGAATAGAGACAACCCCCACAATAGTATAGTTCAGAAAATTGCAAGGTGGGCTGAGATCAGGTAGGGGTATTGAGTAGTATTTACAATTGTATGAACTAGGTCTTATTAACAGTAATAGTAAAGTGACAGTCTTGTGGCAGAATTGATGATAACAAGAATAAAGAGTATAGAACCTTGAGAGGTGTATTAATGGAACACATATGAAGGACAGTAACTTATCAATACCTTGTGACTGAGATACCAGGGGGAACTTATCAAATGACAGTATAACCAGCCAAGAAAAGAAGATTTTACAGAAAGAAAAAGAATACCAAAATACTACTAAAATAAAAAATGTCAGAAAAGTGAGAAAAAGATAATACAAATTTACAGTAACTTGCAAGATTAAAAAAAAAAGGAAAGAAAAGCAGAAGATGTAGTGCAGGAGAGATAAATTTGGAGTGGAAAGAATAATATTAGGATGAATGGAAGAGAAACATAAGGGATTGCGAGGTATAAAAATAATAAGAATTGAAAAATAAAATGTCACATAAAACACAAGATAAAATCAATCGACCAATAACAGCCACAAAAACAAAACAAAACCAAACAAAACGAAACAAAATAAGAATAACCTCTTGTTGTTTTTTAACTGGCCAGACCAGTTTTTCTGATCTTGCTGACTTCAGTTGGCTGAGGGACCTTTGAAATGCTTCTCTCTCTTCCCATTCAGATCTCAGCAAGACTGTCAGGTACCCTGGGCGCTCCCAAGCATACTTGCTTTCTAGAGCTCACTGCCGCGTTCTTCCGGACTCCGGGGTCCTGCAGGGTTCCAGCAGGGTTCCAGCTCTATGATCTCAGAAGGCACCCACGACATTTTGGGATTCACTGCTCCCTCCCTGGGAATCGTAAAAGTGTGCGCCCCTCCACCCAACTTTTGAGATTCGGGCTCTAGGATCGCCCTAAGCGCCACGCCGCAACTCTTCCAAGTTCACAGTGAGCGTGAGACAGGCTCCCCGATGGGGCGCTAGCGGAGTCCTTCCCAGCTCTTTGTTTTCCACCGATCCACACCCCAACCGGGCCAGCGGTGTTGGCGCCTTTCCCAACCAGGGGCAGTTGTGTTGGCTGGGGGCCCTCACTTCTCCCAGGTCTCTGGGTGGGGTGTTCATAGTCCCTGGGTGATTTTTTCCCAGACCAACTGGCCAGTCTGTTCCTTCAAGCAACACGTTCTCCCCTGGAGTTGCTCAACCTCCGTATTCGGTGGAGGGAGCAGCGACTCCCCTCTCCCGGGAGCCCTGAGGCAGACCCTGGAGCACCG
Source organism: Phyllostomus discolor (assembly GCF_004126475.2). Taxonomy (NCBI): domain Eukaryota; kingdom Metazoa; phylum Chordata; class Mammalia; order Chiroptera; family Phyllostomidae; genus Phyllostomus; species Phyllostomus discolor. Next base: position 46,317,158 of record NC_040913.2, on the reverse strand, counting down.
GGCAGGCCTGGGGTCTGCACACCCCCAGACCCCGCACTGATGCCCGGATCCCTTTTGTCCCACAGCAGTCTCCCTACCATCTGGTTTTCCAGTGATCGCAATAATCCCCGATGTCCTGCTTTCAAAAGTGATTCGGTAACCCAGTCCACTTGCTCTGTCTCTCCACCGATCTGTGAGTTTCCCTCCTCTTCACAGAAACTGAGAAAAACGCTGCCTAGATCAAAGCCGCCATCTTCCTTCTCCAAAAATCTTGGTTTTCAAATATGACCATTTTATTAATGGTCATATTAACAGCCATTTTATTAACTGGCCTAAAAGGCCATTTGGAAAAAAAAGACCTATTTAAAAAACCATACAATATATAGTTAAAATGAAGACTGAAGAATGGTCACAATTTTTAGATTTATTTTCTGGCCAATATCAAATTAATTATGCCTGTGCCTGTTGTTAAAAAGTAGCAACCTTAGGTTAATTAATTGCTTTCTTTAAGTGTATAGTGTGAATAAAGTATAGTATTATGCATTCCTAGTTGAGCTGAGCAAATTTGTTGCTTTCAGCCATTACCTCAAATGATAAAAAAACATCAAAAGTTATATACATAGGCCCTGGCTGGCATAGCTCAGTGGATTGAGCTCGGGCTGCGAACCAAAGCATCGCAGGTTCAATTCCCAGTCAGGGCACATGCTTGGGTTGCAGGCCATGGCCCCCAGCAACCGCACATTGATGTTTCTCTCTCTTTCTTTCTCCCTCCCTTCCTTCTCTAAAAATAAATAATAAAATCTTTAAAAAACAGTTATATGCATAGGCAACTCCATTTCTTCTTTTGTGTTTAGTGACAAAAACAGCAATTTCATTTGTATCTCAGAGCATTGACTGTATAAAGAGAAACTTTTAGGACTAAATACCTTATCAAATGGCCTGTCTGGCAGTTACCTCATCCTAAAGAAACCAAATGGAAGTTCTATAAAGGGCTGGACAGTGGCAAGGTGATTTAAAATATTCACTATTCTGGTATAGGTCCTTGAAAATTTTCAGTCTTAAGACAATCATGTACCTTTGCTTTTTGACATTTTAAATCTATTATTATCTTTATTAGTAAATACAGAAACTGAGATCTAAAAGTCAACTCACTAGTTTTTGAAATAATACCTTAGTTGCCAAAGCATAGGTATCTCAGACCTCAAAGTACTTCAGTAACATTAACTGATTAATGCCTCCAAGGAAAATAGTCATGAGGCAGGAACCACTCTTGGAGTTCATCTTTAGTATCTCATTGTGGGCATTGAGAAAGGGTGAAAGCCTCACCCTTTCAATGCTCTGCACTTCCAGGATTTAAGAGTACATTGATCTCCTGGGGCCCCAGTCAGCCAGGGACAAGGATCCTGTAACCTAACTAATCCTCTTAGGGACTCTTCTATTTTAAAAGGTGCCTTAGAAAAGGCAAAGTATCATGAAACTGAATTACCTTTGACAGTAGAATCTTGAGCCCTGTAATAGCTGCCTGGCAAAAGTGTTTAAAGAATGAAATCAATTCACTCAATAGAAATGATAATTTATGTTTCATAATCCAAGCATATTGGATTGATCATTGTAGCTATGCAACAGAAAATTATTGCATATCAAGAATATTTAACACAGGAAAAAGGAATATTTAACCAATGGAAGTAGAACATATATGTAACAAGGGAGAAGTGACTGTTTATAAAAACATACATGGTAAGCCCTAGCTGGTGTGGCTTAGTTGGTTGGAATGTCGTCCAGTAACCAAAGCATTATGGGTTTGATTTCCAGTCAGAGCCTACACCTAAATTGCAGTATTGATCCCTGGTCCAGGTGCATATGATCCCTGGGTACGATCCCTAGTCCAGATGTTTCTCTCTTTCCCTCTCTCCTTTTCTTCCTCTCTAAAAGTAATGAAGAAATGTCCTTGAGTGATGATTAAAAAAAAAAAAACACATATATATGGTATTTGTCTTTCACCGCCTAGCTTATTTTGCTTAGCATAATACTTTCCAGTTCCATCCATGCTGTCACAAAGGGTAGGAGCTCTTTCTTTCTTTCTGCTGCATAGAATTCCATTGTGTAAATGTACCATAGTTTTTTTTATCCATTTACAACAGGAACCTAATCAACAAAACAAATAAACAAGCAAAATATAACCAAAGACACTGAAATAGAGAACAGGCTGACAGTGACCAGAGGAGAGAGGGGAGGGAATTTCAAGGAAAAAGGGGAAGGGTTTGCAAGAACAAGTATAAAGGGACACATGGGCAAAAACAAGGCTGGGGTGGGGGGTGGAAATGGGAGGGAGGTGGGCAGGGCTTGGGGTAGGAGTAAAATGCAGAAAACTGTACTTGAACAACAATTAAAATAAAAAAAAATATATAGTAAGTACAATGATTCTCAAACTTGATTTGACAAAGAAAGACTAAGGAAAATAATTAAAAATGGAGATTTCCTGACTCTAACCACAAAGATTCCCATTCAAAAGAGGTGGACTTGGGAATCCGCATTTAAACATTTTCCCTAGGTGATTCTGATTAAGTGATTCAAGGTAAGGGACATATGTACTGTATTCTTCAGCATGTAAATAAAAAGGGTTGCCATGTCCCAGAATACTAAAGATTAACTGATATCAGTTAAATTCATCTGGTGCTATTTAGCTCTTAGAATGTATGTAGTCCTCAATAATTAGGCCTGCAAAGAGGAACTGAAGCAAAATTTATAACAAATTCTGAAAAAACAAAACAAAACAGCTCTACCTAAATAAATTGCAGTTTGGTGATATAGACAGAAGTTAAATGTGCTAATATTCTGATAACTGATGACTGTTGTAAGTGGGGTTACAGACAGGTTTTCAGAGAAAGGTCCCAGAGCATGAATTGGGACATGTTTGGGGAAGTCAGGAAGGCCAGTAGAGTAGACCTTTGGTAGTATAACCAATATGATCAACCCTTAAGTGATGTTTATGACTTGGCTGATAAGTACTCTCCTCTGGAAGTCTTCTTTCACCTTATTGTACTACATCAAATGCCTTCATATAACAGGGCCTTCCTAGTGTCTGCAGCAAGGACCAACACTGAGCACATTTCTCACTATATACAACCCACATGGGTGTGGTTTTTCAAACACAGAACTAATGCTTCAGGGCCTTTGCCTAAGTGGTAAGTCATTTTTCACACAGCTAGCAAGCTCCTTTTTCATTTAGGTTTTAGTTTAAAAGATGTCTCTTCAGAGAGACTTTCCTTATTAACTTACTTAAATAGAATTCCCTTCCTCAATACCTGTTAGACTCTTTACTACTCATTTATCTTTATAACATTTACCATGATTTGCAATTACTTGATTTTTTTCTGGTTTAATTGTGAAATAATTGACATACATCACTGTATAAGCTTAAGGCATAGGACATGATAGTTGGTTTACATAAATTGTGAAATGTTTGCCCTGATGGGTTCAGCTAACAGCCATCTTCTTGTTACCAAACAAAAAAGGTGGGTTGTTTGCCTGCCACCACAAAAGCCAAACACAAGAGGCAGAGATTGCTGAGAAAGGAAGTGGTTTTATTCAGATGCTGCATGATCTGGGAGAATGACAGACCCCATCTCAAAGCTCTCTTCTCTGCAAAACCCAAAGTCCAACGGTCCTCAGCAAGACCAAAACAAAAGACAGTGCCCAGAGTTCCTGCTCCACTTTAAACTACTGTCCTTTGGAGCCTGCAGGCGGCTGCTAAGTGGTCAGGTAACTTAGCTAGTTCCTAGCTGCTGTCAATTTCAGGCGCCTCCTGGAGGCCATAGGCCATGCAGCTGCTAAGTCTGCAAGCCCACATGCTCCTGAAAATGTGTTTGAACACACCAGTGAATTCTTCACCAGATCAGTGAGAGAGAGAGAGAGAGAGAGAGAGAGAGAGAGAGAGAGAGAGAGAGAGAGAGGGAGAGAGGGAGAGAGAGAGACTCCCACCTGGAGGCCGTGGGCCACATGGCTGCTAAGGCCACATGGCCCATGGAGAGGACAGGCCCAGTGCACTGTGCAAGTGGAGGTCCCGAGCAGCAGCAAGCCAAAAGCAAGAGAGCATTTTTTTTGTTCCCTTGGTACTATTAGTTTTGCAGCTAGCAGTTGTGGGGTACTAACTAGGTGCTTTCCCAAAATAACCAATCAACTTCTGAACTTTCATGTGCTTTTCGGGTGGACCCACCTTCCATCCAACCCCTTCTTTCTCTAGGCTAGACTGACAGGCTGCTTTGGTCCAGCACCTCTGCCTAACACCATTTTGACTACTATGATGCATATACCTGTCTTCCCACAGTCCTACCCCCAATCTGGTACTGGAAGAGGGTAGGAGGGCTTTTTCCTCCATCCAATTATCTTGCTAGATTTTCATGTGCTCATGTGCTTTCATGAACCTCCCCCAGCTGCTATTTAGGCCAGGGGTCGGGGAGGACTCCCCTGGCTCAGTATCAAATCCACACAGGGTGAAGTGTTGGAAAGACCTGTGCTTGGTTACCCAGGCAACAAGCAATATGGCCTCATGCCCTGTGGAGCTGTGTTGCAAAACTCAATGTCCTTCCCATGGTTCCAGGTGGTTTGTGGCAAAGGTATTCTTTGACCAGCTGGACTCAAACCTCAGGACTCAAACCTCTGACCTCCATCTATCTCATATAGGCACAATAAAAAGAGGAAAAGAAAAAATTTTCTCTTAGGATTTACTCTCTTAATAACTTTCCTGTATACCATATAGCAGTATTAGCTATTATCATTATGTTGTGCACTTACTTCATTGTTTTTACTGAGATCCTCTTCTGCTCTCTCATTAGAATACATATAAAATCATGAGGCAGGGAATGTGCATTACTTACCAGTGCATACTCTGTAGTGACTGGCCCAGAATCTCCCTTGAGGAGAGCTAAAAGTGTCTGGCTCACGGCTTTTTTAAAATTGTATTTTATTGATTGTTATTACACTTGTCCTAATTTTTCCTTTGTCCCCTTCCATCCAGTGCTCCCTACTCCTTCAGGCAATCCCCCCACCATTGTTCATGTCCATGGGCCATGGTGTATAAGTTCTTTTGCTACTCCATTTCCTATACTGTATTAGGAAATACAGTATAACCATCCTCATGGTTATTCTGTAACTCCTATGTGTACTTCTTAATCCCCTCACCTCTTCACCCATTCTCCACTTCCCTCTTCCCATCTAACAACCATCTGGTAACTAACTTCTTTTCTCTGGCTGCTTTGAAGAGTCTCTCTTTATCTTTAACCTTTGGCATTTTAATTATGTGTCTTAAGAGTGGGGTTCTTTGCAACCATGTTCTTTGGGACTCTGTGCTTCCTGGACTTGCATGTCTACTTCCTTCACCAAATTAGGGAAGTTTTCTTTCACTAGTTTTTCAGATAGATTTCCAATTTCTTGCTCTTTCTCTTCTCCTTCTGGCACCCCTGTGAGGCAAATATTGGACCTCTTGAAGTTGTTTCAGAGTCTGCTTATACTACCCTCGTTTTTTTTGTGTTTTTTTTTGGGGGGGGGTCCTTGTTGTTCTGCATGGTTTTTTGCTTTCTTATGTTCCAAATCATTGATTTGATTCTAAGCTTTATCTACTGTACTGTTGTTTCCCTGTAAATTGTTCTTTATTTCAATTAGTGTATCCTTTGTTTCTGACTGGATCTTTATGTTGCTGGAGTCCTAAGTTCCATGAGCATCCTTATAGTGTTTTGAACTCTGCATCTAATAGATTGCTTATCTCCATTTTGGTTAGCTCTTTTTCTGGAGTTTTGATGTTTTCATTTGGGCCATGTTTCTTTGTCTCCTCACTTTGGCAGCCACCCCATGTTTGTTTCTGTGTATTAGGTAGAGCTGCTATGACTCTGTGTCTTGGTTGTGTAGCCTATGTAGTATCCTGTAGGGTACAGTGGCACAGCCTCTCCTATCACCCAAGCTGGGTACTCGAGGTATGCCCTTCACATGGGCTGAGTACACCCTTTTGTTATGAGACTTGGTTGCTGTTGGCAGATCAACGGGAGGGATTTACCCAGGTTGGTCAGCTGCAAGGACTGGCTGTGACCACTGACCACATACCTCTGCCCTCTGTGGAGGATCAGCTTTGAGGAGCAGGGTGATAATGTTCTGATGTGGTCTGTAGCTGTCCACTAGGTGCAGTGGCCCTGGGGTTTTCTGGGTGGTGTAGGCCAAGGTCAGCCCTCAGCAGTCTTTTTTCCCAGGGCACCCTCCCTGAGCTGTAAAGCAATCTGCGATAGTTGCTACTTATGTTGGACTTGGAGATTCCCAAGTG